>NC_041019.1:42957700-43585831 GCF_004193775.1 Glycine soja | reverse complement strand
CCCACATTGCCGAAGCAGAGGAACAATTTCCTCTGGTATTTGTTCTTCACCTTGATACGTCGGCACTGCTCGTCTGATGTGTAGTTTTCTGTCTGCTTCTCCATTCCAAACATGTTCTGAAACATGCTTGGGTTGCATCCACAAAACGTCACCCTCAATTGGACCAGACCTCGTTTGTATACTTGATGTGCATGATGACGAAGATGCCATTGATCCTACACAATAAAATATAATACAGTAAAATTAATAATAAAAATTACACATAGTCTCCAAATTTCAAATAAATAACAAATATTATAATTATCAATTCTAACTAAAACTAACTTAAGATAAAAAAACTAATAACACATATTCATAAAATTATAATTATCAATTCTAACTAAAACTAACTTAAGATAAAAAAAAAAAACTAATAACACATATTAAATTATCAAATTAAATTAAATTTATCATTTCTAACTAAAACTAACTTAACATAAAAAAGCTAATAACATATATTAAATTATCAAATTAAATTAAATTTATCATTTCTAACTAAAACTAACTTAACATAAAAAAAAACTAATAACACATATTCATAAAATTAAAATTATAAATTCTAACTAAAACTAACTTAAGATAAAAAAAACTAATAACACATATTAAATTATCAAATTAAATTAAATTTATCATTTCTAACTAAAACTAATTTAAGATAAAAAAAACTAATAACACATATTCATAAAATTATAATTATAAATTCTAACTAAAACTAACTTAAGATAATAAAAACTAATAACACATATTAAATTATCAAATTAAATTAAATTTATCATTTCTAACTAAAACTAACTTAAGATAAAAAAGCTAATAACACATATTCATAAAATTATAATTATAAATTCTAACTAAAACTAACTTAAGATAAAAAAAACAAATAACACATATTAAATTAAATTTATCATATCTAACTATAACTAATTTAACATAAAAAAAACTAATAACACATATTCATAAAATTAAAATTATAAATTCTAACTAAAACTAACTTAAGATAATAAAAACTAATAACACATATTAAATTATCAAATTAAATTAAATTTATCATTTCTAACTAAAACTAACTTAACATAAAAAAGCTAATAACACATATTCATAAAATTCTAATTATAAATTCTAACTAAAACTAACTTAAGATAAAAAAAACTAATAACACATATTAAATTATCAAATTAAATTAAAGTTATCATTTCTAACTAAAACTAACTTAACATAAAAAAACTAATAACACATATTAATAAAATTATAATTATAAATTCTAACTAAAACTAACTTAAGATAAAAAAGCTAATAACATATATTAAATTATCAAATTAAATTAAATTTATCATTTCTAACTAAAACTAACTTAAGATAAAAAACCTAATAACACATATTCATAAAATTCTAATTATAAATTCTAACTAAAACTAACTTAAGATAAAAAAAAACAAATAACACATATTAAATTAAATTTATCATATCTAACTATAACTAATTTAACATAAAAAAAATAATAACACATATTCATAAAATTATAATTATCAATTCTAACTAAAACTAACTTATGATAAAAAAAACTAATAACACATATTAAATTATCAAATTAAACTAAAGTTATCCTTTCTAACTAAAACTAACTTAACATAAAAAACTAATAACACATATTAATAAAATTATAATTATAAATTCTAACTAAAACTAACTTAAGATAAAAATACTAATAACACATATTAATAAAACTATAATTATCATCAGCATACAAATAAAATAAAAAAATAATTAAATAAACTCACTGAAAAATTAGAATTGAAAATTTTTTTTCAAACACAAACAGCACA
The DNA here is from genome assembly GCF_004193775.1 of Glycine soja. NCBI lineage: Eukaryota > Viridiplantae > Streptophyta > Magnoliopsida > Fabales > Fabaceae > Glycine > Glycine soja. The sequence goes on along the minus strand of NC_041019.1, from coordinate 43,583,972 downwards.
ACAGCAACAATCCTTCTTCACAGCACCAGCAAGCCCACCACCAAGCTTCTCTCTTCTCTATCTTTTTCAGGCGTGAATGGCCTACGGGGGAGGGGGGATTTAAAAACCCCAAGCAAGGCAAATCGCTGATCGTGCTGGCGATTTTGTCCAACCAAAACGCCATTGGAGCTGGCGACACCCTGCACCTAGGAACTGCCCATTGCAGGTTGCAGACTGCAGCGTTGGAAATAGCCTGCACCTAGGAACTGCAAACCCCTCAACTCGCCAGTCAAACTGGCGAGTCCAAGCTTCCTGCAACACGCCATTGAAGATGGCGACACCGGTGCCAGCTGTCGCGTCGACGACGAAATCGCCATTCCCTCCTGCGATTTGCATGGTCTCTACGTAAAAAAGAGCACCATGCAGGGATTACTTTAGAAACAGACCCATTTCGGGAAAATGTTTCTAAAAGTAACCCCATGCAGGAAATTTGCCGTATGAATGCTATGGATTCTCAAACCGTAAGGATGCTACGAATTACCAATCTGAAAGGATGTTATATCTTTTCATTTTCTATCAACACAGACAAAATAAACTCACAAGGGGGCTCACGGTGACGACGGGAGACAGGGACTGACAGTGCAACGCAAAGGGAGGGATGAAGACAGTGCAACGCAAAGGGACAACACAACACAAAGGGAGGGATGAATGGCAGGGACTGACAGTGCAACGCAAAGAGAGGGATGAATGAAAGGGACTGGCGGTGCGACGCAAAGGAAGGGACAACGAAGATTGAAACAGCAGGCACAGACACAAGATAGGTTGGGTGTAGGGAGGAGACTTGTTTTAAAATCTTGTTGGGTGCACAAGAATTTTACGCAGTGTAGGAAGAAAATCCCTTTGCTTTTTCCTGACTCTTGGTGTGGCCCTAGTTTTCTTTTTGTCGTCTTTTTTCATTTGTCACAAAAAAATATAAAATTTCTTATGATAATTTAACAGAAGTAATGAACTTGAAGCAACATTATGCAACAACAATAGAGCTGTCTCGTCAAAAGAACAAAGGGAGTAACTATGCAATACTTCTACATACTTAAGGGAGCAAGAAAGGTCCCAAGGATAAAGGAAGATAACTTTACTTTCTCTACTGACATTTATCCAAGCAAAGTGGACTGATGAACTAACATAGCTACTATTAATTAATCAAATACTACAATAACTACAATTATAAACAACCCAAAAACAAAACCAAATTTCAAGCATTCCAATCAAGATACATGGCAAACTTAATAACAAAATGATAGTTCAAAGAATAGAAAGAATTCTACAAGGATGCTTATTATTCAGCATCCAAATTATCATATTGCCAAGGGTTGAATTCTGTTCTGCTGTCAGGCACCTCTATGCACTCAGAACTATCAACAGCAGCGCGATGTTCGGTATATTTACCATTGTATTGGTAAACTTCCAAGTCACCCCAAGGGGTCGGAGTTACTTCATCAGTTAAATCAAACCATCTAGGAGTGAACTTATGGCCCTTGGCCTCTCGGTTTCTCTTCTCAGTTCTTTGCCTCTCCTCCAAACTGAATAACAAGTTTAAGCACATATGGTAAGAGTTAAGATCTCTTAGGTGATGCTCATAGAGAAATATTAACAAACTTAAAACCTTTTTTCATCATTTCTTACCTGCTCTTCTCATAACCAGATGTGGATAGGTCACCCTTCTCAAGGGCCATTCTATCGGGACGTAGACGAGAATCAGATGCCAACAACTTCTTGGGAGCAGTGTCAAAGCTGTTAATCTTGTGTGCAAAATGCGTGTACTGGAATTTGTCCTTCTTGGGGGCATCAGCAACTCTCCAAATCTGTGCAGAATGGGAATGGTTACTTCAAAAAAATAATTCAAATTGATGGAACAAAAGGTGATGACAACCCAACCAAGCAGAAATCATAGAGTGACACTAAATGCTGCCATCTATCCTGAAAATCATACTATTTTATGTGCAGTGAAGCATAAGAAGTTGAGGACTCAAGTGATGGCCGGTATTAGACCACACCTAGAAAAAGCAAAGGTTAAATGCTCCCTAAACACACTTTTTATAGTTCATTTACTAATTTCCACAACTAAGCATTCAATTGTATGAAGTTAGAGCTGACTATTGTCAGAATTATTGCAGTTGATGCAGTACAACCATGTGAACCAAACCAAACCAAAATAATTCAAATCATGTATAAAACCAATAGATATGTACAAAACTTTTAAAAGTATAAATCTTAGATATGCTTACACGCAGTTTTGGATAAGTCACTAATCTCTACTAAAATTTCAGGAAGAGTTAAAATGACATAATATATAGAATAAATTGGCATGCTACTAAGTCATAATATATCATATTTATAATAGTAATCAATAAAATCTGGTGTAACAGTGACGAAAGTTGAATTACAAACCTCTTTCAGCTCTGTGCCTGGAAGTGGTTCTCCCTCTGAGTCACAAAGTTGATAATTCATTGCCTCGTTCCATTTTCCAGTCATCAGTATCTTAGGCTCGTCAGCAGAATTATACACAAATCCATCCACTTCATATCTACCAGCTCTGCAAATGCAAAAATCTTTTTAAGTTGATAAGATATATAACAGCAGCACTGAATAAATTATTAAATTAAAAGTGCACAACTCCACATACTGAGCAAGAAATAGTAGGTTACGAGTGAACATTTGATGGCAAGAGAAAGTAGTCATACCCAAACCAGCCGCATGGTTGAAAATACAGCACCACTTTGTCCCCTGTAGTCAGATTTGTCAGGATCATCTCTCCTGATGAATCAATCCAAGTTCGTCCAAAAATCAAGTTGCTAACTTTTGTAGGAGGAGGCACCAAATCAAGGACCACACCATCTCTTTTGAGAGTAACACGCGTTCTGCATCCAAGTAACAGTATGTTACAAATGAATACAACTTAAAAAAGGTAAAATGTTTACTAATGAACTTTGTAGACATCCATCACACAAAAAGAACTACAAACTAAATTGAGGTAAAAGCATATGGAACATTCTTAAGCATAAGATACACAGTTTACAGTTCATGTCACCTATGTGTATTTTACTTCTATTTAATTACAAGGGAAAGCCATAAACAATACCCAGACTAAGATAACAAAAGAGGACCGAATGGGAGTGTAAAAACATTGAGTTCCACAAATCTCAGTAAAAATGAAGTGTCGTGGAAAAAGGTAGGCAAGTATTACCTTCCAACAGGATATAAATCAGCTGAGTTGCCAAGAAATTTGGTTTTCAATTTTGATGTTATATCATAAGTGAAATGTTCAGTTTCAGCATGCCCAGCACTCATTGGAGGGTGATGGCTGACCTATAGAGATTTGAATCACAAGTCAGAATCATACATAATATAGGAGCATCGTTGAATAAGTAAATAACAGTGAGAATTATGAATACTTCCATTATAATATGGATATCAAGAGAGGCCAAGCACCCTCCCACCCCCCCAAAAAAAATAAAAAAGGCATAAGAAACATGGGAATTTTCTTGATTTTGTTAAAAATAAACAGCACCTTAAACGTAACTCACCTGCTCTGATATAAATGTAATGCCACCATGGTTAACCATTTCATAAGTCTCACCAAGAATTGGATTGAATGGCTTCCATGTTCGTTGATAGGCATAGTAGATGGATATAAAGAATGATGCTGCAAAAATAATCTGTAAGATCAAATTCCATGCAATGTATGCACAAATGACAGAGACGGAGACGAGGGAGAGAGAACAAAAATGTGAAAGTAATGCTTACAAGCATATACTAGTCTCATGTATGGATCCTCAGTCTTATCTGCCATATCTAACAGGTAAGAGTACTCCATAAGCTGTGAAAATGTATTATGACCAATGAGATTGTACTGACAGAGAATTTGCTAAATAGTTTGTGTTAATGTAATAGCAAAAACAAATGCAGCAAAGTATATAAAACAGACCTCAGCCATTTTCTGAAGTATTGTCATTGGCTCAAAAATGATAACCGGAAGTGTCACCATTGATGTGATATCAGAGCCAACATACTTTTGCATCATTTTCCAGTAACCATCTCGCTCCTATTAAGTGTAAGTAAAGGAAATAAACATGCAGAATTGATACATTATAAATATGGAGGAAAAGAAATTCTCCAAAGTTCACCATGAGATAAAATAAAAATAAACTTTTATACCGATAATTAAAGAAACCATTGGTTTACATTGCATATTATCTGTAGACCATAGCATGACTTAGCAAGAAGCTTGCCCCAACATGCCAACCAGACCATAAGATTGACTAAAGTGGAAAACATCAAGGTTCAATAAGCACATTCCCATCCCTTTTAACAAAAATAACAAGCGACAATTCTTATCTATGAATCTAGATTGTTTCAATCAGTATAGAGGAATAACTGCCACGCATGATAAACTTTCTTTGACTTAGATGATTCTTTCATCCCCTATCAATCATCATATTTTGTTCAGACAGTCATGAGTGCAAGCCTTGTGAGTTGTGACCTTTAGTTTTTCTTCACTGCAACTTGCTAATACATTACAAAGATAGTGATAGGTGGTATACCTCTTGTTTCCATCGTCCCTTTTTTGCTTCCTCTTCAGCATCTTCAGTTCCTCCTTCTGGATTAATAACCTCCAGCCCCTCGTAGCCCACCAAACTGAGTAACAACATCAGAAATGGTCAACAAAAATAAACCTTACCAGCTCATGAAACTGAATGAGAGTAACACAAGCTTCAAGAAATAAATCAATCAATTACAAGCCATGTTTCAAGTGATGCTGAAACTGAAAAATGAATACGAAACCACAATTCTGAACATGATCAGAATACATTAAAATAATCAAGAATCTCATAAATTAAACCATGCATCAATAAGTGTGAAACAGCCACAAGCTAACACACACAACAGTGAAGACCATATATCATAATAAATCCAATCAATAAACAAACAAAACCAATTGAGAAAGATGAATTTCCAAAGGAAGCATCATCTAGCAGTGTTAAAAATTTTGATAAAAGGGGAAAATCGATGATCTTGGGACACCCCTAGAGAAAAACATCAAAAATGATAAATTTAACAACTTTCAAAATTCAACTCCAAAGGATTCATACCCATTAACGGATTTGGACATGGCACTGCCAAAATTGGACAAACTGGAAGCAATAGAAGCAAAAAAGCCACCCCCACCACCAGAAGCAGCAGCAACTTGCTTGGGATCCTTTGGAGCCATGGCAATGAAATCCAATCAAAGATGGAAACCCAATTGAGAAAAGAGAAGGGTTTCGAAAAAAATTCGTAGCCAACCCGATCTAATGAGGCAAATCAAATAGGTATACTTCACTTAAATATGGGTTTATTATTTTCTTAAAATGAATGAATGAATAATGAATCTACAAAAGTAAAAATAATATATAGAGAACAGCAAAGAAAGCAGGGATTTTGGTTGGCGGTTCTCGAATTTGAAAAGTCCAACGAGACTGAATGGAAATTGGAAAGTGGGTTGATATTTCTTCGTAGAGGTGATGACACAAGACAAATCAAAGAGGGTTTGTTCTGCACGCGCCAATAGGGCGCGTGGGGTGAGAAGTTGAATTGTGTTTTATGTTCAGAAAATCCAAATTGGCGGCTTTACGAGGAACATGTAATGCTGTTTTGGGATTGCAATCGTGCCCGGCAACTTTGTTTGTGTCATCATGTCGTCTCCGTACATACATACCAAGTGCTTTTTTCTTTTAAAAAAAATGTATATATTTTTTAATCAAAGTACATATAATATGAGTGATAAATAAGGAATAATAATAAGGATCATCCAGTTGAGTGTGTTAAAAATATTTATTAAAAAATTTGAAAAATTATAATATGAGTATATTAAGAATTATGGTGAGAGTATTAGTGCTTATAATTTAGTGATTTTTTTTATTTTTAGTCTTTATAAAATTATTTTTTTATTTTTATTTGTTACAAGTTATATTTATTTTATTTTTCGTCTTTATAATCTTTTAGGTGTCATTTTTTCACAGTTCAAAGTGTTATCTAAAGTATTTTAAAGGCTGATAACAAAACATATTAATTTGCAATGACTAAAAACAAAAAAATAATTTTACAATGACAAAAAAATGTTTATTGAAGTACAAGTGTGAGGTAGAGTTCCACATTAGATTCAAATCGGAAGGTTAAGAACTATATAAGTGAGGATAAGACACACAGACCTGAACCTTAAGATTTTGGGTTAAAGTGTGGTGTCAAGTTCACTCATATGATTTGCTCATGGTCCATTGGTGAAAATCTCTCAAGTGTTTACCCCTTTGGATTTCCCAACAATTGATATCAAAGTCAATAGTTTGACTTGGTGACTTATCAAAAGTTTTCCTGGCGTCTGAGGTCAGACAGCAAATCTCGCAAGTGTTGCGACGGTGCAAGGTACTAGAGCATTAAGGTTTTGAGTTAAAATGTGATTTCAAGTTCACTCATATGGTTTGCTCATGACCCATTGGTGAATATTCCCCTAGTGTTTGCCCCTATAATTTCCCAACAACGCTAAATTACAAGAACTAAAAAAATATTTAAATGATAATAATACTTTATAATAATTATATACTTTTAATTTGGAAGACTTATTAATATGCTTGAAATGAAAGTTGGCTTCACTTAGTCATGATAATTAATATGGCTTCACTTTGTCATCTTCGTCATAACTCTTCTTATAAAGGTAATCACACCATAAATAAATAAAAACTCACCAAAATCATTATAGAAGAAGGATTTCACCTGATGGTTTGCGAATGACTTTATTTCCATATCAATCACTATCCACTTTTCCTATAAGAAAATTCAGCATGGGGTAGGCATTCATCCCAAGCTTTCAAATTCTTACCTACCAAGTACCTTATAAGTTGATATAAAGTTTGATTTACTGAGATGACAGGCATAGCACATGGGCTCAAGCTTTCTCTCACCCATCCTTTTTCCATCAAGCTCTCCACTTGCCTTTGGATCTCTTTTGTCTCTTACGGATTGCTTCTATATGTTGGCTTATTTGGTAAGGAAGCTCCTGACACGAGATCAATTTGGTGCTCTATCCCTCTTAAAGGAAGAAACCCATGAAGGGGTCTTTGTGGAAGACATCTCCAAACTTCTTCAATATTCCACACCTAGTGGAAAAGAATTAGCAATAGAAGACAAAACGCTAATCATGAGGAATTAGTAAATACATAGGTTGCCTAGCTAGCATCACTCATTTCACCTCTTTTTCTCTTATGAATAAGCTCTATATTTTTCTCTCTCGATTTTCATCTTTTTTTTTTTTACAGTTTCACTCTCTTTTTTTCTCCTTTCATGTTGCTTTCTCTTTTTATCACTTTTTCTTTTCTCTTTTTTTCTATCATGTTCTCTTTTCACTCTCATTTTTATTTGATCCTCACAAACCTAACTTGGAGACAAAGGTGTGAGGGTAACCTTTTTCGCTTTATGTACAAATGAATTTTTTTTTATGACTCCATTATGGACAACACCCTTATCATACTACTAAGGCCTTCCAAGAAAGATCCTCACAAACCTAACTTGGAGACAAAGGTGTGAGGGTAGCCTTTTTCGCTTTATGTACAAATGAAATTTTTTTTATGACACCATTATGGACAACACCCTTATCATACTACCAATGCCTTCCAAGTAAGAGATGACTAGCCTCTATAGGGACTACATCAAACAATATTTCATCAACATATTTTCCAATGGAGAAGCATATCAAAACTTGTCTATCTACAACTAGCTCCCCATTCTCACTCAACCATTGTAGTTTGTAAGGCCTAAGGTGAAGGGAAGTTTTCAAAGCTAGCTTTTCAATCAATCTTTGGCTAGCACATTAGTGCAACTACCCCCATCAATAATCAAAGAGCATATTTTTTTCATGACCATGCACCTAGTATGAAAAATATTCTCCCTTTGAGTTTCATCTTTATCCTTACACACACTGCCCATTAACCTCCTAGCCATCAAAAGATCACCTTCCAGGGGTTGTACATCACATTCACTTTCACTTTCACTAGAAGAACTAGAAGAGCTAGAAGAAGATGCACTAGTGATATCCCCATTACCCAACACAACCATAGTCCTTTTGTTAGGACATTGTGAGACAATATGACCATTTCCCAAACACTTGAAACATTTAATAGAACTCGTTTTTGAAGAAGTGGGAGTAGGTTTAGAATTATTTTTACAAAGGGCAGCATCTTTTTCATGAGATATGAATGAAGTTCCTCCCTCCTTCTTGAATGTCTCCTTATCCTTCCAAGTTGAAGTGTCATAGGAGGACTTCTTGTATATTTGCTTCCTCTTCAATTTCTATTCTACCTTGATAGCTTGATGAATGAGATCCTCCAAAGAGGTATAGTGGTGTAACTCTACAATGTCTTGGATCCCCCTATTGAGACCATGCAAAAACCTTGCCATGGTGGCCTCTTGAGACTTCTCAATTTGAGCCTTAATCAAGAAAATCTCCATTTCTTTGTAATACTCATCCACACTCCTATTTCCTTGAGTTAGTATAGGAAGCTTGTTCTGAAGGTCTCTCCCATAACAGGATGACACAAACCTCTCTCTCAAAACTCTCTTCATGTCTTGCCACATATTAATCAAAGGCCTTCTCATCCTCTCAACATCACTCATCATTTGGTTCCACCACAATAAAGCATATCCCTCAAACTCTAGTGAGGCCAATTTGATCTTTTTCTCTTCATTGTAGTTGTAACAAGCAAATACTTGCTCAACCTTCATCTCCCACTCAAGATACACTCCTGAATCACAATTCCATTTAAAAGTAAGGATCTTCACCTTTAGTTCCTTAACCCCTTCCTCTATTTGCATACCTCTATATCTTCTATGATTTCTTCTCTCCTTGTACCTCCCATTCCTCATTCCTCCCTCATCCTCTTCATACCCCTCATCTTCTCCATGAAAAGAATTAGATGATCTGTCATCTCTTCTTCGCTCTATATTTTCACTACTCCTATGTATTCTTCTCAAACTCTCCTCATTCTCCTTTCTCATTCTTGTCATCCTTTCTTCATTTTCATAACTCATTCTTCTTATTTGATCACCAAGTTTAATCATCTCCACCATGAGCCTTACGGTTTTTGGAGATGGTGGAGTAGCATCTCCACTTGTAGAAGCCATACCTACAAGGAAAGTTAGTGCACAAGTAATAAATAAAATAGGACCTCACCACTCAAACTTAGTGTTTTACTCAAGTTCACTTGTGTATCACTCTTTCAAGGCTTTTTCTGTTATAATATGCACTCTTGCTCCTCGTTAGTTCTTAAGCAAAACCTTCAAGCTCAAAATCAAGAAGTATTCAATGTGAAATATTTCACAAATCAAAACTCAACTCAAGAAGTCAAGAATAGAAATACTCTAAGAGAAAACTAAAAAATTTAAAGAACAAGCAAAAATAATGAAAGAAATACTCAGAAGGAATGACAAGGAAGACAACAAACTAGAAGACTCCATAATCAAGAAAAAGAATTGTCCAAGAATTGAACTATAATAGATGTAAATAACCAACAAGACACAATTTTTTTTTTTGAAATATAGGTATGTAAAAACTAGAAGGATTTTGAATGCAAAACTTTTTTTTTGTTTTTTTCCCTCCTTTTATTTATCTCTACACGTTTTTTGGGCACAAAATTCAAATTTGAATGCAAATATGTGATTGGGCAGATCCAAATCTAGACTGTAACAGAATTTTGGCTCCAAATTTGAAAACTAAATTTCTTTCTTCTTTTACTTCTTTTTTTTCCCTTTTTTGCACGAATTTTGATACTATATAGAAAAAGAAGATAAAAAGATATTGATACTAGATAAAGTTCCGAAAAAAAAGAAAGATAGACTCAAATATATAAAACAAAGGAAGATGAAATAATGATATAGAGTTAAACAAAAGGGAAAGAACTAATAAAGAAAGAAACACACAAGAAGAAAGGAAACATAAAGGATAGATAACACCTGGTTCAAGAACCAAATCTTTGATACCAATCGATGAACCCTAGTTTGCGGATCCAATTTTTAGGATTAGCAAACTAGGGAACCTATTTGAAACTCTATGAGTTGATGATGATTTGTCACGGAGAATATAATTTTTTGATAAGAACCTAAGGTTTCACACAAGAACAAGAGCACACTTTCTTACTTAACTGTATTTAATATGAAATTTCATAAAAAAAAACTATCAATCAAGCGTTTAAGGAGTTTATTTATAACTCCTACTAATAACCCTAAAGTAGGTCCAATGCCTCATAACTAATCTAATAATTAAAAGACTCCAAAATAACAATAAAAGGTTGCAGCCTATTATAAGTTTAAAAATAGGCCCAAAATATAATTTAAAATGAAAATAAATCTTATTTTAAAAGTTGGTTAAATTTTTATGAGCTCTTTTTCTTCTCTTTTTTTCATGAGAGAATTTAATTTCTTGTCAAACCTTTCTTAAAATCTCTTACTCTTTGCTCAAAGTGATTGGTCCATCCATGTTGAACTCACTCAAATGAAACTTTTTCTCTCTTTCTCCTTATATAGTCCTCTATCATTTACCAAAGGGGATCCCCTCAACTATTAAGGACTTTATTTGTGTTTCTTTTCCTTTCTTACGAGCATTTATCGCCTTTTGATATATCTTTGAATTAAACTACCGGATCTACTAAAACAAAATAAAAGGTCACTAAATATTCCTATAACCCCAATCAAAATAGATAAACAAATCGTACCTGCGTAATTAGAAAACTCAGTCAAATTACACTCCAAGCTTATTTAAACACATCCTTCAAAAACCACATAGAATTTGAATTTGTCATCTGGTTGGGTTGCCAATACAAAGGAAACTCATTTACAAAAAATGCCCAATCATCCAACTAAGACCTTATCTTAAAAGATCTATTCTCGAAACTTTTAAATGAGACCGTGATTAGCATCAAGATTCTTTTTTGTGGTTATATATTTGTTATTTAGAAATTCTATTTTATTTTTATATAAATATTTATTAGACATTTTTGTTTTCATGCAAGACAATATTTGTGAATTGACTTAAATATATTTTTTATCCCTAATAAATTTTTTTAAATTTTTTTTATCCTTTAATGAAATCTGTAGGAAATTTTATGCTGATTTTTTTGTAAAAAAATTTGCGTGAAATTTTCTCGTGAAAACAAATCACAGGAAATTTTTTCGACAAATTTTATTTTCGCAGGAAACTAGTTATCCATGAAGAAATTACCTACGGACTAAATTCCTAGGAAACAAAGAAAGTTACAGTAGTTATTTTTTTGTCGGCGAAAATTATAGTAAAGTTAGTATTAATTATATCATCACAGTTAATTATTCATTTGGTTATTGTATATACAATTTGTATATAAAAATTCAAAAAAATAAAAACAAATGTGAATTACAAGCATTTAAAAGTATCAACAATTTCGCCAAAAACTCGGATTAAAAATCGCCTAAACGTTTCAAAGCAAACTGTTTTTCTCTTTACATATAATTTTTTTTATAAATGATAGTCGTTTTTATTAGTTAATTTGTTATTATTTTATTTAAGTAAAAAATTTAAAATTTAGACAATTACTTATTATTCTTTTGGTTTCTTTCAATTTTAGGTATCGTATTCGAATACGATAATGCTTCTGAAAATATTCCCTCACGATAGGATGGTTAAGTGTGCTAAGAAAAGTAATGTACAACATGTTATTTTTTAATATATCTATTTTTTACAGTTTAATATATCTTTATCATTAATAAATTTCTTATAAAATCTATTAAATAATGTCAATTTAGCGCGTTACTGCTAATGTGCCTGGAGCCTTGGAAGGGCTTGAGTTGAGTTTTGACTCCGTGTCTCCTGTGTGTATTAAATACTTCCTTCTTAAGAAAAGCATAACACCAACTGTTTATCCAACATACATTAAGTAAATGTACATAAAAATGTTAATTTATTAAGAATTAAAGTATAAATTATGACGAAGACTTAAAAAAATGATGAAACTCCCATTGTTTTAAAACTTCGGGGTTTTTTTTATGCATGTAAAACAACTTAAGTTTTTTCCCCATATGCAAATTAAAATATTTTTATGTCAAAGCAATTTCTTTTTTGTTAAAATAGATTGCATTGATAAGTAATGTTTTTTCTTCAACGAGTTTGAGTTTCAATTGCAATTGTCATCAGTTTTTCTTACAAGAACATTCAGCAAGTCAATTTGACTTTTTACATTATAAAATATGTTAATTCGGTCATTGAATTTTAATAGAGCAAATTAAAGTGACATTTGGTGAAGAGAAGTTTGTTGTAATTACACGTGCACCCTTTTGTCTAAAAGACATTACTTTGACAAAGGTTAACTTTCAAAGTTCATTTACAAAGATGTCCTTCATCTATTTTCAGAAATCCAAAATTGCCCTTGACTTAAGTTTGGAACAGTTCCAACAATCCCTAAATCGAAAATGAATCATAGGGTTTGGTGGTTGTTGTTCAGGCTCCATCTATTCTTCGCATCTGCATGGGGAGGTTGAGGGGGGTAGTTATGGATTTCGCGATGGCATGACGATAGCGTCGGCAAATAAGAGGGTGACGTCTTTGGCACTAAGACATGCCACCACTCTTCACGGACCCTCTCCCTTTTCTTCCTTTGGATCCTCCAAAATTGCTTTGTACTATTGCTGCCTCGGTCTCGACCCTTGAAAACTTGTTGCCCAATTAGTTTCTCCCACAAAGCTGCAATCTTCGGGAATAAATTTGTTTCATCAGGGTGGGTGCCTAATTTGAAGGAAAAAGCCACAATATGATGAAGAAGAACCGTTTTGAGAAGTGGTGTTGATAGGGATGGTAATGGATAGGATCTTCTGATCTTTATATGACTCATTTTCATATACATAGAGGGTAAGCGGGCCGGCCCGTCTTGTGTAAGTTCCGCTCGTATCTACAGCGAACCAAACTAGTCCACTCCATACTTTTACATGGATTTAAAATATTAGTCCGCCCTGTTTCGTGGACCCCGCGGGCCAAGTGGACTCATCGTGGACCTATTTTTTCTTTTAAAACAATGTAATTTTAAAATAAATATATATTTTTCTCTTAAAAAAAACCAATTACACTCAATTATATATATATATATATATATATATATATTAAAAATAATTCTTAATAAATCTCTAACAAATACTTAATTACAAAAGTTTTAACACAATCAAATAAATTTTTAACATAAATGTAAAGAAATTTCAGACTGAGCTTTTAAGATTAATTGAATTTAAAAAAAATTGGTTCATAACCCGTGCGAATCGCAGGCCGATCCATGAACTTAAGCCCGTTTATCTACCTTTATTTACTTATATATAAGGTTAATAATAATAAGCTAATTAAAAATTAATTAAAACAACTACTACAATTATAGTTAATATTAAAAACATATATACATAATATTAAAAACAAATAAACATAATAGTGATTCGTCCAAACTCAAATCATAAATAAATAAAATTACAAAGATAATTATTTAAAGTTAATATTCTAATCATTTAATAAAAACTCTAATTAAAGATTTAGTATTTTATACTCTCTGATAATGATATCTGATAATGATATTGTTAGATATTAGTGATTTAGAATATTAATCATAAAAATATAATTTTTTTTAATAACAAATTATATATATATATATATATATATATATATATATATATATATATATACCCACATAAATTTATGTATATACTCCCGCTCTAATATTACTAGTAATTATTCGTCCTACATGAATATTCTTACGATTATAGGATCTTTGTATACTTTCTCATCCCTAGGTTGTACAAGAATAATAGCAAGAGAAGTTATGATGAACAGAAATGGAGGAGTGACGATGGAAGAGACATTTTTTGGTTAAAATTAGACCAAATTTTAGGAAATGTCACCAATAATATGTTCAATTTAATAATTAATATGAAAAAAATATTTTTTTTAGATGTAACACCAGATTTTAACTCAGTCCCTTACGAAAATTACAATACAGACCAAGAATGTCTATATGAAAAAACATTTTGATCATTGAAATTAACATAATCAATCAATTTAAAACTTACTATTATATAGTTTTTGGTGTATAATAATAATAATAATAAAATTTAAACTTTTAAATAAAATAATAAAATTTAAACCTAAACCTCGTGTATATTATAAACCCTCCATACCTGATATCAACAAACCATTCATTAACATTTTTCAATAAATTCTCTTAAGTCTTAATCATCCAACGAACTTGCTAAATGCTAAGTTCTTCTAGAATCTCTGGACGGTAGGGTAGGCTGTATCATGCATAGGTCCACACATGCCAACGCAAAGGAAGAGAAATTGCCAAAAGAAAAAACACTTCTGTGGGGTTATAAAAGTCCGGCTGGTTTTTATAAAATTGAAATTCTTCAAATTGTTCTAGAAAACAAGGATATTTTTCAGAAGAAGAGTTTTTTTCTTTTATCGTTGAATGAAGAATTTAAAATCAACTCGTCGAAGAAGTTTGAAAGAAAGTCAATAAAATCCACGTCATCATCCACTGAAATTATATAATAGAATTTATTATCTTTTTAATTCTTAATTTTTTAGAATTTTATTTTTAGTTTCTTATTTTTTAACTAATTAATGTCTTTTAATTTTTTTTTCGTTCTTAACTTTTCTCCCTTCCTAGTTTTCGGACCTTAACAGGGATTACAATTAAAGAAAAAAAAATTAAGGAACTAAAACCAATAAAAAGAGCTCAAGGACTAAAAATAAAAATTCTAAAAAATTTAAAACTAAAAACAAAAATCTAATTAAATAATGATATTATTTTCCCCCGGACCTCAGTATTGAAAGGTTCTTGTAGTCTTGTTGTTTCAATGGCAGCCAGGACTATTTCCAGAATTTTAATAATATTTTTCTACACAACAAAACATAGTTTTTCTTCTGTTAATAAACAATTAAAATGCTACCTAAAAATACAATTGTATAATACTGTACGTAGTTATTAACGTAAGGGTAGACACTTTATAAACTAAGGGAAAAAATGAATTTTAAAATACAAAAAATATAATATTATAAAAGAAAATCATAAAAAATTAATTTAAATTCAAGAACATGGCTTTAACAAAAGTAAATTTTCTGTTAAAAAAAAGTAACATTTTTCTGTAAAAAAAAGAAACATTTTAATGCTTTTGTGCTTTCTTGAAAATTTAATATTAATTTTTATTACATGTAAATTTGTTTTTTAAAAACTAAGTGATTGAGTATAAATGATTAATGTGCTTAAGCTTTTTGGCAAAAATAATTATTGGTCAATTTTTACTTACCTCCTGATCGATATCTAGATGAGTCATGATCCATTTCCTCTGATGAACTGGATATTAAGACAAAAAAAACTTGTTTTTGAGATAAAAAATTTCAAACATAAATAAATTTAATTATTTTTTTATAAAGTCTTATTTAAAATAAAATTTACAAATAATTATCCAAATACAAATAAATTTAATTATTTTTTATAAAATTAAATGAATATTTCTTAGCCTAAAAAATTTGCTATCTAAGCAAATCACATTTTTGGGGTTGGGATTGGAGAGCCATATAAGAGCTATAAACCACAACTTCAAGCTCTTTGATATTTTTTAAGTCATGAAAGGTTTTAGGATTTGATACTTCTTCATCTTCATAACTTGACTATTTGCCATTAAACATAACTTTATTATATCTTTTTTATCCTCCTCCTAGGTAGATGAGGTTTTTATGTCATTTCATGTAGCCACTATAACTTGTTCTTCTTTTGAGCCTTTTTTTTTCTAGCTTTTGTAAGCAGGAGGTACTGATGCTTGATATGGTTGCAATTCATTATAGATGATCTTACCTTTTGGTTCTTTCATCCTTTTGAGTGTGTCCTTTTTGAAGAGGAAGCTCTCTCCCTTTCCTTTTCTTTTTAGTGTTCTCTAAATTTTTTTTATATGAATTCTAGTCCATCTTCCTTATAAAGTAGGGAATCATCATCATCTTCATGATTATTAAACTTTCAAGTTATTTTGCTAACCCTTACGAGTTTACGAACTCATTTATCCTCTGCGAGTTGACTCATGTGCAAACTTTCTTTTTAGTAGACATGGTAGACTTGGTACAAACTTGATAGACTCTTGAGTTTACCACCAAGTCAGCGAATTAACAAGTTAAACAAAATTAGACCAAAGGTTAAGGTCAATTTGGGTTGTTTTTTGTGTGTTTAAGGTTTAACATATGTCCACTTGGTGTGTTGTTCTTGAATCGAAGAATGTTCACCTCTAACAACATTAAATCCTTATTCTCTAACAACAACAAACCCTCGAAGTAAATGTTCTACCACTATTATCACCTCCACAAGTTATTATCTATTAGTAATGCATTATCAAACTTGATTATTTAAGTATTGTGGAGTTTATGGTTTACTATTTTGCTTTATTATGTTGTTGGAATCTTTAATTGTTATGCTATTTATAGGTATTTTGTTATTATTTTTTATATGAAGTAGACTCCTACAAGTCTATGAGTTGAGTCTATGGAGATCCCACAACTCTACATAAATTCTCGAGTTTCATAACTATTTGTTGGGTTGTAACATCAATTGTACCATGGTGGAGGCCCAGGTGGGTCAAGTCACAGTCAACTCGTGGCTCTTGGGCTGTTACACTCGTAAGTAGAAAGAGTTGTGCCCTAACTATCAACTATAGCTTTTGGCCTAGTGGTAAGCGCTCGATCCAATAATTGGTATTAGAGTCAAGGTCACGAGTTAGAGTCCTAGTAGGGCAATTGTTGAGGGGGAGATTGTTCGTTGGGTTAGGACATCAATTGTCCCGTGGCAGATGCTTAGGTGGGTCAAGTCACAGTCAACTCATGGAGCTTGGGTTGTTACGCTCTTAAATAGAAAGAATTGCACTCTAATTATCAGCTATAGCTTTTGGCCTAGTGGTAAGCGCTTGATCCAACAATAACCTTGACCATCTTCACTATAATAATCAAAATCAATGACAATATTTAGTGTAGAAAATGATATGTCAACTTTTAGAGTTGCATTGAGTGTAATAGCTTTGCCTATCTTAGGCAGGATTTTATACACGAGTTCTTGTTCATCCACTTCGAGAGTTCCCATTAGTTCATCCATTCTAAGAACAAACAAGTCTCTAGCTTCTTGGATAGTTGTAACTTTGGGTTGAAACTTTGGGAAGGATTCTTAGGATTTTTGTGATATGCTCTTGGTTGGTATAGGTCTTTCCCGATGACTTGAGATCATATGTCTTCCCCAACTACTTGAGATCATCAATGATGACAATGAATATGTTGATAATCTTTTTAAAGGACTCATGCACACTAAACAACTTGTATTGGTGTGTCAAAATTTTGATTTTTTACTTACACACTAGTTAGTCCTTTCACGAGCATTTCACATTGTTCAAGATTTCTTGAGAAATTAGACAACCTATTACCTTGTCATATTCATTTTTTCTTAAATTACAAGTGAGGAAAAATTTGGCTCTTGAGTCCAATAGCATCTTCTACTTCTCTTCAACACACTAGTTGACCAAGCTTGACCTCTATAGTTTCCATTAATTTTGGTTAAGAAACTTCATTAGTGTGTATGATTAGAAGCATAGTTAAGAAGGTGTCTCCAGACAAGGGATATAAGATTTAAGATCGAGCAAGGAATAGGACATGATTGTCTACATTGTTTAGAAGCACACACTAGAAGTAATAAATGCAACAAAAGTCAGGCAGAGTGCTCAAAAGCACCAATTTATAAGCAACAAGCTCTTAAAGAAGACGTGTAAGTATTCATAAGAATAAAATAACTTGAATGAGTTATCAAGTCCACATGAAGGCAAAGCAACTAGAAGCAAAGAAGAATTATATATAATCATTGCAGTAACCAAAAGCAACTCAAGAAGTATCTTGCAAGAGAAGAGTCTTTAGAAGATAACCAATGATAGTAACTAGAAGAAGTCATAAGGTATCCACTAAGACAAATAACAAGCACCAACAACTACAATTCAAATTTCAAATTGTGCTAACTACACATAGTGGAGAAAGAGTAGAGAATGCAATAAATAAAGTTCAAAAGCTATAGAACTTGGAGGAAAAACAACCAACACACATTCAACCAACACACATTTGTATAAAAGGGATAACTCATACAATTTTGAATGTGTTTGAAAATCCCTCTAATAGGAAAAAACTAATAGCTCGAAGGACCTTCATCTGAAGGATCTCATTGCAAAGGAAGGAGGTCCAACAAGAGAGGACAATGTTAGAAGAGTCGAGCTACTTAAGAACACACTTTAGAATTCAAAAGATTTTCCTTTGCCAAAACACTCTAGCTAGGATTAGAGCCAAACCTTTTCTATCTTAAAGGGTGTACATAAACACCTTAACCTAAGGAACCTCAGTGAAGAAGACATCCTAAAATATGTAGTAAAATCTATCCAAATAAATCCCCCCAAAAGAGGGAAACTTAGAAGAAAAATTAGGGAATTGTTGCTTCTAAAGTTATTTGTGAGCACAACAAGGTTGTTGTGAGTGTTAACAATAGGAAGCTGTTTGGGTTTGAGTCTGGAAAGGCTTGTGAAAGAATATTTGAATTGAGTGGAAACTTGCAGAGGCTGAAAATACTAGTGAAGGGCATGCAAATACTAGGAGAATACTATTGAAGGGCCTATAGAGGTTAGAAGTATATAGAGTGGAACATGTAGATGTTAATAGTACTGGGTTGAGAAAAAGCTTGCAGAGACTAGGAAAGAAATTTTTTGGTAAAATGAGCCTGAAGAAGCTTTAGAAGAACATATACCTAGTATAAGTGTGTTTGGTCTTAAAGGAAAATCCTAAAGTGTTGATGCTGAATGTAGTACAAGCTTGAGGTAAACTAATATAAATTTTCTCAGTGTAGTATCCCTCTTTATTGCTTCTCATATTTTTATCTTTGTTGCATACATGCTATAACTTTTGAAAAGAAAAAAAAATCTGATTTTACTTAAGCATAACATTATCCACAACCAAAAGGTTTTACAAATTTGTTTTGATCATCAAAAGTAGTATTTATTTTTCACAAAGAAAGAAAATTAGAATCTGTTTTGAAAC
The DNA here is from genome assembly GCF_004193775.1 of Glycine soja. Taxonomy (NCBI): domain Eukaryota; kingdom Viridiplantae; phylum Streptophyta; class Magnoliopsida; order Fabales; family Fabaceae; genus Glycine; species Glycine soja. The sequence continues at coordinate 43,564,807 of NC_041019.1, read as the reverse complement.
ATAGTATGTCAGTTTGAATTATTTTTTTTTAGAACAACTTCTTATTGCATAACCTTAATTGTTTTTTATAATTGCTATTTATTATATAACCAAGTATACAAAGAAAAGTATCATTGCTCTTAACCAAACTTCTAATATTAGAGCATAAGCTTAAAAAGCCAAATATCATAAGCACAAATTGTTTATGCAGAAAAGTCCAAAGTCAATTGAATATCACCATTCAATCCTTTTTCTAATGATCATCTGATTTACTTCATTAAGATGATTGATAATTACTAAAACTAGAGATCAAATTAACACGCCTCTAAGGTCAAGGGTTAAAATCAATATATGTTAATTTTAGGAATTAAAATAACTTATAATTAAAGCATGGCTTTCATTTGAAATAATGTACTTTAAAGAGTGTTTTAAAAATTAGCTTGAATCAATTAGTCTGACTGGAAATTGGTGGTATAATGTTATGGCCGAATTCCCCTTTCCTCCAATTCCTAGAGTTCGAGAGCTAGGACTCTCCAGAAGCAAGATGAAGAAGATGAGTTTTATTCATTTTGCCCTTTTTGATTACATAGTAATTGCTTTATATAGTATGTTTGTGAATTGTTACTAACAAAATTGATAAATTCTGATGCTAGGGCCTAACAGAAAAAAGATTCACGAAGATTTCATCCTAACAGAATTACAAGGCTCGTGGGATAATTCCCTTATGGACCACTCTATGCCACGTCAGCTTCCTTTCCCTTTAGACAATAAAGTCCTTCAGGTACTTTGGTTTAGTTCTCTGCCTCTGATTCCTCTCTGTTAATGGTTGCTCTGCTTGTGCCTCTGTTAATGGTGATTGTGGAGCTTCATTCATAACATTCCGCTGTGCTTCGAAAAGCACCTTGTCCTCAAGGTGGTATTCTGCTTTGAGTTCTTCCCACGATTCCCATGTAGCATCATCTGGGTGTAGGCCTGCCCATTGAACCAATACCTTCAGCTTTGGAATACCCCTTTCTGAGTCCCATTTGGTGTTGAGAATCACAAGTGGTGAAATAATAGGATCATTATCAATCGAAGATGGTGGTAGCTCTGCAGTGTCGCCGGTGTCGGAGGGATTATGGCATGGTTTGAGAAGAGAACAGTGGAAAACTGGGTGTATGCGCGAGTGTGAGGGAAGTCGAAGTTGATAAGCTACTGGGCCCACTCTCTGAGTAATCTGAAAGGGACCAAAGAATCTCTTGGTCAACTTAGGATGGGAATCTCCAGTTACTGACACCTGTCGCCGTGGTCTGAGCTTAACAAATACCTAGTCACCCACTTCAAACTCGATATCACGTCTGTTAAGATCTGCAAAGCGCTTCATGTTATCTTGTGCCTTAAGGAGCTTCCTTTGGAGTTTCTCGAATAATTCCTCGCGATTGCTTAAAAAGTCGTCCACTGCATCCACGCTAGAACTCCCTGCAATATATTGAGGAATGGATGGGGGTGGTTTGCCAAAAGTCACCTCATATGGAGTCATCTACGTTCCGGAATGAATGGACGTGTTGTAGGACCATTCGGCCCACATGAGGTACCTACCCCACGTCGCCGGCCGAGAGTGTACGAACGCCCGAAGGTATTGCTCCACCACCCTGTTCATCACCTCAGTCTGCCCATCAGACTACGGGTGATAGGCCGAACTCATGGGGAGTTTCGTGCCACTTAGTCTGAACAGCTCTTGCCAGAAGCGGCTGAGGAATAACGGGTCACGATCGGAAACAAGACTGTGGGGCATCCCATGGAGCTTCCCTATGATTTCCATGAAGAGATGGGCAACATTGAACGCAGTGTGGTGGGAAGGAAGTGAGCCCAGGTGGATTCCCTTCGAGAATCTATCCACAACAACTAGCACCACTGTGTGACCCTTGAAGGCTGGCAATCCTCCGATGAAATCCAACGATAAGTCTTCCCATGGTCGTGCCGGCACCGGTAAGGGGCAGAGTAACCCTGGTGACTTCTGATGGTCACTCTTAGTTTGTTGACAGTCTTTGCAGGCGAGAACAAACTTACGAACGTCGTCCTTCATCCCTGTCCACGTGAAGTTGTCACTGAGGCATGCCAATGTTTTTGTTATACCCATATGTCCCCCTGTTGGGTTTGAGTGAAACTCATGGAGGAGGGGTTCAATGAGGCCGAAGGACTTTGGTAGCCAAATTCGCCCCTTGTGCATGATCCAATCTTGAACAATGATACTATCAGGGTGTTTCTCCGGTTCCTAGTCAATCGAAGCTCGAAGAGTGATGAAGTCTGGGTGTTGGCAGAGTTGCTTCTTAAGTTCCTGCAAAAACACGAAATTTGGTGTTATTAGCAGAAGTAATTGTCCTGGAGTAATGTCTGGAATGCGAGACAAGGCATCTGCCACCGCATTGGCCTTGCCAGAGCGATACTGAATTTTGTAATTATATCCCAATAGGCGCGCCAAGTAGAGTTGCTGTTCTGGAGTTTGAACTACTTGTGACATTAATTCCTTTAAACTCCGATGGTCAGTGAGTATAATGAATTGGTGGCCCAGTGGGTACTGGCACCACTTCTTCACGACATAAGTTATGGCGGCGAGCTCACGAACATAAATCGAAGCGCAGAGCAACTTGGGGCAAAAAACTTTACTGAAGAAGGAAATGGGGTGATTCTGCTGAGAAAGAATGGCCCCCATTCCAATTCCCGATGCATCCGTCTCCACTACAAATGGCAGAGAAAAATCCGGCAGCCGTAAGACTGGGGCGCTGCAAATGACGGCCTTAAGTTTTTCAAAAGCTGCTTGAGCTTCCGGGGACCATCGAAACTTGTCTTTGGCCAAAAGCTGAGTTAGGGGTGATGCAATTGAAGCATACCCCTTAATAAATCTGCGATAGAAGCCGAATAACCCGAGAAAGCCCCTTAAGGCCCTGGTCGAGGAAGGTGTCGGCCATTGCTGAATTGCGCCTACCTTCGTTGAGACTGGTTGAACACCAGACTGAGAGACCACATGGCCCAGATACTCCACCTGTTGTTGTGCGAAAGTACACTTGGAAAATTTGAGGAAGAATTTTTCGGCAAGCAGAATCTGAAAAGCTTGTTCCAAGTGACTCACGTGCTCCTGAAAGGTTCTGCTATAGATTAAGATATCATCAAAGAACACGATGATAAATTTGCGTAGATGTGGCCCAAAGATACTATTCATCGTCGCCTGAAACGATTACGGCGCGTTGCAGAGCCCGAAGGGCATCACGCGAAATTCAAAGTGACCGTTGTGGGTTCTGAAAGCGGTCTTGCCGACATCTTCCTCCTTCATCAGTATCTGATGATACCCTTGCAATAAGTCTAGCTTCGAGAACCATCATGCACCACTTAATTCATCCAGCAACTCATCGATGGTTGGTATCGAGAACCGATCCTTAACGGTGATGGCATTCAGCGCCCGGTAATCAACACAGAAATGCCAGGAACCATCGCGTTTCTTGACAAGCAAAACCGGGGAAGAAAAAGGGCTCGTGCTGGGTCTGATTATCCCTTGTTGTAACATGGTCTTTACTTGGGCCTCAATCTCGCATTTATGAAAATAAGGATATCTATAAGGCCTTACATTTATGGGTTCTGATTGAGGAAGGAGATGGATGGAATGGTTGATGGTGTTAGACAAGTGGCCTCAGATATCTTAAGAAGGGGGGGTAAAATTAAGATATTCCAAACTACTTCCCTAATTTAGAATCTATTTCACTTTCTATTCAAGTTATAAATTCCCTTAACAATGAACTTCTTAAATATTGATTCAAATAAAACAATTTGAATATGAATATAAAGCAATAATAAACAAAGGAGTTTAAGGGAAAAGAAAGTGCAAACTCAGATTTATACTGGTTCGGCCACACCCTTGTGCCTACGTCCAGTCCCCAAGCAACCCGCTTGAGAGTTTCACTATCTTGTAAATTCCTTTTACAAGTTCTAAACACACAAGGACAATCCTTCCTTTGTGTTTAGAATTCTTTTACAACAAGAGATCCTCGGTCTCTTAATCCCTTAGAGAATTAGAAGGAGAAGAAGAATGAATCTCTCTAGAAAGAGATAGATTTTACAGATTGAGCACTCAAATAATTCCTTAATGAATTGCAATTGAATTGGCCAAGGAATTATTAAGAGGACAAAATGATTTTGCTCTTTGAGAGGATAAACACTTGTTGTTCTGAAAAACTCTGAGCAATTTCGTGTTATAAGTCACATATATATAGACCATTGGTGGTCATAAAAAGTCCTTTGAGAAGTTGTGACTCTTAGAAAGATTTTTCTGAAAATCTTGTCTGGTAATCGATTACAGGGTTTGTGTAATCGATTAGAACTTTTAAAATTTGAATTAAAACGTTTATTAACTGCTGGTAATCGATTACCAAAATTGTGTAATTGATTACACAGTCTAAAATTTGAATTCAAATTTTTAGTAGCTGTTGTAAAGCATATTTGGCCACCGGTAATCGATTACATCCTCTGGTAATCGATTACCAGAGAGTAAATCCTTTGAAAAATACTTTTTAATTTAAATTACTTGGCCAAACCTTTTGCTAATTCAATTAGGAATTCCCTTCCTAATATACTAGTGATCATCTTGATGTTGTGACTTGCATTCTTGAAGTACTGTCTTTAAGTTAAACTTGAAAAGCCCATTTGCATCAATTGCATCATATCATCATGATCATCATCAAAACACCAAAGGCATTTGCATCTACAATCTCCCCCTTTTTGATGATGACAATACAAGTCCTGAAATCAAGATTCAAGAGCAAGCAACAAACAATTGTATATATATAAAAGTTACGTTTACTCCCCCTATGTTTCGGAATTTATGATCACTTGAGATTACTTGATTTCAAAATTTGTTAAGCTTTTCTACATACCCCATTTTTCTCCCCCTTTGGCAACATCAAAAAGCCAAAGTACTCGGGAATCAACACAGATATAATAATGGAGTAGAAAGATATAAATATCAGAGTATAAGGCATAACCAACCAAACTCACAAATAAGAAATAACCAAACTAGAATCCTAATAATTCAAAACTTCAAAACCACATAATGTCAAAGCAGAAAAGTCTGAAATCCAACTACGACAAGATAAATAAAGTACTTAACATAATAATTTAAACTTCTAGGAAACTGAATAGCCAAAATACATGGCTTAAAAAAACATATAATTAGAAACTAAAGTCTAAGAAGGCGAAGGTGGTGGTGGAAGATCGAAACTCTGACGAATATAACCTACATCCTCTTCAAGCTGTGTGAGGCGAATGTCCATGCCGGCAAAGCGTGTATCTAATGAGTCAAAACGGTCACCAACATAAGAACGAAGACCCCGTAATTCGGAGAGGACTTCATTCATGAGTGCTGAATCATCGCGCTGAGGAGGAGGTGAAGGAGTACGTTCATCTTGAGGAGGGAGTGCATCCTTCTTCAGCCATTGACCATTCTGATCTTTACGGTACCCAAAGGAAGTCACAGCACCAGCACCAATTGCAAAGGAATGCTTGACTTGAACAAATGGTTCATCATCAAGCGGAATTTGAAAATGACGCAGAAACAGAGTAATCAAATGTGGATAAGGGAGAGGTGCATTGGCCCGTAATGCCTTATGCATTCGGTACCGAACCAAATGAGCCCAGTCGATCTGACGATCGGTAAGAAAAGCGCACATAAGAATCAAATCCTCCTCAGAGGCTTGTGCTAAATTTGAAGACCGAGGAAGCAAAATCCTAACAATTATATAGTGCATGATGCAATTATCAAATGTTAATGACCCAGCCAGCAATCTACCAGTCATTTCAGCCTGATCATTGCAGACCATGCGGCGAGCATCATGACTAGAATAATCAAATTTCCAGTCATCAACAATGGTGCCCTCAAAAGGTGCACCTTGACTGGGTAAATGAGTCAAAGAAAAAAAACAATGACTGATCAATGACCATAGAAATACCATGCACCTCAGAGATAAGAATGCCATCCTGAATTTTTAAATTGTAGTAGAAGACCTTTACAAGTTCAGGATAATGTGGCAGTTTTAATGACATGAAATCAACAAGACCAGAATTTTGAAACACTTGATAGCAATCAAACGTTTCATCATTAAAGAACTCTACATCTAGGTACTTAGGGTCTAAGATGATCCTAGAAGAAAATTGAGAGAGGTACCGTAGACGCTGATCATCAGAAGAAAACAAAGTTGATGATCTTGGAGATGATAAAGATGGATGAATAGGTGTTGTGGATGCTTCAGATGGTTCATGGCGGTGATGGGCAGCAGTAGCAGCGGTGGAGGATGATCCCTTTCTCTTCTTCGATGGCTCTGCCATTTGATGAAGTTTTTGTGGATTTTAATCGGTGGAAGTGAAAGAGGAGTGAAAAAGAGGAAGATTGGGCTTTACGGGACGTGATTTGGTGAAGAATTGAGTGAGATTCGAAGATTTGAAGATTTAGGTATGGAGGAGACGTAAGGAGAGGTTGTGGCTGCGCAGCAGCTCTGATTTCGTGCATATTTATAGATGAGGACGAGTTGTAATCGATTACAGGGATTGGTAATCGATTACAGGACCAATAATCCTTTTGGTAATCAATTACAGGATGTTGTAATCGATTACAGGCTGCCTGTTCATGTGTAATCGATTACACTGGATGGTAATCGATTACCAGAGTCTATCCTAGGCTAGTTTCTTAAGAAAATATCTATGTTTATGCTAAAACACATCCAATATGATTAATTATCACTACTAATGCACTTTATTCAATCATTCAATCATTACATACACAAGAAATCATAAATTCTATCATAATAACAAGAATTCAAACAAGATAAATCAAAATAATCTATAAACAATCAATCATAAGATTAAATTAATCAATCAATCCTTATTTTTCTAAATCTCTAACATCTAAGAGGCCTAATTCTCTTCTAATAGAGAAGAACACTTCCTTGGGGAGAGGTTTTGTAAAAATATCAGCAAGTTAATTCTTAGTATCAACAAACTCTAATACACAATCTCCCTTTAGGACATGATCTCTAAGAAAATGGTGTCTAATCTCTATATGTTTAGTTCTAGAGTGTTGAACTGGGTTTTTGGATAGATTTATGGCACTAGTATTATCACACATAATAGGTATGCGATCAAGAAGGATGCCATAGTCAGATAATTATTGCTTCATCCATAAAATTTGTGCACAACAACTTCCGGCAGAGATATACTCCGCTTCAGCAGTGGATAAAGCAACACTGTTTTGTTTCTTACTATGCCATGAGACAAGAGCCGATCCAATGAATTGACAAGTTCCACTTGTGCTTTTTCTATCAGTTTTAGATCCGGCAAAATCAGAATCAGAATATCCTATTAAGTTACATGTTGAATTCTTAGGATACCATAATCCTAAATTGATTGTACCTAATAGATATCTCATGATTCTCTTTACTGCACTCAAATGTGATTGTTTGGGGTTGGATTGAAACCTAGCACACATGCATACACTAAACATAATATCAGGTCTACTAGCAGATAAATAGAGAAGAGATCCGATCATACCTCGATATTGTTTTATGTCTATAGACTAACCAGATTTATCTTTATCTAAGTAACACCTAGTGCTCATCGGTGTAGACATGTGTTTTGCACTTTCCATCCCAAATCTTTTGATCAATTCCTTGCAGTACTTGGATTGATTGATGAATATACCTTCTTGAGTTTGCTTGATTTGTAATACCAGAAAGTACTTTAGTTCTCCCATCATTGACATTTCAAATTCACTTTGCATATCAAGGGAAAACTCCTTGCACAATGAATCATTAGTGGATCCAAAAATTATATCATCAACATATATTTGAACCAACAGAATATCATTATGCTTTCTCTTTATGAACAATGTGGTATCCACTTTACCTCTAGAGAATTCTTTTTCTAGAAGAAAATTGCTTAAGCGTTCATACCATGCCCTAGGGGCTTGTTTCAAACCATAAAGAGCCTTTTGTAATTTATAAACATGATTTGGTTTATCCGGAATTTCAAAACCAGGGGGTTGTTCAACATATACCTCTTCTTGAATTAAGCCATTTAGAAAAGCACTCTTAACATCCATTTGATAAAGTTTAAAATTCATTATGGATGCATATGCTAAAAGCATTCTAATGGCTTCTAATCTTGCAACAGGAGCATATGTTTCTTCATAGTCTATTCCTTCTTCTTGATTATACCCTTTTGCTACTAATCTGGCTTTATTTCTAATAATTATACCATGTTCATCTAATTTATTTCTAAAAACCCATTTTGTTCCTATGACAGGATAATTTTCAGGTTTTTCTACTAATTTCCACACATTGTTTCTTTCAAATTGATTCAGTTCTTCTTGCATGGCAATGATCCAGTTATCATCTATTATGGCTTCTTTTATATTTTTAGGTTCAATCATAGATACAAAAGCCATATTATTGCATAAATCTTTAAGAGAATGTCTAGTTGTTACCCCTTTTGAGATATCACCAATAATGTTATCGAGGGGATGATCTCTTGAAGCTTTCCATTCTCTTGGAAGTTCATCATTGGATTTGACTTCTTCTGGAGGATCTTCATTGTTTCCTTTATCATTTCCTTTGGAATCTTGTTCATGAATATTCATATGTTCTAAAGAATCTGCAATATCATCTAGCATATTCTTTCTTGACAAGATAGCGTTAGATTCATCAAAGGTAACATGAATGGATTCCTCGATATTCATAGTTCTTTTATTATATATCCTATATGCTTTGCTTTGTAATGAATATCCAAGAAAAATACCTTCATCAGATTTTGCATCAAATTTTCCTAGATTATCTTTACCATTATTGAGCACAAAGCATTTGCAAGCAAAAACATGTAGATGAGAAATATTAGGTTTTCTACCATTATATAACTCATATGGGGTTTTCTTTAAAATGGGTCTTATTAAGGCCCTATTCATGATGTAACATGCAGTATTGACCGCTTCAGCCCAAAAATACTTTGGAAGAGAAGTATCATTTAATAAAGTTCTAGCAATTTCTTCCAATGACCTATTTTTCCTCTCAACAACTCCATTTTGTTGAGGGGTTCTAGGTGCAGAAAAATTGTGTTCAATACCATGTTCATCACAGAATAATTCAAAGTCTTTGTTTTCAAACTCACCCCCATGATCACTTCTAATGGATGCAATCTTAAGATTTTTCTTGTTTTGTATGACTTTAGCAAGTTTTCTAAATGCTTGGAATGCATCACTTTTATGTGTAATAAATAATGTCTAAGTATATCTAGAGAAATCATCAACTATAACTAGGGCATAGTAATTTCCTCCAAAACTCATGGTTCTAGATGGACCAAATAAATCCATATGTAATAATTGTAAGGGTTGAGTGGTTGAAACAACATTTTTAGGTTTGAATGAGACTCTTGTTTGTTTGCCCTTTTGACATGCATCACATAGTTTATCTTTTTCAAATTTCAATTTAGGCATACCAACTACTAAATCTTTTGAAATTAATTTATTTAAGTGATCCATGTTTATGTGAGCAATTCTTTTATGCCATAACCATGGATCATCATCTTTGCTAAGAAAGCAATGATTGTTTACTAGTTTTATGCTTAAGTCTATCATGTAAACATTATTGACTCTATGTCCTACATGCTTTATATTAATGTCATGCTTATGTTCTATAAGACATTTCTGAGAATCAAATGATACTAGATAGCCTTTGTCGCATAATTGACTAACGCTAAGCAGGCTGTGCTTAAGGCCTTCAACAAGTAGAACATTTTCAATGGAGTTTGAAGAATTTGTACCTATTTTACCAACTCCAAGGATTCTACCTTTGTTGTTGTCACCATATGTTACATGCCCGCTTTTCTTTGGAGAGATATGTGTAAAATTTGATGCATCTCCAGTCATATGTTTTGAGCATCCGCTATCTATGTACCACTTCTTCCTCAAAGACACCTACATAATCAAGTTTTTGACTTAGGTACCCAAACTTTATTGGGTCCTTGCATGTTAGTATAAACTGAGGATCCTTTTGGGACCCATATCATTTTAATGTTACTGTAATTTTTCTTGAAGTAGCAAGTTGATATTCCATGTCCTCTTCTTTCACAGTAAAAACAAGTGATAGAATTAGAATTACATTTTTGTCTGGAAGTAGAAAAGTTTTTATGAAACTTTTGTTGTTTTTCAGATTTATACCCTAGTCCATTCTTATTGGACACATATCTTTGCTTACTTAATATAACATCTAAATTATTTTTACTATAAGAAAATTTTGCAAGTGAACTTTTCAACTCTTTAATTTCTTTTTCATATTTATCACAACAACTACAAGAATCTGATATTTTCTTGTCAGAAATAGTGGCGATATTAACTTTTTCATTTGTTTTAGAAACTGAGACTTCATTTCTAAGAAGATCTAATTCTTTGTTTAATTTTGAAATTTCATTTTCTAAATTTGAAATTGTTTTCTTTGAAGATGAAACTAACTTTGCAAGTTTAATTGACTCTTTATGCAGATCAACAAATGCTTCTTGCAATTCATCAAAAGAAATAGATAAGTTGTTTGAAGATGTTACCTATTCATCACTTTCATAACTTCTAGCCATAAGGCAGAGATTTATCTCTTAATTTTCTGAATCTTCAGAAGATTCCATGTCATTTTCATCCTATGTGATGTATGCTTTCTTCAGTTTCTTTTCACTAAGATTTTTCTTTTCAGATTTCTCCATCTTTTTCTTGAAAATGGGACAATCAACCCTCAGATGTCCAGGTTGATTGCATTCAAAGCATTTTAAAGTAGTGGATGAAGTTTCTGTCTTTCTCTTTGATTTAAAATTGGGTCGCCTCTGATTTCCTCTTACTTTAAGAAACTTGTTGAATCTTTTTACAAAAAGACTTAGATCATCATCATCATCTGGATAATTTTCCTGATCATTTTCTTCTTGAATTGAGGATGATGCTTTAAGAGCAATTCCTTTCTTTTTCTTGTCATTTTCTTCATGTTGGTGTAATCTCAATAATTCCATCTCGTGTTCCTGCAACTTTCCAAATAAAGTGGCAAGGGACATGTCAGACAAATCTCTTGATTCAGTAATAGCCGTTACTTTGGGTTGCCATTCTCTACTTAAACATCTTAACACCTTGTTTATGAGATCCTCATTTTGAAATTCTTTACCTAAGGCTGCTAGATGATTTACTATATGTGTAAATCTCTTTTGCATGCTTTGAATATTTTCATTTGCATTCATTCTAAATAGTTCATATTCATGAGTTAGTGCATTTATCCTAGATCTTTTAACATCTGTAGTTCCTTCATGTGTTAATCGAAGAGTGTCCCACATTTCCTTAGCACTCTTACAATTTGAAACCCTGAAATATTCATCCATTCCCAGGGCAGATGTTATTATGTTTTTGGCTTTTAAATTGTATTGTACTCATTTTCTATCCTCTTCAGACCATCTATCTCTAGGTTTTTCTATAGTTATACTTTCACTTGATGAACTGCCATCTATTGTAATTCTTTCTACTATGGTGGGTATATAAGGCCTTATTTCTATGGCTTCCCAAATATTTAGGTCTATTGCCTCTATAAAAATTTGCATTCGGGTTTTCTAGTAGTGGTAACCCTCTCCATTAAAGATTGGAGGTCTATTGATAGAATTCCCTTCTGGAAATAAGGAGTTTGCTGAGGCCATCTTTTTCTTGAAGCTTCTAAACTTTATACAAGAATGAAGCTCTGATACCACTTGTTAGACAAGTGGCCTCAGATATCTTAAGAAGGGGGGGTTCAATTAAGATATCCCAAACTACTTCCCTAATTTAGAATCTATTTCACTTTCTATTCAAGTTATAAATTCCCTTAACAATGAACTTCTTAAATATTGATTCAAATAAAAAAATTTGAATATGAATATAAAGCAATAATAAACAAAGGAGTTTAAGGGAAAAGAAAGTGCAAACTCAGATTTATACTGGTTCGGCCACACCCTTGTGCCTACGTCCAGTCCCCAAGCAACCCGCTTGAGAGTTCCATTATCTTGTAAATTCCTTTTACAAGTTCTAAACACACAAGGACAATCCTTCCTTTGTGTTTAGAATTCTTTTACAACAAGAGATCCTCGGTCTCTTAATCCCTTAGAGAATTAGAAGGAGAAGAAGAATGAATCTCTCTAGAAAGAGATAGATTTTACAGATTGAGCACTCAAATAATTCCTTAATGAATTGCAATTGAATTGGCCAAGGAATTCTTAAGAGGACAAAATGATTTTGCTCTTTGAGAGGATAAACACTTGTTGTTCTGAAAAACTCTGAGCAATTTCGTGTTATAAGTCACATATATATAGACTATTGGTGGTCATAAAAAGTCCTTTGAGAAGTTGTGACTCTTAGAAAGATTTTTCTGAAAATCTTGTCTGGTAATCGATTACAGGGTTTGTGTAATCGATTACAGCTTTTAAAATTTGAATCAAAACGTTTATTAACTGCTGGTAATCGATTACCAAAATTGTGTAATCGATTACACAGTCTAAAATTTAAATTCAAATTTTTAGTAGCTGTTGTAAAGCATATTTGGCCATCGGTAATCGATTACATCCTCTGGTAATCGATTACCAGAGAGTAAATCCTTTGAAAAATACTTTTTAATTTAAATTACTTGGCCAAACCTTTTGCTAATTCAATTAGGAATTCCCTTCCTAATATACTAGTGATCATCTTGATGTTGTGACTTGTATTCTTGAAGTACTGTCTTTAAGTTAAACTTGAAAAGCCCATTTGCATCAATTGCATCATATCATCATGATCATCATCAAAACACCAAAGGCATTTGCATCTACAGATGGAGCACGAAGGGGGTAGTGATGTGGGTGTCTGAAAGAGAGTAGCGAAGGTATTAAGCAAGGTGTCAATCTCTGGGTAGTGTGTTTGGGTTGAAGGAAGCTCAGGTGGGATTAGGCTGATATGAAAATAGGCATTGGCACTCACAGTTCGAACGATACGGCGGAGTTGTGGTGGTGTTATTGCTTGCAAGGTATCATCAGTATCGCCTTTTAATTCCACCATGTGTCCGTTTGAAATGAATTTCATGGTGAGGTCGTTGTAGTCTGTCAAGACTGGACCTAAAGACTTAAGCCACTGGACGCCGAGAACAATGTCAGCACCGCACAAGGGCAATGCGTGAAGGTCCATGGTGAAGTCCTGGTTCTGAATTGTGATTGTCACCCCCGCGCAGAGCTGCTGATAGAGCACCTCATTGCCATTTCCGACCACCACGCGAAGTGGTTGTGTGGCCTGTGCCGTGAGGCCCAATGGACGGACGAGACGGGTTTGCATGAAATTGTGCGTGCTCCCGCCGTCGATTAACACAACCACGGGTTGGTTAGCGACCCGGCCCACCATTCGTAGAGTTTCTGGGGCTAATTGACCCGATAGGGCGTAGAAGCTTATCTGGGCCTGGAGCGGGTCAGGGTCACTATTAGTGGCTTCTTCTTCAATAGGGTTTGAGCTTACGGCCGCATCATTTGCTTCAGCGATGAGAAGGAAGAACTTGGAGGAGCACCTGTGCCCTCGCGAGAACTTCTCATTGCAGTTGAAGCATAGCCCCTTTTCACGGCGTATCGCCATTTCTTCTGGGGAGAGGCGTTTGAGTGGAGGAGGGGGAGGTTTAGCTGGTGGCGGCAGAAGGGCAGGAACCACTGGTGAAGGCACAACGATTGTGGATGCGGGTGGCACGAACGACGACCGTGGTGGCACGGGTGAGCCAAACCTTCCGCAGTTCGCGTGGTGCTGGTCTGCCAACTTTTCCTCATGCAGACGAGCCAGGGCCGCGACATGTGTGAGGGTGAGGGGTTGTGAAACCTGCACCTCACGGCATATCTCCGGTATTAGACCGGAGATGAAGCAGCTGAGTAAAAAGGAGTTTGGAAGCCCTATGGTTCTGTTGGCAAGGGTCTCGAATTGAGATAAGTACGTCACGACCGTACCGGTTTAGGTGAGCTTCGAGAGGAGCCCTGTGGGATCTTCATACTGAGAAGTCGCAAATTGGCCTTCAAGGGCTTGCAAGAACCCCAGCCACGAAGAAATTTGCTCGCTCCGCGACATCCATTGGAACCATGCGAGGGCGGGTCCCTCCATGGCAAAGGCAACGACGGTGAGGTGATCTGGTTCAGGGGTGGAGTGGTAAGCGAAGAACTGGTTTATCTTGAACATCCAGCTTGAGGGATTAGACCCATCGAAGCGGGGAACGCCTAGCTTCATGCGAGGTAAAGGGTTTGTGGTGTGAGGAGGTGTCGGGTTAGCTGAGGAAGATGAATGAGAGGGGGTATTGTGTTGGTTGGCTTCAATGGCAGAAACTCGATTAAGTAGATCGTCAAGTTTGTTTGAAACGTTAAGGTGGTTGGTGGCTAATTTGGCAATGGCTTCCTCAATTCGTTCCATGTTGGACTTGGATCGAGTGGATTCAGCCATGGACAACTCTCAATGAAAGCACCAAAGTTGTTATGGCCGAATTCCCCTTTCCTGCAATTCCTAGAGTTCGAGAGCTAGGACTCTCCAGAAGCAAGATGAAGAAGATGAGTTTTATTCATTCTGCCTTTTTTGATTACATAGTAATTGCTTTATATAGTATGTTTGTGAATTGTTACTAACAGAATCGATAAATTCTGATGCTAGGGCCTAATAGAAAAAAGATTCACGAAGATTCCATCCTAACAGAATTACAAGGCTCGTGGGATAATTCCCTTCTAGACCACTCTATGCCACGTCAGCTTCCTTTCCCTTTAGACAATAAAGTCCTTCAGGTACTTTGGTTTAGTTCTCTGTCTCTGATTCCTCTCTGTTAATGGTTGCTCTGCTTGTGCCTCTGTTAATGGTGATTGTGGAGCTTCATTCATAACATATAACCTATCTGAGCCACTCATTAGACCAAATATTCCTTTGACCTAATTTGATCCAACTAATTCTACAGTTAAACTGGTGAACCAGTTCAATTGAACTAGTGAGCCATGGTTAAACCAACATTTACTATTATTTTAAATATAAGCTTTAATGAAAATAACATAAAAATTATTTAATAAATTAACTTACCACCAAATCACCACAATTAATTAATTAGTAAACTTATCATGTCGTTTAACTATATCTTGATGAAGTCCACAATAGGTAAAACATTGACTTTATGGCAACAATATTTATCGAAATTCAACATTTAGAGTTAGAGATACTGATAATTAATATGGATAAAGAAGTGGAAAAGACGTGGCAAGAGCGTGGGCACAAGGCGTGATTTGAGCTTATAATTAAAATAGATCATATTTCTTTAAATTGAATAGAACATGCTTGTTATCTTTCAGTATATGGTTTTATTAAATAGAATATTATTCTTATAAATTGAATTGAAAGTGTTATGTTATCTTTTTTAACAATAAAATTATCATTGAATGTTATCTTTGAACGTCTTATCTTTCAATGTTTTTTGTATAACCATGATCTTTCAATGTTATCTTTGAATGAGTTAAGATACATGTTGTATATTTGTTTTTATTTAGTTGTGTATTTCTTTATTCATCTTGTATACGAAATGAGTTTATTAATATGTATAGTATTGATTTATGTTGAGTATAATTTTTAATGTCGTTAAAAACTCGTTATATATTTTTAAAACAAAATTATGAAATTTGATCACAATTAATATTTTGTTATAGTAATTATAATGTAAAGGATAAAATGAGTCAAAATTTAAAAGGTTGGGGCAAAATGTGTTAAAGAAAAAGTTGGATGGTGTGAAAAATATTAGGTTATAAAATGTGTGAAAAAGGTTAATAACAACGCATGAAATTTTGAAAGCAGAGTGCAAAATGTGAAATTTAATTAGTTTGTCACATTAACAAATGTTGGTTACTATGTCAACCATCATGTGTACCTTTATATTATTATATGTATGTCAGTTCATCATTTATATTAACATTACTTGACACATCAATGATCGTTATTAATTGTGATCAATTAACAAGATGATAAAATATGCAAATAAAATAGTTGAGAAGCAAAATTTGTAAAATCATGAAACATAGCTGACAAAATATGCAATTAAGCCAAATTATTTAACTCTTGTGGGTATTTCTATTTCACTACAGTATATTTACGTCACTCAAACAAACCCTATTTTTTTATCAGTTGCAGACCCAAAATTTGTTTTGTTATGGGTGGAATCATGGAGTCAGCCTGTTTCAACTTTTATCTCATCCTGTGTATCTTTGTATATGTCGTTTAATCCAGTGACAGAGATTCTATTTCGAGAACCTAAAGCATCCAAATGTCAATTGGGCAATAACATGTTTTTTTCAATGTTTTGTTTTTCCAACAAAGTCATGGGACATTGGTGTGTCCGTATTCTGGTTCTTCTTCACCAAAAGAAACCTCCAAGCAGAACCCTCCAAATGTGGCACTAAATAACGAGAAGTAATTGACAACATGATTGTGCAAGAAAAAAATATATAAACCAATGTGAAATTATGAAATGAAGCCTTTGATCAAATCAATCATCACCTTCATTACATTATTCCCACTTGGCTATGCCTAGAGTTTGATCAAATTTGGCTAGAAAAAAGTGTTCAAGAATTTAATCTTTTCTTTATTTTCTCTCTATGCATATTGCTCCACATAGTTCAATGGCTATGGAGGGAGAGCTACAACCATCACAAGTTCAACTCAGGGTAAACTCTAGGCAGTGGAGGAAAGTGGTAAATGTACATTCAATGGAGATAGACCCATCTTTCACTTCAAAAGTTGAACACAGGGAAGTGAAGCATTTCAAGGAATGGTTTCCTTGGTTGATTCCCTTCTTTGTCATTGCCAATGTTATTGTGTTCATCATCACCATGTATGTCAATGATTGCTCCAAGACTTTGGCCACTTGCATTGCCCCGTTCCTGGGTCGTTTTTCCTTTCAGCCTTTCAATGAGAATCCTCTTCTGGGGCCATCATTAATAACGTGAGTTGTTGTTGTCCCAGTTCCAGTTCTGCTGTCGAAAATTTATTTATCTCTGGTCGTGTAACTTATGATCAGTTATCTTATCCCACAATCACACTTTAACTTGGTAAAATTATTTCAGATTCCGAATAGTTTTTTTAGGTATAGTACCAGTTAGATATTTAATGAAACATAAAAAGATTCATGTGTCTTAATAGATGTAGTATATCATATATATTCTGTCTGAGATGAATGTTTGGAACATTTGAGCATAGTAGAGATGAGATATGGATTGAGCATAAGCCCAGTCCGTAAACATATGGTTTATTTATGATGTGATCAGAGTCTTTTGATCCATAGTTAGAAATTTCTTTCAATATAGGACCATTTTAGTTCTAATAAGGTCTATTAATTCCAATATAGGACCATTTTACTAAATAGTCTAATATAGGACCATTTTAGTGTCTTTAACTAAATAGTTTAAGCTTGAGATAGTAGTTGGTAACAAGTACTGCTGACATGAAATTGCTGTTATAAATGGTTTTGGTGAACTGGTAGAAAATACAGATTGTGCTAGTTGTAAATTATTTGTTGCCGTAATAAAAATTTAAGAACTTTGTGCTTGTTAACTGTTCAGGCTACGGAAAATGGGGGCTCTGGATGCGAACAAAGTGGTTCACAGACACCAGGGTTGGCGCCTCATCACTTGCATGTGGCTACATGGTGGAGTATTCCATCTAGTGGCAAATATGTTTGGTCTTCTAGTGGTTGGAATTCAGCTTGAGAAAGAATTTGGGTTCGGTATGTGTGACATTCATATTTGTCTTGCAAAATAATTAACAGGTTATTCTTTTCTAGAGTTATATATAGGCCTAAAGAATCCTAAGATAAATTTACAATGACAGTATATTTTTCTTTTAGCTTCTTTTCTAGGAAGTATAACTTTGGTCTTAGTTGGATAAACTTCTTCATATTGTAATGTGTTTTTGAGGGACAATTTGTTTGTCTGTCGGTTGGTTGTTGCTGTTTGTTTTAATCTTCATATTGGTTTTTTTATAGGCAAAGAGAATATGTGTTAATAATCGGGGGACAAGGGAAGAGCAAAAGATTTGCTCCAACCAAGATTAATCTTCATATTGTACCAGCAACAAAAAAGATAAACTTCTTCATAAACAATTATATAAAAAAATAAGAAGGTGAAATAAATTGAGTTTCATCCATAAACTAAATTCAACTTATACACTTCAGCTTTTGGAGAAGTTAAAGGAGTGAACTTCTTTAAAAGAGAAGTAAATAAGTTGATTTTAATTTATGAGAGAAATTCAATTCATTTTATCTTTTTTCTCTCTCTTGTAAATGTGTTTATAGATTAAGTTTATCTAAACATGGTTTTTCTCATTAGGATATTATTTGCATGTTTTGTAAACATTATTTCCTAATTATTGTGTAGTTGTATTGCAGTGCTTATTGGATTGCTATTTGTCATTTCTGGATTTGGGGGTAGCTTGCTTTCTGCTCTTTTCATTGGGGAAAAAGTCTCTGTTGGTGCTTCTGGTGCTCTTTTTGGCTTACTAGGAGGCATGCTTTCAGAACTCCTTACTAACTGGTCATTGTATGAAAAAAAGGTGCCTTATTAAATTATTCATATTTGAAATGTGAATATCACAAAAGGAAGAGATGTGCTCTTGAAAGCAATCTATTAATTTGATTTAGATTTTCTTGTCATGTGCAGCTAGGAGCTCTCTTCACTTTTGTGTTTGTCATTGCTATCAATCTAGCAGTGGGGGTTCTCCCACATGTGGACAACTTTGCTCATATTGGAGGGTTTCTTTCAGGATTTCTTCTTGGATTTGTGTTCTTGATCCGTCCCCAGTTTGGATGGATTAAGCAACGAAATGCTCCTCAGCCATATTCTCCAACATTAATTAAACCAAAATTCAACAAATATCAGTGCATCTCCTGGATCCTAGCCCTGATCCTGTTAATTGTTGGGTAAGCCGTGACAAAATTCAACTTGAATGTAACTAAATTTACAGTTAGCATAGGTAGTTATACTGGTTTACATTTAGTAGTTAGTATAAGTCGTTAGTCCTATTAGTTGGCTGTTGCAACCACTTAAGTGTATGAGTGCTTGCTAGTTTACTTCATTCACTCTACATATACTTGCAGTACTTCTATACTATCTCTTAATCAATCATTTTACACTATGTTATTATACGGTAGACCTCTTTTTATTTTGAGCTCTATGGTGTATGGTCACAATACGTTGGTGTGACGTGTATTTTTTATCATAGCATCTCATCTGAGAATTCTGATAAGCTGAAGTCTCATATTTCTAATATATAAGTTGCTCTAGAAAGAGTATATGTAAAGGTACTTGGAAATTATTAATCATGTTGACACATAGCATGATCCAAGTAGTTAAGGTAGGCAAAGTTTTGGGAGTTGCTTTTTGATTCACCTTCTAAAGCATAACAAAATATAATGAGACCAAACTTCTATAACTTAATAAAGTGACTTTGGTCAATCTTCTAGTCACAAATGGACTGAAGATTATAAATAGGGTGTGTTGTGGCACATCACAAACTCTAGGCATGCTTGCATTGCAACTTTTGCCTGGTCCATCATCTTGTACAAACCATTACTTTTCTTTTCACTTTCATTCTGTCATTTTGATTATTTAGTTCAGTTTATGCATAACAGATTATACTTGACAGGTTTACCACTGGTCTGATTGCACTTCTCCGTGGTATTGATGCAAATGATTACTGCTCCTGGTGCCATTATCTGTCTTGTGTTCCAACTTCAAGATGGAACTGCAATCCACCAAAATCTTCATCTTGTGTTGTGGTAAGCATTTGTGCTGAAATATGTTCATCTGAATTGTCAGTTAGTAAGGAATTAGGAGAGAAAAAACAACAATGTTCATCATGATGTTATCCTTTAACTTTTATGGTTCTTATAGTGCGTTTTTTTAAGTGTTATAACGCATATTATTGTTGTTGTGATACTTGTGTGTGGATGTGTGTATTATGGTGTGTTTGGTAGAGAGGAGAGAAATAATATTATAGAGAATTTTTGTACTTTTCTTTGGGACTCACATTTTTTACATTCAATTTTAGTTCAAAACAATTTCTTCTATTTTCATCCTCTAAATCAAATACACTGTTAATATTTGTTAAATACCATATTGTAGACAGAGCAGATTGGCAACCAGCTGAACTTGATATGCTCAAGCAATGGAAAATCCAGTACATATTATATGCAAAATCCGACCGATCCCCAGATCTATGAATTGTGTGCTCAACTTTGTACTTGAGTTTTGATAAATTCCTTCTGCTTTATTATATGATACAAAAGTCGTACATTTTGTTTTAATTAATACATTTGTTTATATCATTTTGTGTAAGTACTAAGTAGTACCGATTGATTTGCTACTTATTGTACTGCTATAGGAAAATGTTACTCATACAGCTGATTTGTATTATAAAAAATTGGGTTCAAAACTTCAAATTGCTTTGATATGGAATCACTTGATTATTTTATGAAGTTATCCTAAGAGCAAACGATTAAAAAATGTTTTCATTTTGCACTAATTTATTTGTAGCAAGGAATTCTTTTACATACGGTGCAATTTTGGTCTAACGGCCTTGATATATAG
Organism: Glycine soja; assembly: GCF_004193775.1. Lineage (NCBI taxonomy): Eukaryota > Viridiplantae > Streptophyta > Magnoliopsida > Fabales > Fabaceae > Glycine > Glycine soja. Next base: position 43,544,167 of record NC_041019.1, on the reverse strand, counting down.
AATTTTCACAATGAAACTGCCTCCATAGAACTGAAAGTTCCTTAGTGGCTATAGAGTGAAGACAATTCCATTTAGCCAATGATGATGAAATCCAAGGTAAACAAGAAGCCTAATTTTGCCATGACAATAGAAGTTGCTGGCACATCAATAACAAATTAAATGACTCGGTCTCAGTGAACTAAATCCGAATAACTTTATTCGGGGTAAACACCAAAAATGATGTTCTTGCATACTATTCTCTGAACAAGGAGATTTGTGGGTGGAAAAATTAGTATGTGTGTAGAAAACGTTGTAAGACAAGATGCTACATGGTGGAAACTGTGCATGTATAAGGTGATTGTGTCTGCACATTTTCGGGTATCAAGGTGCCTGATTTTTTACGGCTTTTCAAGACTATCTAAAGCAGGTGTGCTCTACTAAACATTTTAGAGACTTAGTTATTGGCTTTCCCAAGGAATATTTTTGTTAAAAAAAACAAAAAAAAAATTGAATGAACGATAAGTGAAGTTTAAAATAATTTTTTTTATAAAAAAATTACTTTAAATATGTTGAATTTTTTTACTAATATATGTGATTTTTTTTATCAATATATGAAAGATTTTTTACTTTATAAATACTGATAATAATAATTTTTTTTACCGATGGATCTAAAGTATAAGTTTTAGTTGTTTTAGCTTTGACTTATCCTTAAAAAGATACTAAGAAATTAGGAGGCATATTATGTGAGACACAAGTAAGAAAAAAAAACCTTTAAAATATAACAGTTTTTTTGGACACCACATGTATTCTCTATAAAAAGAATGTTGTTTGAGTTAAATACAACTATTATAAGCAATAAAGTTTCCTTTTTAAATATTTAACACAACACAATTGTATGATAGAGTTCAAACTTGCGATAACAGGCAAAATTAGAACAATCCGGCAACTGTTTAATTGGAGCGCTCTATTTAAAGTTTATATTGATATATTATATGGACCAAGCATAGTTTTTGTATATGCTGAGATTAACTAGATTTTGCGGCCCAAAATTTTCATTTAATTTGTTATTTGACAAAATAAACCAATAACAAAGTCTTATGAAGTTTAGGACCTTCCTTCTCTTAGCCTTGATAGACTATTGTAACAAAAACACGCTAAGTTACTAGGAATTACAGAACTAAGAGTGTTCAATTTTGGATTCTTCGGTTAATTTCAGAGTGGAGGTTAGGGAAGTGCTCATAAATGCAGGAACAGAAAAAACAGAATGTATTTAACAATTCCATAGTTCTCACCAGATTTGCGTAGCCAAAACAAGCATTGAAAGGTGCATTTAGAAGGTTGGTCTCGACAAACACTGAGATTCACATGCACAATGCACGTGGTGTGCTTGTGACTAGTCTAATATGTTCTTTATTTGCGGAATCAGAGGTTTGACTAAGTGATGTTATGATCACCCCTAAATTTCTTAAGTTTATTTAAATTATTATGTAATATATAAAGATATTTTATAGTTCCTCATCTTATTAAAAATTAAAATTGTATTGATTTAATATTTTCCTTCTCATATCTTATTCTTAAGCTACCCCTTGTAGTCAGTATATAGTTATATATTTAATTTATTTATAAGAAAATATTAATTATATATTAAAATTCTTACATATGTTATGAATGTCAAAATCTTTTTTGTTTTTTATACTAAATCGTGTTTTTTGTTCTTGGCATTTGGCGTCCCTTTAAGCCAAAGATGCATTAATCTCCCATATTAGAGTTTGTCTCAATAGCTTTCTGCTGATATGAGCGCAAAATCTTGTGGACCTCTATCCATGATATGAAAGACAATTTGCACTTGTTGATCTGCAAAAGTCCAAACACCATAATATAGGTTTGGACTGGCCTCAATTCACTATGTATATATTCTCTTACTATAATAATTTTAATGTAATATCACGAAAATATTGAATAAAAAGTAAATATGTTAATATAAAAATTAAGTATTTAATACGTACTTCTTATTTGATAGGTAGAAGTATAAGTAAAAATAAGTTGTAATATAGAATTATTATTTAACAACAAAGATATGCCTGCCCTAGTAGTTAGCAGCACCAAAGAGTTAATAGCTAGGGATCACAAACATTTGAAGGTGGCCTTAAAGTAGTTCTTTTTATGTATAAGGTCTTGAAGGTTTATGTCTTTACTTTAAGAACGAAAAGAGCACACAACATATTACACACGTAACCTTACATAAAAAAAATGGATATACATCAAACTAGTTTTTAGAAAAAGGCAGAAATATGGGAGAAGAAATAAAATACTAGTAATAAAAAACGAGTGCTTAGTTGAAGGATAAAAACATAATAAAATCGGATCATGTGTAATTAAGAAGAGGTAAAAACAAAAATGAGATTTAGAAAAACTAGAAATTTATGATTTGTAGTTATCGCTTTAAATTCAATAATAATTGTATGTTTCTATGAAATTTTAGAATAAATTAAAGACTTAATTGTAAATTTTACTACCACATTTTTATTATTTTAATAATTTTATCACTCAAATTTTATTTTAATGAATTTTATTACTCAACTTTTAATATTTCATAAACTTTATCATCTAAATTTCTGTACAACAAATGTAAAATGTACAAAAATTAAAAATTTAGATGATAAAATTTATAAAATAAAAAAATTGAATGATAAAATCTGTAATTAAATCTTAACTAAAATAACATATAACAAAGTATCTAAAATATAAAGATGCAAAATTACGTTATAATTCTTGCTATTTACTAATATTTATATCATATCCAAGAAGAAGAAGAAGACTAAAAGTTTTTCACGGAAATGGTTGGTTGTCAAAGAGTCGAAGGGATACGCTCGTGGCGCAAAGCCATAAAATTATATCTTTATACACCAATTTGTCTCATTAATTCATTATAGACCAATTTGTCTCATTTCTTATGTGACACTTGAATTTAAATGGACACAATTTAGATAGTTACTGTAATTTATATTGTTATTTTTTAATTAGAATTAGAATTCTACTTTACTTATATATGTAATAAAATTTTATTCAAGAAACTGTATCAAAATTTTGTCTAATTTAAATTTCACAAAATAAAGAAAACTTACTGTGGAATAAAGTTTAATTTGCTCAAGGTGACAAAGCCTTTTAAATCTTGCACTGAAGAAGGGTAGTTAACCGTCTTATAATCCTTTGATCTCTTAAAATAGATTTCTATGTTAAGTTACTAATTAAGGGATTAGGAGCTTAACAAGGGAATTTAGACTCACTCCACCTAAGGAATTAGGGTTTGAGAAAAAAATATGAGGATTGACTGGAAGCAGACAATCTCAGTCTTGTCGATCTTTTGAAAATTTCTTCTAGAGTTTCTCATTTTTCTTTGGGTGAAATTGATATTTTTCTTTCTTCTCAACCATCCTTCTAAACTTTTGAACATAAGGGAAATCTCATAATCTTTGTCTTCTAAAGCTAAGATTTTAGTGTTTTTACCATCAGAATCTTCACTTTCTTCGCCAACATCCTTAATTAAGGACTTTAGATGTTGTCTTCTTCTCTAATCGAGACTGGCTAGATTTTTCTTAGGATTCTTAGCTCTCAAAGTGATAGAGGAGTTCTTCTTGAAAACACCTCTCTGGTTTAGATAGAGTCCGCGAATCTTAAAAAATCTGAGCAAGTCACTCATCTTCATAGTTCCAAAATGGAAATGCTTTTTGGTTCCTGTTCCTTTGAAAGGTTATCTAGGAGTAGAATGTTGTTTTCTTCTATGGTGAAATCCTTGTCAAGTGCTCCAAGACCATTTAGGATAGTTTGAAAACGTTCAAACATCTCATTAATAGTTTTATGATCACTCATCTTGAATAACTTATATTGCCTAAAAGTCTAGTCCTTTTCGGCCTTTTGACATTGTTGGTGCCTTTGTGGGTGAGAGAAAGACTGTCCCACATATGCTTTGCAATTTTGTAGCAAAAAACATTGTTATACAGTCTTGACTAGGGCTCAAGTAATGAGGTACATAGTATTGGCGTTGAGTTGCATCTTATTGATATCTTCCTGATCGTCCATTGTGACTTTCGGAACAAGATTTCCATTTTTATTTCTTGAAGGTTGAGAATCTCCCCTTTTTTTAACCTCTCCCAATGATTATAATGCATTGATTTAATGAATATTTTCATTATGTCTCATCAGTAAAAGTAATTGTCTCTAAAGAAGGATTTTTTTTTATCATTTTGGATTTTTTCTCAAATAAAATATCAAAATGGATGGTCAAATAAATTATTTACCTATCAAGGGTTTTTTTTTTTGTGGCGTATGTAAGATGCAAGAGATATCATCATATGTGACATAATGATCTTTTACATCAAATTGTTTTACAATTGATGAAAAAAAAAGTATTATTATTTTATATTAATTGTAAAATAACTTGTAAAATATCATTGCATCATATAGAATAACACCTACTATATTTTATGTGGTAAAAATATCCTATCACATGTGAATAATTTACTTGACCATCCATTTTGGTTTTTAATTTGCTTGAGAAAAAAATAACCAAAATGGTAAAAAAGTCACAGCGAAGCCTCCAAGGGCCCTGTAACAGTTCTTTCCACAATGAGATAACTTTCTAGATTTGTCACGATAGTTTGTGAATCTTTTCCTCTAACACCGAAAGGTGTTCAACCCAAAGGTTATCTCTAATACTAAACTGTAAAAACATATAAAAAAATGAGAATAGATTAAATTATGTTTCTTAATTTTTTTCCAAATCATTTTAGAAAACGCTAAAGACTAAACAAACTAAGCTAACTTAAGAAAGACTTAAGCTTGATAGGATGACAGGAAGGTATTGTACTTTGAGAAAAAAATAATTTTATAAAATCCTTTATTTAAATAAGATTTTTCTACATATTCAAATCCTTTAACATTAGTAGAAATGAAATTAAGAGTAATAGAATAAAGAAAAGAAACACATGCAATTATATTGATTCGTCTCACAATCCTAATATTATGTATAATTCTTAGCAATCACTAAGATTTCAACTGACACAGATTTACAGAACCACACATACTATTTCAAGTATTCCTTTTACCTTGTACGTCTCTTAAAGTAAATAACAACCAAATATATATTTTTTCTTCACTTGCCTCTCTAGGCACTAAACTAAGTATTTGTATTTTTTTTTGTCTACAGGCCTTTTCATGTTCATACTCAAGAATTGTTAAACTTGTCTCTAGCTCCAAGCACTACACCCAAATATTCTTTCTACAAGTCTTTTCAGGCTCAATAGACTCTCCAAAATCTGAAAAAAAAAAACGTAACTAGCTATAAACTATCATTTGATATATATGATTCACATAATGATGATTTAAATGCTCATAAAATATTTATGTGTTTTATAGAGATTTTTTTAATTGATTGCCAATAAAAATGACTTAGTAAATGCAGTTGCAAGATCTCAGTAATTCGTTAACTCTTTAGACTTTTATTAGATGTACTGAAATTGTCGTCAGGAGCTCATTTTTCATGTTGAAATGAACATTGTAGTGCATTATTTTTATTAGTACAGCGTTGGAGTGCATTAATTATTGCATTAAATATAATTTCTATCTTGACACAAATATAATAATAAAATGTACAACTTCTATTTTCTTCTCTACTTTACCTATGTTGTAGGTAGAAGTTTATTTCTCGACTTTATCTATAATTATAGTTTTTTTTTTTATATAGTCATTTTCTCTGAGATACCAGGGTCAATAAACTCTCTTTTTATCTCTTCTAACGAAATTATAGAGTATGACACCTTTTTTTTTTTTATAAAGAGAGTATGAAACATTGATAAGTTAAAGTTTTAAATATGTTTTTGATTTTTAATAAATATCTAATTTTTATATTTATTTCTTAATAAATTTTTATTTTGTGTTAAGTTTTTAATAAAATAATAATTTTCTTTTTTATTATTGATACTTATTTTTATTCCTTAATACGTTAATAAATTTTGTGTTTGTTTCAAGAAAAAATAAACTCATTTGTTATTAATTGGGACTTAAACAAAATTCATTAATTTATTAGGAAATAAATACAAAATTTCTTAATTTATCAATAACTAATATAAAATATCAATGAACAAAAATAAAAATGTTATTTTATTAGAAATTCAATGTAAAATAAAAATTTATTAAAAATAAATAAAAAATTAAATATTTATTAAGAATAAAAATATATTTAAGCCTAAATTAAAATATGTAAAAGAAAAATTAATAGAAGTTAAACTACTTGAAGTTGAATGTATTAGAGAGCTAGTTGCTGCATTTCATACACGGCGATTTCGTTCCTAATAATATTGTTGAGCTTCGCGATATTTTGGAAGTTCTCATATATAAAATGGAATTGAATACGGTACCGTTGGGCAAAAAAATAACGAGTGGCCCAAATAATCACAAAACGTTGCATCAATCCCTTAAATTTGGATGCCAAGAAGAGAGAAAGCACATGCAACGTCCTAATCCTAATTGACTGGTCCTCAATGAATTCATTCCACAAGAGAATGAAAGTGATAAATAACATAAATTTTCAAGTCTCAAATGGTGGCTGTTGTCCCCCTTTTCTGAGAGCTTCTCACATGCTTCTAAGTTGTCATCTTTATTGTCTTTTTCATGCAGATTTGGTTGATCTCCCTCTTTCATTTTTTATATAAATATTTATTTAATATCATAAGTGTTTATAAATATGTTCTTAATTGACACTAATCAACATTTGTTAGTCTATTTTAGAGTGAAGAAATGTGTAGACGGGTAAAGTGATAGTGAATTTACTGTTCATTTTAAATGACTTAAATCTATCATGAGATATTTTAATTCAATTTTTTAAGAATATTATAATTGAAATTAATAGAAGATATACACCTCTTTATTTTAAATGAATTAAATCTTAAAAATAAATCTTAAGAATGATTCCACCTTTGATGTTTTTACATATTCAGGAAAAATTAATTAGTTGATCTCACCAAATAAATGCATGAGTGGATAACTGGATAGTTTAAAAACAAACAAACAAAATACTGCAGCCATCAATCCTTCAATCAAATAAATGTGAGATTAATATTTAGGCTTTGTGTATTTCTTATATGCACTTGAAATTTCAGCAATATCCAATAAAAAAATTATATATGATTAGTATTTAGGATGAACTAGCCTTAATTCAATTACTTCATATTCATTTTGGATGTCTCTCATAAGATATTTATATATCTCAATACAGGGAATATTTTTTATCATCAAATATTAGTTGTTGGTTGTTTGATTTATTAGAAAGATTCAAACACAGGATATTTTTTCTTTGATCTATCTTTTTTTTTTTTAATCTCTAAACTAACCTTGTAACCCACCTCAATAGGAAATATATATTAATGGGAAGTATAAGAAGAATTAAAAATCTTGACCATACGTACAATTTCAATTAACGATTAAGATGATTAGATTTAAGTAAAAAAAAATCCTGATTATCCAAACATTTTACATGATCAAATTAATTCCTCTCATCTCTTTCACTATCATATATATATATATATATATATATATATATATATATATTTTTTTTTTCAAGATTTAAACATCAATATAATCTTTCCGCCTAAGAGCGTGGCTTGTACATCACCACGTACGTCGCAATGTATATGAACTGATGGAACGCCCTTAATTCAATTTCTAACTTTCGCTATCATTAAAAATTGTCCTTAATTACAATTTCTGCACAGAATCTACGCCCCTAATTCGTTTATCAAGCACAAGTGCTCTATATAACTATCATTAGGAGGGATAGCAATATTTAGCAATCGTTAAACATTTTACTCAAAGCCTAAAGGATAAGAAAATTGTGGTAGTTAAGGTCAGGTGACGAGAATGTTCAAAAGAGTTATCTCCTATTGGCTGATACGCTGATGTAAGTAGCCAAAAATCAAGTTGTGGTGTGGTTCTTCAACTTGCAAGAAATGCCAACAATATCATCATAATACAGGGAATATATAGTTTTGGAATGCATGCTTTAATTTCTCCAAGTTTTCGAAACTTGATTAATTCAGCATAATTTTTGCAGGCTAAACATCATGAACCTGATAAGGCAAATGAAGACATGGAAGGTTGCCTTTAGTTAACGTGCATATGAGACAAAACCTTTGATAGGCTTATCCTAAAATCATGCATCCAAAACACGTAGGCACGTATATTGAACATTCTCATAAAAAAATATATTGTTATTGTTCTTCCTATATTATTCTTCCTTCGACACGTACTTATAAGCAAAGTGCATTATTAAAGTAAATTATTGTTATCTAAACCTATATAATAATAATAATAATAATAAATGGCATATGCATTTCTTGAAATGGAATTTTATACCCATATAACTAAGTATAATAAGCCATCATGTTTAATTTGTCAATCATGCATGAACTAAATTATTATTCTTTAGAAACTAATTATGAATACTAATGATGAAGATGATTATTACTCAGTGGGGAAGCATACATAATGCATTAACTGATCTAGTATGACCCACAAATTAATATATAATACAAATCATAAAGTCAAATAGAACTAGTTGATCAATTTAAAAACAAAATTGCCTTTGAAAAATTAACTGAAAGTCAGCTTTGGAAGCCAATTGCATGTTATTATGTTTTATTCACACAATTGTCTATAATATACACTATAGTGTGCGAGTGTGTTTCACCGACTATATATGAACATCTCTCTTCACCATATTATAAACATATCTCTTCGCCATATTATAAATTAGACATTTCTCTTCATCATATGATTTGGTACGGAAAAATTGGACGGTAAGGTACAGTTCTTTGCGTGGAGAATAATTAAATTAAATGCAATTATGCAATTGAAGTAACCACCATGTGTTTGGGGTAGTATTTTAGCTAAATAAACTGTACTAATTAATTAATAATTCCATGTCCCTTTTGAAGAAAAGGAAGAATCTATGAATATATGTACACCCAACTTTATCTGTCTTCCATGTATAAGTATTGTACTAATATATTCCTTTCATATCTAGGCATGGCAATACTCCTGCGGTCGGGTTTAAAATTTCCTGCGGGGGTGGAGATGAAAAATTCCTCGCAGCTAATTCGGGGACGGGGACGGGGACTATGCTCCCCGCCCCGTAGGGTCCCCGTATACCCGCGTATATAGAATTTTACTTATATACTCTCATAACTTATAATATGTTTAACATAAATATAAGGGTTAATATAGTATTTTACTAGTAAAAAAATATAAAATAAAATTATCATATATATAAGTAATATCTCACAAGTCACAAAGACATAAACATTACCCAAATCTTAAAACGTCGCATCAAACATTCAGACTTCATTCCTTGACTTCCTTCTTCACCTTTGTTCCTTCTTCACTGCTTCACTTTCGTTCCTTCTTCACTTCTTCACCGTCCGTTTCACCGTTTCACACTATCTTCACCCTCTTCACTTCTTCGCTTCTTCACCGTTCCTTCTTCACCGTTCATTTCATTGTTCCTTTTTCACTATTCGTTTCAGCCGTGAACTCGTGGAAACCTTCGTTGCACCTTTTTCTTCTTTGAGTCGCACCGTGCATTTCTAGGTTTCGCAACTTCGAATTGTTCTTCCTCTGTTTTATTTATTTATTTATTTCTGTTGTATTTTCAATTCTTTGTTCTGTTGCTAGCTTATTGTGATGTTTTGGTTTGGCTGATTCATTGAGTTTAAAATTTGTAATCTAGCAATAAGAGTCAGATTTGTGCATTTACAATTTTACATGACTCATATTTATAAATTTTGTTACTTGTTTGTTGTACAGAAAATGGGTACGCCTATTGATCCATCCATTAATAGTATTGCTCCATTAGAAACACAACAAGTTGCTAATGACGCACAAAGCAATCCGGTGGAAGAAGCAGAAAATTCTCCAAATATAGAAGAAGTTGAAGATGTAGAAAGAAGTCCAAATAAAAGAGGATTAACTTCCGCTGCTTGGACCCACTTCAAAAGAAAGAAAATAGAGAAAAAATGAAAAGCTATATGTAAATATTGTGAAAAGAAACTTGGTGGTGATACAAGATCAGGTACGAAGCATTTGCACAACCACATTAGAACCTGTAAGCTTCGAACAGTAAGGGGTCCAAAGCAATCAATACTAAAAACTCTTCAACAATCATCATCTTCAGTAGGAGATAGAGGCGAATCTATTTTAGTTGGAAACTATACCTTTAATCAAGATGCTGCTAGGATGGAATTGACAAAGATGATTGCATTGCATGCATACCCTCTTGCTATGGTTGATCACATTGGGTTTCGAAGGTTTTGTAATGCTGTCCAACCTTTGTTCGAAGTAATATCCCATAATACATTGAAGCTGGATATACTAAATTTCTATGAGAGAGAAAGGGCCAAAACTATGAAGTTAATTCAAAAAAATTCAAGTCGCATAGCTATAACAACAGACATGTGGACTGCATCGAATCAAAACAAAGGCTATATGACTATTACAACCCATTTCATTGATAACAATTGGAATTTGCAAAGTCGGCTTATGAGGTAAATAATCATTCACTTGAAAGTTTTATGATTTTAATTTTATATAATTGGTAATATGTGTAGTTATAGTAACATGTATTCATAGAACTTGGTTTTAAGATGAATAATTATTTTATTTTAAGTTTATGTATGTTCCTGCACTGCATACCACTGAAGTTATTGCAGAGATTATAATTGAACATTTTTTTGGATGGAATCTAGATAGAAAGGTATCTACAATAACTGTTGATAATTGTAGTACTAATGATGCAATGATTCCTAAAATTCTAAGCAAGTTTGGACGTAGTTCATTTATTTTGGGAGGGACTTACTTCCATATGCGGTGTTGTGCCCATATTTTAAACTTGATTGTGAAGGATGGAATGTCAATTATCCATGATTCCATTGAGAAGATTAGGGATAATGTTTCCTTTTGGGTTGGAACACCTAAGAGAGAAGAAAAATTTATTGAGGCATGTGAACAATTGGAAATTCCTTATTCAAAGAAACTTAGGATGAATTGTAGAACTAGATGAAATTCAACTTATTTAATGCTTGTTTCTGCATTGCCACATCTTGAAGTTTTCAAGCGTTTGACTCAACGAGAGCCTCAATATAAGTCATTGCCAAGTGATGATGATTGGAAAATGGCAACTAAAATTTGTGAGAAGTTGGAAATCTTTTATAAAGTTACTGAGTTATTTTCGGGTACACAATATCCAACTTCAAATGTTTATTTTCCAAAAGTGTGTGAACTTCGATTAGCTTTGAATGAATGGATTTTCTCTTCTGATAGCACCATTCAAGTTATGGTTGACAATATGATTCCCAAGTTTGAGAAGTATTGGGGCATGAGGTGATGGCAATAGGGGTTATTTTGGACCCTAGGTTGAAAATGAAGTTGCTAAATTATTTTTTCCCTCTCATGTATGGAAGTGAAAGCACAAATCAATTGGATTTATACTTAGAGGAGCATGTATTGTTTAATCAATCAAATATTAGTAACTTTGACATTTTGGAATATTGGAAAAACATTAGAGTCAAGTATCCTACTTTGCAAAGGATCGCTAAAGACTTTCTAGCTATTCTTATCTCAACAGTTGCTTCAGAGTCTGCATTTAGCATTGGTGGACAGTTTCTGACTCCACATCGTAGCAAATTAAATGAAGACACTGTTGAGACATTGATGTGCTCTCAAGATTGGTTGCGTAATGAGATTGAAGGTAATAGGTTTAATTTTACTTGTAAATTTTTCTTCTAAGCAATTAATTTATTTTAATGATTGTATAATCGTGTCATTAGGTTCCTTAAAATCAAAGATGGAATTTTGCTCAATAGTTGACGATGCAGACACAACAACGCCAACAGTATGAAAATTTTATTATATTAATTCATGACTTTTTTATATTTTCTAAACACATATTTACATTTTTCATTGTGTAGGTTTAATGCTAAAGATGTTTCATTGCACTTGGATAGAAGTATGAAGACTTGATTCAATATGATGATGTTAATTTATTGTATGAAGACTTGTAATGTTATGCTAGTTTTATTGTTTTTATTGTGTAATACTGTAACATTAATGTGTACTTGAATATTTTTTGGATGTTTTTATGCTTGTGTGATTTTATTATTAGTATTATTGATTTATTTTGGTATTATTAGTCATGTTTTAAACTTAGAATTTAACCTTAAATTTATTATTGTTGAAAAATTGAGATAAAACAAAAAAATTATATTTTTTTAATAATTTTTTACATTTTTTATTGTAAAAAGGGGTTCCCGCAAGTCCCCACGGGGAGCCGGGGAATGGGGACGGGTCAAAAAATATCCCCACTAAGGGGAGCAGGGACGGGGAGTAGGGTAAGGTTCGGCAACGGAGAGCGGGGGAGTACTCCCTGCCCTCCCCCCGCGCGAGTGCCATGCCTACCATATCTTTTTAGTTATGAGATTTTAATTAACTTTTGTTTCTACTCACTATCATTTTCAAAATTTAAGAAAATATTAATTATTTTTTAATTATATTCTTATTTTTTTGATCCGTCCCCGATTTTCACGGGAAGCGGGGACGAGTCAAAAAATACCCCCACCACAGGAGCAAGGGACGAGGATGAAGAACAGGGTAAGGTTTGGGGATAGGGAGCGGGGGAGTACTCCCCGCCCCTGCCCTCCGCAGGTGTCATGCCTACCATATCTTTTTAGTTATCAGATTTTAATTAACTTTTATTTCTACTCAGTGTCATTTTCAAAATTTAAGAAAGTACTAATTATTTTTTAATTATATTCTTATTTTTTACATAATTATTAATTAATTTACACTTATGCATTTATTTTGTAGTAAAAATATGAAGAAAAATAAAGAAAAGTTTCAACTATTTTATATGAATCAAGAAAATAGATTGTATCTAATCTAAGTGAGCTAACTCTCTTACTAATTCTCATATAGTTTAAATTAGTGATTGTTATGTATTTAATCTGATTGATACAATGGATCTGTTCGTTTAAGTTTTTTTTTTTTAAAAGAAAACATTTTTTCATAAATAAGTAGTTTTTTATTTTAAGAAGTAAATTTTATTTATTTATTAATTTTTTTTTTGTATATAATAAGATTTTAAAAAAAATTACCTTTTTTTTTTAAAATTTAACAAATTCCCAATGCCATCTCTCAAATTTAGGAGCCCTTGCGCACATATACATTAAAGGGGAGGGACTAATAGCACTTCAATATAGCTATTTACATTACTCACTATTTTGCTTTGATTTCTTATTTCAAACTTATCTTTATTTAAGTTTATTTAAATAAAAATTAAATTCATTCAACTTTTAACTTCCTATATATATATAATTAAAAAATAAAATAAAACACAACAAACAAAAAAGGAAGAGGGAAAATAATTTATTTTTAATTTAAAGAATTGTCACACGATAAATTATTACTTTTAATTTATTTATATTAATGAAATTAAAAATTTAAGTGTGTAAATAGTCAAATATGACTAAAACAAAGATTGATAAACTTATAGATATCAGTTAATAATGAATATTTTAAGGAATTATATTTATAATTAATTAATGAAAAGTGTAAATATATAACTGTTAACTAAAAATTTCGTCCTTATCATGTCATATAGAGTATCATTAGAAACTTGTTACCAGTTAATACTAGAATTCGAAGAAGTAAAATAGAAATTAACTAATGACTAACTATTATTTTTTTATGAATACAAATAAAAGTCGTATAACTAAAATTAAAAGATGTACAATAGTTTCTGTAAAAAAAAAATATGTAAAATACTAGGCTAAAAATGTAATTTTGGTTATTTTTTTATAATTCATAATTTTGATTTTTTTTATTTTAAAATATACATATTTAGTCCAATAATTTTTTTGAATCAATTATTTTAGTCTCACCTTCTAAATTAAGATGTTGACAGATAATTTTTTAATGTTGACTTTTCTATGGTACACTCTGACTGACATGACATTATATTATTTATTTCTTTTAAGGTGACTAAGTAGGATTATTCTATTTAAGTAAAAAAATTATTTTAATTTTCTTATTTCTTATTTTTTTATTTTAATTTTTTTTACTATAGCTAGGGTAGAGTCACACACAACGAATTTCATGAACGAGTCAAGAGCATTGTTGGCATTGGAACGGACCCACGCCGATTGTGCTTGAAGCGCTTCCCCCACTAGAGCAACATCATTGCCTCTTGCAAGGGCCACAACATCTCTCACCACGAACAACACCAGTGATGTAGCATGCACGTTTAGGTCGTCGAAGGAGGTTGTGATCTTCGCTAGCATGGCACACGGGAATGCCAAAGAAGTCGCCATTGGGAGATCGAGGATGTCAGAGGGTGTGTGAAATCACTGGAATGTGCAAGGAATAAAAATCCTTACCGGCGACGGAAGAAGAATAAAATTAGGAAAAAAAATTTAATGTTTTAATTTATGGTAGATAAAAATCACCAAAATCTTTTTACCGATTTTACATGGACAAATTCCATTTTGTAGCTATTTTAAATTATCAAAATATAACGATGTTAAACTATTTTAAATGATAAAGATAAAAGAGTTCAAAAAAAAATTATAACTATAAAGACCAAAATGAAATATTTAAAACTACATAGACTGAAAAAAATTGTTGCAATTATAACAATCAAAGGGCTAATTAAACTATATAATCTTTTATTTATTACTTAAACCAAATCTTCCGCTATATATACTTCCTTAAGGGTATAGTGTTTTCTATTGGGTAATAGTATTACACATCGTAATATCTGACTTTCTTTACCTCTTTTTTTTTTTTCGAAACAAGGGACTTGTCTATTAAGAGGAAAATAGCCCTTAAGTAATACATCAGAGTCAACCAAATTTACCATCTAAGGAGGGAACTTCTAAATCAAAAGACAAAAAAGCAAGCTTGGGTAACTTATCTGCTATGACTGTGAGATTAGCTAGTCTATTAACAAAGGTAAAAAAAAAAGACGCAAAATTACTTCCAAACAGATCAGCACAATCATGCAGAATCCCACTAAAATAGGACTTGGAAGAAGGGAGCCAATCTCTAGGATGTGACCAAACGTTGGCAGTCTGACTCAAAGTGCACAGGGTGAAACTGAAGATAGCAAGAAGTCTCAATCGCCCTCTAAAGGTATAGCCTCGGCAATGTGGACATCAAATTGAGGGGAGGAACTTAATTAGTAGCAATTACCAGGACTTCACCAGAATGATTGTGAAAGATTATACCAAGACTAGTACCTTTACCTGAAACAATAGAAGCATCCAAATTGGCTTTAACAAAACCTTCCCAGGGTTTGGACCAAGAATGGGAAATGATACAGTAGGCCAACTTAGCTTGCAGTTGAATATGTAACCTTGTTGTCATGTCTAGAGTCACCCACACAGGGATTCTCTTCTGATTGAAAACCAAGAGATTCGTAGCCTTCCAAATTGACCATGTGAGCTATGCAATCCTAGCCAGGAAGTCATGATCATTCATTTGCAAACAAGTGAAGTAGTCCGAAAATTGAGTGTCCTTTTGAACAAAAATGATCCCACCCAGAGAAAAGGCAAACCAAATTCTCTTCACCTCCTCAAACAAAAGGATGGCATGCGAAACAAATTCAACAAAACTGGTCACACCTGGGGCACATGTTGTCCACATCAATACCTCTCCTCTTTAGATTTTTTCTCACTGGAGGACATTCTTACTAGCTCACCACAAAAAATTCTTGCACTTGGAAACCTTGTTAATCTTCCATATTTTTTTTCCAAATATCCCCAAGGTAGCTAGTCGAGGCATCCACAGCTGAGAGAAGTTCAATACGATGGTGATTGTTCGCTGAAAAATTGTTCTGCTGGTCAGCGATGCTAATCGACAAATGCACCGAGTCGCACAAGTAATATAAAATGGTAAGAACCGAGTATCGAATTCACAGGGAACTTGTTTCACTCAGAAAATATGTGTTCAATAAGCAAACATTTGTACACCATTGAAAGCAAAGTAAATGTCAAGTTGGAATATGTATAAAAATCTAGTTAAACACAAATTAAAATATCTAGCGGTTGAGAAGTAAAAACAGTCAAGTAAAAAGCACGTTGGGTTGTCCTACTGAATTTCCTTTGATGTTGTTAAATATTTTTTCTCTATTTAATGTTATCCTAGCGTTCTTATGCTGAGAAATTACCCAAATCAATATCCCTCGAGTGAATGGGCCTAACTCTATTTAAGCCTCGTCCTTGATCCCTCAACAAATTTAGTCTAAAAGAGTTGCATTACGATTACATCATAAAAATAGGACTAGATCACTGCACTCCATTCCTAGACATACAGTTTTCTAGCTTGCTCTATCAAGTTCTAAGGTTTTAAAGTACTTCCCAGTACTAAAAATCCTAACTATACATACAAATGGGTGACCAAGCCACAAACATGCAAAAATAAGCATAGATAGAAGCAATGAACACATAAAAACAACATTAAATAGATAATAAAAGAGTTTTACATCAAAGGTTCAGCAGAACTTCCCAACAAGAGGTTTAGCCTTCCATTACAAGTAATGAACTTTCAGCACAAAGGATAGATTTTGAGGGAAGAAAATGATTAAAAATGGTTGAGGATGTCTCCTCTAACCTCTAGAACCCTAATCTCACTCCTCTAACCTAAACTCTCTTTGGAGGCTTGTTTTTGTCGCTTTAGCTTCTCCCTTGGCTTTGTTTTTCGACCCCCCCCCCCTTTTAGTTTCTACCAACTTCAGTGTTTTAAAGACTCCTTGATGTTTTAGATTCTGAAGGCTAGCTTAGCGAGATTGGCTCGCTAAGCACGAGTTAGTGAAATTTGGCTTAGCGAGCTGGACGCGCTGAACGCGAGAAGAGACAAACGACTCGCTGGGCAAGCTTGCGGCATGCTGGGTGAGCACATCTCTGGCTAATCCTCTTCTAAGGTTTCTTATCATGCTAAGCGAGCTGAGTGCCTCGCTTAGCGGATGTCACTCGCTAAGTGCATATGCCTCGCTTAGCGAGACACCAGTTGCTTGACCTTCCCTTCTTTTGGCCTGAAACTGAAGTGGTTTCAACATTAATTCACAAAATGGGAGCATCTACTGTATAAATTCAAACTAAACATGGAAATATGTACAATTCCTACAAAAAGAACCATAAATTGTAGTAAAAAGGCTAATTTTATGTAACTATTCAATACAAAAGTTAGTCGTAAATAACGACTAACAAACTCCCCCAAATTTACAGTTTTGTTTGTCCTCAAGCAAAGAAATAACAATTTACTTGTCCTCAAGCAAAGAAATAACAATTTACTTGTCCTCAGGTGACAAAATTCACAGTGGTTACTAAAAAATGTGTTTGTTCCAAAACATTCAATCACATGAACATAAGCGGCAAGCAATACTTCAACCAACAACTCTTCATAAAGATATGCAGAATTTCAAAGATCTAAACATGATCATTAAGCAACACAAGTGAAATAAGTTAGCAAGCAAGACAGGTATCAAGGAAGGTTCATCAAGCCTAATCCTCACGATCACTGTTTCACTCATAAGCACAAGTGTTTAAGGCAATTCTTCAATCAACAACCAACACAAGTCTCAACTTTTGCATTTCATCTCATGACATACAATCACAAACACACAAATTGAATCTAAAGGACTTTCTTGGCTTCTAATGAGGCTAGGCTACAAACAATTCATGGTTTTTCTAGGATGCAAAATTTAGGTTCTAGGAAAGCATTCATCCTTAGATCAACTCTTTTCCTTTTATTCCCAACTTCTATTGAAATGTCATAAACATATAAGACACTTAGCTTAAGTAACAACACACACATACTTTTATTCTTGAAATTTTCTCCTTTTTTTTAGCAATCTTTGTTGCTTCTTATATACTTTTGTGTGGTTGTTACTTGTCTTACCACAATTACCATCACCCAACATCTTCCCCCAAATTTGGAACAAATTTTCTTTGAACCATGATGCTCTCCTACAACCTAAAGAAAGGTAGATGGAGATTATAATTCAACAGGCTTAGGGTTCAATTCAATCAATCATATTTAAGCTCGACATGGGTGCAAAGGATTCATCATTCATGAATAGGGTAAGCTGTTTGGCTAAGTGGCTAATTCAAACAATCACGGCCTTCATCATTTCCAAAATCATGCATTCATTCAGTGTTCAGAGATTCATGCAAAAATCGATACCCAATGCTAGTAGTTCTCTCACAATTAAGGTTCACACACTCACCAAGTTATGGCTAATGGTTACCTTCATAATTAACCTGTCAAACAAACTAACATTTTCACTCACGCCCCTAATTCATGTTCTTTCTCTTTTAATTACCGTATACTTATTCAAAGCACGTGATCTAACATTGTAATTCACTTAAGTCATGCAATCAACCAATTTCAAAATCATTCACAAACTCTAGAATTTTAAAAACCAAAACAAACCACTGCATAAAAGATGTGAATTGTTCCAAAAAGCTGTAAAATTAGCTCAATAAGAAAATAAACTAAACTAAAACTGAAATTTGAAGACTCTATCTAAATGGCAGAAAAATAAATCAGATCCTGTCATCTATCATCCCGTGCCGGTGTAGGCTCATCATGAGGTGAAGAGGGGGCATCCTGGGCTGGCAAAGATGTCTCTGGTGCTGGAGTGAGCTAGGGATCCCAGGTGCTCTGCGCCGCCGCCATATCTGCAACATAATCTGTGTCCTCGACGGGTGTGGTAGCAAGGGTATCCTCTGGTGTCTCCTCGACTTCTGGTGTCACCTCCGGCTCTGGCTCGGCCTCTGGCTGCAACTCCTGGGCTGTAGGAGCCTCACCTCCCCCCAAAGGAGAAGGTTAGACTCCTGGCCAGGCCACTTGAGCCATGAAATCCTCCATGCTCATAATGGGCCGATGCTAAGCCAAATCATGTATACTCTGCATCACCAGGCATAAGCCATGGTGAAGGCTTTGCAACATCAACACTAAAATCTCTATGCTCTGAGCGGAGGTGCCGGAGGGTGCTGGTGTGGGAGTTGGAGCTGGTGGTGGTGGAGTTGGAGCAGGGGGAGTAGAAGAAGAAGCCTTAGGTCCTCAAGCCCGAGTCTTGCGGGTCCCCGAAAATGTGATCGTGGGATCGTCCGGGTTCCAGCAGTTCTTTCAGATGTATGCCAAATTAATGGCAGGGCTCAAGGACTTGAAAGTCAAAGAATCTAGAACAACTCCCCGGGCGATCCATAAGGCAGTGATAAGCGTCGGAAATCCAAGCCTGGAGGAGTTGGACTGGGCCATCTGCGAGATCTGGCCTGAAATGAGCGACCCCAAGTTCATATCCATCTTCATAACTAATCCATATACTAACCTCGCCCTGTCCATATTAGGATCGGACGTGTGAGAAGTGGGGGCGAGGTTAGAATAGGATAGGACGCTCCAGGTCTGCGCCAAAGTGGTGAGGTCCTTCCGCAGGAGCTTCCAGGGCGCTCCTTCAGCGTTCAGAACAAAACTGCGCCCTGAAATACAGAGTTTGGAAGCAAGCTCCTGAGGGTCTGGGTGAGTACTGCAGAACCTGGTGTAGGTGGTGTAGCACTTCCTTGGCTCCAAAACCACGGGGGTATCCAGGAACGTATTCAGCGACTCAGCATCAAACTTTATCAGCTTCCCCCTCACCCTAACCTGCCTTGGTGATTTATCCTCTGGGTCATATAAGTTTGAATAAAACTCCTTGACCAGGACCACATCTATGTGACCATCAGGCTGCCTGCTCAAGGCCTTATGCCATCTTCGCTGCTCAAGCTCCCTTCGGATTTCATCATATTCAGAAATGTATAATGTGACATTCCTCTCCGGAAGGATATTCCGGGAGTGAACGTTTTGTGCATATCTTTCCCAGGCGCCCTCAGATATGAATCTAGTGGTGTCATAGGACTCTTAGGGACTGGAGGCAGTCGATTTCCTCTTCCTAAAGGTCTCTGCATCAAAAGAATCACAGGAGTTGAAATTAGACAGGTTTTATTAAAAACTAAAAGCATAAAAATAAAACAGAAAAGCAGACTCGGCGCTTAGCGAGACTGACTCGCTCAACGTGCCTTAAGAAAATAATAGGATACGCTTAGGGCACAGGGGGCACTTAGTTCGACAACATAAAAATAAGGACTCTGGCTAAGCGAGACACCCTCGCTTAGCTGACACAACACAATGGCTGAGCAAGCATGGCTCGCTAAGCCTTATTCTCTAACAAAGAGCTAATTGCGCTTAGCGAGACAGGCTCGCTTAGCGCGACACACTACACAGGCTTAGCGCTAGCAGGCGCTTAGCCCAACTTGACTACTGGAACATAATTGGCTTAGCGAGACTGGCTCGCTAAGCCTTATTCAAAGATAGAGAAGAAATTGCGCTTAGCGAGCAAGACTCGCTTAGTGCATGAACAAAATTTTAGAACACTAAATTGCCTTGGACTTAGCGAGACTGACTCGCTTAGCCCAGGCTTATTCAAACTACAGAGGCATGGTGGCTTAGTGGGACTGGCTCGCTTCGCCGCCAACAGAATACCAAAAGCCTCAAACACTCTGACCTAACTAAACTAACTCGCTAAGCGCGGCACCGGCTTAGCGAGTTCATATGAACTTAGAGATTAAAAACTAGAAATTTAAACTCTCGCTAAGCCGAAGTGCAATGGCTTAGCGAGATCATACATAAAAGCATAAATTCAACATAAATGACGAACACGCTTAGCGGGGCAGGGCCAGCTTAGCGAGTTCATTAGAAAACTGAGAAATTCATCCAAAATTGATAAACTCGCTTAGCGAGTACATCGAAATTTCCAGAAAATAATGAGGCTTCAAAGCCCCTACTAACCACTACTAACAGACCTAAGAAATTCAATCAAAACACAACAAATGAACCTACATTATACGCGAAATTAAACCCCTAACAACATGCTATCTAACAACTAACTAATGAACATCAACAGTAGCACAAATTAAAAATGAAAGAGAAGATAAAATGGCATATATCCTAGGGTTCAAAAACAAAAATTAAAGGGTAAAGCAGAAAGTACTTACTTGTAATGCAGAGAATATTGAGCAAAATGGAGGCAAAGAAGAAGAGATGAGCAAGAAAATGCAATGTAGATGCTAGCAAGGAATGCCAATGATGAGGAAGGGAGTTATACTTTGCACAAAAGTAATTGCCTAAGGCAGTAATGTCTTATTTTTGGTAGTTTCGACTGTCTCACTTAATGCGAGTGACTCGCTAAGTGAGCACTCTGTGACGTTTGAATTTTCAGATTTTAAATTCATGCGCTTAGTGGGACAGGCTCGCTTAGCCCAATTCGAAAATTAGAAAACCCGAGAAGGATTTGGGCTTAGTGCACAGAAGCGCGCTTAGCGAGTTCTGTAGCTCTGATTGGTCTGCAACTTTCGCTAAGCGGGACACAGCCGGCTTAGCGAATTAAATGCCTCATGATGCAGTAGTGGGGTTGCGCTTAGCGAGATGGTCTCGCTCAGCACAATTCCATTCCAGAGAGGGATTTGGGCTTAGCGGGTATGACCCGCTAGGCCCAATTAACATGGGGATCCAGGCAGAGAGATAATTATGCTTAGCGCATAGATGCGCTTAGCGAGACTATGTGTTGCGCTTAGCGAGTTGGCTCGCTTAGCCCAATTCCAATAAATGCAATTCCAGATAGGTTTTTTGGGCTTAGCGCAACTATCTCGCTTAGCGAGACCTTTTTAGCCAATGGGTAGGGGTTGGTGCGCTTAGCGCGAGTGATGACTCGCTCAGTGCATGAAGGATGATTCGCTTAGCGCATAGGGTGCATTGTGCGAGTGGATGACTGAAAAAAATTTCTAAGTTCTTTCTCATCCACAGCTTCAAAGAAGCTTAAACAACCCCATGTATCATACAAAACATGATGATGACTTACTCTAGCAATAACAAACAAGTTAAAACCTAACTATATGCAATGATTAAGAAAATAAAGGAAAATGAGCTGGGTTGCCTCCCAGTAAGTGCTTCTTTAACGTCACTAGCTTGACGCATATTACCTCAAGGGTCTTGTAATTGCATAATGACGGTCAGCCTCTCAATGTTCCCACCATGGTACAACTTTAACCTCTGACCATTTTCTATCCATGTTATGTCTGGAGTTTCTGATTGAGGGTCGAATAATTCCACTGCTCCATATGGTTTGACTTCTTTAATGGTGAAAGGTCCAGACCATTTAGACTTTAGCTTGCCTGGAAACAACTTCAATCTTGAATTGAACAACAACACTTGCTGTCCTAGCCTAAAATCCTTCTTGAGTAGCTTCTTATCATGATAGGCCTTCATTTTTTCTTTGTACAACCTTGAATACTCATACGCATTCAATCTCATTTCTTCCAGCTCTAAGAGTTGTAACTTCCTCTTTTCCCCTGATAAAACCTCATCAAAATTAAGAAATTTCAAAGCCCAGTATGCCATGTGTTCCATTTCTACAGGTAAATGACATAATTTGCCATAAACCATTTGGAACGGAGACAGGCCTATAGGTGTCTTGAATGCAGTTCTGTAAGCCCATAATGCATCGTCCAGCTTGCTTGACCAATCCTTCTGCGTGGAAGCTACAGTTTTCTCCAAGATTTTCTTCAATTCCCTGTTGGAGACTTCAGCTTGGCCATTTGTTTGTGGGTGATAAGGTGAGGCTACTTTATGTGTGACATGATAGTGGCCTAACACATTTTGCAGTTGGCTATTGCAAAAATGAGAGCCCCCATCACTTATTAGGACTCTAGGCACCCCAAAGCGAGCAAAAATATTCTTCTTCAAAAACTTCACTACAGTTTTAGCATCATTCTTCGAAGCCTCCACTGCTTCAACCCACTTGGAGACATAATCCACAGCTATAAGGATATATTCATTTCCAAAGGATGAGGGAAGAGGACCTACAAAGTCAATTCCCCAGCAGTCAAAGATTTCCACTTCCATTATGTTCTGCAAGGGCATTTCATTTCTCTTAGAGATTCCTCCCATTCTTTGACATTGATCACATTGAGTGGCATGTTCATGAGCATCTTTGAAGAGTGTTGGCTAAGAGAATCCTGATTGTAGGACTTTGGTTGCTATTTTGTCTCCACTGTAATGTCCTCCACATGGTGAGTTGTGACAATGCCATAATATGCTTTTGGCTTCCTCCTTTGTTATGCACATTCTCAGAAGGTTATCAGCACCAATCTTGAATAAATATCGATCATCCCACACATAAAATTGGGCATCATGCAAGAATTTCTTCCTTTGCTGCCAAGTCAAATCTTTAGGGATGATTCCAGCTGCTTTGAAGTTAGCTAAATTAGCGAACCATGGCCTTTCATTTACGACAAACAACGATTCATCAGGGAATTCGTCTCTTATTTCTAACTCTTTCAAAGTCACCTTTTCATTGACTAGTCTTGACAAGTGGTCAGCTACCAAATTTTCAGATCCTTTCTTGTCTTGGATAACTATATCAAACTCCTGAAGTAACAAGATCCACCTGATTAATCGAGGTTTGGAGCCAGCTTTATTCAGTAAATACTTGATGGCGGCATGATCAGTATAGACGATAACTTTCGATCCCACCAAGAATGACCTGAATTGTTCCAATGCATAAACAATTACAAGCATTTCCTTCTCTGTAGTAGCATAATTGATCTAAGCATCATTTAGGACTTTGTTGGCATAATAAATAGCATGGAATGTTGGACAAGTGGACTCAGATATCTTAAGAAGGGGGGTTGAATTAAGATATCTCAATCTTTTCCTAATCAAAAATTCTATTTTGATTTTATCCCAATAACCCAAGATTCCTTTTAAAAAATGAACTCCTAAATGATAATGCAAATTAATCTTTACTAAATAGAAATAATAAGCAATACACAATAAACAATAAAGGAGTTTAAGGGAAGAGAAAATGCAAACTCAGATTTATACTGGTTCGGCCACACCCTTGTGCCTACGTCCAGTCCCCAAGCAACCCGCTTGAGAGTTCCACTATCTTGCAAAATCCCTTTACAAGTTCTGAACCACACAAGGACAACCCTTCCTTTGTGTTCAGATTTCTTTACAACAAGAGACCCTCGGTCTCTAAATCCCTTTTGAGAAATAGAATGAAGAGAAGAAGAAATCTCTCTTGAAAGAGATAGATTGTACAATTGAGCACTCAATTAATTCCTTATTGAATTGCAAGTGTATTGGCCAAGGAATTCTTAAGAGGATAAAATGATTTTGCTTTTTGGGAGGATAAGACTTTATGTTCTGAAAAACTCTGAACAAATTCGTGTTCCAAGTCACATATAAATAGACCTTTGATGGCCATGTAAAAACCATTTGAAAAGTTGTGACCCTTGAAAATAATTTTCTGAAAATCTCCTCTGGTAATCGATTACAAGACTTGTGTAATCGATTACAGGCTTTAAAATTTGAATCAAAACGTTCAATAACTGCTAGTAATCGATTACCATCCATGTGTAATCGATTACACAGTGTAAAATTTGAATTCAAATTTCTAATAGCTATTATAAGTCATTTTGGCCACTGGTAATCGATTACATCCTCTAGTAATCGATTACCAGAGAGTAAATCTCTTGAAAAAGACATTTTTGCTTAAATTTATTGGCCAAACCTTTTGCAGTTTCAATTTGGAATTCCCTTCCTAGAACACTAGAGATCTTCTTGATGTTATATATTGTATTCTTGGATTTTTGTCTTGAATTAAACTTGAGAAGCGCATTTTCATAAGGCATCAAAACATCATGATCATATGGCATCATCAAAACATCAAAGGCAAAGTCTTTGCTTCTACATGGAAGACTTTGCCTTTCCTTTAGCCCAACACAACACCTACAACATAATCACTTGCATCACACATTAGCTCAAATTCTTGACCCCAATTTGGTGCTGTAATGACAGGAGTGGACACTAGACTAGTCTTGAGAGTGTTGAATGCTTTCAAGTAGTCTTCATCAAACAAAAACACAACATCCCTATTGAGCAAATTACTGAGTGGTTTGGCAATCTTTGAAAAGTCTTTTATAAACCGCCTATAGAACCAAACATGCCATAGAAAGCTTCTTACTCCCTTGACATTTATAGGAGGAGGTAGCTTCTCGATCACATCAATCTTAGCTTTGTCTACTTCAATCCCCCTCATAGAGATTTTGTGGCCCAAAACAATCCCTTCTTGCACCATAAAATGACATTTTTCCCAATTGAGCACCAAGTTTGTCTCTTCACATCGTTGCAACACTCGCTCTAGATTTGCTAGACAACAATCAAAAGATGAGCCAAAGACGGAGAAGTCATCCATAAACACTTTGATACATTTCTTCACCATGTCAACAAAAATTGCCATCATACACCTTTGAAAATTTGCAGGAGCATTGCAAAGACTGAATGGCATTCGCCTATAGGCAAACACGCCAAAGGGATAGGTGAATGCTGTCTTTTCTTGGTCATTTGGATCCACAAAAATCTGATTGTAGCTAGAGTATCCATCTAAAAAGAAATAGAATGATTGTCCTACTAGCCTTTCAAGCATTTGATCCATAAAGGGAAGTGGGTAGTGATCTTTTCTGGTGGCGTCATTCAACTTTCTATAGTCAATACACATCTTCCAGCCAGTGATGGTTCTTGTGGGAATTAAATCATTCTTCTCATTCCTGATTACCATCATGCCTTCTTTCTTCAGAACCACCTGCACGGGACTAACCCAAGCACTATCCAAAATGGGATAAATGAGGGCTGCTTCTAGCAATTTGAGCACTTCTTTTCGCACTTCTTCCTTCATCACAGGGTTCAATCTTCTTTGTGGCTGTCTTACCGGTTTATAGTCATCTTCCATGTTGATCGTATGCATACAATAAGAAGGGTTGATCCCTTTCAAGTCATAAATATGCCATTTAATAGCCGCTTTATGTTTCTTCAAAACTTTCACTAGCTGAGATTCCTCTTCCTTTCTTAGAGAATTACTGATGATCATCGGATTGACTTCATTTTCTCCTAAAAACACATACTTCAAATGTTCTGGAAGAGTCTTCAACTCCACTTTAGTCTTTTCTACCGGACTGTCCTTCTTCAATTCTTCAAAAACCATTCTTCCAGAGGGATTCTCTTCTACACCTTCTAATTCCTCTAAACAACTCTGCACTTCTTTTTCTTCCTCCGTTGTCAGACACTCCATAGTATTAGTCAATGCTTTTTCAAGTGGGGACTGTAGTACCATGGCTCTAGCTACCATGTCTATCTCATGTTCCACCTATTTTACTTTAAAACAGGCCTTGTGGTCACTTGGGTGCTTGTTAGTCGTCTTATACGACTAACTTTTGTATAGAAAACATTTTCAAAAACTTGTATAGTTCCTCAATTTATGATTATTTTGTAGTAATTTGTAAATAAATCTTGTTTTATTGTTAAAGCTATCTCTAGAATATTTCCATTGGATTTAATGATGAAATCTGTGCAATTTCAGGTTAAAAAGAGGCTAAGTCATGAAGTGCTAAAAGTGACAGTTGAGCTCAGCTCATCAGTTGGGCTAAGCGCGCATCCATCGCTAAGCGCAGCTTCAGTGTGCTAAGCGCGAGATCAGTGCGCTAAGCGCAACGGTTGTCTTCAGCCAGGCTCAGCACATGACTGGCGTTAAGCTTAAATGCACTTACTCGTGCTAAGCGCAACGTCATGGATTCAGAGTCTATTTAAAGCCTGTCTTGTGAAAAATTATGGTAGAGAGGTAGAAAGGCATAGATGTAGAAGCAAGCTTCATGATGATGAATCAAGTATGATTCAAGTAGTTTTGATGATGACAAAAAGCCCAAAAGAATGATGTCAAGATTGAGTCAACAAGTTCAAGATCAAGATTAAAGAAAAGACATAAAAAAGAATCAAGATTCAAGAGAAGAAACCAAAAAGCAACAAGTCAAGACTTCACAAGGGAAGTATTGAAAAAGATTTTTCAAAAACCAAACATAGCATAGTTTTGTTTTACAAGAAAAGTTTTTCCAAATTTTTCTAAGTTACCAGAGTATTTACTCTCTGGTAATCGATTACCAATTACCTGTAATCGATTACCAGTGGTAAAGTTTGACATCAAAAGCTTTTAACTGAATTTGCAACGTTTCAAATGTTTTTTAAATGGTGTAATCGATTACAATATATTGGTAATCGACTACCAGTGTATCTGAACCTTGACTTGCATTTCAATAACTCTTACAACTTTTAGAATTTCTTGAACAACTTTTGAGAAATCTTAAAACCTTTGCTTCTCATCTTTCTTCTTCTTTCTTTGCCAAAAAGCTTTCCAAGTTTTCTGTTTTCCAAACCTTGTTCTTTTGCCGAAAACAAAAGTGTGCTATATCTTTTCATTCTTTTCTCCCTTTGCCAAAAAGAATTCAACAAGGACTAATCGCCTGAATTCTTTTTGTGTCTCTCTTCTCCCTTTTCCAAAAGAACAAAGGACTAACCGCCTGAATTCTTTTGTGTCTCCCTTCTCCCTTTGCAAAGAATTCAAAAAGACACAGTCTGAGAATTCTTTTGATTTTTTCCTTTCCCTTAAACAAAAGATTTCAAGGGACTAACCTCCTGAGATATCTTTTGTTTCCCCTTTACAAAGTTTCAAAGGACTAACCGCCTGAGAACTTTGTCATAATACATTGGAGGTTATATCCTTTGTGGTACAAGTAGAGGATACATCTACTTGGGCTGTTGTAACTGAGAACAAGAGAGGGTACATCTCTTGTGGATCAGTTCAAGTGGAGGGTACATCCACTTGGTTGTTCAAAGAGAACAAGGGAGGGTACATCCCTTGTGGATCTTTGCTTGTAAAGGTTTTTACAAGGTTGAAAAGAAATCTCAAGGACCGCAGGTTGCTTGGGGACTAGATGTAGGAACGGGTTGTTGCCGAACCAGTATAAATTCTTATGTTTGTCTTCTTCTTCCCTGTACTCTTTAATTTCCACTGTGCACTTTAATTATCGCTTTTACTTTTGGTTAAGTTTCTATTTCTGTTCTTTACTTTCTTAACATTATAGTAAAAGCCTAATTGAATCTAGTAACATTAAGAAGGATAGATTTTTAATTAGTAAAGGTTCATTAATAATTAATTCAACCCCCCCTTCTTAATTATTCCGAGACCACTTGATCCAACAACAGACACACAGAAAGAAGACAACTTTTGCAGAGAATTCCAGAGCACACCATAGTGCCTATTTCGAGAAAAGAGCTCTGGAGGCAGCAAAAGGAGCAGCTTTTGCAGAGAGACCTAGGTTTTGTAATTAGAGAGAGATTAGTGAGTTACAAAGTGATTGTGAGATGTTGAGAAGAGGAGGAGGGATCCCTCTTCTTGTGTAAGGAGCAGTTATTCTCTACTCTTAACCTCATTATTGTTAGGGTTTTTCTGTAATGGCTGGCTAAACACCCTTGGTTGGGATTTCTAAAGAACACTTGATGTGATTCCTTTAATATCTAATTGATTGCGTTTATTATGTTCAATGCTTCTTTCAGTGCTTAAATTCTGTATGCTCTTGGTCTAATCACCCATTTGTCTGCATAGTTAGGTGACTTTAGCATTGGGAAATGTACTGTTGCCTTAAAACTTGATTGAAGTAGGATTGAAACTTAGTCTTAAATGAGGGATCTGCGGATTAAGTTTTGTTTCAAATATGCTGTTACAATAATGTTGTTTGATCTAATCCTAGTCTTAAATGAGGGATCTACAAATGAATCTTAGGTTAAATTAGTCTAAAATTTTGTAATCTATTTAAGCTAAGCCTAGTCTTAAATGAGGGATTTGCGGACGAAGCTTAGTTTAAGTTAGTCTTAACCTACGAGGGCTGTCTAAATTAAGCCTAGTCCAACAAGAGGGATCTGAGGACGAAGCTTGGATTGATTTAGCCTAACTAGGGATCGAGGTTTAGTAATTTAGGCTACAACATAGAACACAAAAGCATGATTGATTAGATAAACATCTTTATATACATCAGCTTGTTTGTTAGAAAGACCCAACACTTTTACCTACTACTGTCAATCTTATTTACTTGCATTTTTACTATTTTTAGCCTGGACTTAGTTTAATTATGTTCTAAACCATCAATTATCAATGTTTCTTTCAACAATGCCTTATTTCTGAATTTAACTCTGTCTAATACTAGTTCCTTGAGTTCGATACTCGGATTCATCCGTTTTAATTTTAAATACTTGATGATCCGGTGCGCTTTTCGGCGAATCGGATTTCCCTTGAACATATTTGTATAAAGAAAAAATTGGATCAAAAAGTAACTGTAGGGGAAATCCAACAAAGTATTTATGGCGTCGTTGCTGGGGAACTAGATTCATTAGAAGAGTTTAGTTCAGTTTTACGACATTGCTTTATATTTTTCTCTTTGATTCATTGATTCTTTTTGTTCATATTTTAGTTACTGTACATTCATTGTTCTTTTGAAGTGGATAGTTGTTGTTCTGCTTTCTTGTATGCAAAGAAGATCTACTACAGGTGACTTGATCCCCATTGATTTGGATATTAACGCCACTTGTAGAAGGCATAATTCAGAGAGAATCAGAATTTTTTTGCAGGATTTAGAAGCAACAAAAACTCTAGAAGAAGAACCTCAATCTTCCGAGGTATCTTCTAGTTTTCCTATTGCAAGGCATTTTCATATAGAACCTGTTGAAGACCCAATCATGGCTGAAGAGCCAAGAAGAGTAACCCTGGAGGATTATTCAAGTTCTACTGTGCCACAATTTTTCACCAGTATTGCACAACCAAAAGTTCAAGCTCAGACAATTACATATCCTCCTTCTTTAATACAGCTGATTCAAAATAATTTGTTTCATGTTCTACCCAATGAAGACCCTTATGCTCACTTGGCCACCTATATAGAGATATTCAATACCATTAGGCTGGCGGGTGTGCCTGCGGATGCAATCAGGTTGAGTCTGTTCTCATTTTCTTTAGCTGGAGAAGCTAAGAGATGGCTTCATTCTTTTAAAGGAAATAGTCTGAAGTCATGGGATGAAGTAGTAGAAAGGTTCTTGAAGAAGTACTTCCCTAAATCGAAGACTGTAGAAGGCAAAGCTGCCATCTCTTCCTTCCAGCAGTTTCCAGATGAATCGTTGAGTGAGGCACTTGAAAGATTCAGAGGTTTATTGTGGAAGACTCCCACTCATGGTTTTTCAGAACCAATACAGCTCAACATATTCATAGATGGGTTGAGACCACAATCTAAGCAGCTCTTAGATGCTTCAGCTGGGGGTAAGATCAAAATGAAGACCCCCGAGGAAGCAATGGACTTAATTGAAAGCATGGCTGCTAGTGACATTGCCATTCTGAGAGATCGAGCCCACATTCCTACCAAGAAGAGCTTATTTGAGCTAACCTCACAGGACGCTCTGTTGGCACAAAACAAGTTGATATCTAAGAAACTAGAGGCATTAACAGAAACACTCAGTAAGTTGCCAACTCAACTTCATTTTGCATAAACTTCACATTCTTCTATTTTGCAGGTTGCAGGATGTATGATTTGTGGTGGAGCTCATGAATCTGGATGTTGTATCCTTAATGAAGAGCAAATTGCACATAAGGTTAATTATATGGGGAATCAGCCCAGGGGCAATTTCAATACAAGTGGATTTCCAGGATTTCAGAACAACCAGCAATATCAACAGTAGACACAGTGGCAAAATCACCCTTGTAACCAATTCAATAGAGACCAGGGTGGTTCATCTACAAGGCCACAACAGCAGATGCCAAGTCTCTTTGACTGAACCACGAAGCTGGAAGAGACTCTAGCTCAATTCATCTAAGTGTCAATGTCTAACCAAAAGAGCACTGAGTCTGCAATTAAGAATCTGGAAGTTCAGGTGGGCCAGCTTGCAAAACAGTTAGCTGAAAGACCATCCAGCAGCTTTACAGCAAACACTGAGAAAAATCCTAAGGAAGAGTGCAAAGCTATGATTACTAGAAGCAGAATGGCGATTCAAGCTGAGGAGAGTAGAGCTGATCAGAAGCTGGAGGGATTTAAACAACAGCTGGCTGATGAACCGGCACTGGAACCAGTTGATGAATTAGTTGAACTTGAAGAAATTGTTGAGGAAGTAGAAGCTGATGAAGAAGAATAGACACTAATAAGAGACTATCAAGATAGAATAAAGAAGAAGGAAGAAAAAGAAAAAGAAGAAGAAGAAGAAGAAATAAAAGAAGAAGAAAAAAATGAAAAAAAGTTGAAAAATGAAAAACAAAAAGAGAAGGTTGTTGAGATTGAGAAGAAGAAAGGCAAGAGTGAGGCCAACATAGAAAAAAAGAAAGAGGGTACTCATATTGAATGCAAGGAGGTACCTTATCCGTTGGTACCCTCACAGAAAGATAAAGAGCGACATTTGGCCAGATTTCTTGATATCTTCAAGAAACTGGAAATTACTTTGCCTTTTGGAGAAGCACTTCAGCAAATGCCCCTATATGCCAAATTTTTGAAGGATATGCTAACCAAGAAGAACCGGTAAATCCATAGTGACAGAATTGTTGCAGAAGGTAACTGTAGTGTTGTTATTCAATGCATTCTTCCACCCAAGCACAAAGATCTTGGAGTTGTCATGATACCGTGTTCTATCGGTGAGGTTGTTGTAGGAAAAGCTCTCATAGACTTTGTGGAAGCAATGCCTTCCAAGATTATTTTGATGATGCCAAAGAATCAAGAGTTAAGCAGGTTCCAAAGAATCAGGAGTCAAAAAGCTTCAAGAATCAAGTTTCAAAGAATCAAGATTCAAGAATAATCAAGTCTTAAGATTCAATCAAGTTTCAATAATCAAGATTCAAGAACAATCAAGATCAAGATTCACGACTCAAGATTCAAGAATCAAGGGAAGATTCAATCAAGATAAGTACTAAAATTTTTTTTCAAAACATTGAGTATCACAAGAATTTTTCACAAAATCTTTTACCAAAGAGTTTTACTCTCTGGTAATCGATTACCAGAAGGTAGTAATCGATTATCAGTAGCTAGCATTGTTTTCAAAACTGATTTACAAAGTTGTAATCGATTACCATAATCATGTAATCGATTACCAATGTTTTAAAACGTTAGATTTCAAATTTCAAGAGTCACAACTAGTGATAAAACATTTTCAAATCATTTTTAACTTGTGTAATCGATTACACAATACTTGTAATCGATTACCAGAGTTTCTAAACGTTTTGATTTTCAAAATTTAAACATGAAGAGTCACATCTGTTGATGTGTAATCGATTACACCTTGGTTACACCTTGATAGTAATCAATTACCAGTGACTGATTTTGAAAAATAAATTACCAAAAGTCACAATTCTTAAAGTGACTAGTTTTCTGAAGATTTTTTTAAAAGAGTCACAACTTTTAAAGTGACTAGTTCTCAAAAGAGTCACAACCTTTTAAAGTGATTAGTTTTAAAGAAATTGCCAATAATCACAAACTTTAACTTGAGTAATCAAATGATTATAAATATGTGACCATGGCATGAATTTCAAAAAACATTTTTATAGAACTTTCTGATTCATTTCACTTCATTTTTCTAAAAGTTTTTGTTCAATACTTTCTCTTTCAAGAAAAGATTATTGACCAATAACTTGTGCTATTCTTTTTCTTCATTCACTTCTCCCTTTGCCAAAAGAATAGAAGGACTAACCGCCTGAATTCTTTTGTGTCTCCCTTCTCTCTTCCAAGAGAATTCAAAGGACTAACCGCCTAAGAATTCTTCTGATTCTTCCATTCCCCTTAAACAAAAGATTTCAAAGGACTAATCGCCTGAGATATCTTTTGTTTCCCTTTACAAAGATTCAAAGGACTAACCACCTGGGAATCCTTTGTCTTAACACATTAAAGGTACATCCTTTGTGGCACAAGTAGAGGGTACATCTACTTGGGTTGTTATACTGAGAACAAGAGAGGGTACATCTCTTGTGGATCAGTTCAAGTGGAGGATACATCCACTTGGTTTTTCAAAGAGAACAAAGGATGGTACATCCCTTGTGGATCTTTGGCTTGTAAAGGATTTTACAAGGTTGAAAGAAATTTCAAGAACCGCTGGTTGCTTGGGGACTGGATGTAGGCACGGGTTGTTGCCGAACCAGTATAAATCTTGTGTTTGTCTTCTTCTTTCCTACACTCTTTAATTTCCGCTATGTACTTCTAATTTCCGCTTTTACTTTTGGTTAAGTTTCTGTTTCTGTTCTTTACTTTCTTATCTTAGTAGTAAAAGCCTAGTTGAATCTAGTAACATTAAGAAGGATAAATTTTTAATTAGTCAAGACACGTTCATAATTAATTCAACCCCCCCTTCGTAATTATTCTGAGGTCACTTAATCCAATAGACCTGGGAGCCAGTATCAATTTAATGCCTCTCTCCATGTGCCAGCGACTTGGAGAGCTGGAAATAATGCCCACACCCATGACCCTCCAGTTAGCTGACCGTTTTATCACAATACCATATGGAGTCATTGAAGATGCTTTGGTGAAGGTTAAGCACCTTATATTTCCAGCTGATTTCGTTGTCATAGATATAGAAGAGGATGCTGACATTCCTCTCATTCTTGGCCGCCTATTCATGTCTAATGCAAGCTGCGTGGTAGACATGGGAAATAAGATGCTGCAGATGGGCATAGAAGATTAAAAGATCAGCTTTGCTTTGTTCCATGAGGACAAAGATCCACCTAGCCAAAATGTCTGTTTGAAAGTGCATGTGATGGAGGAAAGAAGGCCCGAGAAGAAGGTCCTTGAAGTAGGAACTTTGTTGGATCCTGGATAACAGGATGATGCATCAAGCTAGTGACGTTAAAAGAGCGCTTACTGGGAGGCAACCTAGCTTTTCTTTCCCTTTTTATAATTTTCATTCTTATCTCTTGCATGTAGTTAGGATACCTTGCTTGTGTTGTGATTAATTTCAGCTTGTTTAGTAATGAACAAGGGGTTTTAAGCTTGTGTGAAGAGATAGACAGAAAAAGACTCAGAAATTTTTTTGCAATTGTCTATCCGCTAAGCACAGACCTTGCGCTAAGCGCTCAGTCTTCACGCACTAAGCCGAGCTTGCTCGTGCTAAGCACAGAGACCCCTGGTTGGTTGGCAAAATAGTTCAGCTAAGCGCACATCACTGTGCTAAGCCCAACATCTTCACTGTAATTGAACCTCAATCAGTGGGCTTAGCGTTGATGATGTTCTAAGCGCCACTTCTTCTCTGGAAATTTTTATTGTAGCAGCGCTAAGCACACTATCATGAGCTAAGCCCTAGATCCATTCTGTAATTTGAGCTTTTAAGCTGGGCTTAGCGAGGCAGGATGCGCTAAGCACCAATCTCTTACTGTTTTTGAATTCTTGGAAGTGCGCTTAGCATGCCTGTTGTGCTAAGCCTGAACTACTCTCTGTAAGTTGAAGCTTGATGACACGCTAAACCTCACATCTCAGGCTAAGCGCATATTGCAGAAAATTTTTTGTTGCAGAAAGCGCTAAGCGCAGCCTACTGCGCTAAGCCCCAAATGCTCACTGGAATTTGCAACTTCAAGTTGGGCTTAGCACAAGGTTAGGCTATGCGCTTGGATTTTAAACTCAAACGTCACGTGGGCACGCTAAGCACAGCTGTGCGCTAAGCGCGCCATACGAATTTCAGTTTTTAAAACCAAAGGCCGAGGCACTTGGGTGTTACCCAAAAATCATTAGCCTCTACCTTTGCTAACCTTGAGCAATTTTGCATTTCTACTGCGTGCATGAACTAACTTGTCTGCATTCTCTCTTCTTCCTTCTGCATTACAATCACAGCCCAAGTAAGTTTCATCCTTCAAACCATAGGATAGATGATTTCTTGCTTTCTTAGTTAGTAATGTTGTTAAGTTAGGATTTTTAGTTCTAGGGTTAGTCATTTTAGGATTTTAAGTATTTTAGAAGCCCATTAAAGGCAATTGGCTGAAAGGGGTAAAACCCCTGTGTTTCTGTTTGGAAATTGCGATGAACGTGCTAAGCGCGCCTGCTGCGCTTAGCCTATTCATCGCAACTATTAAAATTTTGGATTTTCCGATGATCGCGCTAACCAGACCATGTCGCATTAAGCACGTTCATCCCTGCAGATGAACGAAAATGATGTTCCCGCTAAGCACGTCTGTGCGCTAAGCGGGCCTAGTGTTCAAACATTAAGATTTTTGAAATTTTTGTTTAGCGCTAAGCCTGACCTGTCAGGCTAAGAGCCACTTTGCTTTTGTTGTGAGTCCTTTGAATAAGGCTAAGCACAACTGCTGCGCTAAGCCCTTGTTGTGTGTCGAGGAGGTTGAGCTAAGCGTGCCCTGCTGCACTAAGATCAACTCTCTTACTGTTTTTGAGTTTTTGTAGTTAGGCTAAGCGCGCCCTGTGCGCTAAGCCTGAGTGTCATTTTGTTGAGGCTGAGCTAAGCGCGCCATGCTGCGCTAAGCCCAGACTCTCTTCTGTATTGAAAATTAGACTTAGGCTAAGCCCAACTTGTTGCGCTAAGCCTAATCTGCAGAAAAATATTTTTTGTGTCTTTAGGCTAAGTGCTAGTCTGCTGTGCTTAGCCCATGAATAAAATTTTATAAGGCGCGCTAAGCCAAGCCCTCTGCGTTAAGCGCCCAATCAAAATTTTAGTTTTATTCTTCTGTTTTTGTTGAAACTAACCTGTGCTAATTTCTTGTGTTTGATCTTATATTTTTGCAGATGGCATCTAAGAAAAGAAAGTCCCTTGCCTCTTCATCCTCTCAGATCAGATTTGGCAAATCAAGATTCCATTCTCAGGAAGCTTGGGACAAATATAATGATATTGTGGTGCTGAGGAAACTACTACCAGAGAGAAATGTAGTAGTATATTACATTGAGTTTGATGAGTTCAAGAAGGAACTCGAGAGAAGGAAATGGGATGATGAGCTGACTAATTTTGCTGACGGCAGCATTGATGTTGCCATTGTGAAGGAATTTTATGCAAACCTCTACGACCCGGAAGACAAGTCACCTAAGCAGGTGAGGGTTAGAGGTCATCTGATCAAATTTGATGAAGATACTTTGAATACCTTTCTGAAGACCCCAGTGATTGTGGAAGAGGGGGAAAATTTGTGTGCTTGTTCGAGATTTGCACTCCTGAGACTTGATCCTCAGGAGTTGGCTGCTAAGCTTTGTATCCCAGGGAGGGGATTCGAGCTAAACGTTGATGGTTAGCCTTTGAAGATATTAAGGAAGAACATGACCACTTTAGCTCAGACATGGAGCGTTCTTTCCTTCTCTAACTTGATTCCTACCTCCCACACATCTGATGTCACATTAGACAGGGCCAAGTTAATCTATGGCATCATTATGAAGATGGATATGAATGTGTGGTGCCTCATCTCCCACCAGATCTCTATTACTGCACAGCACAATTCCTCCAGACTTGGATTCTCAGCCTTGATCACAGCTCTGTGCAAGGCTATAGGAGTCCAATCAGATTCTAGACCCTTGGAGAGCCTGAGCCCTGCCATTAACTTAACATACATTAAGAAGAACTGTTGGAATCTAGATGATCCAACAGTGACATTTAGAGGGCCAAGGAAGGCCAGGGGTAAGAGATCAAAGGTCCCCACTACTTCAGCAGCACCAGAGACAACAACTCCTTCTTCTTCCACAGCTTAAGCACCTCCCATTTCGACTCCAGCACATACTCCAACCATTCCTGCTCCATCTGCTCAGATACCACTTCCAGCTCCTTTATCTTTTGGACCCTCAGATTTTTTATTTACACCACAAATACTTCATTTCATGCTCCAGAGCTTACACAGGGGGCAGACCATTATCATGCAGAGCCTTCAGGGCTTGGGTCTGCCATCTATCATGAGCATGGATGAGTTTGACACACAGGTGGCCTAGCCAGGAGCCTAGCCTTCTCCTTCTAGAGGGGGTGGGGCCTCCGCAACCCAAGAGCCTGAACCAGAGGAGCCCGCAATAGCAGTTGAGGAGCCAGCAGAGGGGGAGGATGAGCTCACTCCTCCTGAGCCCTTTTATTATGATACAGATGTACATATGGCTCAGGAGGAGACTTCTATAGATCAGATACCTGAGCCATCTCCTGCACCTATTCCTGAGGAGACCTAGCCATCTACACCAGTCATGAAGCCAGAGCAGCCTGTCCAGGATATACCAGCATCTCCAACACTTGATTATAATGAAGATCAGCCATAGGATGAGTAGGATGTTTAAATTCTGTTCAGTTGTTTAAATTGTGTTTAGTTTAATTTCTGCAAAGCATGAACATTTTAGTTTGCTTTATATTTCAGTTGTTTTAATTTCAGTCTTTAAACATTTCAGTACTTTGAGTTGATTGCTTGTACAAAAAACTTGTTTGAACAGTGAACTGATTGAAAATGATATGCAGTGGATTGTTTTGTATGAAATGAGTGTTTGCGAATGATTTGAATGAGCAACTGTATGATTTGAGTGGACTGGAATGATTAGATAATTGTTTTGATCAAGCATGCAACCATTAGAAGAGAATGAACATGTGATTGGAAGTATGACTGAAAATGTTAGTCAGTTTGTTAGATTGATTGTGAAGGAATGCATTGACCGTATCCCGGTGAGAGTGTGATCCATAAATTTTGAGAGAAACGACTATCATTTAGTACTAATTTTTGCATGAATCACTAAAGTATGGACTGAATACATGAAATTGAAGATGATGAAGGCCATGTTTGATTGTGATAGCCACTTAGCCAAAAAGCTGACCATGTGCTTGAATGATTTATCCCTTGCACCCAGTTTGAGCTAAATGAATTATTGATTGATTGAACCCCGAGCCTATACAGTGTTATCTCCTGCTACCTTGTCTTAGGTTGTAGGAGAGCATCATCCACATGAAGCGTGGTTCAAAGCAAACTTGTCCCAAATTTGGGAGAGTAATTATCAAGGTAAATTTGTTCCAAATTTGGGGGAGACACTGGGTAAGAATTGAAATGGTCAAAGTAAATAGCATACATACACTATTTCAGTATATACACATAATGTTTCTGTATATATGTGTTAAAAAAAACAACTGTAAGTAAAAAAGAAATTAATAAGTGTGTATGTTGCAAAGTAATGAAATAAAGCTGAGTGCCTAAATAAAAGGCAAGTATGGGGTAGGAATGAATGAAAAAGTGAAGGTTTATCTATGGATGAATGCTCTCCTAGAACCTAAGCTTTGTAGAAACAAAGCTTCAAGAATTATTTTGATGATGCCAAGGAATTTCAAAGATCATTCAAGATGGATTTCAAGGATGAAGAAAGCAAGATGTCAAGCAAAAGAAAAGATCTCAAGATAAGAATTAAGATAAACTCTTAGAAAAGTTTTTGAAAAGCACAACTGATTGGCCAAGTGAGTTTCTATCTTAACAAAAATTTTACCAAGCATTTTACTCTCTGGTAATCGATTACCAGAAGGTCGTAATCGATTACCAGTAGCCCAAACATTTCTGAAAATAGTTTTTCAAAGGTGTAATCGATTACCATGGCATTATAATCGATTACCAATGCTTATAACGTTCATAAATATTTTGAAAAACCTTGTAATCAATTACACAAATCATGTAACCGATTACCAGTGGCTCTGAAAGTTGGAAATTCAAATTTTTAATTAAGAGTCACAACTGTTCAAGAAAAATAACTGTGTAATCGATTACACCAACATTGTAATTGATTACCAGTGGAGAGTTTTCAGAAAATCTGCCAACAGTCACATCTTTTCATTGGATTTTTGAATGGCCATCAAAGGCCTATAAATAGGTGACTTGGGCACAAATTTTCTTCAGAGTTTTCCCTGTTCACAAAAGGCATAATCCTCTCAAACAAAAATCTCTTATCATCCAACATTCCTTGGTCAAACACTTATGTTATTCAATAAGGAATTGAGTGCTTCAAGAGAAATCATCTTCTTCTTCTTCTCTTTCTAATCAAAGGGCTAAGAGACTGAAAGTCTCTTGTTATAAAGTATCTGGACACAAAGAAAGGGTTGTCCTTGTGTGTTTCAGAAAGTGTAAAGGATTTGCGAGATAGTGGAACTCCCAAGTGGGTTTCTTGGGGACTGGACGTAGGCAACGAACTTTATCGAACCAGTATAAAAGCTGTGTTTGCACTTTCTCTTCCCTTAAACTCCTTTATTTATTGTTTCTTAACATTTACATTCAGATTGTTTAATTTGAATCATCATTTAGAAATTCATCTTTAAGGGAACTTGGAACTTGCATTAAAATCAAAGTAGAATTTTTAATTGGGGAATGGTTTGTAAAATCTTAATTCAACCCCCCTTCTTAAGATTTCTGAGGCCACTTGTCTAACAAGTGGTATCAGAGCTTCATTCTTGTATAAAGTTTAGAAGCTTCAAGAATAATGGTCTCAGCAAACTTATGATTCCCAGAAGGAAATTCAACAAATAGGCCTCCTATTTTTAATGGAGAGGGTTACGACTACTAGAAAACCCAAATGCAAATCTTCATTGAGGCAATAGACTTAAACATTTGGGATGCCATAGAAATACGACCTTATGTACCCACCATGGTGGCTGGAAATACAACAACAAAAAAGCCTAGGGAAAATTGGAGTGAGGAAGAAAGAAGACGAGTACAATATAACTTAAAAGCCAAAAACATAATTACATCTGCCTTAGGAATGGATGAGTATTTTAGGGTATCAAATTGTAAAAATGAAAAAGACATGTGGGATACCCTACAAGTAACACATGAGGGCACAACAGATGTAAAAAGATCTAGGATAAATACATTAACTCATGAATATGAACTGTTTAGAATGAATACAAATGTGTAGAAGCAAGCTTCATGATGATGAATCTAGTAGTTTTAATGATGACAAAAAGCCCAAAAGAATGATTTCAAGATTGAGTCAACCAGTTCAAGATCAAGATTAATTTCAAGATTTATTAGAAGAAATCAAGAAGATTCAAGATTCAAGAGAAGTTGATTTCAAGATTCAAGAAAAGACATCAAGAAGAATCAAGATTCAAGAGAAGATGAATTCAAGATTCAAGAGAAGAAATGAAGAAGCAACAAGTCAAGACTTCACAAGGGAAGTATTGAAAAGGATTTTTCAAAAACCAAGCATAGCACAATTTTGTTTTACAAAAGAGTTTTCTCAAATTTTTCTAAGTTACCAGAGTATTTACTCTCTGGTAATTGATTACCAGTTTCCTGTAATCGATTACCAGTGATAAAATTTGATTTCAAAAAGTTTTTAACTGAATTTGCAACGTTCCAAATGATTTTTAAATGGTGTAATCGATTACAATATATTGCTAATCGATTACCAGTGTATCTGAACGTTGAAATTCAAATTCAATTGTGAAGAGCCACATCTTTTCATAAAATGCATTGTGTAATCGATTACATGATTATGGTAATCGATTACCAGTGACAAGTTTGAATAAAAGGTCAAGAGATGTAACTCTTGACATGATTTTCTCAAGGTTATAACTCTTCCAATGGTTTTCTTGACCAGACATGAAGAATCTATAAAAGCAAGACCTTGACTTACATTCACAACAACTTCTTGAACAACTTTTGAGAAACCTTTAAACCTTTACAACCTTTATGATTCTTTAAGAATTACTTCCTACTCACCTTTAAACCTTTACAACCTTTATGATTCTTTACAACCTTTATCATTCTGTTTTCCAAACCTTGTTCTTCTGCAAGTGAAAATTCTGCAGAAAACAAAAGTGTGCTATATCTTTTCATTCTCTTCTCCCTTTTCCAAAAAGAATTCAACAAGGACTAATCGCCTGAATTCTTTTTGTGTCTCTCTTCTCCCTTTTCCAAAAGAATAGAGGGACTAATCGCCTGAATTCTTTTGTGTCTCCCTTCTCCCATTCCAAGAGAATTCAAAGGACTAACCGCCTGAGAATTCTTTTGATTCTTCCCTTTCCCTTAAACAAAAGATTTCAAAGGGCTAACCGCTTGAGATATCTTTTGTTTCCCTTTACAAAGATTCAAAGGACTAACTGCCTGAGAATTCTTTGTCTTAACACATTGGAGGGTACATCTTTTGTGGTATAAGTATAAGGTACATCTACTTGGGTTGTTGTAACTGAGAACAAGAGAGGGTACATCTCTTGTGGATCAGTTCAAGTGGAGGGTACATCCACTTGGTTGTTCAAAGAGAACAAGGGAGGGTACATCCCTTGTGGATTTTTGCTTGTAAAGGATTTTACAAGGTTGAAAGAAATCTCAAGAACCGGTGGTTGCTTAGGGACTGGATGTAGTCACGGGTTGTTGCCGAACCAGTATAAAATTCTTGTGTTTGTCTTCTTCTTCCCTACACTTTTGAATTTCCGTTGTGTACTTTACTTTTACGCTTTACTTTTGTTTAAGTTACATAACTTAGTAGTAAAGTCTAATTGAATCTAGTAACATTAAGAAGGATAAGTTTTAATTAGTCAAGGTACATTAATAATTAATTCAACCCTCCCCTTCTTAATTATTCCGAGGCCACTTGATCCAACAAAATGAAAGTATACAAGACATGCAAAAGAGGTTTACTCATATAATAAATCACCTTGCATCTTTAGGAAAAACTTTTCCAAATGAAGATCTCCTAAATAAAGTATTGAGATGTTTAAGCAGGGAATGGCAACCTAAGGTAACAGCCATTACTGAGTCATGAGATTTAACTATCATGTCTCTCGCTACATTATTTGGAAAGTTACAGGAATACGAAATGGAACTGTTGAGATTAAATCAACACAAAGAAAATGATAAGAAGAAGAAGGGAATTGCTCTTAAATCTTCATCTTCAATCCAAGAAGAAAGTGATAATGAAGATTCAATTGACTTGGATGAAGATGAAGATCTTAGCTTCTTTGTCAAAAGATTCAACAAATTCCTTAGGATGAGAGGAACTCAAAGAAGACAAAACTTCAAACCTAAAAGAAGGATTGAAGAATCATCCCAAACTCCAAGATGCTATGAGTGCAATCAACCTGGACATCTGAGGGTTGATTGTCCAATCTTTAAGAAAAGAATGGAGAAGTTTGAAAACAAGAACATTGGAGAAAAGAAGGCAAAGAAGGCCTACATCACATGGGATGATAACGACTTAGAATCGTCTGATGATTCTGAAAAAGAAGTGATTAATCTATGTCTAATGGGCAAAAACTATTGTAGAAGCAAGCTTCATGATGAATCAAGATTGATTCAAGGAGTTTTGATGATAACAAAGATGATGACAAAAAGCTCAAAAGTCAAGATCACTTCATGATAACAAAGATGATGACATTCAAGAATGAGTTCAAGATTGAGTCAAGAACACTTCAAGGATCAAGAGCAAATTTGATTTCAAGAATCAAGAATCAAGATTCAAAGATTCAAGAATAATCAAGATCAAGATTCAAGACTCAAAGATTCAAGAATCAAGAGAAGACTTAATCAAGATAAGTATTAAAAAGTTTTTCAAAACATTGAGTAGCACAAGAAGTTTTATACAAAATCATTACCAAAGAGTTTTACTCTCTGGTAATCAATTACCAGATTATAG
This sequence comes from Glycine soja, assembly GCF_004193775.1. Taxonomy (NCBI): domain Eukaryota; kingdom Viridiplantae; phylum Streptophyta; class Magnoliopsida; order Fabales; family Fabaceae; genus Glycine; species Glycine soja. Next base: position 43,501,598 of record NC_041019.1, on the reverse strand, counting down.
TAATCGATTACCGGTGGTTTTAAAACGTTAAGATTTTCAAAATTCAAAATGAAGAGTCACATTTGTTGATGTGTAATCGATTACACCTTATGGTAATTGATTACCAGTGACTGTTTTCGAAAAAATCATTTCCAAAAGTCACATTTCTTCAAGTGACTTGTTTCTGAAGATTCTTTCAAAAGTCATATCTTTTTTAAGTGATTAGTTTTAAAGGAATTGCCAAGAGTTACAAGTTTTGACTTGAGTCATCAAGAAACTATAAATATGTGACCTTGGCATGAAACATTTTTAACAATCACATTCATATTCATCATCTCTTCCAATCATTCTATCTTTCAATCTATCTTTCAACATCTTCTTTCATTTCTTTCAGAACTTTCTTATTTCATCTTCTCTTCATCTTTCTAAAAGTTTTTGTTCAAAAAATTTTCTTCAAAGAAAAGTTCTTTGTTCAAAAACTTGTGCTATTCATCTTTTTCATTCCCTTCTCCCTTTGCCAAAAAGAATTCGCCAAGGACTAACTGCCTGAATTCTTTTTGTGTCTCTCTTCTCCCTTTTCCAAAAGAACAAAGGACTAACCGCCTGAACTCTTTTGTGTCTCCCTTCTCCCTTGTCAAAGAATTCAAAATGACACAGTCTGAGAATTCTTTTGATTCTTCCCTTTCCCATAAACAAAAGATCTCAAAGGACTAACCGCCTGAGAATTCTTTTGTTTCCCCCTTCGCAAAGTTTCAAAGGACTAACCGCCTGAGAACTTTGTCTTAACACATTGGAGGGTACATCCTTTGTGGTACAAGTAGAGGGTACATCTACTTGGGTTGTTGACTGAGAACAAGAGAGGATAGATCTCTTGTGGATCAGTTCTAGTGGAGGGTACATCCACTAGGTTGTTCAAAGAGAACAAGGGAGGGTACATCCCTTGTGGATCTTTGCTTGTAAAAGAATTTTTACAAGGTTGAAAAGAATTCTCAAGGACCACAGGTCGCTTGGGGACTGGATGTAGGCACGGGTTGTTGCCGAACCAGTATAAAACTCTTGTGTGTTTGTCTCCTTCTTCCCTACTCTTTTAATTTCCGTTGTGCACTTTAATTCCTGCTTTTACTTTTGGTTAAGTTTCTTTTCTATTCTTTATTTTTCTTAACAACATAGTAAAAGCCTAAGAAGGGTAATTTTTAATTAGTAAAGGTCTAGTAATAATTAATTCAACCCCCCCTTCTTAATTATTCTGAGGTCACTTGATCCAACAACTATGAAAGTGACGAAGAGGTAACATCTTCTAACAAAGCTATTTCTTTTGATGAGTTACAAGATGCATTTGCTGAATTACATAGCAAATCTATTAAACTTGCAAAACTTGTTTCTTCATCTAAGAAAACTATTTCAAATTTAGAGAAAAAGATTTCAAAGTTAAACAGATTTTGATTTTTTCGGATCCAAAACTGATAAAAAGAGCACAAGTGGGACTTGCCAATTCATTGGATCTGCTCTTGTCTCATGGCATAGCAAGAAGCAAAACAGTGTTGCTTTATCTACTACTAAAGCGAAATATATTTCTACTGGCAGTTGTTGTGCACAAATATTATGGATGAAGCAGCAACTATCTGACTATGGTATTCTTCTTGATCACATACCCATTAGGTGTGACAATAGTAGTGCCATCAATCTATCCAAAAATCCAGTACAACACTCTAGAACCAAGCATATAGAAATTAGGCACCATTTCTTAAGAGATCATGTTCTGAAGGGAGATTGTGTTCTAGAATTTGTTGATACAAAGAATCAGCTTGCTGATATCTTTACAAAACCTCTCCCTAAGGAAACATTCTTTGCCATTAGGAGAGAATTAGGCCTCTTAGATGTTATTGATATTCGATAAATAAGGATTGATTGGTTGATTGAAACATTCATGTTTAATGATTGATTGAGTTTAATGTTTTAAATTTCCCCGCACTTTGGCTTTTTGATGTTACCAAAGGGGGAGAAACATAGGCTTAGAAATCAAGAGATACATTTCAGAAAAATTAGGAAGGGGGAGTATAATCTCCAAAAGAAAGGGGGAGTCTAATCTCCAAAAGAAAGGGAGAGTATTTGTATATACTATCTTGATTTCAGGAGTTGTAATCATCAAAAAGAGGGAGATTGTAGAAGCAAAGTTTCAAGAATTATTTTGATGATGCCCAGGAATTTCAAAGATCATTCAAGATAGATTTCAAGGATGAAGAAAGCAAGATGTCAAGCAAAAGCAAAGATCTCAAGATAAGAATTAAGATAGACTCTTAGAAAAGTTTTTGAAAAGCACAACTGATTGGCCAAGTGAGTTTCTATCTTAACAAAAATTTTACCAAGCATTTTACTCTCTGGTAATCGATTACCAGAAGGTAGGGATCGATTATCAGTAGCCCAAATATTTATGAAAATGGTTTTTCAAAGGTGTAATCGATTACCATGGCATTATAATCGATTACCAATGCTTATAACATTCAAAAATATTTTCAAAAACCTTGTAATCGATTACACAAAACATGTAACCGATTACCAGTGGCTCTGAACGTTGGAAATTCAAATTTTAAATTAAGAGTCAAAACTGTTCAAGAAAAATAATTGTGTAATCGATTACACCAACATTGTAATTGATTACCAGTGGAGAGTTTTCAAAAAATTTGCCAAGAGTCACATCTTTTCATTGGATTTTTGAATGGCCATCAAAGGCCAATCAATAGGTGACTTGGGCATGAATTTTCTTTAGAGTTTTCCCTATTCACAAAAGGCATAATTCTCTCAAACAAAAATATCTTATCATCCAACATTCCTTGGTCAAACACTTGTGTTATTCAATAAGGAATTGAGTGCTTCATTGTAAACATCTATCTCTTTCAAGAGAGATCATCTTCTTCTTCTTCTTCTCTTTCTAATCAAAGGGCTAAGAGACTGAAAGTCTCTTGTTATAAAGTATCTGAACACAAAGAAAGGGTTTTCCTTGTGTGTTTCAGAAAGTGTAAAGGATTTGCGAGATAGTGGAACTCCCAAGTGGGTTTCTTGGGGACTAGACGTAGGCAACGAACTTTGCCGAACCAGCATAAAAACTGTGTTTGCACTTTCTCTTCCCTTAAACTCCTTTATTTATTGTTTCTTAACATTTACATTCAGATTGTTTAATTTGAATCATCATTTAGAAATTCATCTTTAAGGGAACTTGGAACTTGCATTAAAATCAAAGTAGAATTTTTAATTGGGGAATGGTTTGTAAAATCTTAATTCAACCCCCCCCCCCTTCTTAAGATTTCTAAGGCCACTTGTCTAACAAGCTTTTGAATCCTAGAAAAACCATGATTTGTTGGCAGCCTAACCCCATTACAAGCCTAGAAAGTCCTTCGGATTCAATTTGTGTGTTTATTTCTGTATGATATGAGATGAAACACAAAGGTTGGGACTTGTGTTAGTTGTTTATGATGGAATGAGCCTAAACACTTGAGCTTGAGTGAAGCAATGACTGTGAGGTTTTGGTTGATGATCCTTCCTTAATTTTTGCCATCCTTACTGGCTTATTTCAGTTGTGACTCTAATGCGTATGTTCCTATCTTTGAAAAGCTGCATGTTTGTGAAAAGCAATTGATTGAAGCATTCCATGATATTCAGTTCATATGGTTGAATTTCTCTATGAAGCAAACACCATTTTTGAGTGACCACTGTAGTTTGTCACTTGAGGACAAGTGAATTGTTCTTTCTTTGCTTGAGGATAAGCAAAACTGTAAATTTGGGGGAGTTTGTTAGTCATCTTATATGACTAACTTTTGTATAGAAAACATTTTTCAAAACTTGTATAGTTCCCCAATTTTTGATTATTTTGTAGTAATTTGTAAATAAATCTTGTTTTATTGTTAAAGCTATATCTAGAATATTTCCCTTGGATTTAATGATGAAATCTGTGCAATTTCAGGTTAAAAATAGGCTAAGTCATGAAGTGCTAAAAGTGACAGTTGAGCTCAGCTCATCAGTTGGGCTAAGCGCGCATCCATTGCTAAGCGCAGCTTCAGTGCGCTTAGCGCGATAGAAGAATTTGGCAGAGCATCAATATCAAGGACGCACGTTAAGCACGAGATCAGTGTGCTAAGCGCAGAGATTATCTTCAGCCAAGCTCAGTGCATGACTGGCGCTAAGTGCAACGTCGCGGATTCATAGTCTATTTAAAGCATGTCTTGTGCAGAATTAGGGTAGAGATGTAGAAAGGCACAGACACACAGAAAGAAGACAGCTTTTGCAGAGAATTCCAGAGCACACCACAGTGCCTATTTTGGGAAAAGAGCTCTGGAGGCAGCAAGAGGAGCAGCTTTTGCAGAGAGACCTAGGTTTTGTAATTAGAGAGAGATTAGTGAGTTGCAGAGTGATTGTGAGATGCTGAGAAGAGGAGGACGGATCCCCCTTCTTGTGTAAGGAGCAATTATTCTCTACTCTTAATCTCATTATTGTTAGGGTTTTTCTGTAATGGCTGGTTAAACACCCTTGTTGGGGAATTCTAAAGAACAGCTTATGTGATTCCTTTAATATCTAATTGATTGTGTTTATTGTGTTCAATGCTTCTTTCAGTGCTTAAATTCTGTATGTTCTTGGTCTGATCACCCATTTGTGTGCATAGTTAGGTGACTTTAGCATTGGGAAATGTACTGTTGCCTTAGAACTTGATTAAAGCAGGATTGAAACTTAGTCTTAAATGAGAGATATGCGGATTAAGTTTTGTTTCAAATATGTTGTTACAATAATGTTGTTTGATCTAAGACTAGTCTTAAATGAGGGATCTGCGGACGAAGCTTAAGTTAAATTAGTCTAAACTTTCATAAGCTATTTAAGCTAAGCCTAGTCTTAAATGAGCGATCTACGGAGGAAGCTTAGTTTAAGTTAGTCTAAACCTACGAGGGCTGTCTAAATTAAGCCTAGTCCAATAAGAGGGATCTGAGGACGAAGCTTGGATTGATTTAGCCTAACTAGGGATCGAGGTTTAGTAATTTAGGCTACAGCATAGAACACAAAAGCATGATTGATTAGAAAAGCATCTTTATATACATCAGCTTGTTTGTTAGAAAGACCCAACACTTTTACCTACTGTTGTCTATCTTACTTGCATTTTTACTATTTTTAGCCTAGACTTAGTTTAGTTATGTTCTAAACCATCAATTATCAATGTTTCTTTCAACAATGCCTTATTTCTGAATTTAACTCTGTCTAATACTAGTTCCCTGAGTTCGATACTCGGATTCATCCGTTTTAATTTTAAATACTTGATGATCTGGTGCGCTTTCCGGCGAACTGGATTTCCCTTGAACATATTTGTATAAAGAAAAAATTGGACCAAAAAGTAACTACAGGGGAAATCCAACAGTGCTTCATGGCTACAAATAGATTGAATGTAACTTTCTGATCATCCACGCTCATTTCCAAATTACCTTTCCCCATATCCACCACACAATTGGCGGTTAACATGAAGGGACAGCCCAAAATTAGCGGGATTTCAGCATCCTCTTCAATATCCATGATCACAAAATCTGTAGGGAAGGTAAATTGTCGCACCTTGACCAAAACATCTTCAACCACACCATAAGGCCTTATAATAGATTGATCTGCTAGCTACAATGTCATTCTCGTTGGCATAATTTCCAGCTCTCCAATCCTTCTGCACATGGAGAGAGGCATAAAATTTATGTTGGCCCCCAAATCAATGAGGGCTTTCCCAATAGACACTGCACCAATAGAGCAAGGGATTGTGACACTCCATGCATCCTTGTATTTAGGTGGAAGGATTCTTTGGATAACAGCACTGCAGTTTCCCTCCACCATAATACTATCACTGTGGATATATTTGCCCTTCTTGGTCAGAAAATCTTTCAAAAACTTGGAGTAAAGTGGCATTTGTTGCAAGGCTTCTCCAAAAGGGATAGTTATCTCCAATTTCTTGAAGATATCAAGGAAACGAGCAAAGTGTCGTTCCTTGTCTTTCTTGGACGGCACCAAAGGGTATGGTGCTTCTTTTCTCTGGCCAACTCACTCTTTGTCTTCTTCTCTTTCTCATTCTCTATCTTTTTTTCATTTTTTTTCATCTTTTTCTTCTTTTTCTTTTTCCTCTTCATCATTTATTTTTTTCTCCTTCACCTGATCTTCTTTTTTTTTTATTTTTCTTCTTCAACTACTAACTCTTGTTCATCACTATTCCTCCCTTCATCTTCCACCATGCTTACCTTCTTGCTTCTAGTCATGAAAGCTTTGCAAAACCTCCAAAAGAATTCTCAGTTATTTCCTTAGCTAGCTGTCCCACTTGAATCTCTAGGTTCTTTATGGCAGACTTTGTGTTCTTGTGATTGGACATAGAAACTTGCATGAACTGAGCCAAAGTCTCCTCCAGCTTGGTTGTCCTCTCATAAAGGCTAGGCCCTTGATTCTGAGGCCTGTTGGATGGTCCACCTTGGTCTTTGTTGAATTGGTTTCCAGGATGAGACCTCCATTACCCTTGATTCTGATTAAAATTGGAACCTTGCTGATAACCTAAAAATCCACCTGCACTAAATCCTGGACTGTGTTGATTTCCCATATAATTCACCTCCTTTGCAACATCATCAAGGGTTATACAACAACCAGATTCATGCGCTCCTCCACATATACTACAACCTCCAACCTGCAGAATTGTTGAATGTGAAGGTTGAGTCACTTGTAATTGTGTTGGCAGCTTACTAAGTGTCTACGTCAATGATTCTAGCTGCTTAGCTAGCAACTTGTTCTATGCCAACAGTGCATCTTGTCAAGAAAGCTCTAGCAGGCTTCTCTTTGTAGGTATATGAGTCTAATCACGCAAAATAGCATGATCACTAGCAGCCATATTTTCAATAAGCTTCATAGCTTCTTCAGAAGTCTTCATTTAATCTTTCCCCCAGCAGAAGCATCCAATAACTGTTTGGACTGTGGTCTCAAACCATCTATAAAAATGTTCAATTGAATCGGCTCGGAGAATCCATGAGTTGGTGTCTTCCGCAGCAAGCTACGGAATCTTTCAAGTGCTTCACTCAAGGATTCATCTGGAAATTGATGGAATGAAGAGATAGTTGCCTTGCCTTCAGCTATCTTGGACTCAGGAAAATACTTCTTCAAAAACTTTTCCATAACCTTTTCCCAAGTCTTCAAACTATTTCCCTTGAACGAGTGTAGCCACCTCTTGGCTTCTCCAGCCAAAGAAAATGAAAACAAGCTAAGTCTTGCTGCATCTTCTGGCACACAGACAATCTTCATTGTGTTGCAGATTTCTATATAGGTAGCAAGGTGTGCGTAAGGGTTTTCATTTGGCAAACCATGAAACAGATTTCCTTGAATCAGCTGAATCAAGGAATGAGGATAAGTGATATTGTGAGCTTGCACCTTCGGCCGCGCAATGCTTGTAAAGAATTGCGGCACGATCGAGCAAGAATAATTGTTAGTGCTTAGCTCTACTGAGTGTTTAAAAGATTGGCTAAGATTTTGTTAAAACATAAGCACTTAGACAATGAAGGAAAGCTGGAGTTGCTGCACATGATGTCCAACATTACGTCAAGGAATCAGATCGGGCTGCACAATGCACAAGGCAAGATAATATGTCAAATGAAGAATTGAAGCTGCAGGATCCACGATGTCGGATACAATGTCCAGGACATCCTGCCCGAAAATACTGGACACATAAATCTGTTATATCTTTAACAGAGTGTGCAGGATCCACGATGTCGGACACGATGTCTTGACATCTGGCCCGAAAATACTGGACACATAAATCTGTTATCTCTTTAACAGATTATTGTGCAGTTAGCAACAGATTAGACGATCTATCTCTTGGAACGAATTAAAAGATAATTAAAGTTCGAATTACAAACTTGAATAGTTCGTTCAGGGATTAAAGATTAAAGATAAAAACTAAAAGATCAAACTGTATCTTTTAGATCTTTAAGTGCAGATTTTCAGGAAAATGATAGATCTCATCCAGCACAAGAAGTTGCAGACCAGAAACGCACATCGCTATATAAACATGAAGGCTGCACGAGTTTTCCACCAAGTCCGGGATTGAAGAGTTATTTTGTGAGTTTTGGGACTTGAGTGTTTTGTGAGCCACCTTGATGTTACTCTAACATCAAGTGTTGGACCTGAGTGTGTAGAGTTGATCTCTATAGTGTGTGGAGTTGATCTCTATTGTTCAGAGAGCAATCTCTGGTGTGTATTTGAATTAATTGTAAACACGGGAGAGTGATTGAGAGGGAGTGAGAGGGGTTTCTCATATCTAAGAGTGGCTCTTAGGTAGAGATTGCACGGGTAGTGGTTAGGTGAGAAGGTTGTAAACAGTGGCTGTTAGATCTTCGAACTAACACTATTTTAGTGGATTTCCTCCCTGGCTTGGTAGCCCCCAGATGTAGGTGACGTTGCACCGAACTGGGTTAACAATTCTCTTGTGTTATTTACTTGTTTAATCTGTTCATACGGTCATATACAAGCTGCATGTTCTGAAGCGCGATGTCGTGACATCCTGTACGACATCTGTCCCCAGTATCAGAATTTCAATTGGTATCAGAGCAGGCACTCGAAATCACTGAGTGAGATCTAGGGAGATAAATTCTGATGAACATGGAGAAAGAAGGAGGACCAGTAAACAGACCACCAATCCTGGATGGAACCAACTATGAATACTGGAAAGCAAGGATGGTGGCCTTCCTCAAATCACTGGATAGCAGAACCTGGAAAGCTGTCATCAAAGGCTGGGAACATCCCAAGATGCTGGACACAGAAGGAAAGCCCACTGATGGATTGAAGCCAGAAGAAGACTGGACAAAAGAAGAAGACGAATTGGCACTTGGAAACTCCAAAGCCTTGAATGCTCTATTCAATGGAGTTGACAAGAATATCTTCAGACTGATCAACACATGCACAGTGGCCAAGGATGCATGGGAGATCCTGAAAACCACTCATGAAGGAACCTCCAAAGTGAAGATGTCCAGATTGCAACTATTGGCTACAAAATTCGAAAATCTGAAGATGAAGGAGGAAGAGTGTATTCATGACTTCCACATGAACATTCTTGAAATTGCCAATGCTTGCACTGCCTTGGGAGAAAGAATGATAGATGAAAAGCTGGTGAGAAAGATCCTCAGATCTTTGCCTAAGAGATTTGACATGAAAGTCACTGCAATAGAGGAGGCCCAAGACATTTGCAACATGAGAGTAGATGAACTCATTGGTTCCCTTCAAACCTTTGAGCTAGGACTCTCGGATAGGGCTGAAAAGAAGAGCAAGAACTTGGCATTCGTGTCCAATGATGAAGGAGAAGAAGATGAGTATGACCTGGATACTGATGAAGGTCTGACTAATGCAGTTGTGCTCCTTGGAAAACAGTTCAACAAAGTGCTGAACAGAATGGACAGGAGGCAGAAACCACATGTCCGGAACATCCCTTTCGACATCAGGAAAGGTAGTGAATACCAGAAAAGGTCAGATGAAAAACCCAGCCACAGCAAAGGAGTTCAATGCCATGGGTGTGAAGGCTATGGACACATCAAAGCTGAATGTCCCACTCATCTCAAGAAGCCGAGGAAAGGACTCTCTGTATGTCGGTCTGATGATACAGAGAGTGAACAAGAAAGTGATTCTGACAGAGATGTGAATGCACTCACTGGGAGATTTGAATCTGCTGAAGATTCAAGTGATACAGATAGTGAAATCACTTTTGATGAGCTTGCTATATCCTATAGAGAACTATGCATCAAAAGTGAGAAGATTCTTCAGCAAGAAGCACAACTAAAGAAGGTCATTGCAAATCTGGAGGCTGAGAAGGAGGCACATGAAGAAGAGATCTCTGAGCTTAAAGGAGAAGTTGGTTTTCTGAACTCTAAACTGGAAAACATGACAAAATCAATAAAGATGCTGAATAAAGGCTCAGATATGCTTGATGAGGTGCTACAGCTTGGGAAGAATGTTGGAAACCAGAGAGGACTTGGGTTTAATCATAAATCTGCTGGCAGAATAACCATGACAGAATTTGTTCCTGCCAAAAACAGCACTAGAGCCACGATGTCACAACATCGGTCTCGACATCATGGAACGCAGCAGAAAAAGAGCAAAAGAAAGAAGTGGAGGTGTCACTACTGTGGCAAGTATGGTCACATAAAGCCCTTTTGCTATCATTTACGTGGCCATCCACATCATGGAACTCAAGGTCGCAGCAGCGGAAGGAAGATGATGTGGGTTCCAAAACACAAGACTGTTAGTCTTGTTGTTCATACTTCACTTAGAGCATCAGCTAAGGAAGATTGGTACCTAGATAGCGGCTGTTCCAGACACATGACAGGAGTTAAAGAATTCCTGGTGAACATTGAACCTTGCTCCACTAGCTATGTGACATTTGGAGATGGATCTAAAGGAAAGATCATTGGAATGGGAAAGCTAGTCCATGATGGACTTCCTAGTCTGAACAGAGTACTGCTGGTGAAGGGACTGACTGCAAACCTGATCAGCATCAGTCAGTTGTGTGATGAAGGATTCAATGTAAACTTCACAAAGTCAGAATGCTTGGTGACAAATGAGAAGAGTGAAGTTCTAATGAAGGGCAGCAGATCAAAGGACAACTGTTACCTATGGACACCTCAAGAAACCAGTTACTCCTCCACATGTTTATTCTCCAAAGAAGATGAAGTCAGAATATGGCATCAAAGATTTGGACATCTGCACTTAAGAGGCATGAAGAAAATCATTGACAAAGGTGCTGTTAGAGGCATTCCCAATCTGAAAATAGAAGAAGGCAGAATCTGTGGTGAATGTCAGATTGGAAAGCAAGTCAAGATGTCCCACCAGAAGCTTCAACATCAGACCACTGCCAGGGTGCTGGAACTACTTCACATGGACTTGATGGGGCCTATGCAAGTTGAAAGCCTTGGAGGGAAGAGGTATGCCTATGTTGTTGTGGATGATTTCTCCAGATTTACCTGGGTCAACTTCATCAAAGAGAAATCAGACACCTTTGAAGTATTCAAAGAGTTGAGTCTAAGACTTCAAAGAGAAAAAGACTGTGTCATCAAGAGAATTAGAAGTGACCATGGCAGAGAGTTTGAAAACAGCAAGTTTACTGAATTCTGCACATCTGAAGGCATCACTCATGAGTTCTCTGCAGCCATTACACCACAACATAATGGCATAGTTGAAAGGAAAAACAGGACTTTGCAAGAAGCTGCTAGGGTCATGCTTCATGCCAAAGAACTTCCCTATAATCTCTGGGCTGAAGCCATGAACACAGCATGCTATATCCACAACAGAGTCACACTTAGAAGAGGGACTTCAACCACACTGTATGAAATCTGGAAAGGGAGGAAGCCAACTGTCAAGCACTTCCACATCTTTGGAAGTCCATGTTACATTTTGGCAGATAGAGAGCAAAGGAGAAAGATGGATCCCAAGAGTGATGCAGGAATATTCCTGGGATACTCTACAAACAGCAGAGCATATAGAGTATTCAATTCCAGAACCAGAACTGTGATGGAATCCATCAATGTGGTTGTTGATGATCTAACTCCAGCAAGAAAGAAGGATGTCGAAGAAGATGTCAGAACATCGGGAGACAATGTAGCAGATACAGCTAAAAGTGCAGAAAATGCAGAAAACTCTGATTCTGCTACAGATGAACCAAACATCAATCAACCTGACAAGAGACCCTCCATTAGAATCCAGAAGATGCACCCCAAGGAGCTGATTATAGGAAATCCAAACAGAGGGGTCACTACAAGATCAAGGGAGATTGAGATTGTCTCCAATTCATGCTTTGTCTCCAAAATTGAGCCCAAGAATGTGAAAGAGGCACTGACTGATGAGTTCTGGATCAATGCTATGCAAGAAGAATTGGAGCAATTCAAAAGGAATGAAGTTTGGGAGCTAGTTCCTAGACCCGAGGGAACTAATGTGATTGGCACCAAGTGGATCTTCAAGAACAAAACCAATGAAGATGGTGTTATAACCAGAAACAAGGCCAGACTTGTTGCTCAAGGCTACACTCAGATTGAAGGTGTAGACTTTGATGAAACTTTCGCCCCTGTTACTAGACTTGAGTCCATCAGATTGTTACTTGGTGTAGCGTGCATCCTCAAATTCAAGCTGTACCAGATGGATGTGAAGAGCGCGTTTCTGAATGGATACCTGAATGAAGAAGCCTATGTGGAGCAGCCAAAGGGATTTGTAGATCCAACTCATCCAGATCATGTATACAGACTCAAGAAGGCTCTCTATGGATTGAAGCAAGCTCCAAGAGCTTGGTATGAAAGGCTAACAGAGTTCCTTACTCAGCAAGGGTATAGGAAGGGAGGAATTGACAAGACTCTCTTTGTGAAACAAGATGCTGAAAACTTGATGATAGCACAGATATATGTTGATGATATTGTGTTTGGAGGGATGTCGAATGAGATGCTTCGACATTTTGTCCAACAGATGCAATCTGAATTTGAGATGAGTCTTGTTGGAGAGCTGACTTATTTTCTGGGACTCCAAGTGAAGCAGATGGAAGACTCCATATTCCTCTCACAAAGCAAGTATGCACAGAACATTGTCAAGAAGTTTGGGATGGGAAATGCCAGCCATAAAAGAACACCTGCACCTACTCACTTGAAGCTGACAAAAGATGAAGCTGGCACCAGTGTTGATCAAAGTCTGTACAGAAGCATGATTGGGAGCTTACTATATTTAACAGCTAGCAGACCTGACATCACCTATGCAGTAGGTGTTTGTGCAAGATATCAAGCCAATCCCAAGATAAGTCACTTGAATCAAGTAAAGAGAATTCTGAAATATGTAAATGGCACCAGTGACTATGGGATTATGTACTGTCATTGTTCAGATTCAATGCTGGTTGGGTATTGTGATGCTGATTGGGCTGGAAGTGCAGATGACAGAAAAAGCACTTCTGGTGGATGCTTCTATTTGGGAACCAATCTTATTTCATGGTTCAGCAAGAAGCAGAACTGTGTGTCCCTATCTACTGCAGAAGCAGAGTATATTGCAGCAGGAAGCAGCTGTTCACAACTAGTTTGGATGAAGCAGATGCTCAAGGAGTACAATGTCGAACAAGATGTCATGACATTGTTCTGTGACAACTTGAGTGCTATTAATATTTCTAAAAATCCTGTTCAACACAGCAGAACCAAGCACATTGACATTAGACATCACTATATTAGAGATCTTGTTGATGATAAAGTGATCACACTGAAGCATGTTGACACTGAGGAGCAAATAGCAGATATTTTCACAAAGGCATTGGATGCAAATCAGTTTGAAAAACTGAGGGGCAAGCTGGGCATTTGTCTGCTAGAAGACTTATAGCAATTACTTCTATTTGAATGTGCTCAAACGTTAATAGCACATTCATTACTGGGCCAAAACAGATTCGACCGTTGCTTCACACGCCCCTCTACATTCCTCATTCAAACTCATATTTTAGTGGTAATCTCGTATTCAGCATTCCACAACAGCTCTCAGATTTTCACGAAACCATTTCAAAAGCTCTGCTTCTCCATGGCTACCGCACCAAAAGAAACCTCAGCTCCTGGTTCACCCTCTGTACCATCATCTCCATCATCCACCAAAGCACCATCACACCAGGAACGACCTGAATTCAATATCCAACCCATACAAATGATTCCTGGTTCAGCCCCTGTTCCTGAGAAACTGGTCCCTAAAAGACAACAGGGAATGAAGACCTCTGAAAACCCTAGCCTTGCAACAAGTCCTAGGGAAGTAGACATGGAGATGGATAAGAAGATCCGCAGTATTGTGAGTAGCATTTTGAAAGATGCCTCTGTCCCTGATGCTGATAAAGATGTTCCAACATCTGGCACCCCAAATGTTTCTGTCCCTGATGCTGATAAAGATGTTCCAACATCTTCCACTCCAAATGCTGAAGCCCTCCCTTCACCCAGTGAAGAGGAATCAACAGATGAAGAGGATCAAGCCACAGAGGAGACCCCTGCACCAAGGGCACCAGAACCTGCTCCAGGTGACCTCATTGACCTAGAAGAGGTAGAATCTGATGAGGAACCCATTGCCAACAGGTTGGCACCTGGTACTGCAGCAAGATTACAAGGCAGAAAGGGAAAAACCCCCATTACTAGGTCTGGACGAATCAAAACTATGGCACAGAAGAAGAGCACACCAATCACTCCTACCACATCCAGATGGAGCAAAGTTGCAATCCCTTCCAAGAAAAGGAAAGAAATTTCCTCATCTGATTCTGATTATGATGTCGAACTAGATGTTCCCGACATCAAGCGGGCCAAGAAATCAGGGAAAAAGGTGCCTGAAAATGTCCCTGATGCACCATTGGACAACATCTCATTTCACTCCATTGGCAATGTTGAAAGGTGGAAATTTGTATATCAACGAAGGCTTGCTTTAGAAAGAGAACTGGGAAGAAATGCCTTGGATTGCAAGGAGATCATGGACCTCATCAAGGCTGCTGGACTACTGAAGACAGTCACCAAGTTGGGAGACTGTTATGAAAGCCTAGTCAGGGAATTCATTGTCAACATTCCCTCTGACATAACAAACAGAAAAAGTGATGATTATCAGAAAGTGTTTGTCAGAGGAAAATGTGTTAGATTCTCCCCTGCTGTGATCAACAAATACCTGGGCAGACCAACTGAAGGAGTGGTGGATCTTGCTGTTTCTGAGCATCAAATTGCCAAGGAAATCACTGCCAAACAAGTCCAGCATTGGCCAAAGAAAGGGAAGCTCTCTGCAGGGAAGCTGAGTGTGAAGTATGCAATTCTGCATAGGATTGGCGCTGCAAACTGGGTACCCACCAATCATACTTCCACTGTTGCCACAGGTTTGGGTAAATTTCTGTATGCTGTTGGAACCAAGTCCAAATTTAATTTTGGAAACTATATTTTTGATCAAACTGTTAAGCATTCAGAATCTTTTGCTGTCAAATTACCCATTGCCTTCCCTACTGTATTGTGTGGCATTATGTTGAGTCAACATCCCAATATCTTAAACAACATTGACTCTGTGATGAAGAGAGAATCTCCTCTATCCCTGCATTACAAACTGTTTGAGGGGACACATGTCCCAGACATTGTCTCGACATCAGGGAAAGCTGCTGCTTCAGGTGCTGTGTCTAAGGATGCTTTGATTGCTGAACTCAAGGACACATGCAAGGTGCTGGAAGCAACCATCAAAGCCACCACAGAGAAGAAAATGGAGCTGGAACGGCTGATCAAAAGGCTCTCAGACAGTGGCATTGATGATGGAGAAGCAGCTGAGGAAGAAGAAGAAGCAACTGAGGAAGAAGAGGAAGCTGCTGAGGAAGAGGAAGATGCAGCAGAGGATACAGAATCAGATGATGATGATTCTGAAGCCACCCCATGACCATCAGACCTTTATTTTTGCTTTTTACTCTTACTAGCTATAGGGGCATGTCCCTTTGAACAATTAATTTGCTATTGGTCTGTAATATTTGCATGCATTCTACTTTTGTCAAATTCTGTCTAAAAAGGGGGAGTAATAGTATTATGCATGATTTTGAGTGGTAGGATACTATGTATGCAATAGTAGTATTATGCATGATTCATGATTTTGTAGTAGGATACGATGTGTGCATGATTCATGATTTTGAGGGGGAGTTGTATGTATATGGCTTTGAGGGGGAGACTGCTGCTGCTGATGATGACTGATGTAAGCTACTGTAACTACTAGTAGCTGATAGAAGATGCTGCAGTGAACTGCTTCACAGCAGTAAGAGCATGGAGACAGGGGGAGCAGAAAGCTGATGTCACAAGAGATGTCTTAACATCCTGGAAAAGGCTAGTAGCTGATAGAAGAGCATGGAGACAGGGGGAGCAGAAAGCTGATGTCACGTGAGATGTCTTGACATCCTGGAAACGACTTGCAACTTGCAGAATTTTGGCTGTCGCCACTACAGATACCGCTGTGCTTGATTACTCTGATAATGAAAGTTGCTGATCCCACTTGCATAACTGCTCGTACCTGCTCAGGAAGTGTCTAAGTATGTTTTAGACAAAATTTGCCAAAGGGGGAGATTGTTAGTGCTTAGCTCTACTGAGTGTTTAAAAGATTGGCTAAGATTTTGTTAAAACATAAGCACTTAGACAATGAAGGAAAGCTGGAGTTGCTGCACATGATGTCCAACATTACGTCAAGGAATCAGATCGGGCTGCACAATGCACAAGGCAAGATAATATGTCAAATGAAGAATTGAAGCTGCAGGATCCACGATGTCGGATACAATGTCCAGGACATCCTGCCCGAAAATACTGGACACATAAATCTGTTATATCTTTAACAGAGTGTGCAGGATCCACGATGTCGGACACGATGTCTTGACATCTGGCCCGAAAATACTGGACACATAAATCTGTTATCTCTTTAACAGATTATTGTGCAGTTAGCAACAGATTAGACGATCTATCTCTTGGAACGAATTAAAAGATAATTAAAGTTCGAATTACAAACTTGAATAGTTCGTTCAGGGATTAAAGATTAAAGATAAAAACTAAAAGATCAAACTGTATCTTTTAGATCTTTAAGTGCAGATTTTCAGGAAAATGATAGATCTCATCCAGCACAAGAAGTTGCAGACCAGAAACGCACATCGCTATATAAACATGAAGGCTGCACGAGTTTTCCACCAAGTCCGGGATTGAAGAGTTATTTTGTGAGTTTTGGGACTTGAGTGTTTTGTGAGCCACCTTGATGTTACTCTAACATCAAGTGTTGGACCTGAGTGTGTAGAGTTGATCTCTATAGTGTGTGGAGTTGATCTCTATTGTTCAGAGAGCAATCTCTGGTGTGTATTTGAATTAATTGTAAACACGGGAGAGTGATTGAGAGGGAGTGAGAGGGGTTTCTCATATCTAAGAGTGGCTCTTAGGTAGAGATTGCACGGGTAGTGGTTAGGTGAGAAGGTTGTAAACAGTGGCTGTTAGATCTTCGAACTAACACTATTTTAGTGGATTTCCTCCCTGGCTTGGTAGCCCCCAGATGTAGGTGACGTTGCACCGAACTGGGTTAACAATTCTCTTGTGTTATTTACTTGTTTAATCTGTTCATACGGTCATATACAAGCTGCATGTTCTGAAGCGCGATGTCGTGACATCCTGTACGACATCTGTCCCCAGTATCAGAATTTCAATAATCTTCAAGAGTTACCCTTCGTGGTTGATCTTCAGCCATGATATGAGCTTCGGATGCACCTACTTCAGATTCTCTTTACTCTGGGAATGCTGAAGATGACTCAGATGATTGAGCTTCCTCCAAACTTGGTTGTACTATCCTTTCTTGCAAAAAATTTCTCCTTCTCTCTACGTTGTTTCTCCTGCAAGTGGCTTTTATTTCTAAATCTAATGAAACTAAATTACCTGCTAAAGAGTTACCTCGCATATAAGAAGCACTAAACAGAACAGCAGTTAACCAAATCCAGAGAAAGTAAATTCTAACTACCTATTCACAAAAATCAACTAAAGAATAAAGAATAAATGTCTGCAAACTGAACTATACTATCTAAGTGGAAATAAGTTCCCCGAAAATGGCGCCAAAAACTTGTTCGTTGAAAAATTGTTCCGCTAGTCAGCGATGCTAATCAGCAAGTGCACCGAGTCACACAAGTAATATAAAATGGCAAGAACCGAGTATCGAATCCACATGGAACTTGTTTCACTCAGAAAATATGTGTTCAATAAGCAAGCTGTTGTACACCATTGAAAGCAAAGTAAATGTCAAGTTGGAATATGTATAAAAATCTATTTAAACACAAATTAAAATATCTAGTGGTTGAGAAGTAAAAATAATCAAGTAAAAAGCATGTTGGGTCGTCCTACTGAATTTCATTTGACGTTGTTAAATATTTTTCTCTATTTAATGTTATCCTAGTGTTCTTATGCTGAGAAATTACCCAAACCAAGATCCTTTGAGTGAATGGGCCTAACTCTATTTAAACCTCGTCCTTGATCCCTCAACAAACTTAGTCTAAAAGAGTTGCATTACGATTACAACATAAATAGGACTAGATCACTGCACTCCATTCCTAGACATATAGTTTTCTAGCTTGCTCTATCAAGTTCTAAGGTTTTAAAGAACTTCCCAGTACTTAAAATCCTAACTATACATACAAATGGGTGATCAAGCCACAAGCATACAAAAATAAGCATAGATAAAAGCATTGAACACATAAAAATAACATTAAATAGATAGTAAGAGAGTTTTACATCAAAGGTTCAGCAGAACTTCCCAACAAGAGGTTTAGTCTTCCATTACAAGTAATGAACTTTCAACACAAAGGATAGATTTTGAGGGAAGAAAATGATTAATAATGGTTGAGGATGTCTCCTCCAACCTCTAGAACCCTAATCTCACTCCTCTAACCTAAACTCTCTTTGGAGGCTTGTTTTCGTCGCTTTAGCTTCTCCCTTGGCTCTATTTTTTGACTCCCCTCTCCCCCTTTAGTTTCCACCAACTTCAGTATTTTAAAGGCTCCTTGACGTTTCAAATTCTGAAGGCTCGCTTAGCGAGATTGGCTTGCTAAGTGCGAGTTAGTGAAATTTGGCTTAGCGAGCTGGGCACCCTGAGCGTGAGAAGAGACAAATGACTCGCTGGGCAAGTGATTGTTGCCCGGCAAGTGTACCGGGGCGCGCAAGTAGTATTAAAACGGTAAGAATACCGAGTATCGATCTCAGGGAACTTGTTTTACTTGATAAAAGTTGTCATTTTGCGAGTAGGCGTTGGTGATACAATTAATGGTAGAAAAGAGAAATAAAAGTATGATCTAGTCTAAATGAAAGCGAGTAAAGTGAGTAATGGTGTGTTAAAACAAATATGTGAACGTGTTGGTTCCTCTTACAGGGTATTTTGATGTAATTTAAAGATATTTCTCTACTTAACAGTGCTCTTGTATTCTATGCTGAGGTCTTAACTACTAAACCCCGATGTCTCGTGAGTTTAGCCTAATCCTAACTAGACTTCGATCTCAGATGTCTCTTGTTGAATTTAGCCTAATTGGACTGCATTACGGTTATAGCATACCGAAAAACCAAGTTACCGCACTTTGTGTCCAGATATATGATAAATTAGCCCTGTCCTATCAAGTTCTAAGGATCAAACCATTTCCCAATGAGGATGATCCTAACTACACATGCGTTTGCGTGATCAAGACAAAAACATGCGAGAATTAAAGGCTGATAGGAACAAAGAACACATGAAAACACTATTAAATAGATATGAAAGATTTTACATCATTTATTCTGTAGAAGTTACCACCTGAGGATTTAGCCTTCCATTGCGAGGAAGATCCTTTTTACAAGTTTAAAGAAGAGAAGAAGAGAAATTGAAAAAGTACAAAGTGGTGGGAATGTCTCCTCCACCTCTAAAAATCTCACAATCTCTCAAAAACTCCTTCAAAGCTCTTCAAGATGCCTCATTTGGTCTGCTCAGTCGCCTCTGGGTCCGCACACTCAAAACTCCCTTCCAATTCTGTGTTTACAGGTTTTATATGGAAATCCTGTCGGTGGCCTCTCGCTGAGCACCAATCTCGCGCTTAGCGCGCATTAGTGAATTGTGGCTCAGTGCCAATCTCGCGCTTAGCCTGGAAGATGATGTATGACTCGCTTAGCGAGCGACAACGCGCTGAGCGCGTGCTTGCAAGGCAGATTCTCTTCCAAATTCTTGTGTCTCGCTGAGCGTGTTGGTGCCTCGCTTAGCAAGACATACTCGCTAAGCACACAAACCAGTCTTAGCGAGACACCAGATTCAGCACTTCACAAAATCTCCTTTTTCACTTGAAATAGAATTGAAATTTACATTAATTACAAGCGGAAGATTATAATGAGTAATGATCAATTTATTAACCTAAAGTATTTTCAATCCTACAAAAAGAACTGTAACTTGGAGGAATTCTATATAATTATCAAAAGTTCCTATACAAAAGTTAGTCGTATAAAACGACTAACAACGAGCTTGCGGCGTGCTGGGTGAGCACATCTCTGGTTGATCCTCTTCTAGGGTTTCTCATCACGCTAAGCGAGCTGAGTGCCTCGCTTAGCGGATGTCACTCACTAAGCGCATATGCCTCGCTTAGCGAGACACCAACTGCTCAACCTTCCCTTCTTTTGGCCTGAAACTGATGTGGTTTCAACATTTCACAAAATGGGAGTATCTACTGTATAAATTCAAACTAAACATGAAAATATGTACAATTCCTACAAAAAGAACCATAAATTGGGGGGAAAAGGCTAATTTCATGTAACTATTCAATACAAAAGTTAGTCGTAAATAACGACTAATAGTGATATTCGGATTTGACAGTGAAAATGTCATCATCATTGTGCTTCCAAATCAACCGGTCCTAGAGATGAAACAAATAGATAGGGATGGCCAGAATTTTTCACAAACCAAGTCTGAGAAAATCCCTTTCATCTATTGAATGTCCCATTGTCTTGAATCCTGAGAATTAATATCAGCCACTTTCAAACCTCTATCATTCCCACTATTATGGTCCCAATGAATAAGGCCATTAGCACAGTTTGGGATTCATTTGTCATTGAAGATCTCCACATTGGAGCCATCTCCAACCCTCCAAAAAGCTCCATGCTCAACCAAGTCTTGAGAGGATAAAATGTTGCTCCATGTATAACTCGACCTAGAGTGGATTTTGGCCTTTAACACATGAAATTGAGGATAATACTTGGCTTTCAACATTATAGAGGATAAAGGATTTTAAATATCTATCAACCTCCAAAATTGTTTTGCTAACATGGCTTTGTTAAAAGTTGTCATTCTTCTAAAGCCCAACACCCCTAGGTCTTTCAACTTGGATAGATTATTCCAACTTATCCAATGGAGATTTTTACTCTCCAGTTCCCCCAGAAGAACCTTACTGCCATCCTCTCAATCTTGTGACAAAGTGTAGTTGGAATCTTAAAACAACTTATAATGAAGGTTGGGATCCATTGGACTATGGACTTGATAAGCACTTATCTCCTTGCCTTAGAGAGCACCTTCTCCTTTTACCCCTTGAACTATTTCCAGATACAATCCTTGACAAATTGAAAGACTTGACATTTGGACCTTCCTACCAAAGAGGGTAAACCCAGATACTTCCCATGCCCGTAGAAGCATGGCTAGCTAATCAATACTGATAGTTGGAACATTTCAATAATCTTTGACTTATCAAGGTTTATACATTGACTAGAAGCTTGCTCATAGATGTGGAGAAAGAGTAGCTATATTCCTTGCTTCCTCTTGATTAGCATCAAGAAATATAATATTGTCATACGCAAAAATAGGGTGTGAGATGGTAGAAACTGTAGGACAAATTTGAACCTCATTAATAGACTAATTTTCCACTGCTTTGGCTATAAAAGTGGAGAAAGCCTCAACATAGAGGATAAAAAGATAAGGGACAGGGTGTCCTCTGTCTTAGCCCGCTTTTTGGCTTAAAATTCCTCCCCGAACCTAAATTATCAGCACAAAGAGTGACAGAGAAGAGACATAGGTAATAATCAGATTTAACCACTTGTTTGAAAACCCCATATAGGTCAAAATCTTTTGTAAACAACACCACTCAACCCCGTTATAAGCTTTCAACATGTCAAGCTTAAGGGCCATATACCCTTTTTTCCCCTACTACTTTATCTTCGTGTAGTGGAAGATTTTAAAAGCTGAGAGGGCATTGCCAATGATGAGGCGCCCTGGGACAAAGGGATTCTAGGTCTCGGACACCACCTCAAGGAGGATCACCTTTAATTTGTTAGTTATAGTCTCCGTGATGAGCTTGAAGACCATGTTACACGGACTGATGGGGCGGAATTGACTAACATGGTTTGGGCACTTGACCTTGGAGATCAGGGCGATGAAAGTTTTGTTTAAGCTTTAGGAGTCACCATTGTGGTTAAGAACATGAAACACAAGGTTGATGACATCTTGACCCACGTGCTTTCAAAACTTTTAGTAGAAGAGGGCAAGCATTCCATCCGGGGTAGGAGCCTTGGTTGGATGCATCTGACTGAGGGCATCAACTACTTCCTAAGGAGAGAAATCTTCTTATAGAAATTGCCTCGTATCATCATTAATTCACCCTTCCACTAACTTAGCCACCTCATCCATGTTTTGAGTACTAGAGGATTAAAATAAAGAGCGAAAGAAGTCAAAGATAACATGTTCTATATCTTCCTCCTTTTTAAAAACCTCATCATCATCATTCGTAATAGACAAAATAGAATTTACCTGTCTTCTTTGGGAAGTTTTCTATTGAAGAAATTGGAATTTTTGTCATCATGCTTCAACCAAACCGCACAAGATCTTTGAGCCCAATGAATTTCTCTTAGCTCAAAGAGGTCATCCAACTATTTCTTGGTTTGGTGAACTAAACGAAGAGTTTCATCATATTTCAACTCTACTTGAAGATCCTAGAGCTTTTTCTTAAGTCCTTTAATGTTTTTGTAGAGCTTACCAAAAGACTTGTCCCCCCACTCTTCAAAATTGCCATTACCTCTTCCAATGTTTTTCATCATTGAATCCCCTTGAATCCTGGAATGTCAAATGATATCCCAATAAGCATCTTTTTGGTTATCAATTCTGAGAAAAGTCCTTAACTCCACAGATTTCTTTTTGGTTTCCATTAAGAACACCAGATCGGTAACTTCTAAGTTGATGAGCTTCTTCAAAGCTCTTACTGCATGAAGGTTTCCAAGCCCTCAGTAGTTCTAACTTTGGAGCCTTATTGCTCCCAACGAGTCTAAAAACAACCTGTGCCGATAGTTCATGCATAAGCTTCTTTAATGAGTGGTTAAGATGAATGCTTATGCCCTCATTGATCTTTGCCTCCTCTGTTCCTCACTTTCCTCTATTGCCATCTTGGTGTTGAGTTATTGGAACCCTCTACTCACGAGCCAATCTTTCCCACCTTATTCTTTCCTTCCCCCATTTGTCCTCTCTTTGGCTATAACTTGTATGGTCTCTTTTGGCATTAGGGGTCACAAGATCCGGTAGGTTTGGTGTGGGTATGGGCTTGGGGTCCCCATGTCCCTTGGTTTCCCCTCTACCACCCAACAGTCCCATAGTAGGAGGGACCACTTCATTTTCAATAATAATCTGCTTTGGGGTTTCTTCTTATTAGTCTTGTCTTCTTGTGTCAAATTGCAACATTCTAGGGATTTAGTCACATTCCAAATGACTAGGGAGCTTTCTTTTTCATTGGTTTCTATCTCGTTCTACTCAAAGTTTTCATTTCTCAACCAACTCTTATCCTTGTTTCCTTTTTCATTAAGGTCCCCTTGGATAATATTTTTAATCTTCCCTAGGAAACCTTTTTTTTTTATCTCAAGACCACATGTGACTTTCTTGGAGTTACTTTTAGCAAGGGGCCAAATGGCAAGCTTTCCTCGTCCTCTTCACTAATATCTGACAGTTTGTCCATACATTCTTTCAAAAGATGGTTAAGATGACCGCAGACAAAACAAATATTGTAGAGCCTTTCATATTTCACCATAAGTCCCTTTGGCTCTCTCGCCTCCATTTTCATCTTTATCCCTCTTCTTAAGGGTTTTGAAACATCAATAGAAACCCTAATATATAGGCATGTCCCCTAAATGACTTTCTTCAAACAAGTCCTACCTAGAAAATTTTTGTAGGAATTTCCAATAATTTATGTTATAGCTTGGGTTCAAAACCCTAAAGGAAAATCCTCAATCCTGATCCAGAAAGGACTCCAGGGGAGGTCAACTTCGTTAAGCGCTTCATCTGGTCTTAGGTCATTCATAATGATCAGAGGTCGATGAAAATTCCACCCCTTATCCCCCACAAACAATCAATTCCTTATCCTTTCACTAGAAGAATCTAAATGTAAAAAGGTTCTTCTTAAGGGTTTCGAAACATCAATAGAAACCCTAATACATAGGAATGCCCCCTAAATGGCTTTCTTCAAACAAGTCCTACCCCATAAACTTTTTGTAGGAATTTCCAATAATTTATGTTATAGCTTGG
This sequence comes from Glycine soja, assembly GCF_004193775.1. Taxonomy (NCBI): domain Eukaryota; kingdom Viridiplantae; phylum Streptophyta; class Magnoliopsida; order Fabales; family Fabaceae; genus Glycine; species Glycine soja. The sequence goes on along the minus strand of NC_041019.1, from coordinate 43,477,577 downwards.
GTTTGAAACCCTAAAGGAAAATCCTCAAACCTGATCCAGAAAGGGCTCCAGGGGAGGTCAACTTTGTTAAGCACTTCATCTGGTCCTAGGTCATTCATAATGATCAGTGGTTAATGAAAATTCCACTCCTTGTCCCCCACAAACAATCATTTCCTTATCCTTTCACTAGAAGAATCTAAATGTAAAAAGGTTCTTCCCCACATCTTTGATCTCCACACCACCATTTACCTTCCAGACATTTGCCATTGATGTTTTAAAAGCCCTCACATTGAAAGAATTGTTTGAGAGTAACTTCCCAACCATCCAAGCTTAACCATCACCTTCGACAATTGTGTCTTGTTCTACTTTAGGAACAAAAATCACAATATCCATGTCCTTAGTGAAGATGATTCCTTTTCCCCGATCCATGAGGAAGCTAGGTCAGAAAGACCTAGGGATTTGAAGGATCGCCGCCTAGGGAAAAATCCTTACACCCCCACTAGAAACCCTAGTAGAGGGAAGAGAGAGAAAACCTTTTTTCTTGTTGATCCTTAACATACGTCTTTCTTGCTTTGACATTATATGGTACATAACTTTGTATATAGTAATTGTTTTCTAAGCAAAACAGAGTATTGACTATGTTAATTAGACCTAATTAGCAATCGAACAAATATTGACATGCATGGGATTTTCACATACATTATTGAAGAGCTCACGATTAATTGTTTCTATCTTAGTGGAGTCCATTTTCCCATTCATTAAGATTAGAAAAAGGATTTCATGTTGTATGAACAGTGTTTCTTTTCAAAATATGCTCATGTTGTTTTCGATATCAAAGAGCAGTGTTTGGCAGCTAGATATAGTATATACAAAAGTCAAAAGTCAAAGCTTAAAAATACCATTTTATAATAATGCTAGTAACACATCGTTTTACACACCAATTTATATTTGTATATTTTTATTCTTATTTTATGAGTGAATGCATTATAATTATATACTAAGTACATAATTTTGTTTACCAGTGTGATATGCATGCAAATTTGTAAATAATTAGTGTTCCTTAATTTATGATCATTTATTTATTTGTATCAGTAATATTGGCTAGAAGTTTCCAATTTTCATTTGTGAAAATCAACGTATCTGTCGGTAACTACCAGCCCCGAGAGAAGACAAAGAGAATGGAAACTACTGTATAATTTATTTATTTATTTTTTAAAATAGCTTTCCGATATATTACTACATTATACATTTGTAGTTCGAGAAGATTCATGGTAAATTTCTTTTGACCCTATAAAAAGTACTACTGAAGTTATTAATTTATTTATTCAAACTACCTATCGTTTGTCCCAAAAGCCTAAACGATGTGTATTATGAATTTTTTTGAATTACAAGGCTGAAATTATTTTCTAATACATAAGAAGAATTTGATTTTTTTTATATACATAATCAGTATTGATATTTATTAAACTTGAACGTTTCTATTCACCTTGATCAAGTCAATTCTGTGACATGCAGATCAATGGATGGATTGATTACTAGTGAGTAGTGACGCTGTCTTCATATTAAGATTTTGGGACCAATCAAATTTAGTTCAATTGATTGAGTAGGATAGATAAATATTATAAATTTCTTGATATTATCTTCAATTTTTATAGATAAAAAAATCATAAATTTTGAACAGTCTATGGCCTTTTAGAACGGTGGTAGCTCTCTTCCAACTTAGATCCTCAGAATCTAATTGACGCACCCAAAAGGAGAAACAAGTTGGATAGTGCTAAGAAGAAACATACAACCAAATGGAGAACAATGCCAGTTAGTTTAGGGAGGAGACAACCCAAAAACACATAGAAATGTTCTTTGCCGCAGTAGAGTAAGAAACAACCTCACTGCAGAAGATGTAAGAAGAGATCTTTAAAAAAGCTTTCTCTTTCGGAAGGCTTTTAACTTTTGTGTTAAAGTTAAGAGAGAGGGAGGGAGAGAGAGAGAGAAGGAAAACCGACAAAACTCAAAATCTTACAATTTTTGTTTAATGCGAAGGAAAATTGTCTTATCCGGAAGTCAAAAATGTTAAAAGCTTCAATTAAAATTTATAAAGATATTAAATACGAACTATTGATAGAGCATTACAATATAAAGTAATTAACATTCAAATATTTAATATGATTCTAACTTAACAATTAAGTCAACTCCAATATTATATTTTGGTTTGCTTAATGTATCATTTTTGTTGTATTTGTGGATGTTTTATGCACCTTCTTCTATCCATTTAATTCAACCTCTTAATCTACAATTATTATATTATTTTCCCCATTCCCATCTAGTGAACATTTTCTGATAAACAAATTTGATTGACATTTAAGAATTCTACACAAAAATTAAGAAAACCAGTAAACAAATTGATGAGTAAAAAAACTTTTATTGAATTGTTCTTGCGGTATCTTTTCTCTTTTTTATCTTCCATGTGAATAACACCCAAACAAGAATTACTTGTTAAAGATAAAATTTGAAGAAAAAAAATCTTTAATTGTTCATTACTATAAAAAAGTGTCAGTTAAATAAGAATAAAAATATTTTATTGAAATTATAATTAATTTTTTGTCTTAGGTTAAAAATCATGAGTATCCTCTAACTCATTGGATCAGAAACTAATGTTACTAGCTCATGACCGTCTTTGATCCATACAAAAATTGTATGCAGTGAAAATTGGAGACGAATTCTTTCATTAAATAAATTATTTTTTCACATGTGAACATAACAAGATCTTATACTATTACGTTAATATTTTGGTGTTATATATATATAGGAGAGACTAACTTACTCTAAGAGTAACTTGAAAAGCGTTACTCTTCATTCTAATTATTATTTTTTTAAACTTTAATGGTTAAAATTAATTATTTATTAGAACCATTAGATTTTTAAAAATTGAATGAAAAGGATGAGAAATAACTTTGAAATAAATCCATCCCTCTTTGTTCATTTCACGTATACATTATAGTATGAATACTTAGTTTAATGAAGAAACAAAATCACGTGTGCAATGGTGTGCAATTGTGAATGTGATAATTGCACGGATAAGATGAATCAAATAAGAAAAAAAGGGGCATGGTCATGGGAAGGCGTGAGTGAGCAAGAGAGATGGGTGAGATTGAATAAAAATTGGATGAAAATAGAAATGAACGGCATTAAAGAATAGAGAAGAGAAGATTGTGGCAGGAAAAAAGCATCACATGGCTAACACAACGTGGGTCTTCGATGATCTTGGTGGCACATTCACATGTCTTGGCATGCAGCATCATTGGTTGGTAACTTGTGGTTGAACCACACGTGCTGACGTGGAAGATTTGCAAGATTTGGTTCGTCGGTGACTTGGTCACTTTTCGAGTTTCCATGGCTTACGTGTCACTGTGCACCCATCCCTCCCTTTTGGAGTTATTGAGAAGAGAGATGAGGGTAAGGATACTCTAGCACCGTTGTGTGGGTGTGAGACTCATCAATGAACCCTTAATTTGTTTTTCAAATGTGTCAATACATATGCCAAAGCCCAAAGCCAAATAATACTACAAAGGTTGGTGAGACACAAACCGAACTCTCTAACCCCTTGCTTGACATGTGTCAAATCTTTGTTGTTATTATTTTCTTTTACCACAAAATGGGTCTGAATAAGACAAGCTTGCCTTGAGGCTGGGGCTTTTTGCAATGTAAGAGTTCTAAATTTACATGTAATATGTAAAGATTAAAAATACATTAGACTCAGTCTATAGTTAGAGATTGACTTTCAAGATGAATTTCACAACTTAAGTAATTAAGGAATCTAATAACAACTAATTAATTATGGTCTTATAATAAAATACAAAATAAGTGATTCAGTTGGGATTATTTTGCTTTGCTAGTATTTATTTTTAAGAGCATTTTGCTTTGCTAGTATGAATTCTTAAGATAATGTTTAATGTTATTCGAGGTAATTCTTTTGGATATGATTGATTTCTCTTACCAGCATTCTTATTTAGATAAACAATAGCATAGTAAATATTTCTTTAAATAGCCTATAAAAAATGTTTGGAGTTTAATTTTTATACACTAATAATAGTTTAAAATTTTTTTATATTATTTGAAGGTACTTTTTTTTATAAAAGTTAATAAATATACTGTACTGTATATAATGATTTTTTTATTGAAAAAGAGTGCAAAAACTCTATAAATTATTTTCCTTAAAAGTAATGAACTAGCCTTCTTTTCTTAAATGTTTGTTTTATAAATTTTAATTTCCAACTTATAAAAATAAGTGTAGAACAACTTTCCTGCGTTTTTAGTAAATTGCATTATTAAGGTTATCATTTAAAATAAATAAAAAAATCTAAATTGCATTTATGAATCGTTCTTATACTAGATGTGTTTAAATATGTTGAAAATAAAATAAACCTGGCCATTTCGCACATATTATTAGACCAATGTGAGTAAAATGACCTGTCAATTTAAGTTCGTTTGCTGGATCCGAAGTGTCATTTGATTTGAACTCTTTGAATGAACTGAGACTCTGAAATATAGGACAAATATCGACACGAAATCAATTTAACGTCGCACATGGCTTCAGGGCTTGATGTGACCATCAACCCTAGGTAAGCTACTTACGTGCTGCAGGCGCCTGTTATCTTCCTTTTTTTTCTTCCTTTTTTTATTTATATATGATTTGATATTTTTTGTTCCATTTCGTCTGCATTTTGGCTTCAACTAGGGTTCCTTTCCTGACCCATTAGCCTTCGCAATTCCAACATTTTTTTGCACATTTATTGGAAAATAACAGATATGCATAATTTCATGTCCTTTTCTTACAATATCATTTTATATAAATTAAATGTGATATATAGCTGGTACGTAATTCATAAAATAAAATGATAACGTTTAGTGCATGTCTGGTGTTTTCCTCACCCTAACGTGGGTTCATTACATACATGTGTACTGTTACACAGCGAGTTTGTAATTGCAATATACATTGCAAAAATAAACAAAAAACAATGTTGTTAGACTTGGTCCTATTCACTCAATTTCATGGAGTTTCCTATAATATATGATGTTTCATTTCGGATTTTGCGAGAACTGGAAATTGCACTGATGAAGACATGCATGATGTTTATTCTTTTGTTCTATGTTAGTTTTGGCATATGACAGTCTTCAGAGAGTTTTTAACCTTTAAAGGGATTTGGCAAGGGAGTCCATTAGTTAGTTCCTTTAATTTTTGGTTTCTAATGATGGCTAAAGGGCAACATGACTTTCTTTATAGTAATGTTCAACGATTATAAAATTGGAGACTAAAAGCTAGAATTTACTGGTGGTTAACGGTGCGGTCATCGATAAACTCAAATTAACCTAAATTCATTTAAATAATTTGAGCTGATTATTTTTTGTTTTGATCAAATTCGACTCAATTTATTTAAATTTGTTGAATTTTGAGTTGGATCACGGATTTTAATATTTGAAGACGTTGATCCAACTTATTAATTCGTTAATTTGTATTAAATTATTATTAATATTATTATTATTATTTACTTTTATATATCATACATATTTTAAATTTTAAAAAATCAATTACTATTACATATACTTCAAATTTTGTGGTTCAAATATGTTACAGAAAAATTGATTGTAGAATATTTATTCTACTTTTTAATTTGTTTCAAAATATTTTAGATTTAGTTGAAATTTTAATTACACTATTAGAAAATAGACTTTTAACATCGATTATCAAGGACTTTAAAAATTGATGTTGAAATTATCGATGTTAAAATTTTTAACGTTAACATCGATTTTTTTAAAATCGATGTTAACTAAACTACACAACATCGATTTTTTATGACAACCAATGTCGAATAGTTAAAAATTAACAAAACAAATGTAAAATATGTAGAAAACCACATCGATTTTTTTTTATGAAAATCAATGTTGTTTCTCAAAAACAACACTAGTATTCCAAAAAATCGATGTTGTTTTTGAGAAATAACATCGGTTTTTTTGTAAATTTTTTAATATCTTGATTGTTTTTTAATTATCCCAAATTAACCTGTAAACTAAAGAATAAAATTAGTTCAGACAGTTTTTATCAAGTAGTTTAAATTTTTTCCACAATATATAATTGAATATTTACTATGAATTAAAAGAAATATTTGAAGTAATGAAAGTCAATACATGAAATCATTTGTAACCTATTCTAAATTAATATAACTACTCTATAATTCTAAAATTACTTACTAGTGTTTGATATTTAACTTTTAGATAATATCTTGTCTACTGAATGTGAATTACCTTCATCCTATCTAGTTTCAATTGTCTTTGATCATATTGCATGATATAATAAAACATAAGTTAATATATAAGTGTAAATAATAACAATTATAACAAATTGAATTAGTTTTGAAGTAAACAATTACCGTTTTCCAGTTATCCTTGAAACTTCCTAGGACTATTGTTGACATCCAATGCATTATATAATATCAGCACTCAGTGCTTCCTTTTTGCTTATTACACTAAATTGAATAGAATATTTAGATATTCAAAGTTAACCAAAAATTAGTGTACATAGTAATAAAATTTAATTTTTAAGGAATGAAACATTATTTAAATGACTTACTTTAACTACAATCCATCTAGCAGCAACCTTAGATTTACTTCCTTGACTATCGTTGAATTTCTTCAAAGCACTGATTAAGAGAAACATGCATGTGTATGGTACAACTAAAATGTTGATGTCAAATTGTAATCATAAAGTAAATGTATTACAAAATACAACTGGTATGTTAATAATTCCTTTCAAGTAGTTGTTGGGCCTATTGTGCAAGAAACAAAACCAGATGACAACATTGTCTTTAGGCAAAATAACGATCATTTGTCAATGTGCACTGCATTAGAGAACATTAAGTTATTATAAAGCATACATGATTTAAATTTATTTGTTCATTTTAACTTACCCATTCAAGTAGGCTCCTAGGTACACATTCCTTTCTGAATTCTGCATCCATTTTTTAATATAATCGTCTGATTCAAATTGCAATTACCCAAATTTTTGTATGGACTGTGACTCGAGGAATCCATACACATATGCATTCCCGGCTCGCATACTTGTCTCAGTCATATGCCTATTATTGTTAAAATAAAGTAAATTACGCATGAATTTAAAACAATCATTTAGGTAATATACAATAATGTAAAGTGACTTACAGAATCTGTGAATCATGCAGGTTTTGATGATGTCAAAAGTGTTTATTTGATGAACACAGATTAATTCAAGTCAACAAACAAGATCAAGAAAATCTACGATAAGGACTTAGTCAATTGGTAAAAGAATCTCATTTTTATTACTATAGTTTGCCCACAAAGTCTTTTATCAAAATTTCTTTATCAAAGAATTAATCAGTTCAAAATGAAATCTTTTTGAACTGGTAATTGATTACCAGGTCCTGTAATCGATTACCAGAGAGACTATGAAGATGGCTTTTTAAAATTTTGAATTTATTTTAATTTTAAATTGTGTAATCGATTACCAAGATTATGTAATCGATTACCAGCGAAGAGATTTCAGAAAACTTTAAAAAGTCACGACTCTTCAAAAATATAACTATGAAATCAATTACTAGAATCCAGTAATCGATTACCAGTGAGAAAATTTCAGAAAATCTTTTTGAAAAGGAACATCTCTTCAAACTATTTTGAAAAAGCACAAAGGGACTATATATATGTCTTACTTTGAAAAGGAAGAGAGCATTCTCAAAGAACTTAATTGTCAAAATCTCTATAAACAACTTTGGCCAAACACTTGCAATTTACTGAAAATTCTTCTAGGAACTTTAATTTGTATCATCTACTCTATAAGAGAGAAATCATTCTGTACATCTTAAAAATCCAGTTGTAATCAAGAGACTGTTTGTCTCTTGGCGTGTGAGAATCTTGAATAGAAGGGTGAGAGATTCCAAGGTGTGTTCAAAGACAGTAAAGGATTTACAAAGATAGTGGAAAATATCAAGTGGGTTGCTTGAGGATTAGACGTAGGCACGGGAAGTGTCCGAACCAGTATAAATCGAGTTTGCAATTCTCTCTTCCCTTATCTCATTTATTTTAATTGCAACTGATTTTATCTTGCATGTTTAAGGAACATTGATTAATTTAATTGTTGTTTCTTCTTCTGCATTTTGACCTATCAGTTATCATTAAAAAGGGGATTAAAAACTTATTAGTCGAAAATTTTTAAAACTTAATTCACCCCCCCCCCTTAAGTTATTGAAGACCACTTGTTCAACAGAATCCACAATTGTATAACGAAGATGCTTAGACATTAACCATCGTGTGCTATTTCAGAAAAATCTTCATGCTTTATGTACAATGGGAAGTTATCATTATACACCCCAAATATTGTAGCATCCCATGACACCTACAACGGCTTGAGGAAAAGCTGTGGGATGGTCAATGTCATCAGGTACAGGGGATCGACGTTAGGATCCGGCATATCTACAAGTTTCGTCGATCCCTTAGCTCCCTTTTTATCCTACATAGTTAATAAGCGTAAGTAAATGACAGTGAAAACTTGATTTATAACTAATCATATTTTAATAATTCTTTAAAAAAATGAAATATTTGTTTTGAAAAAGGCTTTACAAGATGTGTCGGCCAAGCAAGGAAGGTGTTAAGTGTCTGTCTCACTAACTGAACCTTTTGAGTCGGTACAGGAAGGCGAACATTAGCATCTCGAACTTCCTCAACACCGACCTTCACTTGATAATTGCCCAAAGGAACATTGTGGATGGTCATCGACCCCTCATAAACCCTTCCAAGAGTAATCAGTTGAGGAGGATTGTCATTGACATACAACCCACATTTGTCTGAGTCACCCATTTTTGGGTCCTGCCCCGAGGTATCGACACAACTTTTCTTTGTGCTGACACAAGCAGCAGAAGGACCAACCTCAACCTCAGGAGGCAGTGTGAGTCCCTGTGAATGCATCTGGGATTGCATTTTCTTGAAGGACATCATTAATTGTTGAGTTACTTTTTGTGTGATCAACTTCTCCAGCTGGTCTCTGATCTTTTGTGTCAACTGCTCTAGGTCTTCAAGAGCCATGGACGAAGAGGTGTGGGATTCCCTTGAAGCCGATCCAAAATAACATTTGATCGTGACATCGACTCTAGTAGCATGGACACGACCAGGGTGCTCTAGTCCCCCAATGGCAACAGTCAGTACATCTTGACGTCCATGGGCGACAAAGCTTCCATGTGAAGCCTGCTCTTCAAGGGAATCCTGTAGTCAACATATTAAAAAAACTTGGTTTACTCATCCAACAATAATTATAAATACCACTAACAAATGAGAGTCACTTACAATCCTATATGCAATTTCCTTTGCTACCTCAGACGTCATTTGACCTGATTTTTTCGTGCGGGCCATCTTCCACTTCACGTGTCGTTTAATGGGAGATGGAGGATCAACAAGTATGTTAGTGCTCCCGGATTAGGCTGGTTCCTCCAATCGTTTCTTTTCTTCTCCTCCATCAACTTTTGTTCCAGAAAATCATAACCCCCACGAGACAACACGTGAGAGCTAGTGTTTTGTTTATGAATGGCATGCGCCTTCTTTTGAACATCCTGTGAAAATTACACATAACAGTAACTTAATACGGTTCATAATAATACATAAATATGAATTTAAAAAATAATGAAAACCAGCCTCCCATGAAGGGTCTCTACAGCTCTGACAAAATTGGTTCCACTTCGCTTTGCTTATGTCATACTTTTGACATACTTTGTCATCCTTGCCCTCCTTGTCATGTGCTAGAGCCCATTTGGAGGTCAAATCTAACTTAAATTGCCTCCCCCGCTCTCCTACGGTCTAAAGTATTTTTTCTTTGTCCTCAAATCAGATGATTCGAGAATATCAAATTCAGCATGCGATACAATAAATACATTTTGTAGTTAGTCAATTACAAATTAAGATTTTTCATACAACCAATCACAACAACATTCAACATTTAATTAAAATATTTGAATATCCTCCCAGATCAAATCCTTTTGAGCTGCAAGGACTTGTTTCCAATTATCATATGTAACATCCACCTTATTGACAACGACAATCCCCAAATACGTTCTTAATTTCTTTCTATGGGGACCATCTTCAATATTAACACCAATTGTTTTTTCGTGTAGAACCACTAACCATCTTTCATCAAAAGGATCTTGAACATAAAATACCTATTTAGCTTGTTTTGTCATGATGAAAGGCTCATTCTGATAAACGAGCTTCTTCAAATCTACCAAAGTAATCCAAAATCATCAGTTCGCACACTAATATTGCTATCAACCCACTTACACTTGAAAACACAAACACTGAATTTTACATAATTAACCTCCCAGATTTCTTCAATGACTCCAAAGTAAGGCATGGAAGCTACACGGGGATTATCATCATGTACAGTAGCAAAGTGTTGAGATTCAACTCTTAAACTAACACCACTATTTTGCATTGTACTTTTGTCGTCTTGTGATTTCGTGTAGAATGAATACTTGTTGATATCGTATCCTTGCCAAGTTATAACATTTATTTTAGGCCTATCTACTAACTTCCTTAACGTTTCAGATGCATTATGGTCACCGAAGATTATATCTTTAAACTAATTTAGGAAATTCTTGTTATGCTCTTTCAACACCATATTCTTGGTCATTTTTGGGTTACTTTCCTTAACTAAAGCTTGGTGACGAACTATGTATGGCAGAACTTCAATGTTGTTATTCAGTATACACAAATAAGCTTATTGCAAATCTTCTAGACTTGGGCTGATAACATGCAGTCCTCTTAAACCCTTACCTCCCACTTTTTCGTCATGCCAAGGCTCCAGAACCCCAACAGGTTTTGCCTATTTGATGTACTCGGAATAAACCTCAATAGCTTCTTCCGCAATGTACCTTTCAACAATAGATACTTCAGGATAGTGTAGATTCTTTGTATACCCTTTTAAGATCTCCATGTATCGCTCAATCGAGTACATCCACCACAAATAAACGGGACTGCAACATTTAATTTCTCTCACCAGATGAACAATTAAGTGAACCATGATGTCGAAAAACGAAGGAGAAAAATACATCTCCAATTGACACAAGATAATAGCAACCTCATTTTCTACCTCATCTAACTTAAGAGGATCAATGACTTTGCTACATTTGACATTGAAGAAAAAACATAGGCAAGTTATGACATGCTTGACTTTGTTAAGCAAAATGTCTCATATTGTCAGAGCTAACAGTTGTTGCATCAAGACGTGACAATCACGAGACTTTAACCAACTAACTTTAGATCTTTCAACTGCACAAGACTCTTAATATTTGAAGAGTAACCATGTGGCACTTTGACACAACGCAGACACTAACAAAAACTTATATTTTCCTTTATGGACAAAGTATGACAAGTTGGAGGCAAGTATATTTTGTTACCATCAGACCTTGGATGTAATTGGTCTCGTATACCCATCTCAACTAGATCTTGGCGAGTATTCAAACCATCCTTTGTCTTGCCTTGAATGTTAAGAAGCGTGACAATGACACTATCACACACATTTTTCTCCACATGCATAACATCAACACAATGTTTGACATCTAGACCAGACTAGTATGGAAGATCAAACAATATTGACCTCTTCTTCCATATGGAAGTTTTACTTTTTTTTCCTTCTTTTGGGTCTTTCCAAAATATAGTATTGATACCCTCAACCCACTCAAGAACCTGTTGATCAATTAATGGCATTGGCACACTATCATGTTCCTGAGTTCCATTAAAAGCTTTTTTCAATTGCCAGTAAGGGTGACAAGCTTTCAGAAAACGTCGATGTCGAGTGTAAACTATTTTTCTTCCATGTTTTAGTTGTACATAGCTTATGTATTCTTCATAGATAAGGCATGCATGATGGCCCTTAACACTGTATCCACTCAAATTCCCGTATGTTGGGTAGTCATTAATTGTACAAAATAGCATTGCAAGCAACTTGAATGTCACATTTTGATACCCATCAAAGACAGAAACCCCTTTGTCCCACAACTTTGTCAAGTCTTCAATCAAGGGACTGAGATAAACATCAATTTCATTTCTTGGTTGTCTCTGGCCCGATATGATCATAGACAACTTCATTTATTTTCGCTTCATGCATAACCAAGGAGGCAAGTTGTAAATTACTAGTAAAATAGGCCACGAACTATGCTGAGTGCTTAAATTGCCATAGGGATTCATTCCATCACTGACAAGTCCAAGCCTAAGATTTCTTGCCTCTTTGCCGAAATCCAGATACAAACTATAAATCTTCTTCCACTGAGAGGAATCAGCCAGATGGCAGAGCATTCCATCGCAATTTCTCCCATCTACATGTCATGTAAGGTCTTTTGCGTCATCTGCATTAGCAAACAAAGGCTTGAACCTTGGAATGATCAGAAGATACCATAACACCTCTGTTGAGGGACTTTCTTGGTGCTTTCATCACTGCTACACTCGTCATCATCCTTCACTTTGTACAGTGATACCCCACACCTAGGGTACTTCGGCATTTCTTCAAACTCATGTTTGTATAGTATGCAATCATTAGGGAATTCATGAATCTTCTGATACTCTATACCCATCGGACACGGTATCTTCTTCATCTGATATTTTTGGCAACGTGTTTTCCTTTAGAATCATAGCCTGCATTACCTTAAGTAGTGAGATGAAGCTTTTGTCACTCCACCCATATTTGGCCTTGACATTAACTAGACTTAACACCGTTGACAACAATGTCAAAGACTTCTTACACCCCGGATACAAAGGCTTCTTCAAATCACTTTGCAATGTATCATATATAGGGGCATGTGCTTGCTGAAAAGACTCTTGTCCAAGATCACAAATCATTTCCTCTAAGTGATCTCCCATTTCTACATCAATCAATTCAGATTGGGACCCTCTCCACTTGTCTGTCAATTCACCATGTCATATCCATGTCGTATAATTCTTCTTAATCCCATCACACAGTAGATGTTCCCATATGTCGTCAAGAACTTGTTGTCTCCTTTTCAAACAGTTTATACAAGGACAAAAATATTTTTCATCCTCATTCAGTCGACTTCTTTCGGAGGTGAATTGCAAGAATTGTTCAATGCCTTCCTCGTATGCAGGGCTCATGCGACTTGCATTCATCCAACTTCGATCCATGTAATTAATAACTATGTGATAGTCACGAAGTTATTCTATGCATGAAAACCTCACTTTTTTTCTTAAAGGTGTGGCCCTATCCCATTCAAGAAGACATATTTTTATAGTACATTCATACGTAAAGGTTAACTTTCTTTTCTTAGATTTGACAAAATTTTGACAGCATTTCTCATTGTTCTCCAAGTACATCACATGAAAGCGGTGAAAAGAATTCCACCACAATCAAGTACGCACCTAGAGAACAAAGCAAAATATACTAACCAAAATTTCATCAAATTTAAGAAAATAAAGTTAACCTTTACATATGAATATACTATAAAAATATGATTATTCCCAAATTGTCCAAACAGACAATTCAAGATTCAATACAACAATAAATGCAAACTATCTGCAAGAATCATTGTATTAAATATCAAACGGAAATCTAAGATTCACTCATCATGAACATAAGTTGTATATAAATCAATACTCATTAATCACAATCAACAAGTAATAAAAGCATTGATAATAAACAAGAGCATAAAAAATTTATGAAAAACATTTGTACCTGTGATGACGATCAGTATAATGTCCAACAATGAATGTCGTGATCATGATGCAAATAGGAAAACAAAAAGTGCCTACAAATTACATTGAACATTGAAGATTACACATCTTTAACTAACAACTCTTAAGCAACAACTTCATGACCACTGACATAGGGTCTAAGATCCAATGGTTTCATTTCCCTAAAACAATGTTCAACCAATCAAAATGATATAGAATACCACTAACCACCTCTACACCAAACAAGTACGCGACATAGAATGAAGACATGCTAATTCACAGACATTTTTTCCTTAGTTCATATTCATCTCATTACAGTTACAAGTTACAATATCCTAGCATTAAGTCAGTTACCTTTTCTCCTCAGAGTGAAGGTGTATGGATAAAAACTTCCCTAGTGCAGTCAGCACAGTCCAAAAATAGAGCAACAATCCAAGAAACAACTCAATCACCACCTGCATCAATCATTATTCCCAAACACATATATACATATAGATACATCGTAACTTGAAAATGCATCCAGTTTCAATTAATGCCTAATGAATGGCACCTACATCTAGTTTTAGAAAATACACCGTAACTTGAAAGAAAATGCATCAAACATATATATATATATATATATATATATAGATATAGATACTCATAGTCATAGCTAGCTAGTGAGGTTAATGAATAACACAAGAAGTCTTCGTGTTGCCTCAAAGGCTTAAATAATCCCATCCATTTTTTTAGTATATACAAATAAAATTATTAAGGAATAGCATCAATCACAATGATGCATCAAGTTGACTACTTTTAAGCCACCAAAATCTTCCAAAACATTAGAAAACAAAGAGAAAAATAGATCAATAATTGGAAAAACATGGGTGGAAATGTGAAGGTAGAAAATGGCAGAATGAAAATTAATGCAACCCTCATTATATTTCCTCCATTTGTCATCTTCCAAAATTTTCAGGTCAATGAAATAAAATTACTATTCATTGCTTCATAATTTTTCATCTTATTTTTAGTTTTGATGTGGTGCCTTTACAATCACTTCATACCAAGATATTTTATTTTCAACATTTGGAACAACCATATACATATATACAAATTATATTGACTATCATCTACTTCATTGTAGTTTGTCATCTCAGATATAAGAGAAGTTAAGGACAGTTTCTGCATTACAAAATAAGAGCTCACTCAAGATAGACATCATGCATAAGTGGAATGTATATTATAGATAGAGACATACCAGGTTACCAGGCTTCGTAAACCAACAACATTCAATCCTAACCATTAACTAGTTCATGGTCCAGGAATTAATATGCAAAATCAGTTGCTTCATAAACCAATTACACATACAGATTGTCATCCCCACATACACATGCACATTTCGTCAAATATGTTGTAAACACTACATATATATATATATATATATATATATATATATATATATATATATATATGAAAGAGTTACTAGGACTCACTTCTTTTATATCACGTCCTGTGAGACTAACACGAAGGATGAAGAGAAAGGAAATGATTTGGATCTTGTGAGACTAAGAAAGGAAGAAGGACTTCAAATGGCAGTGCGAGAAGGAGAACAAAGTAGAGAAACACAAAGAAAGGAGAAGAAACCTAACCTTTCATAACCAACAATTGCAGAACCGTGAGAGTGATAGTGAGGTTGCAGCGCCCCACGAGTGACAACAATAATGACGTTGCAACGCCGCAAGAGGTTGTAATGCCGACAGTGACGGAGTTACAGTTCCGCGAGAGGTTGTAAATGAGAGTGCGAAAGCGTTCGAGTGAGAGATTTCAAAGTTACTGAGCTTTAGGGTTTTCGGCACCAGACAATGATTAAAAGATCTCACAACATCGGTTTTTTTATATAAAAAAATCAATGTTAACGAAGTAACTCAACATCGGTTTTAAAAAAATGATGTTGAGTTTTCTCTATGTTTTTTAGTAACATTAGTTTAACATGAGTTTGTTAACATCGGTTTTATCCAAAACCAATGTTATCAAAGTTGGTTAACATTGTTTTTTTAAAAACCGATGTTAATGAACTCGTGTTATCATCGATTTTACGAAAAATCGATGTTAAGAAACTCATGTAATTTATGAGATTGTCACCGTATTTTTGTTAACATTGATTTTACGTAAAACCGATGTTAACTTACGGATGTTAAAATCATTATTTGTAGTGGTGTTAGTACTATTCATTTGACTATTTGAGAACATTGGAATTGTCAAACTATACTATAATAGTTTTACTTTTTTGGGTTTTTTTTTTTTTTTGCTTCATGGGTGTGGTTCTTGTTTATTATATTTTAATTTTTAAATTATGTTTAACATAATATGTTAGTGTATGTGATGATGATACTAATATAATTTTTTCCTTGATTTTTTTTACTATTTGAGTATATATAACAATTATAAGTAATGTATTATGTATTTCATTTAATAAAAATGTAAGCTTATAAAAAATATTAAATTTTAGTAAATAGCAGACAAATTTAAATGTTTTGACTTGTTATCCAACTCAATGCAAACTATTTACAAATAGTGGTTTATTTCAATATGTTGAATTGCCGATGACATGTTGATATATCAAGGTAGAAATAAATATCAAGAATTTGTGTCTATCAAGGTTGTCTTTGGAGCTTATTTTTAGTGTAGAAGTTAATTTTCTAAGAGCAATATAATGGAAATTCATATTCGAGAGATATTTAATCAATCCATGTAATCAAATAAAATTTTCAAATAATTACATAGTTGGGATGCTCCCTCTCGATGCTCTTTCTCTCCTTTTTCTAATAAAAAAAAATAATCTATTCAATCTATTACAAATTTCAATAATTGAACTTAAAATTCCATATTTAAATAAATTGAAAATTAAAAACATGATTTTTTTCCCACCTGAATAGATCAGACTTTGGTTCTACATTGAAAATAAATTTAATTAATACAAATCGAATGAAACAATGTCGTGTATTTAGAAGTATTCAATAATTATCTATATGATCATATATTCAAGACTTGGTATGAACTAGAAAGTTATTATTTTTTCTTAGAGAAATACTACAATAATGTTATATTTTTTAAGATAAATTTTTAATTTATTAATAATATATTTTAAAAGCTATATATATATATATATATATATAACATAATAAAATTTTGAGTTTTGACATCATTAATAATATACATAATTAATAAAAGCACCTATCAAATTCTTCTTGTAAGTAGCCAAGAAGAGCTCATCAAGGTTCAATTCAGATATCGTCTAAGTCTCACAACATTGGACATTTGTTAAAACCAAAGACATTGGATGTAATTTGATCCCTAAAAAATATAAGATTTTGATGATTATGAATGTATTAAATTTTGAATAGATTAATGGATTTTTTTTTAGCTTTACAGGAAATACATCGTCCAAAGATGTTTGATAATGAAATCCTAAACCTTAAGCTAAGCTATATACATATCTCTAATCGTCCAATGTATTGGAACTTATTTTAATAAAAGAATTAATCAATGTCCAATGTGGTGTTAAGAAACAAGCGTCCAAACCTTTATGGAAACCAACATTATATATGTTGTGTCTTTTTAAGCTTCCAACAAGAGTTAATTAACTTTCATAAATGTCTTCTATTAAAGTTAGTTAATTGATGCCCAATTATTAGTTCGTACACTTATACACACGAGGATGATAAGTGTTCTAAAAGCTTTGAAATATTGTATTTCCCTCTTGTTTTTCGTACAAGTAGTGGAGCAAAAAATCATGTTGCACAAGAGGACAATACTATTGTCCCTTTTCTTTATCCATCCTAAGTTATCACATCACAAAAGCTGACAACTATTAGACAACAAATAATTTCGAGAAGGCTTTGATTCCTTAATGGATACTTTTTTAAGCCTATAAACAGGGCATCAAGGCATCGAAGGAAACAATGAAGCTATCTGAATTTTGTCTAAGTGTTGAAATTCTGCTAAATTACTAGATGATTTATACACTTGTTCTTAGAGAGCTACCCTCTACTTAACAAAGCTTTTGTAATATGTCTTTTATCGTATACTCTCTCTTTGGGAGTTGAGTCACTTGTATTCATTCAACATTTGTTTGGAAAGTCTAGAATGACTTAGTGACAATGAATATTTGGGTAATTTCAAGGTTAAAGGAGATTAAGGGTGTGTCAGAAGTGATATATAGAATACTTTTTGTTGTCAAAAGTGATAGGATGAAATATTTATTTTGTAGTCAGATTTTGATTACTTAAACCCTTCAAATACTTAAAGAAAAACAACATAGCTCACGAGTTTGAGTGAAGGAATATAAATTAAGTGTTTATACTCTATCTTTACAACTTATACTTGTTTTCTCTTGTGTTCTTCTTACATATTTAAGACGTGCAAACCTTTCTTGAAAATCTGTTTGCGAAAACTGTTTTAAATTGTTGGACGACATATGTTAAAACTAAGTTTTGGTGAAACTATGATTTTTAATAGTGGACAATCTTTTGAAAACCTTATTTTCCAAGTTCTTTGATAAATCTATTTTGAGAAAATAATCATATTTGCAAAAAGGTTTTAAAATTTTATCTAACACATTATTCAAGACCCTTCTAATATGTTCATGTTATTTCACACACTAGAAAAGCACTAAAAATAATAATTAAATAAAAATCATATCATTGGAATACATTAGATTTAGGTTCCTACACTGAAAATTAATTTAATTAATTCAAATTGAATGAAACTATGTCGTGTGTTTAAGATTATTAAGTAATTAACTATATGATCATATATTCAAGACTTTGGGTGAACTAGAAATTTAATATATGTATTTATTGTTTGAGAGATTGTAACACTACAATAATGTTATATCTTTTTTCATAATTTTTAGTTTATTTTTTATATATTACAAAGTCTATATATCTAAATTAAAATAATAAAATTATAATAAAGTTTTGATCTCAACAATAATAATAATATGTATAATAATTCTCAGAATATGTGTAGTATGATAGTCAAATTACACTAAAAAAATATATAAAAAAGCAAATTAAACATTGTCTAATCATAAGTTCTGAATCAAGTAATTTCATATGTTTAACGGTAAAGGTGTAAGCAGGTCACGATCATGAACCCACACAATCCAATTCAACTACATTTTTATGGGTTGGGTTAGCTAAATCGGGTTTGTTTTAGGTGCATTCAATTATAATTGGGTTAGACAACCAGTTCATAAGTTTTAAATTCGGTGAACCACTCAATCAAATAAAATAATATATATATATATATATATATATATATATAATATTTAGAGCTAATTATAGCAAACATTGAAGCAATAATAATTTGTTTCATTAGGTGATATTTATTTGTTATAGAACATACTTTAATTTTTCCCTAAAAGGTAGTTATTTTTGTGATTTTTAATTTTTTTTTAATTTCTAGAAAAAAATTTAAATTACTCAACACAGTTCTCTAACCCAACCAAATTAAGATGGATTAGATTAGATATGCTTGCCTAAAAAAAATGTGAACTCAATCCATCCTAATATGTGTGATGCATTAATTTACCTTGGATAAGACCATGAAATTGAGTCGCCTCATGCAGATCCACTCATAGCAAAGCACCTTTCCATTGTTGTTGTGCCTCCACATTGGTAGCACTTAACCGAAATCTAGTTCTTGGAATTCTAACCGTTGACAGGGTTTGTCAAGGAAAATTCCTAGACCAAATGTATGGAAAAGTTAAGAATAGGGTTTCTTCTTGTCTCGAAACTCCTTCCATTGAGGTTTAGATTGAATCCACCGAGCTTGCGTTGCATAAGGGTCTTCCTCATAAATTCAACACTGGTTCATATATGTATGAAAATTTGTAATCTACAAGTATCTCATTGCTTGCTTAATGCCTGATCTCATCTCAAGCAACTCTCAAACTTAGTACCCCTGGAGTGAGAATCCATGCCCTCTTGGAAGTAAGAACAATATTTTGACAACTCGGCAAACTTAGTATGTTGGAATTTTCTATTCCAATAATTAATGTAGACTAATATTATAAGACAATCATATTAGCTATTTATCATCAGTGGGTTTTATTTTATGTGATCAAATTAAGCGAGCCCGTTAGACAATCAAATTAGATGATATGGACTTAAATGAACAGATATCAGTGTTGGTCCATTAGGGGATAATAAGAACCCTATTAGGTTAATACGCTATAAGAATGTTATGGTTCTCAATATACCAAGCCGTCACATATAGTTTCTCTTCTTCCCATCTGAAGAGTGAGTTACGAAGGTCCTATTAAGGAATAAATAAGTTTCGATTGAGGAAAAAACCATGAAGTCACCGATTACGTTGTTAATCAGTTATCCGTTCCATAACAGATCCTAATGTTGGATCAAGTGGTCTCGAAATAATTAAGAAGAGGGGGTTGAATTAATTATGAACGTGTCTTGACTAATTAAAAAATTAGTCTTCTTAATGTTACTAGATTCAATTAGGCTTTTACTACTAAGTTAACAAAGTAAAGAATAGAAATAGAAACTTAACCAAAAGTAAAAGCGATAATTAAAAGTACACAACGGAAATTAAAGAGTGTAGGGAAGAAGAAGACAAACACAAGATTTATACTGGTTCGGCCACAAATCGTGCTTACATCCAGTCCCCAAGCAACCTACGGTTCTTGAGATTTCTTTTCAACCTTATAAAATCCTTTACAAGCCAAAGATCCACAAGGGATGTACCCTCCCTTGTTCTCTTTGAATAACCAAGTGGATGTACCCTCCACTTGAACTGATCCACAAGAAATGTACCCTCTCTTGTCCTCAGTATAACAATCCCCAAGTAGATGTACCCTCTACTTGTACCACAAAGGATGTACCCTCCAATGTGTTGGGACAAAGAATTCTCAGGCGGTTAGTCATTTGAATCTTTGTAAGGGGAAACAAAAGATATCTCAAGCAGTTAGTCCTTTGAAATCTTTTGCTTAAGGGGAAAGGAAGAATCAAAAGAATTCTCAGGCGGTTAGTCCTTTGAATCTTTTGTAAGAGAGAAGAGAGACACAAAAGAATTCAGGCGATTAGTCCTTCTATTCTTTTGGCAAAGGGAGAAGAGAGACACAAAAGAATTCAGACGGTTAGTCCTTCTATTCTTTTGGCAAAGGGAGAAGTGAATGAAAAAGATGAATAACACAAGTTTTTGATCAAAGAACTTTTCTTGAAAGAGAAAGGATTGAACAAAAAACTTTTTAGAAAGATGAAGAGAAATGAATCAGAAGGTTTTGTAAAAAACTTGTTATGAAACTTGTTGAAAGATTGTTAAAGGTATTGAAAGATTGTTATGAAATTCATGTCATAGTCACATATTTATAATCCCTTGATGACTCAAGTTAAAGTTTGTGACTCTTGGCAATTTTTTTAAAACTAGTCACCTTTTAAAAATTGTGACTCTTTTGAAAACTAATCACTTAGAAAGTTGTGACTTTTGAAAAAATCTTCAGAAACAAGTCACTTAAAGAATTGTGACTTTTGGTAATTTATTTTTCGAAATCAGTCACTGGTAATCGATTACCATTAAGGTGTAATCGATTACACATCAATAGATGTGACTCCTTAGTTTAAATTTTGAAAATCAAAATGTTTAGAAGCTCTGGTAATCGATTACACAAGTTAAAATGATTTGAAAAAGTTTAAACACAAGTTGTGACTCTTGAAATTTTAAATCTAACGTTTTAAAACACTGGTAATCGATTACATGCTCATGGTAATCGATTACTGCTTTGTAAATCAATTTGAAAAACAATGTTGGCTACTGGTAATCGATTACCTGCCTTCAGGTAATCGATTATCAGAGAGTAAAACTCTTTGGTAATGATTTTGTGAAAACTTCTTGTGCTACTCAATGTTTTGAAAAACTTTTTTAGTACTTATCTTGATTGAGTCTTCTCTTGATTCTTGAATCTTGAGTCTTGAATCTTGATTCTTGAATCTTGAATCTTGATTCTTGAAACTTGATTCTTGAATCTTGTATCTTGAAACTTTGGAATTTGCTTAACTCTTGATTCTTTGGCATTATCAAAATAATCTTGGAAGGCATTGCTTCCACACCTAAGAAGAGTACATAGATCAGAAATCACCTACGTATTCAGATTCCAATGCGTTTGTTTGGTCAATCATTATAGATTCATGTATTCCTAAAACTCTTCTTCATATTTCCCTAGTTCAAATTCTGAAATTCAACCTCCTTGTGCCTCCTTGTTTCCTCAGGGAAATACATTTCCTAAAACTTATGTTTAAACATTGTCCATGATCTTCTTTCTTTCAGCTTCCAACACCTACCTAGCATAACACCAATGATTATCTGCTTCACCAATTAGCATAAAGGTAGAAAAAGTTACCTTATGAGAATCCATACAAGCCATTGCTACATAAATCTTCTCAATCTCTCTCAACCAGGTTTAAGCAATTTCAGGATCAAATACTCCCTCAACTTGAGCTGCATTATTCTTCCTAAAGGCTAGCAGTCTCCTATACTTTGTAGGTTCATCTTTTCTTTCTATGTCTTGGTTTATATGTTCCAAGACATTCCTCATGCACACCAACAGACGTTACGTTGGGTAGCCTCATCATTAGTTATGAGCTTTCTAGCCATCTCTTCTTGAAAATAATATATGTTAGATTCCCAAAACAACCACCTCAATGTTTCCTAAAATTTTCGCATATTTTACTTTTAGCCAATTTTTTTTTTTTTTTGCATTTTTCTCTATTAACATTTTCAATAATCTTTTACATTAGTGATGATGTGGTAGTCACAATACAATCACATGACTTGCCATATTGTCGATTAGTCTAATGTTATAGTTGTATGTAAATTTTTTTTTATAAACTATTTTGTTAGTCTTTCCTCTTTTTAAGATATTTATTTTTAGTCCCTCAACATTTTTTCAACTAGACCTTGTATTTTTACAAAATTCATTTTTAGTCCTTTGATTTTTTTTTTATCAACCTCAATTATTGTTTTTCATTATTTTTAGTGTCTATCAAGTATCACCATTGAGCTATGATGTGACAATCACGTAACTTATCATGTGGGCTATTAGTTTGTGATGATAGTCATCTATAAAATATTACTAATTTAAGACATTTTCTAACAAATTTAAAGGTGTTACAAATTTTCCAATGGTGAATACTAAGGAAAAGGGTTCGAAATTAAAAAAAAAAACAGAAAAGGAGATGTACTATATAAGCAAAATCGGCAACCTAAATTACGCAAACAAAAATTCATTAAACCATGATCCATGTCAATTTTAATTACCTTTTTTTCTAATTTTAAAATTTTAGTTTATAACTTTTCAAATTGATTATATATATTTTTCTTCATAGATTTAAAAAAATTTCTCTTGTAATATACATTTTTATATTCTATTTGAATTAATTGTGCACATCTTGATTATAATATTAAATATATTTATATTTTAATTAAATATAAATATTTGTACGATCTATGATACATGTGATTCTAAGTGTTTTATTCTTCATTAATAAGCTTCTTTACAATTGGTATAAAAATAAAAGATACAAATCTTATAAAAGATAGAAGCTTTTACTTTGATGCTAGCAATATACTCTTTTAAACACACAATTTATAATTAATTGGTTAGAAATTTATTGAAGACTATAAAATTAGGATATATTGTCATTAAATAATAAGTAGTACCCACAAAAATTTGTAGTTTTAATAAATTTTGGCTAATAATTGAGTATGTTAAAGAGTGTATTGTTAAATTTTTCTTGAGATTTATTTCATTCCTAACTTATAAAAATTCTTATAAGTTTATTTATAATTATATATAGAGTAAAATATGTTTTAGTCCTTATACTTTCAGCTAAATTTAACTTTAGTCCCTCTAGTTTTAAAGGGTCAATTTGGTCCTTATATTTTAAAAAAAATAGATGGATTTAGTTTCTATTTTATCACTTGGTTGTCAAGAAACTAAATTCACCTACTTCTTAAATTATAGAAACCAAAGACATATTTTATCCAAAATGAAAATTATAAGTTATTTTTAACTTATGTAAAAGGATTAATTTATTTACTATTTTATTTTATTTCTTGTTCATGTAAATATTTGTTCTCAAGTTTATCTAATTAATTTTCAAATAAAGTTAAGTTTGTGAATTATTTTTATTTGAATTAAATTAAATATAAATGGAACTAAACTTTATTTACACATTTTCTCACTTTGAAGAATTGTTTTTGGATATATTACTTTGAAGAAATTAAATCCATAATGTTGAAAAATTAAAATTAAAATAAAATAAATAATTTTGAGGTTAATTATACAATTGGTTCCTTAATTATAAGTAAATGATCTGATTAAACTTTTTAATAAATAAGAGATCCAATTAAACTTTTTTAAATAATTAAAAGATTTGATTGAACTTTTTAATAATTAAGAAGAACTTTTAATTATAATTAAGGGAACAATTATATAGGATGAATTTATTTAAACTTAAAAAGTAACTTTTTAATAAACATTTTTAAGAGAATAAGATTTAATTCATTAAATAAACAGAAAATTAATTTTGAAAAGACAGTTTAGACAAACACATTAAAAAAATAAAAAAAATTACTTATTTTATAAAAATACGTATTTATTTCAATAAATAAAATTAAACGAATTTACGGATCATTGAGCCATAATTTTGCGTCATGTAGCTTTTGGATCCGTATATATTCTCTATTGTTTTTACTTACTGAGAGGAAAACTTAACTGCGACCCGTAGATCCAGATTTGATCGAATCACAACCATTGAATTAAGTTCACGCAAGGGGTTTCCCATTGGGAATGGAATTAATTGTATATTGTCTTCGAGAACTTCTTAGTAAATATCTTATGATTAGTTTTAAACATCACTTAATTAAGTTTTTCATAAATATAGGTTATTTTTAGATTACTATCTAACATTTTTTTTCAATCAAGTATTTGAAAAAAAATTCAATTTCATTGTTATACCTATCGTTAGTTAGTCGTTTTTCGTTAAGTGATGGTGTAACATAGAGTGTCACGTTATCATGTCTTGTCATTGACATCTCATTGTCATGTCATCACCTTCAATAACGTGACATTGATATGTCACTGATTAGGCATGATGATGTGACACTCCGTCTGTCACGTCATCACTTAACGAAAAATGACTAACGACATGTAATAAAATGAAAATGAAAAAATTTTCAAGTTGGTATTAGATAAAAAATGAATTTTTAGGTAGCAATCTGAAAGCGATCTATTTTTCAAGTATGAAAAACTTATTTAATATATAACATGAAAAACTTATTTAAATCATATATAAATTGGTGTTTTATGATCTATAATCAATGTACACATGTAACATGTTATGTCTTTTTTCACTCTTTCTTCACTATTCTCAGACCCCAAAATATATACTTCACCATTTAATCTTATTGGATTCTCTTTTAGCTTTGTCTAGATATTAAATATACGCATATTAACTTCTTAGTTTCACCTTTAATACTATCTTATTAAATCTAGTTCAATTAATTAAATATGACAAATTGATATGTGAGTTGTTGTAAATTTCAAATAATATTTTTTATTCCTACTAGTAAAAAGTATCTTATTAATTTAATGTATTTCTTATTTTGAATGAGAATTATCTTAAAAAATAAATACAATAAAGTTTCTTAAGTCTATATAAAAGTAAATTGCATATATGTTCATCAAGTTATTTTAATTAATTTTTAGTTTGTTGACAAATTTACAAATATTTAATCAAATAAAAGTGTTTGAGAAACAAATTTTTATTATTGACTTATAAGATTTCCTTTTAAACTTAACTTAAATTTATGATTATCATTTTTTTATTTTTAATAAAATTTATCATTTATCATTTATTATTTTATCTAAAATTAAATTATTTATTTTGATAAAACTTCTCCTTATCATTTATTAATCTATAAAATTATTTTTTAGATTTGCTTAAATAAGTTTTTCATACGTGAAAAAATATGTTGTTTTCAAATTACTACTTAAAAATTCATATTTTATCAAATATCTACTTGAAAAAAATTTCAGTTTTATTTTACTACCTGTCATTAATTCCATTTTATTAAGTGATGACGACGAAATGTTACGTCATCATCATGACCAATCACCGACCGACATGTCATTGAAGGTGATAACATAATGAGGTGTCCGTGACAAGACGTGATGACATGACACTTTATTTATTACGTCATCACTTAATGAAAGACGACTAACAATAAATAATAAAATAAACCTGAAATTTTTTTCAGGTACTTAATTAAAAAAAATAAATATTAAATAATAATATAAAATAAGCCTATATTTCAAATATAAAAAACTTAATTAAGTGTATAAAGCATAATCTTAATCCCAAAACAAGAAAAGGGAATCTCCATGGTTAACATTAACCAACTAGTGGAAAAGAAAGTACTATTAGAAGAATGATTGAAAGATGATACTGCACAAACTTTCTACTTGATATTTATTCCAAGTCAAACAAGTTGAGAGAGAGCACATGTTCCCTATAACTATATGTTCTTTATAATATATTTTTATAAGAAAACCGTCATTGTGTAGATAAAAATTAGCACAATAATAAATTCACTATATGTAACTTAGGCAAATTGTGAACAGAATTCCATTTTATTACGATGACAAGTATAAACTGGGTGATATAAACTTCTAACATGGTTTTT
This sequence comes from Glycine soja, assembly GCF_004193775.1. Lineage (NCBI taxonomy): Eukaryota > Viridiplantae > Streptophyta > Magnoliopsida > Fabales > Fabaceae > Glycine > Glycine soja. The sequence goes on along the minus strand of NC_041019.1, from coordinate 43,451,108 downwards.
CATGTGTGCGTAAAAGCTATCAATTCTAACTTTACGGTTTTCATATTAGGATTGGCTGCAAAGCGTGTATCCAAAGTCCAAACACAAGGTTGATCATCATTCAAGCAAACCCTTGTAATTTTTATTGTTCAATCGAAAGGACATAAATTGGACGTTAAAGAACTTTTCTCATAATAATATAAGCTAAAAGTGACTGCACTTTGCTTGTGTTGTGGATAACATGAATCATGGTATTAGTGTGAAATCAAGGGGTCTTCCCTATTTCACGTCAAATTTTTGCTATGTCTTTCCATGATGTTGAATGCATCATGTGCTTCCCCCCATTTGTTCCTCTCTCAAATTGAGCCTCAACTTGCCTTGGTCACTCTGACCCAAACAGTTTTAGCATGAAGGAGGAGCATGTGTGATGCCCATGCACATCATTTCATGCTCCATTAATAATAGGGGTGACCAAAACATTCCTCGTGGAAAAAGAAAAAAGAGAGAGAAAAAAAAACTTCAGCCCATTAAATTATTGAAGAAGAAAAAAAGAAGAAAAAACGGAAAGTTCCATAAAACAAGATACCATAGAGAGAGAGAGAGAGAGAGAGAGAGAGAGAGTGAACCGAAGAAGTTAACTTAGATGGTAAAATTAGTTCAGAAACTACTGCACCTGCAGGTCCATGACCTAATTCATCTCACTCCTTGCTTGGCCTCACTCCATAAGTACCCCTCCTTCCCTTCACACTTTCCACTCACCCTCAAGCCAACACAACCAACCAACCCCTTCACACACTCTCTCTCTCTCTCTCTTGCAATGGCTGCTATTGTTTTCCTCCACATTGCATCATTGGCCTCTCTTTTTGTTGCAACAAGTGCAAGAATCCCTGGAGTTTACACCGGTGGCCCCTGGCAGAGTGCTCATGCCACCTTCTACGGTGGCAGTGATGCCTCTGGAACAATGGGTAAAACCTCACTCTTCCTCTCATTCTTCCATCACCTTCCATTACATCTCACTCCCCCCATCCCCTGTTTTCCTCTGCTTCCCCTGTTTTCTACTACCCAAATCCTCTCCACCCTCCCCATTATCACCACTCACCATGTTGCATTTTTCAATTTTTGCATTGAAATTCTACTCCCCTAAAACCAGTTTTTAGCATTCCAGGTCAAGCAAACATTCTTTTAGGCATCAAAATCTTCCCTTTTGTGACCAATCTCCCAAACCCATTTCTACTTCTCCTTACTCTTTCCTAAATGTACACACCCAAACTGTTCCCTTTTTATCATATCCTTGAATCAAGGTTATACCTACGGATACAGTTGCAATTTCTTCACAATCCTTGATGTCATAAAAAATGGCACATAAATGCAGCTAATGTGACCATAATTGCGATTGCAAAATCCCAAAAACCTTGATGTTGCTATCACAATTGCAGTTACAAACCGTTTTCTAAAACCTTGGAAACAACTAAAAACCTCTTACCCAACATAAATTTCCCATCTTTTTCCCACACCCAAAATCTAAAAAGGCACAATTTTAATCCAACCAAGCACCCTCTAGAAAAGATCAAAAACCTCAGTTTCTTCTCAAACTTTTCAAAAAAGCTCAAGCAATAATCAAATTTTGTTCTTAAATTTTTTCACACAAGCCTTTCTTAATTGAACTCTCTTTTGTCCTTCAGGTGGTGCTTGTGGGTACGGAAACCTGTACAGCCAAGGCTACGGAGTGAACACTGCGGCGCTGAGCACTGCCCTGTTCAACAACGGGCTGAGCTGCGGCGCGTGCTTCGAGATAAAGTGCGACCAGGATCCGCGGTGGTGCAACCCCGGGAGCCCATCGATCCTAATCACTGCGACCAACTTCTGCCCTCCGAACTTCGCCCTTCCGAACGACAATGGCGGATGGTGCAACCCTCCCCGCCCGCACTTCGACCTCGCCATGCCCATGTTCCTCAAGATCGCCCAGTACCGCGCCGGAATCGTCCCCGTCGCTTACCGCCGGTCAGTCCCATTCTCAATTTGTTTGTCTGCTTTGCATGTGGTTTTGTTTTTGTACTGTTTTGGAAGCTCAGATAACGTAGGTGAAGGCCTATAATATAATTGAATTGAATTATTATAAAAATCATGAAACTTGTTTTTTTTTTTTTATTAACCCTCCTTTGATCATGGAAAAAGGGAGTAAAATAATTCAGAATTTGACAAAAAATAAATAAAATGTCTGATTAAGAATTACTTTAGTTAAAGATTCAATTTAATAATAATTCAACCTTAATTTTATCAAAGTCTAAGTCAAACTATTTAGTTAAACTAATTGAATTATTTTAATATAATATTAGTGTTGTCATAATTATTACTTTTTACAAAACGTAAGTTACGTGATTTATGCCTATCACTTCATTGAAAAGGAGAGAAAAAAAAAAGGAAAATGGAATTCTATAGAAAAAGATTTAAATTCATATATTTTTGAAAGTTTGAAGGCCAAATCTATTGATATAAAAAATGTAAAAACCTTAATTTTTTTATATAAAAATATAGAGTTTAAAAGCATAAGCTTCATTTTAAAGAGGGACTTGTTTATATAACGTAGTTGCAAAGTTGACACTTATTTAATTAATGAGATAATAAAGTTATTAACTGTGTGTTTATAAATATACTGAGTGAGCATATTAAACAATCTAAATTAATTAGAAAATGATCATGAAGTATATTTTGTGATATATTGATTTTTTTTAAAATTTTGTTATTTTTACTGCCACAAGTTTCCAGTATGGATTTCTCCTGAACGAATGAATTTGCAAACTGAGGCCGAGGCACCGTACACATACAAAAAGGAAACCACAAATATTCAAAAGGTTAAATTACTTTATAATTTCAAAAGATTCATACATTTTATCCCTATAATTTGTTTTTTAATCTTTTTATATTTTATTTTTTTTAGTTCATATAATTTTAAATAGTCTTTTTAATTTTTATAATTTATATTTTAATTTTTTTAATTCGTATAACTTGAAACTGATATTTTTAGTCTCTATAATTTATATTTTAATTACTTTTTAGTTGTTAGTAAAAAAATATATAAAAATAATTAATTACAAATTAATTATAAATTATAAATTATTTTTTATTACAATTTATATTGTGATAATTTAGTTACAAATTACTTGTTAATATTTTTGTAGTTAATTATAATTGATAATATTATTCATATTTTAATAATAAGGACTAAAATAAAACTAAAATATAAAATATATGGACTAAAAGATCACTTTCAAACTATAAGAACTAAAAAAAATTAAAATGTAAATGATAAGGACTAAAAAAATCACTTTCAAACTATAGAGACTAAAGAAAATTAAAATGTAAACTATAAGAGTAAAGACTAAAAAAATCATTTAAGATTATAAAAACTAAAAAATATAAATAATAAAACTATAAGTAACAAAAGAGTAATTAAATCTATTCAAAATTATTAGCCTTTCTGTCCATGTGTTTCTTTCCTGTTGTGCACTGATTTTCTTGGGAAAAAAGAAAATACTAGTTGTGCCTTCAAAAGCAAATATTTTCTTGAATTTCCTCCGCAGTTTTATCAGAATCCGCATTCAGATGTTTTGTTCATTACACCCAACAAACCAACACAAATAGCCATTAGTTATAAACTAGTTGTGCCTTCAAACGGTGGTGGTGGGGGGGCGGTAGTTAGGGTGCATTCATGTACCTTACATGAGTTCATTAAATCTAGACAAAATAAATAATGTGTATTTATTTTGTTCACGTCTATCAATAACATATACAAAACTTTTTTAATACATGTTAGTATGTTAGACAATAACTTTAATGGTACATATTACAATTTATCCTACACATAGGGTAACGGTTGCAAAAAAATTTTTTAATTTTTTTTATACTATCAATGAAATTGGCTTGAGAAACAATTAGTACTTTTTTTGGTGAATTAGAAACAATTAATACTTATTACATACATAATTCATTGGTGACGATTAAACTTTTCATTATTATTCCAGGGTATTATAGTCATTTGATTTCTATTTGCGTGATCAATGTTGTCAAATCTATAATAAGCTTCCCTATTTGTTTCTGTTGCTTTTAAGCCCTTTCGGTGTGTCAGCTTAGTCACAGTGTGAGTTTGTCAATTGATTATGTGTTTATAATTAATTTTAAATATATTTGTATATATTTGTTTTCATGTTAGAGAAGAATTTAAAATTAATTCTGCATCCATTAGTTCTAGATTAAAATAACTTTGAGTAATTTATAAGTTAAATATAAACTTTTGTATTAAATTTTATTCTTAATTTGATTTTATAATAAAACATTTAAATATAAAAAATATTGCTTCAAATTTAATTTTAATCAAAATCAATTTTATAAATTTAATTTTAATCAAAATCAATTTTATAAATTTAATTTTATTTATAATTAATTTTATCAACATTCATCCAAATGATAGATATATGCTTTAGTTTCATTTGTTGCAACCAAATGTAAAAAATAACCTTATTTGGCAAATTCTTCAGCTTCAAGGGTATGCTAGGAAAATACTCCCCAAGAGAAATTAATAAGTTCCCGAAAAATCAGGACTTAAAGTCAGAAAAACAAAGTTCGTAGTTCCTACCCACTTTGGGTCCCTTATCCAGTTATCCTTGGAATACGTCACAAATTAATATTACCAGAAATTAAGTGTCAGATCTGGAATTTTTAAAATTCACAGTAATATATAATTTACAATTTATCAATTACCTTAATAGCACACATAATTCAACTAATTTTTAACCTATTGATTTGGAATATTCATTATTTTATGGATGATTAATTTTCAATAAAAATTTGAGTGATCATCTTTTGTGAACTTTTTTTTCAATCATATTTTTGTTGTTTACAAAACTTAATTCGAGATTTTATTAAAAAAAATGAATTTAATATTATTCTAACTAACAACCTGAGGGTTGAGATGTGTAATATGATTATTGATGTGTTAGTCTAATATTAAAATAACTAATGAGTTTTTTATTATTTTATATGGGGTGCAGGGTGCCATGCAGAAAGACAGGGGGCATCAGATTCACAATCAACGGTTTCCGTTACTTCAACCTGGTGCTGATCACCAACGTCGCGGGTGCAGGGGATATCGTGCGCGTGAGCATGAAAGGAAGCAAAACCGCGTGGATGAGCATGAGCCGCAACTGGGGGCAAAACTGGCAATCCAACGCGGTTTTGGTGGGTCAGGCCCTCTCCTTTAGGGTTACCGGCAGTGACCAGCGCACGTCAACCTCCTGGAACGTGGCACCACCTAATTGGCAGTTCGGACAAACCTTCACAGGAAAGAATTTCCGTGTCTAAATCAAAGGGAAAGGGAGAAGAAAATCAAAGAGAGAAGAAAATAACAATACTCTTAAATTAATGGCTCTTGGTATTTTTGAGTTTGTTTGCTTTCAGTTTCCCTGCTTCTAACTTTCCTCTATTTTCCTGGGAGAGTTTTGGAGTAGGTGGTAGGGGTTAAAAGAAAATTAAGAGAAAGGTAGTTTTAGGAAAATGTAAAATTGAAAGTAAGGTTAATAATTAATATAAATGTAAGTTGAGGGTTTGCATTAAATGTTAAAGTGTTTAATGTGTGGGTGATGCTGGAATATTAATTAGCCAGCATTAGCAACCTTTTTTTTTTCTCTGTTTATTCTATTCAAAGTGTGAGGGGGCTGAGGAGGTTGCAAGGAGGAACATGTAGCCCGCAGCTCTGGCTTTATTATTGACATAAATATACTATCATATCAATAAATATAAATAAAAGAATATTTCAGTTTCTATAAATGTTGCTTTGAATAGGCTTGTATTTTGTTTTATTTTTTTCTCTTTTTTGTACAATAAAATAATAGAAATTTGAATTTATGATTCCATTTACATTCAAAGCTCTTGCAATTAATCAATTCCAAGTTTTTTCGTTTTTTTTTTCTTTTCAGACCAGCTGTTGCAGGTTTTTTTTTTGTGATAAAACAATACACAGCTTTGCTAGTATTTTATAACAATGAAATTGAACTATTAAATTGAATTTCTGTATTCTTTATTAATTTAGCTCCTCTAATTAAAGCATGGACTGTACTTCATAAAATAAAATTACAAAGTAATAACTATTGATGATATAATCTTTAGTTAAAAAGTAATAGGCCATTTTGAAAAGAAGAAGAAAAAAATCTTAGTACACCTTATCACTTCTCTAGAGGTTAACCTATTCCTCTACTTCAAAGGATGCCTCCTTTACATAACATTATTATATCATATACATTAATTCTTGATTGAGCTCATTTGTCTAAGTCCAAGCCTTTCTTAACTCCTATATCCTCTATTTATGTTAGGTAATTAGTTTTCAATGGTTGATTTTCTAGTCAATTATTATTTCTCTACACTTTATTCATGATTTACAATGTGAGAATGATTACGTTGCCTAACCAAAGGAAGAAAGTAAATGCCAAAAGGATTAATTTGTAAGTTCGTTATTGCTATTAAAAATTTTATGGGAAGCTAGTACCTAAAAATGGGTAAGGATTTACCCTCTTTGTCCCTTATTGTCAAGATCCATATTCCCTATGTAGTATGTCAAATGTCACTTATAATAACACCTTAAAAAGAGTATCAAGATAAGATGCCACTTGTTAAACAAGCACTCTTGTAAAGTCTCCAAATTTTCAAATTATAGATTTATATAAAAAATATTTTTGCAATAAAAGGCATTTTTCGCACATACAACACAACCTTAATATTGGAAAATCATATAACCAATTCAACGTAGGTTAACTTACATAATCGCCTCATTACTTGTCAACCAAACCTTAAACCTTTATTCTCCCTTCAACAAATCCTACTTGTACTAATGATTGAGTGTAGGTCGAGAAACATTAGCTATAAAAATTAGTTTTCTACACAAATTAAATTAGTTTGATTTAATCAAACAACCACGACATAACTAATTGAATCGCTATTTATAACCTTGACGTAAGGCTTTCGTGTCTAATATTCATCCATAGTTATATACATAATCAATTCCTTTCAACTATAAGAGAGTTTATCATAGTTCTTTCTCTTACTCTATATTAATAATAGGATTTAGTATCTAATCCTTTGGCTCGCAATGATTGAACCAACTCAAAATTAATTAGAGGCTTGATTTGATAATTAATTTGTTGAACTTAGTTCATAAATCAAATAATCTGAACTTAAATGCTTAAGTCCAAATACTTTGCCTTTGATGTTTATTTTTCTATCACTTTCATTCATGGTATGTTCATGACCAAATTGCACAAAGCAGAAGTACATTGGACGAGAGATCAAAGAAAGAGAGATTAGGTAACTTCAAGAATAACTTTTAAAAAATTATTCTTCATCTTTACAATTTATTTTCTTATAATCTAATGGTAAAAGACAAGTTACTTATTGAAATTATTAAAATAAAAGAAAATGAAGGGTGGAAAAAGAGAATATCTATTTTAAAATTATTCTTAAAGTAATGTGATATCTCATAATATTAAACCCAAATTGGTGAATAGATGTCCAAAATTTTCTTGTGACCAAAATATGCCAATGCTTGGATACACGGAAATGTATCTGTCTTAGCGTTCAAGGATACGTACGTAGATCATTAAAATTCAACTTTTAGATCTCTATACATGCTTTACGGAAGACGACGAGACCAGAATTAATGAGCAAATATTCAAAAATTAATGGTGATTAGCAATTAAGCGTAAAGAAGCTCATTAATGTAAAACTCAACAAAAGTTCAGTAATTAAGCACAAGTAGAAAGCAATTAAACAAAAACATAAGCCACGAATGAATGCCTAAAAGTTGATCTATTATATGCTCTAGTAAAGCTATAGGAAGACAAAAGCCTAACAGTTTCACAGCAACCATTTTTTAAGAAGTCATACTAGGATTTTGAAGGACAAGAGGACTTTTAATTGTGACACTACTAAAAAAGGGCTTTACACGATGCAGTTTTTACGATGGTAGTGACGTAAACATCTAAAAAATATACGCGGTGGCATTTTCGTAATTTGAAATTGTTATATGAAGACGATATTACTAAAATTGTTGGATCAAGTGGCCTCAGAATAATTAAGAAGGGGGTTGAATTAATTATTCCTAAACCTTTACTAATTTAAAAAAAATTACTCTTCTAAGACTTTTACTAAATAGTTAAGAGAATGAGGAGTAGAAGAGAAACTTAACAGAAAGTAAAAGCGGAAATTAAATGCACAGCGAAAATTAAAAAGTAGGGAAGAAGGAGACAAACACACAAGAGTTTTTATACTGGTTCGAAAACAACCCGTGCCTACATCCAGTCCCCAAGCGATCTGCGGTCCTTGAGATTTCTTTCAACCTTGTAAAAATCATTTTACAAGCAAAGATCCACAAGGGATGTATCCTCCCTTGTTCTCTTTGAACCTAGTGGATGTACCCTCCACTAGAACTGATCCACAAGAGATGTACCCTCTCTTGTTCTCAGTCAAACCCAAGTAGATGTACCCTCTACTTGTACCACAAAGGATGTACCCTCCAATGTGTTAAGACAAAGATCTCAAGCGGTTAAACCTTTGATACTTTGTGAATGGGGATACAAAAGAATTCTCAGGCGGTTAGTCCTTTGAACACTTTTGTATTAGGGAAAGGGAAGAATCAAAAGAATTCTCATACTGTGTCGTTTTGAATTCTTTGACAAGGGAGAAGGGAGGCACAAAAGAATTCAGGCGGTTAGTCCTTTGTTCTTTTGGAAAAGGGAGAAGAGAGACACAAAAAGAATTTAGGCGGTTAATCCTTGGCGAATTCTTTTTGGCAAAGGGAGAAGAGAATGAAAAGATGAATAGCACAAGTTTTCAAGGTTTAGAAAACCAGAAAACTTTAGAAAGCTTTTGGTACAAAGAAGAAGAAGAAGTTCAAAGAGATTTAAGGCTTGTAAATGATTGATTGAATAAGTGTAAAAGTGTATTGAAAAGCAAATCAAAGCCTTGCATTTATAGACTCTTCATGTCTGGCCAAGAGGACCATTTAGAAGAGTTATAACTTTTAGAAAAACTTAAAACCAATTTGAAAAAGTAAAAAACCTATTGAAGAGTTACATCTTTTGATTTATTCAGAAACAGTCACTGGTAATTGATTACCAAATCAGTGTAATCGATTACACAAGGCTTTTATGTGAAAGGATGTGACTCTTCACATTTGAATTTGAATTTCAACGTTCAAAGGCACTGGTAATCGATTACCAAAACATTGTAATCGATTACAGCTTTTTGAAATTAATTGGAACGTTGTAAATTCAATTTGAAAACTTTTTCAAAACAATTTTGCTACTGGTATTCGATTACAACAATCTGGTAATCGATCACCAGAAAGTAAAAACTCTTTGGTAAACATGTTTTGAGAAAAATCATGTGCTACTCAATTTTTGAGAAAAACTTTTCATACTTATCTTGATTAAGCCTTCTCTTGATTCTTGAATCTCGAGTCTTGATTCTTGAGATCTTGAACCTTGAATCTTGATTCTTGACTCTAAACTTTCTTCTTGAGTCTTGAATTCTTCTTGATTCTTATCTTGAACTCTTGAATTGTTCTTGATTCACTTGAGTTGTTCTTTGATTGATCTTTGATTCACTTGAGTTGTTCTTTGATTGATCTTTGAGCTTTTTGTCATCACCTTTGTCATCATCTTTTGTTATCATCATTGTTATCATCAAAACACCTTTGAATCACCTTTGATTCATCATGAAGCTTTGCTTCTACAGAAACTCGTCTTAAAATTACTTGTTCAACGATGGGTACTACAACACTGTTGTAAAAAACTCAATGACATTTATTTTATAAAATAAATCATTTTATTTAAAATGATTTAAGACGGTGTGGATATGAACGTCTTTGAAACATTGAGAGACAACCACGGTGATTTTATAAACATCGTCTTTAATTGGTCTAATTAAAATTAAAAAATGACTTGTGGCACACACATGCATTTTCATCTCCTAATCCCTCTTTCATTCGCTAATCACTGTTGTGTTGACAGAAGCTCCGCCGGTGCCATCTCCACTCCTGTGTTGACCCTAGCTCTGACCGTCGTGCCATCTATGTAGCTCCCGCCGTATCTTGAGTGATCGAAGCTCAGATCGCTAGTTGTACCCAGGTATTTATATGTAATCATTGTTGATAACTACTAACAATGATTTGGGTTTTATTCGTGTGTTGCTCAGCTGGTACATTTGCTTGGATGTTGCTATTTCTCATATATTTGGCCCTTTTTATGTAGAGTTGTCAATGTGGGTTTTGGCCTAAGGGTTAACCCTACCTAGGGCTTTAACCTACTAATAGGGCTTCGGCTCCGACTTCTTGAGCTTCCCTTAAATTCTTTGTTGTCAGCTTCCTTTAACTCCTTTGTTGTCGTGCAAACAAACACGGCCTTGACAATCATTTTTTTTGGAAAATAAAAAGTATAAAACCGTGTTTTGTGAAGTTGTTGGGACTTTGAAGTGTATTTGTGTTGCTTTATTCTAGTTTTGAGAGTTCTTTGTTCTTGAGCGAGGTCACAAGTGGTGGATAGGTTTGTTAATTTCGTAGTTCTCTATGCGTGCCGCGTTAGAAGTTGGGTGAATTTGCTTTGAACGGGGAAGATTTAAGTGACGGGTATAAATTCTTTGTTTTTTTTGCTGGTTTTCAAAGTAGATTGCCATATAAAATATTGACAGAAAGCATTATTACTAGGCAGCATCTTTAAATGGAAATTCTCATGGGATAAGCAGTTCCAATTAACAAGTAAAATCTTATGTATGGAAACTTTAGTTACCAGCATGATTCATTGTTAATTTTACTGCCTAAATTTCCTTTCTTACTAATTTGGCTAAGAAGGTGAAACTAAATTGTTTTTCTTTCATTCTTTCTTGTGCATTTTTTGTTTTTTTTAGTTGTGTGTTTGGTCTATGCTAGATTTAACAAATGATTATCCAACTAGTGAGCTGAGTTGCATTGGTAGATTTTGGGAACTTCAAAGCAAAAACAAAAAATTGTGGCTATAAAAATGTCTTCTAGTTAGATTAACACATGAATAATGGGATTCCATATTTTAATTGAAATTTCAATGATGTTTCTTTTATCTGTTTCAATGCAGGCTGCGATATCTTCCGAGTGCTATTGTGGCTGCGGTTCTTGGGATCATTATTGACATGCCTGTTATATCAGTTGTTGCCATATTTAAAGGCCCTTAAATGCTTTTTAAAGGGTGGAAGCATTTATTTCATGATCTCATAGGTCATGAAGGCCCTTTTCTTCGAGACAATATGTGTTCCTTTTACTGGCCTTGCTATTGTTCTGTGGCCACTAGCTGTTGTTGGGACAGTTCTGGCATCTGTGTTAGCCAGTTTCGTTCTTGGTGGATATGCAGGTTTTATAACTTATCAGGTCAAGTCTCTGTTGATACTATTGTTACTAATTTATTGTAGCCTGCATATCCACCAAATAACAAGAGGATTATTTTGTTCTTTGAAACCTGCATATCCTTTTACAAGTCAAGTCTCTGTTGATGCATCGGTTTGCTTAGGTTAGTGTAAGATAATAATTTTCTAATGACTGAAACATGTATAAGTTTGGTGGGGAGACTTTAGTTATAAAATAAGCATGTAATGCCTAGGAGAAACCGATGCATCAACAGAGACTTGACCTGATAAGTTAAAAAGCATTTGTTGTTTAGTATCTACCAAACAACAATGTACCCCAGCCCAAACAACAAGAGGATTCCTTTTACAAGTTTTAAGTCTCTGTTGATACTATTGTTACTAATTTATTGTAGCCTGTTATGCTTTGCTTAGGTTAGTGTAAGACAATAATTTTCTAATGACTGAAACATGTATAAGTTTGGTGGGGAGACTTTAGTTGGTTTCTTTTCATGTATGCCATTGCTTTTATATCCTTTTGTTATGCATTTTGCATTAGAGAGAATTATGCTCAAGCTAGATAGGACCTTTATGGGTGGCAAAATTCTCCCTCCGAGTATTTAACGCAACTACATATCCAAGGCACAAACTCAAGACGTTAAATTAGAACAATCCCATGCCAGTTGATCCACACATTCATGGTATTAAACTTGAATACCTCTGATGGTATTAAACTTGAATGAGTCATGGTATAAATAACAATAATAACCAAGCCTTTTTGAAACTTTGGATGATGCATCGGTTTCTCCTAGGCATCACATGCTTATTTTGTTCTTTGAAATGCAGGAATCCTCTTTCTTGTTTGGCCTGGGGTACATTGTTGCAGCTGGTGATAACACATGAAGACATACAAGAAGCAAAGTCAGGTAAAGGGAGTAGAGTCATTAGAATTGGTTTGCCAGCACATTGCCTTCTCCAAGTACTCTTGCGTTCTGCAAAAGCCAATTCCACTGGTATATTGATAAGTAAGTGATCACTTGTTGCACTACTAGTTGTAATTTCCTTCTTCCTCTAATTATTATATAGAATAAATAATAGTCAAGACTAAAAAATATTAGGTTGTTTAGTTTTCTGTTTGAAAGGATATTTGAAGTTTGCCTGAGCATCATAGGTTTGGTATGAATGAACTCTTTTGAATTGTGCAGCTTTTTGCCAGTATAGTTTCTAAGATAGCAGAGAATTTTCGGGCACTCTGTACAGGTATCTTTAAATTGTTCAAATAATTGTCCTTTACCATTTTTTTTAAATTTTTTGTAATAGTTTGGTTGTTGCTTGTGGAGCATGCATATGTATATTGGGTAATGTGAGACTGGAGTTTCTTGTTGACCAACAAGAATGTTTGGTCCAACAGTAAGGTACACACTAGTTTTATTGTGCGTGTGCGTGTGTTTGGATCAATTTGCCTATGCTGCTCAACTAATTATGAGCAAAGTTCCTTCATTGCCTTCATTAATAAAATGAAGATAATCTAGTTTAATGGAATAACTTGTCCCACTCTGCCCAAACCCCAAAGGGATTAGTAGTTTTCTGTTTTTGTGCATCGAGTATTCGGTTTGTACGTGTGCCATAATTGAATTGTTTTGTGTTGTTTTCTTGAACATGATTGGCTAATTAAACCAAAGCTTTGTTTCTGATGAGAAAGACTTTGGCAGGGTTGTTTATAAATTGTGAAATTGGCAGAGCTAGCTAGTCAATTATTTTATTCAATATTTCTGCACAACCCTTTTTTTTGGTGAATTATTCTGCACCTACACCCCTTGGTGAAGAATTATAATTAAGGTATCTACTTAAATATCTCTTTGCATATATATATATATATATATACATATGTATATAATTGCTTTCTTACCTAAAGCTCTCTTTGTTCAGTTTTCAGGCCTTCTAATTAACATGGAGCCACAGTGTGCAATCAAGAAAGATGCCACTGAATTAATATATTTTGTCATAATAACATTTTATTTCACCTATCTTCACCGTCTCAATTAGTTGTTCTGCCATGCTTGAAGCATTTATCATCTTTCTTTTTCCTTGTGCAGTTAATAGGTAATACCCCAATGGTATACCTGAACAACATAGTGGAGGGGTGTTTGGCCCGCATTGCTGCTAAGTTAGAGTCCATGCAACCCTGTTTCAGTATCAAAGATAGGCATGACATTAATTCACAAACTAGAGAGCTTTGATCTAATTTCGGGATTTCAATTTCAGAAATTTTAATTATGATCTTGTTTTTTGCACTCAGGACAGCATTTTGCATGGTCTAAGATGCTGAAGATAAAGGCCTCATTACACCGGGAAAGATTAGTCATGACTAATGAGTCACGTACGTTACAGTTTATATATTCCCTTGTAGAATATATTTAAGGGAAAAGGGTTGTGCCGGGTTGAAGAAAAAAAGAAACTGAACTTAAAAGACTTAACTACGAAAAACTTTCATGCACTTTTTTTGGTATTGAACTGACATGCACTTTGAGTGTTTAAAAGCAAATCAAATTGATTTAACATATGTAACAAAAAAATGATTTAACATATGTATCGAGTAAAGAAAAGATCAAACTAATAATAAAAACACATTATTTTTAATTTCGATTTAGTTCCATTTTTTCTTGTTATTGTTAAAATTGAACGCAATCAAGTCCATATTTTTTTAACATACTTATGTGAGTTTAATAAGCATGAATGATTAATAAATTTTTTAAATTATTAGTCAATAAAAAATCATTTTTAATATGATTTTTTTAAAAAGATAAAAAGCTTACATGAAAGTTTATAATTGGATAATAATGTAAAAAAAAACTTTATAATTAACGTATATATTATTTATTCTACTTATATTGTTTTTGTTGTTATACTACACCTCATAAAATTAAATTCTTTTCTTAACCCTGTCAAACTATAATCTAATAATATTTTGAACTTTTGATCACGATAGTGTGTAATTTTACTTGTTAGACATTTTAGTTATATTAAATTATGAAAACTATGTAGGAGAAGATTTTGATCTTGCATGTGAGTTAGCCAGGTGCACACTTGAAATAGTAAACTCTGTAAAGTTTTTGTTGAAGTGAAGTGAGGATACCTACATAATGTTTTAGAGTTTACCATTTTTTTTTCTTATTTCTGACAAACTTATTTAGTGATTTATAAAGTTCATTTGTTTCAATATGATAATTTACCAACTTTTGGTCTTGTGTCCTGACAGGGTGATGACTTTTCAAGGGGTAATGGTATTTTTTTTGTTTCTGTTGTTTACCCAATTTGATTTTTTAATATGATTTTTTTGTTGGTTCTTTTGGTCCTCTGAATTTTTGTGAAAAAAATATTATTTAATTTAGGAGCTACTTTATAATAAAATAAAATATAATAACTTTTTGTTCTGTGAAATTGTCTTAGAAATTTTTAATTTTTCAACCTCTTATTTTTATTTAATCTATCTATCATTTAAATATTCATTTTTTAAATAAATTTTAATATTAATATTAATTACAATCATGCTAATAAAGATTATTTTTAATCATTCATATTTAATCTCATGGGATATATCCTTGAGAAAAAATATGAATAATTAAAAATAATTTTTATTTCAAAGACGGTGCTTATATAAACACTGTCTTAGAAAGTTGCCAATTTTCTAAGACAGTGTTTTTTTATCCGTCGTTGAAAGTTTGATGTTGGTTTCTACGATGGTCAACAACCGTCGTTGAATGTCGTTTTTAACCGATGTAGAAAACCATTTTTTTAGTAGTGTTAACTAAATTTTCTTAAACCCTTAATATTGTTTTTAATTATTCATTCTCTCGATGTTTTATGTCTTATAGCACCAACTTGTAAATTCGTCTTTATAAGATGATACCGTTTTTGAGCACTTCTCCTTAACATTTTCTTCGTCTGAAGAGGCTTTGAGTTAAAAATTCCAAATGGGTTTCTTGAAGAAACAAGTTAAAGAATACTGGTCGAGTAGGTGAGCCTAAAGAGGCTTTAGTAAAAGAATCCACAAAAAGGGTTTTGGTTGGTAAAAAATCCTTTTGGTGAAGGGACTGGATGTATTATTGGGTTAAATGAATAACTGTTAAAACTCTCCTTGTTTTTGCCCTTTAACATATCTCTTTTAAAGCTTTCATAACTTCTCTCTTTAAAAAGAGAAAGTTGATTAAAAGATTAAGTATTTTTTAAAGTTTTAAAAAGTCTTTTTGATTAGTGTTTAAATCCTTGTGCTAAAACAATGTCTTAGCATTAGACGATTCAACGTTTTCAAAATATTTGTGATTTTTTCTTAAAATTAAACATAATTTAAATTCCTTATTATTATGTTTTCTTATGGCTAAAATCAATGTAACAAAAGAGGACATTAAACTAACAAAAAAAAATTTCTCCACTTTATTATTATCCCTAGACGGGAGTTATCCTGGTAATGTTGTGTTGCACTAGTGCAATATCATATGTGAGTGTGTCAATTAGTTTGAGATAAGGGTTTGAACCATTTAAGTCAAAATTTAGATGGTTTCTTGGGTGAACAAGAAGGTCATGAGATTTATGGTGGACCACTTTTGTCTACCCTTAGTTTCATCTCATCTACACAATAGTATGGTAGATCCTTTGTATCAATTTTTTTTGTTTTCTTTTTCTTTCTCCCTTAACCCCGTAGACCTCAGAACTCCATCGATGATGCATATGGCTACTCTCCATATCTGTTGGGGATAGCATGTACCTCGATGACCTCTTTACCATTGTCACCAACTAGACCATCTAGGAGTAGATTGTCTTCCTCCACACCAACTCATGGACGGTTGCTCATATGTTGCCACCTCCCTCGTCTCCCTCGCCCATGACAACGACCATTATATTTGAAAAAAAGAAAGAATTAATTACATTTTTAGTTCCTCAACTTTTTTAAATTTTAATTTTTAGTCCCTTAAGAAAAAATTGACAATTTTTAGTGCCTTATATATTTTTATTACTCAAAATTAATTTTAAATATAGAATAAATGAGGGGGAAACGGAAAAAACATAAACTAATTTTGACAGCAAATGGGGTACTAAAAATAAGCAAAAATATTTAAGACTAAAAATACTGACAAAAAAATTAAAGAAGGAATAAAAGTTGTTAAAAATTGAAGGAATAAAAATTAAAATCTAAAAATGTTGAAGGACTAAAAATTTAATTAAACTAAAAAATAATTATGCTACCAAATTAACATCCAATAACAAGAAAAAGGCTGGGGAAAAAATGAGACTATCACCATTCTCACCTTTCCAGACCCCAACGTTGTTCACCAAACTCCCTGCAAAGATAAACACCTTTGGCAAAGGAGATAAGGGAGGATACAACGTTGAGGGAATGAGAATAAGTTGTAGAGAAGAAGGAGAGGGAGAAGAAAAAAAAGGGTAAATAGTCTTTTTGTTCCTCAATGCGTAATTCGCTGACAAATGCGTCCCTGAAGGAAAAAAATACAAAATTTAGTCCCTGAAAGTTTAAAAAGTGCAACAAATATATCAGGGTGTTAACTTCTGCCCATCACAGTTAATAAAATAGTCTGTGTGGCACGGAGGGACATATGCATCATTGAAATGATTGTGAGCATATTAGTCATAATATTTTTTTGACTTTTCGTCTTACCACTCTGCTGACAAATGCGTACTTGAAAGATGAAAATGCAAAATTTAATCCCCAAAAGTATAAAAAGTGCGACAAATATATCCGGACGTTAATAATGAATTGTATAAAAGAGAAGTTAGGAAAAAAGGGATTAAAAAAAACTAAAATACATCTTAAGATTTAAACTCTTATACTTTGATTATCTATCTATTTATCCATCTATCAAATTATTAATTAGTTTTTTAATTAATCAATATAACTACTTATTTTCCAAATTAAAATAAATTCTTTAGTTTTATGATATAAAAAAATTGAGTTAGTATTTAAAAAAAATGAAAGTTTTTTATTTCTTGAAAATTTTTGTTTCTTTAATTAATTATTAATCTTTATTACGTACTTTGTCACAATATGTCTAATGGAATGCAAGGTCACTGCAGCCCCTAAATCAGCGAGAGATACAACTCTACGTCTCAAAGACAAAGAATAAACCTCTATATTAATTTTTTTTTTGTTTTTTGAAGTTAACCATTGTATTAGTTTGAACATTATTGTATTTTTTATTTAATTTTTTTTGGGTTCTTTATTTGTTAGTAACTATTTTCATTTCATTCATATTATATATAATAAGTATGGTATCGAGTGGAAGCATATAAGGTTTATCCAAGAAATTCTTTCATATTTGAGGTGTATATGTGTGTATGTGTGTAATATTTTATTGATTAAGGAAAAAGACTTATAATTCCACTTAGCTTTATCTAGATTAAATTTTGTGAGACTTTTTTTATAAAAAAATAATTGATTAAATTCTTTTTTTTAAAATAAATAAATTTGATCTCATAACCGGTTGTGTTTTTTCTACTCAAAACTTTTGACATGTTATTTTCAATCTAAATATAAGGGTACTTAAGTTAGAATTGAGATATGGAATAATTTTAAAGATTAAAAGTGAAAAATTTAGTAGAAATTTGATAAAATTATAAGATATAAGATAAAGCTTTTTGTAACAACAAAGATTAATGTTTGACAAGGAAATCAAAATAATAAAAATATATATATTAAAAGGAAATTCAAAAAATATATTACATAAGTACTAAAGGAATGGGAGTAGTAAATTATAAACACATAATAATAATAATAATAATAATAATAATAATAATAATAATAATAATAATTAGTCACAATCTATTATTAGGTCCGGATACATTTGTCGCACTTTTTATACTTTCAGAGACTAAATTTTATATTTTCATCTTTTTGGAACACATTTATCAATGAAGTGAGAAGATGAAAAGTAAAAAAAATATTATGACAAATATGTCCTTATGCTAACAATCCACATTGGCAATCATTTCAGTGACAAATTTGTCCCTCCATGTCATGTAGGTAATTTTATTAATGGTGAAAGGAAGTTAACGACCATATATATTTGTTGCACTTTTTATACTTTCATGAATTAAATTTTGTATTTCATCTATCAGGGATGCATTTATTAGCAACTTACACGGTGAGAGAGACAAAAGTGATTATTTAAAAAAAAATGTCAATGCTGCCATTAGAAATGACCTTTGATGGCAACCCATGCCGGAAAATTAGCACCGACGAGAAAAGAGAAATTTGTCAAATATATTTTATTCCCCGATAAGGAACTGGATTATTGAATAATTTAAAGGTTATTCACAATGGTCCACTGTAAATCACTTGGAGTCTATGTCCACCCAAAGAAGTCATCCAAAATTTAAGACAAATGTGTTGTAAAATTTATGCCAATATAAGTACACTCACATTAAATGCATAAACTTTTTTTTTTTTTGTGACGAAGCACACACATAAACATCTAATCTCTCTTATCAACATTACAAGTTTGATTGCTTGCATGATTAATGTATTGTTCAACCCCTTCTACAATTTTTCATTTAAGATTAATCCTGCCTAGATAATATCAAACATACATTTGCCTATTATTACAAAGATAAGAACTTACTTTTTATCAATGAACATGCATCTTAGATTTCGAAACACTAACAATATACAAACTTAACGTTATATGATTTCCCTGAAAAACAATTCATCTTTAAAAATATCAAGCTCAAATTCTTATCCTACAAGATTTCAGTTACCAAATAAATTAACCAAACTTGTTAGTTACAACTTTTTTTAAAAAAAAAAAAATTAAAAGAAAAGGTCATGCTAACTGTTTTATGCTGAAAAGAAATGGAAAAAAAATTCATTCTAACTTTTTGCTTTTTAAACTTTTGGTTTTCATCTTCTTGCAATAATGTATGCTGATTTCATTAAAAAGCGTGATGCTATCACGCTACACATGCACTAGTTAAAAAATTGCTTCTTCTTTTTAATTTAATCATTAATTATTTGATGCACTTTTAATAATGCATGCATAGACTTATGCTGAAAAGTATTAATATGTGATTCTAAATATACTAATTTATAAAATACTCTCGAAAAATAAGACTATTACATCCTTTAATCCGTTAACATAGTCCTATACATGCCTCTACCAAGCTTTTACACCACAAAAGGAAATAGTGATAAATGTGATTTAGATAGACTAAAAAATGTCGTGTAATTTTTTTATTCAATGAAATTTGGCGACTTGGAAAATTATGTTTATTCATTTTCAAAAAAACAATTCTCGTCAATTATGAGCAAAAACTATCATCTTCATGAGTTGTCGTT
This sequence comes from Glycine soja, assembly GCF_004193775.1. Lineage (NCBI taxonomy): Eukaryota > Viridiplantae > Streptophyta > Magnoliopsida > Fabales > Fabaceae > Glycine > Glycine soja. Next base: position 43,431,367 of record NC_041019.1, on the reverse strand, counting down.
TTCCATTTCCACAAACATGATCTACAGGGTAGCCACGCCTTTTCAGTTAAAAAACTACTGCATAGAAGTTATAGGAAAAAAACGTTATTTCTTTCTCTCTTTTTCAAGGGAATGAGAATGGTGCTAGGGCATTTGGTTAGATATATGTTACTTTGCCAATCTTAGTCTGGGTCATTTTCAACTACCGAATGTTAACACAATTTGGTAATGGTTTTTTTTTATCCCTTGCCCTAGTTAATTCAATATGCTAACTGCCTCTACTTAAAATAACAAAGGTATATATATATATATATATATATATATATATATATATATGACACTTACTAAAGGGAATAAAGGGAGCAAAATGTCCATATAGCCAGGGTTAGCCAGTGGTTGTGAATGAATGGATGAAATTGCACTCACATGGTGGGAAATGATGATGTATGATTGAAGCAGAAAACTAAATAAACAAAAAGAAAAAAATGCTCTTGTTCTCAATAAAGAATTATTATAAATTTATATTAATAACCCTTAGACCCATTAGATTTGTTATAAAGTTGTTGCCAAAAGGCTTATGCGGCAATAAAGACCTGCTTGCGTAGTGAACATCTTTCTACACATTGATTCACTCATCTTTTTCACCCTTCTTATGGTCACTAAAATGTGAACGTAAATGCAAATGGAAAAGGAAGAATCGTGTGAATGATATTTGGGAGTTAAAGTTAGAGGAATATATATTTGGGTATACTATGACTCATGAATATTACTTCTAGCTTTTTCACTGTGTGGTCCTCGTTTTCGTTCCAAAAATTTTCATGTAGTTCGAAGCTTTATACGATTATGATTTTTTTTTTGTTAGTGGAAACTAACAATATGGTTTCCTATTGGAACTTTTAAAATTACAAAGATAGGTTGAAATAATTTTAATGAAAATGTGAAAGGACCATATAATTTTTTCGTTGTTATATATTTTTGCTTTAAAATATGTGAAGGAAGAAACTTGGGCTGAAAATTCAAGTCCAGATCTTGCTGTGGTAAAATATATGATAATAATCACGTGACCATAAAAAAATATATGATAATAATTAATCAAGTCTTGAAAATCAGTTTTCTCAATTAAGCATATTACTAATATGCACCTTTCATTGATGGATGATAAAATTATGGTTAAATAAAGTTTAATTGTTAATTTAAAGTTAGATTATTGTTTGGCAATTTTTAAAATGAGACTTGTTGGTAAAGAAAGTCTTGAGTTGTTCAAGTGAAAAAAAAGCTTCTGTAAGCTTCTTTTTTTATGTTTATTCAAGACTTGCTGCAACACCTTTGATACTTTCTTGAAAAGTTTTGTTAGTGTGGTCCAACTAAAAGAAGCATGGAATATGTATAAGCATGCAAAAAGTGATATTTATTTTTCATTACATTTTATAGTGATTAGGATATTAATCAATAGTCCCTCGGTTCGATAATAATCGTCCAAAAAGTTCTAAAATAATAATTATTTGAATTTTTAATGTAAGATTAATTTTTTTATTTATATTATTTATAATATTAATGATGGATAAAAATAATTAATGATGATAAGATTAATTTTATAAAATTGTTATTCTCTTTCATATATTTATTGATTTTTCTTTTGTTTGTGTAAAATAACCTATGATGATAGTTATAATGGGTCGGGGAGTATATCTAAATCATTCTTGTGCATCAAATTAATAATTTTTAGGATTTTTAAGGAGAGGTGTTATTAAAACATTTTCTTCTCTTTCTTTTTTACCTTTTATACTTAAACCAAGAGTCAGCAAAAAATGTTATTCATGTTATATTTGTTACTTTATATCACTTTTGTCATAATGTATTAATGGTTTTATTTTTTTATGCACAATCTCTAATATTTCAAGAAGATGAAAAATATACTTAAAAAAATCAGCCAAAATTGAAGAAAAAATCAGTATACAAAATCAATACAATGATTTTGTTATGTGCCTTTCGTGTCTATGTTGCATAATATATGCATATTTATCTGCTCAATAGTATCTAAAATCTTGCTCCTACTAGACTGTTGGATTGCTATTGCATAATATATTAGTGTGGGCCATTAAGGTATGTGTGTAGCCATATCTTGTGATTCATACAAACATTGACCACACCACACCCTACATATTTGACCAAGCTAGTAAATTGGGTACTGGAGCATGGTTGACCATTCAACTTTAATTTGTTGTTAAATGTTGTTAACTAGGGAATATATATCCCCAACACACCAAACCAAACATTGCTTTCTTTAACAAACATATCAAACTCAAAGCCACACATTTATGTTCAATAGGGGTCATGCATATCATCATATATAGCACCAATAAAACTAAGCCGTTGAAGTATCATTCCATTGTGTGCCCAACCAACTAATGTGTGCAAGCTTTCTCATGTTTATATAATAAATATCCAGAATCTCGATTTTGCTACACACGTTTCTTCTTTCAAATGGCTTAAGCCATAGACAAGGAATTTGTCTTATGAGACAAAGTATAGGGAGCATGGTACTTGTACTACTAGCTATCTTGGTTCTAATAAGATAGCGTGCAAAGTACAACCGCACGAAAAAAAATAGAGAGGCATTTATACCTGAGGCTTTGAAGAATAAGTTGGTTATTGCTTTGCTTGACACAACACAATATCTGATGCAACAATATCTAGTTGGTATTAGCCACTTTGAATCCAACTTTTGCGATTACCTTTTAGGGAAAGGTTTAAAGAATAAGAATAAAATATACACACATATATATATATATATATATATATATATATATATATATATATATATATATATATAAAGAGTCATCTCACAACTGCATTATTAAATGAATAATAGTTGCACAAATTATCTCACAGTTGTACTAAAGCTTAACTTACAGCTAACATAATATTTGATTGTCTAATATTAGCTAATAGAATATTTGACATATCTTAACACCCCCACTCAAGTTGGTGCATGGATATCACACATTCCCAACTTGAATAAAGACTCATTAAACACTCTGCTTGACACTCCTTTGGTGAGAATATTAGCCAACTACAATTAAGATCTTACAAAGGGAAAGGAAATTATTCCAGCTTCAAGCTTCTCTTTGATGAAATGTCTGTTAATTTCCACGTGCTTTGTTCTATCATGTTGGACAGGATTGTGAGCAACTGCTATAGTCGACATATTGTCACAGTACAAACTCATAGTTTCATTTGATTTAAAGCCCAAATCTTATAGCACATTTTTAACCCACAAAAGTTCACATACACCGAGTGTCATGCCTTTGAATTCTACTTCAGCACTAAATCTTGCTATTGCAGTTGTTTTTTACTCCTCTACCCTAAGTTACAAGATTCCCTCCTACAAAAGTAAAGTATCTAGAGGTATGATCCTTCATAGACTTGGTAAACCTTTCAAACCATGTTCTTGGGGATTGTTTTAATCCATATAGAGCCTTCTTTAATTTGCAAACTTTCATTCCATTTGAATTTGTCTTTCCTGGAGGGGAATCCATATAAAGTTCTTCTAAAATTTCTCCTTGTAGGAAAGCATTTTTCACATCAAATTGTAGAAGAGGCCAATCTTGGTTTGCTAGCAACAGAAGTATTCTCACAGTGTTGAGCTTGGCTATCGGTGCGAACATCTCTTGGTAATCTACACCATAAGACTAAGTGTAACCTTTAGCCACAAGTCATGCTTTATACCTCTCAATAGTTCCATCATCTTTGTGTTTGATTGTAAATACCCATTTGCAGCCCACAGTTTTCTTCCCTCGTGGTAAGGATACAAGATTCCAAGTGTTGTTTTTTTCTAAAGATGCCATCTCATCAATCATTGCTTCGGTCCATCTAGGATCTGCCAAAGCTTCCTGTATATTACTAGGAATAGAAATTGAAGATAATTGAGATACAAATGATGCATATGACTAGGATAACTTGTGATATGACACATATATATTTGCTAATGGGATATTTAACTTTGGCTTAGAGGTCTGGTTCATATTTAGCTGGAGGTTGACCACAATTAGAGCGAGGTGGAAGATTATATTGGACAGTAGTAGACTCAATGTTTGGTGTACTGGTGGTCTCACACAGACAAGGATCAATTTCATGATCGATTTCATCTAAATTAGTATTATCAAGGGTGGGATTAAGAGAAACAATTTCATGATCAATTTCATCTGCATTAGTATTATCAGAGATAGGATCAGAAGGTACCTCTGAAGAGTCAAGCCGAACCTGTGGAGAAGATTGAGCCAATTGGTTATGATGAGAAGACATTGTATTATCCAAAAAAGAAGTGTCCATCTTTAGGATTGGCTCACTTCCTGTAGAATGATCTTCACACGATAATTTATCTTCACAATATAATTTTATATCTAAGATATCAAACATACTAACATTATGATTATGCAATTCACTTTCATTTCCTCCCTGAAGTGTAGAATCAACATAAAAAAATTATGCTCATTAAATGTCACATTCGTAGAGATATAAAATTTCTTTGATGGTGGATGGTAAGCACAATAACCTTTTTGAGTTGATCCATACCTGACAAAAACACATTTGATAGCTCGTTCCTCTAGCTTTGTACGTTGATGCGAGTGTAAGTGAACAAATATAGCACATCCAAAAAACATAAGGTGGTAAATAAACCATGGAAGGAAGGATACAATGATCAGGCAACATATCTAGAGGCCTTCTAAAGTTAAGCACAGTAGAAGAGGTTCGATTAATCAAATAAACTAGAGAGCTCACAGCCTCACCCAATAAATGAGATGGCGCATTACCATCTATCAAAAGTGATTTTGTCACCTCTAATATATGTCTATTTTTCCTCTTATCCGCTCCATTTTGTTGTGGTGAATAAGGACCTGTAGTTTGACGCAAGATACAATTAGAGTTCATGAACTCTTAATTGACTCTTAAAATATTCTCCTACATTGTCTTATCAAGACCTTAATATATGTGTTAAATTGTGTAGCTATCATCTGATGAAAGGAATGAAACACATCACACACATCACTTTTATGTTTAAGCAAATACACCGGGTTACCCGAATACAATCATCAACAAAACCGATAAACCATTTTTTTCCATTATGGTAGATTGTGGGGCAGGGCCCCAAACATTTGTGTGAATTAATGAAAAAGGAAAGTCATTTTTTTATTGCTTAAAGGAAACACAACATGATGGCTTTTTGCCTTTACACAAGTTTCACAAAGAAAATCAGAAATATTGCATTTATGAAATAGCGATGGAAATTACTTTTATAGATAACCAAAAGAGGGATGTCCCAATCGCCTATGCCATAGCCAAATTTCCTTTTTGTTTTTATCTTGTATGTGTTCATTCGCAAGACAAGCCAATGCTCCTTTATAGGTTTTTTGTGAGACATTTTCCACATAATACAATCCTAGACTCTCTCTACCACTGCCAATCTTCTCCCTGGAATGGATGGTCTAAAAAAGACAATGGGTTAGATAAAACGAGGCAACACAAGAATGTGATTTGGTTAATTTGCTAATAGAGAAAAGATTACAGTTCAATGTAGGAACAAATAAAACATTAGGAATCGATAAGGATAGTGAGAGGCATACAGTACCTACACCTTCAATAGGAGATGAGATCCCATTGGCATTAATAATAACAGTTTTAGAACAATCAAGGGAAAAACTAGTAAATTTATGAGGATCACAAGTCATATGATCAATAGTACTTGAATCAATTATCCAATCACTACCCCTAGTAACAACAGAAAGATTAAGAGCAGAGTTAGATATACCTGACTTGGTCACAAATTCAGCTGCAGTAGAAATATGGCTCTTGGAAGTAGCGTCTACCTTGGTATTGGGAGTAGTTTTGCCTTTTGGATGCCAATCTGGATAGCCATGGAGTTTAAAACATGTCTCCATGACATGATTATCCCCATTGCAGTGGGTACACTTGCAGATTCCTTTCTTAGAATACTTCTTAATAGCAAAGGAAGTCCTCATAGTAGACTCACTATCAAGCATAGCCTCTTAGCGGTTTGCCTAAGCACAAACAGTTGCATAAACTGATTGAACATTTGGAAGGGGAATGGTAGCAAGGATACGACCACGAACTGCATCCAAATGTGAATCCAGGCCAGCCAAAAAGACATAAAATCATTAAGAATTAATCATGTTGTTATACTTCTCGACATCTTTAGGGCATTCCATGGTACAATTCATGATAGTATCATACTACAACCATAATCTTTGCAATTTACCAAAGTATGTAATAACAGAGTCTCCATTTTGCTGAGTAGAGATTACCTCACGATATAATTGATATGATCTGGACGCATCCTGGTTGATTGAGTATGTTTGCTGCACACTGTCCCAGATGTCCTTTGTCATAGCTAAGCAAATAAAGAGGGATTTGATTTCTTTCGTCAAGACTTGACTTGGCATTTTTCATCTTCCCATGCTTCATATTCATCAGATTTCTTGTTTTCTGGTGCAGCCTTTGTTCCAGAGATGTAACCCCAATGTTTTTTGCCTCTAATCTTGTTCTACACGTTCATCGACCACTCGACATAGTTGGTGTCGTCAAGTCGTTCAAGGGTGAGCGCTATTCAAATAAATAAATAAGCATTGATTCCTATATTGGAGAGGATGTTGGTGCTCTGATACCATATGGAAAGGTTTAAAGAATAAGTCTAATGTATTTTATTTAAAGAATAGTGTAATATCTATCTATCTATCTATCTATCTATCTATCTATCTATCTATCTATCTATCTATCTCTCCTTTCCTCTCAAACATTCTTTTAAATGGTTTTGCCAAACGTTGACTCATTTTTTTTCTTCACCGAAAAAAAATATATTAGTACATGGACATTTAATGTGACTTTAAACTTCTAAAAGTATAATAATTAAAAAAAAGCTTAAAACCCATCCATCCTGGAGAAAAGTAAATAAATTGTATAACATGTAAAATTTAAAATGAATTTAAACAATACTTAATTACAATCATAAAAGTAATTTAGACAAACACGAACACAATCATAAGGGGGATATGGCTTGGGCTTGGTACCAGGAGGATATTGGAACTTAGTACAGAAATGACTAGGGAATTGCTTGGGGCACCCAGCAATTTTTAAAATTGTCAAAAATATCCTTATTAGTTATAAATAACAGGAGGAGTTTTTCATTTCTGCAGTGTCATTTTTTTTCCGCAAAATCTCGATCACTTAGTGTAAGTTTCTTCTGTTAAGATCGGTTTCGAACCGTATTTGTTCTCCGATGATGTACAAGCGTTGTTCAGGAGTATATGGTGAATTCTGGTCGGTTTTTGTCGTCGGAGAAGAAGAGTTATACGAAAAAAATTTGAAGAACCTTCGGATTGACAATCCATATGATTCATACAGATTACTGATCCGTAGGTTCGTAAATTTTTTTAAAATTGTGAATATTTTAAAAATAATTTTTTTGTAATAACAAAAATCCGTAAATATTTTAATAATTTTAGTAGATAAAAATATTAATTTTGTGATATTAGTGCTATAAACAAAAATATTGATTTTCTGATATTATTTTATAGTGGTATAAACAAATGTATTTAGTAATTAGATTGTTAAAAAAATTATAATATATATAAACTTTTTAAAAATTACTAAAACTAACATTAGATTGCTTAAATTTTAATTTAGTGATTAATTAAAAATAATTTAATTCAAAAACATGACCAATTTAATTACTAAAAGATATTATTTGTTGCTCAATGTTACTTCAACAAAGGGATAATATTAGACAAATTATTTGTAGCTAACCAGTAACTAACAAAGGGATAATATTAGACATGATAAAACAACTATTATATATAAGAACATGATTGCAAAAAGTTTATGGTCAACACATGATAAAACAACTATTATATAACTAACAAAGGAATCATGTTCGTAAGTCATAATAATATTCCTAATAATTAAAAGGAATAATGTTCCAAGTCATAATAATGTTCACAAACATGGCCAAAATAACACATGGTTAACAGTCAGATCAAGGAATTCGAAAACAATTTCCATGCCAGCTTTCAAGGATAGGGTTTCACAAAAATATTTCCATCCAACTCCAATTTTAAGTGTCTTTCTCCAGTGATTGAACACAAGTCGACATTCTGCAACGTCCTCCAAATGCAAATGAGTCCAGCTTTTGTCTTTAAGAACATTGATTAAATTGATTGTTCCTTATTCTTCTGCATTCTGAGCCTATCATTTAAAAGGGGATTAAAAGTTTATTAGTGGGAAAATTTTGAAACTTAATTCACCCCCTCTCTTAAGTTATTGAGGCCATAGGTCCAACAAGTGGTATCAGAGCATGATTCTTGTTTAAAGTTTAAAAACTTCAAGAATAATTATGACCTCATCTAACTTTCCATTTCCTGAGGGAAATTCTTCTAATAGGCCTCTTGTTTTCAATGGCGAGGGCTATCACTATTGGAAAACTTGAATGCAAATCTTTATAGAAGCCATAGATTTAAATATATGGGAAGCCATTGAAATTGGTCCCTTCATTCCTACAATGGTTGTGGGAAATATAACTATAGAAAAACCTAGAGAAGAATGGGATGATGATGAAAGAAGAAGGGTTCAATACAATTTAAAGGCCAAAAATATAATCACTTCTGCATTAGGCATGGATGAATATTTTAGAGTCTCAAATTGTAAAAATGCAAAAAGAAATGTGGAATACACTACAAGTAATCCATGAAGGCACAACTAATGTCAAGAGATCTAGAATAAACACTCTCAAACATGAATATGAACTATTTAGAATGAATCAAAATGAGACCATACAAGATATGCAAAAAAGATTTACACATATAGTTAATCATCTTACATCATTGGGAAAAATATTTCCTAATGAAGATCTCATTAACAAAGTGTTGAGATGTTTAAGCAGGCAATGGCAACCAAAGGTAATAGGAATTGCAGAATTGAGAGATCTCGCTAACATGACTCTTGCCACTCTCTTTGGAAAACTTCAAGAACATGAAATGGAACTTATGAGACTCTATCAACATGAAGAGAATGACAAATAGAATAAAGGAATTGCACTCAAAGCCTCATTGATGTAAGCTCCATTGAAGCTTGTAGGCCTAGGATCTTCTTCATCAATGGATTCATTTGCTTCTTGGAAGATAAATGACAGCGGAATGGAGAAGGAAGAGAGAGAGGAGACGCCACTTCAAGGAGAAGATAAGTCTAGAAGAAGCTCACCACCATAGGAGGCCATGGATAAGAGCTTGGAGGAAGAAGGAGATGAATGAAGGGAGAGGGAGAGAAGAGCACGAAATTTTGTGCTCTAAAAGAGCTTTGAAATCTGAAGTTAATATTCAAATGATCAAAGTTGAAAAAAATGCATACACCTGACCTCTATTTATAGCCTAAGTGTCACACAAAATTGGAGAGAAATTTGAATTTCAATTCAAATTTCACTTGAATTTGAAATTGAATTTGTGGAGCCAAACTTTGGAGCCAAAATTTCACTAATTATGATTAGTGAATTTTAGTTATGGTTCAGCCCACTAATCCAAGATCAATTCCAAGATTCTCCACTAAGTGTGCTTAGGTGTCATGAGGCATGTAAAGCATGAAGGACATGCACAAAGTGTGACTATATGATGTGGCAATGAGGTGTAGTAAGCAAATGCTCACCTCCCCCTCTAAAATTTAATTGGATTGGGCTTCTACCAATTCAACTAAATTTATTTCCAACCACACATATCAAATATTCACTTAGTGCACGTGAAATTACAAAACTACCACTAATACAAAAACTAGTCTAGGTGCCCTAAAATACAAGGGCTGAAAAATCCTATATTTCTAGGATACCCTACCTACAATATGGAGCCCTAAATACAAGGATCAAATATAATGAAATCCTAGTCTAATATGTACAAAGAGAATTGGACCCAAACTTGGCCTATAGGCTCAAAAATCTACCCTGAGGTTCATGAGAACCCTAGGGCCTTCTTCAGCAGCTCTAGCCCAATCCTCTTGGAGCCTCTTGCTCATGGCTTTAGTGACTGGTCCCTTCCTAGGGAGGATTGCATCATCCCCTTCTCCTTGAAAAAGATTTGACCTCAAATCTGTTAGTTCCTCCTCCTCAATATCAGCTCCACCTGCAAAATGAATTAAATCAGAAATGTTAAAAGTGGTGATGACTCCATACTCTTCTGGGAGGTCCAACCTATAGGCATTGTCATTGATCCTCTCCAAAACCTGAAAAGGTCCATCCCCTCTAAGGCTAAGCTTGGATTTTCTTTTAGTAGGGAATCTATCCTTCCTAAGATGGAGCCAAACCCAGTCACCCTTATTAAGAACTAGCTCTTTTCTTCCTACATTGCCTTTAGTTGAATACACCTTTGTTTGGTTCTCTATTTGGTTCTTAACCCTCTCATGCAACTTCTTTACAAACTTTGACCTAGATTCCCCTTCTTTATGTATATAAGAAGTGTCTAGTGGGAGGGGAATGAGGTCTAACGGTGTTAGGGTATTGAACCCATAGACAACCTCAAAAGAGGACTGCTTGGTGGTTCTATGAACCCCCCTGTTGTAGGCAAATTCTACATGAGGAAGATACTCATCCCAAGACTTATGTTTGTTTTTCAGAAGAACCCTTAAAAGGGTGGATAAAGACCTATTCACTACCTCTGTTTGCCCATCAGTTTGTGGATGACAAGTGGTAGAGAAATGATGTTTAGTTCCTAGCTTAGCCCATAGGGTTTTCCATAAGTGGCTAAGGAACTTAGCATCTCTATCTGACACAATGGTCATAGGCAAACCATGGAGTCTCACAACTTCCCTAAAAAAGAGTTTTGAGATATAGGAAGCATCATCCACCTTGTGGCATGGTATAAAGTGTGTCATCTTGTTAAACCTATCCACCACCACAAAGATAGAGTCTACACCTCTTTGGGTTCTAGGAAGCCCAAGGATAAAGTCCATACTAATGTCTACCCAAGGTGCAGATGGGATGGGTAAGGGTATGTATAGCCCATGAGGCATCACCTTAGACTTGGCTTGTAAACAAGCCACACATCTAGTGCAATGCTTATGGACATCTTTCTTCATATGGGGCCAAGAAAACTTTTCTTTGAGTAAAACAAGGGTCTTGTCTATCCCAAAGTGGCCCATGAGCCCACCCTCATGGCTCTCTTTCACGAGTAATTTCCTAATGGATCCTTGGGGTATGCAAAACTTTCCCTCTTTGAACAAATACCCCTCAGCCAAATAGAATCCATCTTGGGCCTTTTTCCCACAACTCTCGTAAATGGGAGAGAAATGTTCATCTAAAGCATATAAGTCCCTAATATTATCAAATCCTAAAATTTGAGCTCATAGGGAGCAAAACAATGTGTGTCTCCTAGAGAGGGCATCAGCTACCACATTTGTTTTTTCCTTTTTGTATTTGATAACATATGGAAATTGCTCTAGGTACTCTACCCATTTTGCATGCCTCTTGTTTAACTTGCTTTGCCCTCTAATGTACTTAAGTGATTGATGATCACTATGAATGACAAATTCCTTGGAAACAAGGTAATGTTCCCAAGTTTGGAGGGCTCTTATTAAGGCATAAAGCTCTTTATCATAGGTGGGGTAGTTAAGGGTGGCACTATGAAGTTTTTCACTAAAATAAGCAATAGGGTGCCCACCTTGTAACAATACAGCTCCAACTCCCACTCCAAAGGCATCACATTCTAGCTCAAAAGTTTTAGAAAAGTCAGGAAGAGCTAGAACAGGTGCCTTAGTAAGCTTTTCTTTGAGCAAAGCAAAGGCTTGCTCTTGTTTTTCACCCCAGGTAAATGCCATATTCTTCTTCACCAGCTCATTGAGAGGTGATGCAATTGTAGAGAAATTAGGAACGAACCTTCTATAGAAGCTTGCTAACCCATGGAAGCTCCTAATATCTCCCACACTTTTTAGGGTGGGCCATTCTTGGATGGCCTTGATTTTCTCAGGGTCCACTTGGACCCCATTTCTACCAACTACAAAACCTAAGAAGACTATATTATCTACACAAAAGGTACAATTCTCTATATTTGCATAGAGGGTGTTTTTCCTAAGGACTGAAAGAACTTGCCTGAGATGTCCTAAGTGATCATCTAGGCTCCTACTGTACACTAAAATATCATCAAAATAAACAACTACAAATCTACCTATGAAATCCCTTAAGACATGATGCATAATCCTCATAAAGGTGCTTGGTGCATTAGTGAGCCCAAAAGGCATCACTAGCCATTCATACAAACCAAACTTGGTCTTGAAAGCGGTTTTCCACTCATCACCCTTTTTCATCCTGATTTAGTGATAACCACTTTTAAGATCAATTTTTAAAAAGATATTGACACCATGCAACTCATCAAGCAAATCATTAAGTCTAGGAATGGGGTGCCTATACTTTACAGTGATGTTGTTGATGGCCCTGCAATCTATACACATTCTCCACGTACCATCCTTTTTGGGCACCAACAACACTGGCACAACACATGGGCTTAGGCTCTCTTGGACCCAGCCCTTCTCCAACAATTCTTTAACCTGAGACTTTATCTCCTTAGTCTCCTGAGGGTTAGTCCTATAGGCTGGCCTATTAGGAAGGCTTGCTCCTAGGACTAAATCTATTTGGTGTTCTATTCGCCTTAAAGGAGGTAGCCCAGGGGGTATCTCTTTGGGAAATATATCACCAAATTCATGTAAGAGTTCTTGGACCTTTGGGGGTAAGGTCTCAAATGTAGGAATTGTGGCAGTGCTAAGGGACGTTTCCCTTGATAGGAGAAGGTAGAAAGATTGTTTGAGAAGGAGTACTCTTTTAATATCACCTTTTGTTGCAAAATGATTTTCCTTCTTAACAATCTTCTTGGAGGAATCCTTTTCCTCTTTTTCCTTCCCCCTGGCCTTTGAAGACAAGGCCTTACTATCCTTCTTTTTCTTTTGTTTTTCTAATTTTTCTTCCTCATCCCTCTTATCTTTCATAGTTAGTTGATCTTTGGCCACATGTGAAGGTGTTTGAGGATGCAACACAAATTTAGTGCCAAGATGGGTGAGGGTAATCTCATTAGTTAGGCCATTATAAATGATCTTCCTATCAAATTGTCTCGGCCTTCCTAAAAGAATATGTCCTGCCTCCATGGGAACTATATCACAATTAACTTCATCCTTATATGTCCCAATGGAGAAAGGTACCTTCACTTTTTGGTTAACTATCATTTCCCCTTGCTCATTGAGCGATTGAAGTTTATAAGGTTTTGGGTGGGGAATAATAGTGAGGTTCAACTTGGAAACTAATCTTGTGCTACAACAATTGCAACAAGATCCATTATCCACAATGAGAGAACAAGTTTTATCTAAAATTTTGCATCTTGTATGAAATATGTTCTCTCTTTGGAATTGAGATAGATCACAAGATTGACCTCCAAGGAGCCTTCTAACCATTAAGAGGTCACCTTCTTCATGGGGGTAGACTTCCTCACTAGACTCTTCACCCCTTACTTCATCTTCACTTCTACTAGAGGAAGGGCAAGAAGTAGTCTCCTCTTGACTACTATAAATGTCTTGACCCCTCATGATCATGGTTTTCTTTGTAGGGCATTGAGAGGCAATGTGACCTTTCCCAAGACATTTAAAGAATTTAATGTTGCTAGTCCTTTCTTGGGAACTAGTCTTAAGGGTGTATTTCTCTATGATCTTACCCTTATCTTCCTTGGGTTTTGAAGGTGCAGCCCCTAAAATTCCATGGGCTTGGTCCTTCCTTGGATAAGAGTGAGAGCCATAAGATTTTGAAGAAGGCTTTCTTTTAAGTTGTTGCTCCACTCTTATACAAAGTTGGACTAGCTCATTTAGGTCCCTATATGGAAGGAGTTCAACCTTGTCCCTCACTTCCATATTAAGCCCACTAAGGAACCTAGCTATGCTTGTTCTTTCCTCCTCCCTAAGTTCAACTCTTAAAAGGAGTAGTTCCATTTGTTGTCTATATTCTTCAACACTCATACTCCCTTGTCTAAGCCTTTGGAGTTTGTCCATAAGCTCCCTCTCATAGTAGGAGGGAATGTGTCTCTTCCTAAGGGCACTCTTAAGATCATTCCAATACTCTACTGGAGGATCCCCATGAATCTTTCGTTCCCTAACAAGGGAAGTCCACCAATAGAGGGCATACCCTTGAAAGCTAATGGTAGCCAATGGAACTTTTCGCTCTTTGCTAATATGATGGCAAGCAAAGAGTTGTTCAACCTTCATTTCCCAATCTAAGTAGGCCTCAACATTATCTTTTCCATGGAAATATGGGAGGCTAATGTTAACCTCTTGAGGCCTTCTATCCTTTTCTCTTCTTTGGGAGTGATGTTTAGTATGTGAACTATGACGCCCTCTATAATAGTCGCTAAGTTCTTCACTTAAACTCTTGCAAGAGTCATGACTACTATAGGAGGCATGTTTTTCTCTTTTCATTTCTTTCATTATTTTTCTTCTTTCTTCCTCTCTTATTTTCTCTCTTTCATCTTGACTTATTTCTTCCACTCTTTTTTTACCTTTTCTTTTCTCTCTTGTTTTTCTTTCCACAACTTAAGGGATCTCAACTCATCTAATATCTTATACAAGGGGTCCTTAGGAGTAGAACCCTCACCATTAACACTAGATGAAGAATGAAGACTCATGTTGGTTCCTAAGTTATGGTTCTTTCTTGTTGGGGGTTTGAAAAAAAGGTAAAATAAACTATGGTTGAAACTAGCCAAAATAAACACTAAAAGAGGTGTGGAAGATAAGGTAAAAACTAATTGGTAAAAGGCAAGCTATCTAGGCGGTTTGACAATGGAGGGTAAAGGAAATAAGCTATGAAAGTAAGCAAGAAATTAAAGTGCAAGAAATGCAAACTAGGCGGATCCTAAGAGTGTTTGGATGACCTCATTTAAGGTTCCCAACAAAACACTCACTATCTTAAGGGAAAGTTGCCTAAAATTATTACACACAAATGGAAGTAGGGTGACCTATTGGAGGCTCCCAACTTACTTCCAATGAAAGGCCTTTTTGTTACAAAATTTGAAAGCAAAACAAATTGCCAATTACAAAATTACAAAAAAAAAAATGTCCTCAATTGTGGTGGCTATTCTCTCTTTAGTGTTTCACTCAATTTGGAGTGCTTCTTAGTCCAATAGCTCTTAAGGTGGTTGGACCCTTGCTTCTTTACTTAAATTCTTCAAGATATGGCACCAATACTCCTTTCCAATTCCCTATATGGCAACTCACAAGCAAGAAAACAAAGAGACAAGCAGTAACCAAAGACAAAAAAAAATGAAATGAAAGCTAAACCAATAGAGTTTTAACAAGACAAATTTCCAAGGATTATTCAACAATTAAAGCAATAAAAAGCACAAAAAAAGCAAGCTAGGACTCAAAGAGAAACCTAGAATGGCTCTAGAATAGAGTAGAAAAACTAAAAAAAAACTCAAGAAACCTCTAGTTTTGGCACTTGTTTTCACAATAATTTTCAATTGAAATTTCAGAACTAGGATTGGTATAAAATAGGCACCAATTATAGCATAAATTTTGAGCCAAAACAACAAGCACACTTTCCTTTCACTTTTTTTTCCTGGACACTGATTTTTCTGCCAACTTGTGCGATTTTTCTTATTTTTTCCTTTAATCCAAATCGCTTGGTTCTTTTTTATAATTTTGGTCCAGATGTCTAGAAAATTCAGTAAAAATTTCAGCTCAAAAAACGTAGTGACCAATTCCCAGTAATTTATACAAGTTCGTATGTTCAAGCTGCCAGCACCAACGATTTCAACCTAGAAATCAAGAGTAGTGTTTATGCTGCTTAAGGCTTGGATAGTTACAATTTGTGTTTGCTTATGCTCAATTATCTTGAATAACACAATTCAAGAGAGCTTAAGACTTATTTTGATTCACAAATCCAACCACAACTCAGCACCACAACTCAACTTCATCATAGGCATCATGTAGGAAACTTAGAAAACAAAAAAAAGTTCAAGAACAAGACTACTTCTAGGAATTGATTTAGAACATGTTATGAACTAAATAACATGCCTGAATTAGACTCAAAATTCAAAAGATAGGCTAAGAATGACAAAAATACATGAACAAATGTATCTAGAATTCAATCAACAAAATAAAAATTCAACACAAACTTAGAACATAATGTGACAATTACTATGACTAAACATGACTCTAAGACAACATGGATTAAGTGATTTACACTTAGATTTTTGGGTTTTTTTTTCTAATCAATATTTTGGAAGAAAATTTAGATCTAAAGGTTCAACACAAGAATATTATGAATGAAAAATGATAGAACCTAAAATCAACACAAAAAACATGATTCAAGAGTAGATCTACAAAATTTGAACCATAGAAATGCAAGAACAAGTGTAGATCTAAGATTTAATCGGTTTATTTTTTTTAATCTACTCTAAACAGAACCAAACCACAAGACAATGGAGGATATACAAGGAGAATAAGATGAAGAACAAGGAATTAAAGAGAATTCACCGAACAAAAAGATAGAGGAAGCAAAAGAACATCACCTAGATGAAGATGCTCTGATACCACATGATGTAAGCTCCATTGGAGCTTGTAGGCCTAGGATCTTCTTCATCAATGGATTCCTTTGCTTCTTGGAAGATAAATGACAGCGAAATGGAGAAGGAAAAGAGAGAGGAGACGCCACTTCAAGGAGAAGATGAGTCTAGAAGAAACTCACCACCATAGAAGGTCATGGATAAGAGCTTGGAGGAAGAAGGAGATGAATGAAGGGAGAGGGAGCGAAGAGCACGAAATTTGGTGCTCTAAAAGAGCTCTGAAATTTGAAGTTAATATTCAAATGATCAAAGTTGAAAAAAATGCACACACATGACCTCTATTTATAGCCTAAGTGTCACAAAATTGGAGGGAAATTTGAATTTCAATTCAAATTTCACTTGAATTTGAAATTGAATTTGTGGAGCCAAACTTAGGAGCCAAAATTTCACTAATTATGATTAGTGAATTTTAGTTATGGTTCAGCCCACTAATCCAAGATCAATTTCAAGACTCTCCACTAAGTGTGCTTAGGTTTCATGAGGCATGTAAAGCATGAAGGACATGCACAAAGTGTGACTATATGATGTGGCAATGGGGTGTAGTAAGCAAATGCTCACCTCCCCCTCTAAAATTTAATTGGATTGGGCTTCTACCAATTCAATTATATTTATTTCCAACCACACACATCAAATATTCACTTAGTGCATGTGAAATTACAAAACTACCCCTAATACAAAAACTAGTCTAGGTGCCCTAAAATACAAGGGCTGAAAAATCCTATATTTCTAGGGTACCCTACCTACAATATGGAGCCCTAAATACAAGGATCAAATATAATGACATCCTAGTCTAATATGTACAAAGAGAATTGGACCCAAACTTGGCCCATGGGCTCAAAAATCTACCCTGAGGTTCATGAGAACCCTAGGGCCTTCTTCAGCAGGTCTAGCCCAATCCTCTTGGAGCCTCTTGCTCATGGCTCTAGTGACTGGTCCCTTCCTAGGGAGGAGTGCATCACTCATCATCTTTTGTTTAAGAAGAAAGTGACAAAGAGGACTTGAATGAAATAGAAGAAGATAATGATTTCAGATTTTTTGTGAAGAGATTCAATAAATTTTTGAAAAACAAAGGAAATCAAAGGAGATCAAATATCAATCCAAAGAAGAAAGGAGAAGATTCCTTCTTAGCCCCAAAATTCTATGAATGCGATCAACCTGGGCACTTGAGATTCGATTGTCCTGTCTTTAAAAGAAGAATGAAAAAGAAAGCATACATCACTTGGGAAGATAATGACATAGATTCTTCAAGTGATTCAAAAATGAAATCATAAATCTGGGTCTCATGGCCAACGACTATGAGAGCGGAGAAGAGGTAATGTCTTCTAATTATAACTTATCTATTTCTTTTGATGAACTCCAAGATGCATTCAAAGATTTGCATAAAAAATCTGTCAAACTTGCCAAATTAGTTTCATATTCTAATAAAACTATTTCAAGTTTGGAAAAGGAAATTTTTAAATTAAATATAGTTAGAAAATCTTAAATCTGAAGTTAAAATTTTAAAATCAATAGATAAAAATCAATCTTCTACAAAATGCTTAATGCAAGAAAACAATAAAGCATCTCATTCATGTGAATGTTGTGATAAATTCAAAGAAGAAATTGAAGATTTAAAAATTGCCCTTGCCAAATTTACTTTTGGTAAAAATAATTTAGATATTATATTTGGCAAACAAAGATGTGTTTTTGATAAAGCTGGGCTAGGATATAATCTTGAAAATCAACAAAAGATGCATAAAAATTTCTTTGCCTCCAGTCAAAAGGCTAGTTCTCCCTTGTTAACATGCTTTTACTGTACATAGTGCATCAACATGTTATATTAGAAAGAATGGTAGTACCATTGGAAAAATGGTATGTGTTCCAAAAGGATCCTTACTCAAAACAAACATTCAAGGACCCAAGAAAATTTGGGTACCAAAATCAAAATATGATTATATGAATGATGGACTCCTTGAAGAAAAATTGATACATTGATAGCAATTGCTCCAAACACATGGCAGGAGATGCATCAAAGTTTATTTATATTTCTCCCAAAAATAGTGAACATGTGATCTATGGAGACAACAACAAAGGTAAAATAGTTGAGTTGGAAAAATAGGTATGAATCCCTCTACCTCCATAGAAAATGCTTTACTTATTGATGATCTTAAGCATAGTTTATTAAGTATTCATCAATTATGTGATAAAGGCCTTTTGGTATCATTTGACTCTCATATATTCCAACAAGTGGTAACATTTTCTTTTAGGCCAAGAAATGATACTTTGAATGGTATGACATGTTCTACTCTTTTAATTCATTATAAATTGCTGAATGTTTTTCTTCTCTCTGCTCATGATTTGTTTTTTATGTTGACAAAGGGGGAAAGATAGATAAAATATAAGATAGTAAGGAAAATTATCTATTCTTTTTTAGACAGCTTTTTATATATGAAATCTTCAACTGTTTCATATAAGAAATCATTGAAAATTCAAGGGGGAGTAAACGACCCAAATAGATATTCTTTTTACTCCTAACCTACAGATGGTTGTCATCATCAAAAAGGGGGAGAATGTGAATCATGCAGGTTTTAGGTTTTGATGATGCCGAAAAGAATTTGCTTGATAATTATTCTCATCATCAAAAGGAGGGAGAATGTGAATCATGCAGGTTTCGATGATGCTAAAAAGAATTTGCTTGATAATGATTGTCATCATAAAAAAGGGAGAGAATGTGAATGTATGAATATAGGGTTTTGATGATGCCAAGTAGAATCAAACAAGGTTTCTTCAACAAACATTCAAAGGTTAAGCATTGCTTTAAGATTAATACAAGGTTGCTTCAACAAACATTAAAAGGTTAAGCATTATTTTAAGATTAATTCAAGGTCAAGCAAACAAGATCAAGAAAAAGATAAGGCCTTAAACAATCTCATTGGTTGATCAAGCTTTTGCCTCAAAACACATTGTTTCCAACATCCAAGGCTCTGGTAATCGATTACCAGGCCGCGTAATCGATTACCAAAAGACAATTTTTAAAATCAGCTTTTAGAAGGGTTTTGAAATTTGAATTTAAAAGTTGTAATCGATTACGTGTAACGGAACTCCTGAAATTCAATTTGGAAAGTCATGACCCTTCAAAATACAATTGTATAATCAATTACCAGAAACCTGTAATCAATTACCAGTGAAGAATTTCAGAAAAAACTTTTTGAAAAGACACATCTATTCAAACCATTTTGAAAAGGCACGATGGGCTATATATAGGTGTGTCTGACTTCAAAAAGAAAGAAAGAGATGTTCTAAGAGAACTTAATTATCAAATGCTCTCTCAACAACTATTGGGCAAACACTTGCAAATCTATTGATTATTCATCTAGGAACCTCAATTTGTATTATCATCTCTAAAAGAGAGAAATTCCTCTAGGATCTCCAATTTGTATCATCCACTCTAAAGGAGAGAAATCTTTTTGTTCATCTCAGAAAGTCAATTGTAATCAAGAGACTGGTTGTCTCTTGGATTGTGAGAATTGTATTCAAGAGACGAGTTGTCTCTTGGAGAATCTTGAATACAAGAGTGAGGGATCCGAGGGTGTGTTCAATGTCTGTAAGGGATTTACAGAGATAATGAAAATCTTAAGTGGGTTGCTTGAGGACTGGAAGTAGGCACGGGAAGTGGCCGAACCAGTATAAATCAAGTTTGTAATTCTCTTTTCCCTTATCTCATTTATTTCATTGCAATCAATTTTGTCTTGCACGTTTAAAGAACATCGATTAAATTGATTGTTGTTTCTTCTTCTGCATTCTGAGCCTATCATTTAAAAGGGGGTTAAAAGTTTGTTGGTGGAAAATTTTGAAACTTAATTCACCCCCCCCCCTCTTAAGTTATTAAGGTCACTTGTCCAACAGTTACGTAACAGGTTATTTTACGAGACCATTGTCCTTTACCATCATTGGCGTTGGTATGGAATACACATTGTCATTATCAGGCAAAGCAGTGGCCCACCCTATACATAGGTAAAATGCAGCGTTACACAAATTTGTCAAGGTTGACAACCAAATTTATTGATTTAGGTGAAGAATGAACATAAAATATGTTATTTCCACTAACGTTTCTGTAAATAATTATTTTGTTGACATTTTGTTACACTATGTATGTTATTTCCACTAATTGTGTTACTTTGTTAAGATAACTTAAAAAAGTTAGGACATAAATAAGTACTTTGAAAATAACAAACATACGGTTTCATTAGCTAATGGACACCAATTTAAACATTACATTAACTTAAAAGAGAATTGAAACAAACAGAAAATGCATCAAAAACTACAATTAAATAATACTAATTTTGCACTGAATCATGTTGCGACCGAAAAATGTCGTCTTCCATTTTGGTTACCAGTTTACTAAAAACAGCTAAATGAAAATGATAAAGAGAACAACTTACCTCAAAGGAGAACGAAAATGCATCGAGCCAATGAATGGAAAAGAAGATGAAACACCACAACGAAGAAGAAGAAGCTTAATGCGCGAATGGAAGCAAGGAAGAACAGGGAATGAAGAAGAAGCAAGGAAGAAGAATGTGTGAAGAAGGTGAGGTAACGAAGGAAGAAGTGTGTGAAGAAGAAGCAACAATGAAGGAATAGGTGACTTGTACGGACGAGTCACTTTTTAATTTATAGAGAAAAGGTAAAGGGCATTTTAGCCTTTTCACCTTAGTTGTTGGGTGTCCCAGCAAAAATATTGGGTGTCCAAAGCAATTGCCTTAATATGACGCAATTAGTCCCAAGGTGTTATGCAGACTCAAGCAGTCTTGAGACTCTAAACCATGCATGTTTAAGGGCATTACTATTGGCCACTACCAAATTGCTCTTGGCCCTTACCAGCCAAGAGAAATTACCAAACTACCATTCCTCACCCCATCTAAACTACTCCTTCCTTCCCTTTTCTTTCTTCATTCAATCATTCTCATCTCCCTTTTTCCCTCTCTTCACTCTTGTAGTCCATACTGAAAATGGGCTTGTTTTAATCTGACGCAATCAGGCCAAAGGTGTTATGTGAACTCAAGTAGTCTTGAGACTCTAAACCATGAATGTTTAAGGCCATTACTATTGGCCCCTACCAAATTGCTCTTAGTCCCTACCAGTCAAGAGAAATTAGTAAACTACCCTTCCCCACCTAATCCAAACTACTCCCTCCTTTCCTTTTCTTTCTTCATTCAATCATTCTCATCTTCCTCTTTCCCTCTCTTCACTCACTACTAAAGGTTTTTTTTTTTGTTTTGATAAACACAACGGAATCATCATTTGGTTGTGCAAAATGCACAACAAAATCATGATTCCATTTTTTGGGTTTTTGGTTACACAATAGAATCACGATTCCATTGTGTAACACATTTGTAATACAATGGAATCGAGATTGAATGCACAACTAAGTTTACCTTTAAAGCCACCTCTACCCTAGTTACCAAGTAGAGGTGGCTCAGACAGAGATGGATATAGAGGTAGAGCTTTTTGGGATAAAGGAGAACGTGAATCAAGATTCCATTGTTTGTTTCCTTTTCTATTCAATTTTTTAAAAAACAATACTACAAAAATCTCGATTCGATTGTTTAACTTCTTTTTATCACAAAGGAATCATGATTTTGTTGTGATGGTGGGGTGCCAAAAAAAATAACAACGAAATCTCAATTTCATTGGGATAAAAAAACTTAAACAACGAAATCAAAATTTCGTTATGATAAGGGGATGTCGAAACAAATAACAACGGAATAGAAATTTCGGTGTGATAAGCGGGTACCAAAAAACATAACAATGAAATTGTGATTTTGTTGCTATGTCTAGGGCAAAAAATATATATATATACAACAGAATCACGATTTCGTTGTGATAAGGGGGATGAACCTTGTTACGCAACGAAATCATGATTTTGTGGGAAGGAAATTCTCGAAATAATAAAAAAATTGTCAACTCCTTGGTAGGGACCAAGAGCAATTCCAATGGGGTCCATAACAAGCCCCTATGTTTAATTGTGGTTACAGACCGTAATTTAAAATCATGATTATCATACATTAAAAATGAAAATATGGGATGGAATTAATAATAATTATCATCATCATAGTTTTAAATTGGGGTCTTGGTCGTAGTCGTGATTGCAATTTTTCACAATTCTTGCCATTAGTGGAAATGGTGGAAAAATATTGATGCAATCCTACCCCGCAAGGGCATTGGATAGAAAAACTCCAAGTAGATTGGGCCAGAGATGCAAGAGAAGGCCCTAGGGTTCTTATGAGCCTTAGGGTAGATTTCGGGCCCATGGGCTAAGTATGAGCCCACTTATCTTTGTAAATATTAGATTAAGGCTTCATTATTTTTGGGCCTTGTATTTAGGGCTCCATAATATAGGTAGGGTACCCTAGAAATATAGGATTTTTCAGCCCTTGTATTTTAGGGCACCTAGACTAGTTTTTGTATTAGGGGTAGTTTTGTAATTTCACATGCACTAAGTGGATATTTGATGTGTGTGGTTGGAAATAAATTTAATTTAATTGGTAGAAGCCCAATCCAATTAAATTTTAGAGGGGGAGGTGAGCATTTGCTTACTACACCTCATTGCCACATCATATAGTCACACTTTGTGCATGCCCTTCATGCTTTTCATGCCTCATGACACCTAAGCACACTTAGTGGAGAATCTTGGAATTGATATTGGATTAGTGGGCTAAACCATAACTAAAATTCACTAATCATAATTAGTGAAATTTTGGCTCCAAAGTTTGGCTCCACAAATTCAATTTCAAATTCAAGTGAAATTTGAATTTCCCTCCAATTTTGTGTGACACTTAGGCTATAAATAGAGGTCATGTGTGTGCATTTTTTTCAACTTTGATCATTTGAATATTAAACTTCAGATCTCAAAGCTCATTTAGAGCACAAAATTTCGTGCTCTTCTCTCCCTCTCCCTTCATTCATCTCCTTCTTCCTCCAAGCTCTTATCCATGGCCTCCTATGGTGGTGAGTTTCTTCTAGACTCATCTTCTCCTTGAAGTGGCGTCTCCTCTCTCTCTTCCTTTCTCCATTCCGCTGCCATTCATCTTCCAAGAAGCAAAGGAATCCATTGATGAAGAAGATCCTAGGCCTACAAGCTCCAATTGAGCTTGCATCATGTGGTATCAAGAGCATCTTCATCTAGGTGATGTTCTTTTGCTTCCTCTATCTTTTTGTTCGGTGAATTCTCTTTAATTCCTTGTTCTTCATCTTATTCTACATGTATATCCTCCATTGTCTTGTGGTTTGTTTCTGTTTAGAGTAGATTCAAAAAAAATAAACCGATTAAATCTTAGATCTACAATTGTTCTTGCATTTCTATGGTTCAAATTTTGTAGATCTACTCTTGAATCTTGTTTTTGTGATTGATTTTAGGTTCTATCAATTTTCATTCATAATATTCTTGTGCTGAACCTTTAGATCTAAATTTTGTTCAAAAATATTGATTAGAAAAAAAAACACAAAAATCTAAGTGTAAATCACTTAATCCATGTTGTCTTATAGTAATTGTCACATTATGTTCTAAGTTTGTGTTGAATTTTATTTTGTTGATTGAATTCTAGATACATTTGTTCATGTATTCTTGTCATTCTTAGCCTATCTTTTGAATTTTGAGTCTAATTCATGCATGTTATTTAGTTCATAACATGTTCTAAATCAATTCCTAGAGGTAGTCTTGTTCTTGAACTTTTTTTTTTGCTTTCTAAGTTTCCTACATGATGCCTATGATGAAGTTGAGTTGTGGTGCTGAGTTGTGGCTGGATTTGTGAATCAAAATAAGTCTTAAGCTCTCTTTAATTGTGTTACTCAAGATAATTGAGCATAAGCAAACACAAATTGTAACTATCCAAGCCTTAAGCAACATAAACACTACTCTTGATTTCTAGGTTGAAATCGCTGGAGCTGGCAGCTTGAACATACGAACTTGTATAAATTACTGGGAATTGGTCACTACGTTTTTTGAGCTGAAACTTTTACTGAATTTTCTAGACATCTGGAAAAAAATTATAAAAAAAGAACCAAGCGATTTGAATTAAAGGAAAAAATAAGAAAAATATTACAAGTTGGCAGAAAAATCAGTGTCCAGGAAAAAAAAAGAAAAGTGAAAGGAAAGTGTGCTTGTTGTTTTGGCTCAAAATTTGTTCTATAATTGGTGCCTATTTTATACCAATCCTAGTTCTGAAATTTCAATTGAAAATTATTGTGAAAACAAGTGCCAAAACTAGAGGTTTCTTGCGTCTTTTTTTTTTAGTTTTTCTACTCTACTCTAGAGCCATTCTAGGTTTCTCTTTGAGTCCTAGCTTGCTTTTTTGTGCTTTTCATTGCTTTAATTGTTGAATAATCCTTGGAAATTTGTCTTGTTAAAACTCTATTGGTTTAGCTTTCATTTCATTTTTTTTTGTCTTTGGTTATTGCTTGTCTCTTTGTTTCCTTGCTTGTGAGTTGCCATATAGGGAATTGGAAAGGAGGATTGATGCCATATCTTGAAGAATTTGAGTCTAGAAGCAAGGGGCCAACCACCTTAAGAGCTATTGGACTAAGAAGCACTCCAAATTGAGTGAAATACTAAAGATATAATAGCCACCACAATTGAGGACTTTTTTTTTGTAATTTTGTAATTGGCAATTTGTTTTGCTTTCAAATTTTGTAACAAAAAAGGCCTTTCGTTGGAAGTAAGTTGGGAGCCTCCAATAGGTCACCCTACTTCCATTTGTGTGTAATAATTTTAGGCAATTTCCCCTTAGGATAGTGAGTGTTTTGTTGGGAACCTTAAATGAGGTCATCCAAAAACTCTTAGGATCCGCCTAGTTTGCATTTCTTGCACTTTAATTTCTTGCTTATTTTCATAGCTTATTTCCTTTACCCTCCATTGTCAAACCGCCTAGATAGCTTGCCTTTTACCAATTAGTTTTTACCTTATCTTTCACACCTCTTTTAGTGTTTATTTTGGCTAGTTTCAACCATAGTTTCTTTTAGCTTTTGTTTTCAAACCCCCAACAAGAAAGAACCATAACTTAGGAACCAACATGAGTCTTCATTCTTCATCTAGTGTTAATGGTGAGGGTTCTACTCCTAAGGACCCCTTGTATAAGATATTAGATGAGTTGAGATCCCTTAAGTTGTGGAAAGAAAAACAAGAGAGAAAAGAAAAAGGTAAAAAAAGAGTGGAAGAAATAAGTCAAGATGAAAGAGAGAAAATAATAGAGGAAGAAAGAAGAAAAATAATGAAAGAAATGAAAAGAGAAAAACATGTCTCCTATAGTAGTCATAACTCTTGCAAGAGCCTAAGTGAAGAACTTCGTGACTATTATGAAGGAAGGCATAGGTCACATCTTAGACCTCACTCCCACAGGAGAGAAAATGAAAGAAAGCCTCAAGAGGTTAACATTAAACTCCCATACTTCCATGGGAAGGACAATGTAGAGGCTAATTTAGATTGGGAAATAAGGATAGAGCAACAACTTAAAAGGAAGTCTACTTCAAAATCTTATGGCTCTCACTCTTATCCAAAGAAAGACCAAGGTCAAGGAATCTTACGGGTGAGACCTTCTAAGCCCAAAGATGATAAGGGGAAGACAATAGAAAAGCAACCCCTTAAGGCTAGTATGCAAGAGAAGACTAGCTCCATGAAGTGCTTTAAATGTCTTGGAAGAGGACACATTACTTCTCAATGCCCCACCAAGAAAACCATGATTATGAGGGGCCAAGACATTTATAGTAGCCAAGATGAGGCTACTACTTCACCTTCCTCTAGTAAAAGTGAAGAAGCAAAAGGGGAAGAATCTAGTGAAGAGATCTACCCCCAAGAAGAAGGACAACCTTTAATGGTTAAGGAGGAGTGTAAGGAGGTAAGTGTCTCCTCCAAGAGGTTAGCTAAGAAGGAAAGACATTTTGAAATAAAGACAAATATTAAAGAAATTTCCCTTCTTAGACAACCTCCACATTTTCTCCTTTGTAAAAAGACACTTGTTAGCATTGCCACATCTCTTAGGCTTGAGTTTAATCCTCAAGTAAAGGAGTTGTTGGATGAGGGTTTGGTTCGCAAGAGATTAAATCCTTGTGCTTTGTTGGTGCCCAAAATAGGTATTATTAGGCACCAAATCCCTAAAATAGGTGGTGTGATGAATGTTTTGGGTGGTGCAACACTCTTTTGTAAAATCACTCATGCACCCAACATCTTCATGATTTGTGTACATAGGGACTCATTAGGTAGGTTTGCTCTTATTTTTAGTTTCAATACAAACTTAGGCACTCATATGGGACACCTTAGGTTTGTCATACTTTTTGGTAGGAATAATCAACATGAAAATACAGAAAAAGGTATGTTCTATTGCTTTACTTTTCTTAATTTTTTAAATTGTGATCAAGGGGTTCCCATGAACCCTAAGAGAATAAAGGTCATTCCTGAGTGGCCTGCTCCACCAAGTGTAAGAAAAATTTGGGGCTTCCAAGACTTAACAAACTTTTACAAAAGCTTTGCCCCATATTTTTCTATACTTGTAGCACCACTCATTGAGTTGGTGAGGAACCATGTTCCTTCATGGGAAGATGCCCAGGAAATGAGTTTTCAGACCTTACCTTACTTCAACATACAAAACTCCACTAATACATATGTTTTTGTTCTTTTTACAGGTGTTGAGGAAAAAAGCCCAGAGTTTCAAGAACATCGGGATTTGAGGTCAAATCCTTTTCAAGGGGGAGGGAATGCATGATGCAAGCTCAATTGGAGCTTGTAGGCCTAGGATCTTCTTCATCAATGGATTCCTTTGCTTCTTGGAAGATGAATGGCAGCGGAATGGAGAAAGGAAGAGAGAGAGGAGACGCCACTTCAAGGAGAAGATGAGTCTAGAAGAAGCTCACCACCATAGGAGGCCATGGATAAGAGCTTGGAGGAAGAAGGAGATGAATGAAGGGAGAGGGAGAGAAGAGCACGAAATTTTGTGCTCTAAATGAGCTTTGAGATCTGAAGTTTAATATTCAAATGATCAAAGTTGAAAAAAATGCACACACATGACCTCTATTTATAGCCTAAGTGTCACACAAAATTGGAGGGAAATTCAAATTTCACTTGAATTTGAAATTGAATTTGTGGAGCCAAAATTTCACTAATTATGATTAGTGAATTTTAGTTATGGTTCAGCCCACTAATACAATATCAATTCCAAGATTCTCCACTAAGTGTGCTTAGGTGTCATGAGGCATGAAAAGCATGAAGGACATGCACAATGTGTGATTATATGATGTGGCAATGAGGTGTAGTAAGCAAATGCTCACCTCCCCCTCTAAAATTTAATTGGATTGGGCTTCTACCAATTCAATTAAATTTATTTCCAACCACACACATCAAATATCCACTTAGTGCATGTGAAATTACAAAATTACCCCTAATACAAAAACTAGTCTAGGTGCCCTCAAATACAAGGGCTGAAAAATCCTATATTTCTAGGGTACCCTACCTACATTATGGAGCCCTAAATACAAGGCCCAAAAATAATGAAGCCTTAATCTAATACTTACAAAGATAAGTGGGCTCATACTTAGCCCATGGACCCGAAATCTACCCTAAGGCTCATAAGAACCCTAGGGCCTTCTCTTGCATCTCTGGCCCAATCTACTTGGAGTTTTTCTATCCAATGCCCTTGCGGGGTAGGATTGCATCAAATATGATTGATGCGACTACAATCACAATAGTGATATGTTGTGATAAGTCAAAAAATCTTTATATTGTGATTACAATTGTGGTTATGGACCGTAATTTAAAACATAATAATACATATAGAAATGAGAAACATGAAATGAAATGAAATGTGTAATTGAATAAAGTGCAAAAATGTCAAGGGATATGAAAAGACAACAAAACACAAAAAAGAAATTAGTTAGTGAAAAGCAAATCTTGACAACAACTAAAAATTAGGACGCCACCGATTCAAAATATAAAAATATAGGGAACAAAAAAGATTAAAAAAGTAGTTTGTTTTACCATCCAGGGGAAATTTTTTTTTGCTTTTTCCATATGGGGTGCTTTTTAAATTATTTCTCAAAAGTGGGTAAGTCGTAACAAGTCTTGCGACTTCTGAGTTAAAAGTCGTAATATCTCTTACGACTTATAATTTTTTTAACTGAAGTCGTAAATAATTTTATGACTTAAGTTTAATTTTTTTTATTTATGACTTCAAAGTCATTAGTTACTTTTTTTTTTTGCTCTTACAACTTTGAAGTCGTAAGATATTTTTTTTAAATGTATTACGACTTTGAAGTCGTAATGCTTTTTTCACGTTATTTCATTTTCTTTTGTTTGTATTTTATTTTCTTTTGTTTTCAATTTTTTAAAAATTGTAAATAATTTTATTTATTTAATTATTAAATAAATATTTTAAATTTTTCTTGTTATTAGTTTTATTTAATATGTTATATATTTTTATGGTTTTATTTGATATGTTATATATTTTTTAATTTTTTATTTAAAATATATTATATTTTTTAATATTTTTTATTTAATATATTTTGTATATTTAAAATTTAGATAATCTTTTAATAATGTTATTGAATTTTATTTTTTTAAAATGAAATAAAAAGTAACTAAATGATATTTAATATATTTTTTTGAATATTTGTTTTATTTTAAATACTTAAATTTTAAAAACTAAAATTTGAAACCAAATATTAAAAAAAATTGTTACTAATATTAAGTTATAATTTATGAAATAATATTATTTATTTTGTGTAAAGGAATTTACTATTAACAACATCTAATAGTTTAGTAATAAAAGTAGTTGTTAAATTGAGAACAACACAATACATTAATATAAAATGAAAAATGCAAATTAAAGAGAAACATAAAAAGTAGAAACTATATTAATCATCTACTTGTTTGTATGGACAATTACTACAATTATATCATTCACTTCTACACAATGAGTATTTCTTAGGCCTATTTGGAATTGGTTCGTTCATCTCATTATGTATACGAATAGTGGTTGGCCTTCCCAATGTCTGTTGTCGTTTTGAAGGATCAAACATAAAATATGGACCTAAATATTGAGGTCATTTGTCTTCACTTCCAAGGGAATGAAAGTGATGCTGATAAACTTTGAAAATATTTTCCAACTTGTATACAAGGTCAACAAAGTCATCATAATTTAAATTGCAAAAAGCATGTGCTACAATCGTATGTGAGCAAGAAATTCGAAGTGCTTGAAATTGGTCACAATCACATGACCATTCATTCAATTTGATTGTGCATGTCTTTGCTCGTCGATCAAGCCACATATTTGCAATTTCTTGAACCTCAAACTCCCCTATTTCTCAAACATACATGCAAACATAATGCGAGGTAGTAATGTGTTGATTTTCTTGCATCATGACATATACGTCTTCAGAGTACCTATGTCCTGCCTTTATCATATTCATGATTTTCATGCCATTAGTAACAAATGAATCATTTATTTTATTAAGTGTTTCATTGACTAAGGCAATAATAGGTAATGCTCGAGCTCCTTTCAAAATAGAATTCATGCATTCGGAAAGATTGGTAGTCATATGGCCATGTCATTTCCCTTCATCGTAGGCCTAAGTCCATTTACTCTTGGGAATTTGGTCCAATCAATATGCTGCTTGTGGAAACTCTGCTCGCATTGCGATTAACTTTGCCTCAAATCGTGGTTTCCTCATCTTATATCCTATAGCAAAAGATAAAACAATGAATAATAAATATAGTGATGATGTAATAAAACAAGAATTTGATGCACGAAATGGTTAGAAGCATACCCATATTGATGACTTGTTTTTTTAAGTCAATATTTTTAAACTGTTTGTTGAAATTTGATGCAATGTGGCGAATGCAATACACATACGAAACATCCGGTCCATTCAACCCAACTCGTTCTGATTGTAAAGCTGCTAGCAAATTGGTTCCCCTGTATGATATAATACACAAATTTGGTTGAGGTGTAACATATCTCTTCAAATAATGCAAGAACCACATCCAAGCTTCTTTAATTTTGCTCTCAACAATTGCAAAAGCAAGTGGAAAATTCTTCCTACTACCACTTGTCCAATGGCAGTCAACAAAGTACTGTAATATTTTTCAGTTAAAAATGTCTCATCTACTTGCACAATTGGCTTGCAATATTGAAAGCCTTTAATTCATGGCTTAAAAGCCCAAAATGCACAATTAAGAATCACCCTAGGAGACTCATCCTCACCATCCTCCATTGAAGATGAAGTTTTGTATCTTACTATTGTACCTGATACAAAGTGTTGAGCAGCTATCAACCATACAGGAAGATAACTATGGTTGTTCTCAACTTCCAAATGTCATTTCAAGGGCATTTTGTTTAGCTGTCCATACTTTTTTGTATGAAATAGTACAACCAAACTGTTGTAGCATGTCTGCAATCAAGGTTTTGATTTCGATACCAGGATTTGTTTTCACTAAATGAACAATATTATGAGCAATTATAGGTGAGTCTAACCTAACATGATCTTGTGATATGACAAAAGTTGTGCAAGTGTGAATACCATTTATTTTCTTCAACTCCCAACTCTTGTGTATTTTGCTGAACGATACTCTCGCCCTCCAATAGCATCCATTACCATATTGATTACACATGATAACGTACTTGTCACTCTTATTCTTTACCACATCAAAATTAAATGAATGCATAAAATGAAATTGTTTAATGGCATCCACAACTTCTTGTTTTGATTCAAATGTCAAACCTTCGTAAAGGTCATTTGTACTAGCACTCCCCTTGTTCTGATAAGAATTTGAGTACTCTTGATTTTCTGAAAGTTGGCTACTAATAGTCTCAAAATATGAAGATGACTCACTTTTATTGCTTGATTCTCCATGTCCATGAACATCGTATTGTTGTTTGTCATCACCGAAGTTGCTAATATTATCTCTTATTATGGGTTCTTCACTAGCCATATGTCAAAAAATACAAAAGCAACTTATTAGTGAAAATGTAAATAATTTAGTGTATCTAATGTTAAATAATAATAAAAAAAAACCCCACACTAGGAAAAATTGAAAAAAAAAAATACATCCTTATGGTAAAACTCCCTAATGCTGTGTATCTAACGTTAAATAAGAAAAACCCCATACCGGGAAAAATTGAAAAAAAAACACACCCTTCTGGTAAAGCTTCCTAATTTTATGTATCTAACGTTAAATAAAAAATATATCATGGAGCCGATAAGAAAAAGGTGAAAATGAAAGACCATTTTGTATTTTGATAAATATGCAAGATTGTTACCTCGTGAAATAAAAGTGTGAACCACACCTCCCTTTGATAACTTACATAACAATGAATAGTGAACTATGAATAGTGCAACATACGTTTGTATCAATGAAAATAAAAGTATTTTGTAGTAAGATTTTTCATTTTATGTATGGTGTGCATATAATTAACTAATATCATTTTCGTATAAAAATAATATTTTTGTATAAATAATAGTAACAACTCTAAAATATTATTATCTAATAACTTATTTAAATTTCTAAAACCCTAAAATAATATTAACTTAACACTTATAATTTATTAAAAGACTAAACCCTAAAATAATAATTACTTAAATCTTATAACTTATTAAAACACTAAACCCTAAAATAATAATAACAATTATAATATTCTAATATATAATAACGTATGATATTTTAAAATTACAACATTATATTTGAAAAGCAAATAGTGAAGTCGTGACATGTTTCACGACTTTGAAGCCTTCATCCACTATCTAATAGTGAAGTCGTGGCTTCTTTCACGAATTTGAATTCATGGCTCAGTGTTTGACTTCCATTCACCATTTTTGGTCATGAAATGAAGTTGCAAAATGCATGAAAAAAGCAAAAAAGTTGCACCATTTTGATCATTTCGTGCTGAATCACAGTGCAAGAAAATTGCAGAAAAATATTGTAGTATTTTGCCCATTTGCACGTAGTGAGTAGGTGAGTCAAAGTGCTGGAAAATGCAGAAAACTCAACCATTTTGGCCATTTCGTGCTGAATCACAGTGCAAGAAAATTGCAGAAAAATATTGTAGTATTTTGGCCATTTGCATGCAATGAATAGATGAGTCAAAGTGCTGGAAAAATGCAGAAAAATTGCACCATTTTGGCCTTTTGCATGCAGTGAATTGTTGACATAGGTCATTCAATGCATCATGCATGAATAGTATTATAGTAAAATTGTCTCATTAATGGATGCGCGATCATTCAATGCATCATGGTAGTAAACATTAGCCTGCTGAATATTGCATGGGTAGCTTACATGAAAGGATGTATGATACTCGTGAAGCATGACAGAAAAATAGCTTTTTGAAAGACTAAATGCATGTTTTACAGCTAGTGAATAATAAGTTGAAGACACAAAGGATACGTGTTCAAAAATGTCCAAATCTTAGATGGTTGAAATTTTTTATGGTTGTACTAAGTTCAACATTAACTCAAATGCATGTCAATTTGTCATCACGCCAACTGAAACCATTAAGTGTGTGAGATCCAATTAATTTGACTAAAGACAAATATTGCATGGCTCTTTAAGCATCAAACCCATGAATAGTATGGTGTTGTGTATACTGGACTCCATGTGATGCATATAAGCTTTATACAAGTTAAGTTATAGGAAGCCTACACTTTGGTAAAAAAAGTAATACTCATTAAGTGTGTGATACATTTTCATGAAGCCAACTTATATAAATATAGTGTGCCTTTATTTGCTTGCCCTTTCATTCTTCTCCATTCTTATTTTCATCCAAACTAAGTTTCCTCACGAAGCTTGTTTTTGTTTGTCTACATCCCATTTTTTTCATCCTTTTATCCATTTCTTGTTTCCTTCATCGTGAACCAATGGCACATGCACAACCTAGACCTATTGATGGCTCGTTGTTGCGCTTACAAGACAATCATATTTCAAATCAAGTGTGGGAAGGCCAAGAGAGAATGATTCTTTCGAGGTATAATTCTGTCTAGGCTTTTACACACTAGGATAAGATAGATAATTGTGTAAAAACACCTAATCACTTTAGCTGGTTTCGGTCATGTCATAAATGTTGGAAAAATTGATATTAACTAGCATTTGGTTAGTGCATTGGTTGAACGTTGGATAACCAAAACTCACATTTCATTTTCTACATAGAGAGGCAACCATAACTTTACAAGATGTGGCCCTACAATTGGGTCTAAAGATTGATGGATTGTCGATAACTGGTATCATCACTGTCATATACATGTTGTTTGTCAGACATTACTAGGGGACGTTACACCTGATAAGTATATAAAGGGTAAAATGATTTATCTAAGCTGGTTGCGGAAAAATTTTCAGCAACTTCCACCTGATGCTAAAGATGTTGTCATTGCACAACATGCTAGAGCTCATATCATGATGCTGATAGGCGGCTGTTTGATGCCAGATACATCAGGTGCAAGATTTCATTTTATGTATCTCCTTTTATTATCAATTTTGACTAAGGTAGGTCATTATAGATGGGGTGCAGCATTATTAGCATCCCTTTTCCAAGCTCTAGATTGGGTTGTGAAGTCTGACCAAACAGAAATCGGTGGATGTTTGCTGCTGCTACAGTCATGGGCGTGGGACTGCATTAAATGTATTGATAGATCATCTATCCATGGAAGAAGTACAAGAAGGACTTGAATTTCCTCTTGCACGAAGGTGGACTTGTCCAACTATCAAAACAAGCATTTCCACCAATTCAGTCAGATTGATAAGCGTCATATTTGATAGACTACATATGAATGAGATTCATTTCTTAATTTTTAGAAGTTAAGTATTTTTGTTGTTTCCTATCCAAACTTAAAAATGTGATAGTAATAATGTATGTCTTGCAATTCTTGTGGACTCCTTATGACACACCAAAAATAAGACCATTAATTAATTATGTTGAGGTTTCAATGATTGTTCAGGCAAAAGTCCATCTCATATGTTTTGCAATTGTGGAATGACATCCAACAGACAGGATCGTGAGACAATTCGGACTACGACAAATTATTCCAGATGACTCACCAAACCTAGATCAACTCCATGACATAGATATGAGAGGGAGAACAAGTATGTTTTTGGCCTCACCATCATCGTCACTAGATTGTCAAATGGAATCATTAGAATGACTATATTGTTCACGGTGAAATGGACCAAGGTCTTTTGCATGAAAATTCATAATACATGAATTGGTATATACGTCGAGCTAGACAATATATATCGCGTGAGGGGACACTATCTACTAATGTTGTAAGTTTAATTTACAATTTTAATAAATTATTGATATTATTATTCATTATTATTTCTAACTTTCTAAATCTTAATTCATAGTATTATCTTGGTCATCACCGACATCAATCATATGCTGAACCTAGTGTACCTCCAGTACATATTTCTGAATATATGTCTCAACATCATCAATCACAAGCACAATATCAATTAGCGGGCTTCTTTGGATACATGCCTCAAGGATGTCAACAAAGTTTTTAACCATTAATGTTCTCATCATATATGCCTTAATACTCATTTCAAGTTTCTTCTACCTCAACTGTTTTTATGGACCCTCACAAAGGTTTGGCACCACTTTCAACACTTTGTCATATGCATATAATCTACCACCATCGAGCTCTTGTTATCGTCCATCATTATCTACTTAAATGTGTGACATGGGTCATGAAGAAGAGGAGGAAGATGATGATAACAACAACACCAACAATAACGACGACGACAACGATGATGATGATGACAATGGTGATGATCATGTTCCTCAACAACAACGTACAATTATACGTAATCATCCTAGAACAAGAGGAGGTAGAGGTCGTAGAAGAAGAGGACAACAAACACATGCAAATCCAGTCCAACAAGATAAGAGACCTCGATGTATATCTAGAAGAACTCGTTGTGGGACATCAGCTCATTATTAATTTTTCGTTAAAAAACATGTAATTTTCATTTAAATGTCTTGGATTTTTAAATTAAAGTGTTTTAAAATTTTAGTATCTCCTTTTAATTTTAGTATCTATTTTTATTAAAAGATTATTTAAATTTTAAATATTAAAAATATATTAAATAAAAAATATTAAAAAATATAATATATTTTAAATAAAAAATATTTAAAAATATATAACATATTAAATAAAACTATAAAAATATGCAACATATTAAATAAAACTAATAGCAAGTAAAATTAAAAATATTTATTTAATAATTAAATAAATAAAATTATTTACAATTTTTAAAAAATTGAAAACAAGAAAATAAAATAGCATGAAAAAAAGCATTTCAACTTCAGAGTCGTAATGTATTAAAAAACTTTAAAGTCGTAAAAGCAAAATAAAAAAGTAACTAATGATTTTGAAGTCATAAATAAAAAAATTAAACTAAAGTCATAAAATTATTCAGAACTTCAATTAAAAAAAATTATAAGTCGTAACAGATATTATAACTTCTAACTCAGAAGTTGTAATATTTCTTGTTCCTTTTGGGAAATAATTTGAAAAGCATCCCATATGAAAAAACAGAAAAAATTAGCCTGAATGGTAAAAATAACAAAAAAAACACTATATGCGCATATTTTTTCCTCAAAGTCAAGCAATGTATTTGTACCCTCTCAAGTCTTAATCCAACATAGGTCCGCCCTTGACTTAGAGTTTAGACTGAATGAACGAACTCAATAATCAATATATATCCAAAGATTGTCTCTAGAACAATGAAAGGGTCAAAGATCAGTGCGGGCAAATTAAATGGCCTCTTGAAACAAGTCAATGAAGCAAAAATTAATCAGCACTTACTTCAACTCACGGGTCCTACACCTACACAGTACAAACATTCACTACTAGCACTACTTCCCTTAAGTGAAAATGCATTAACTAATTAAGTGGAAAAGAGATTGTGAGAATAAATGTCAATAATTTTAAAGATAATTTATAAAATAATATAAATTAATAAACTTATTATCACTAATTATATCCCTTAATTTTTCAATGGTCATTAATTTTTTATTTATTTATAGCCATCAAAGACAAGTATTAAAGAGATACAATAATTCATGCATCATATTTAACTAAAGTCCCTTGGTATGGGTCATTGAATCTTCTAATCTATTTTCACTGCACAATGTAGTAAGGAGAGGAAAAGATACGGGATCTTGGTGAAATTCAATTATTAGTTTCACATGATATTTTAGTCTTTCTCTCACCTTATTATACCTTGTTATTAAAAAAAATATTTAAATAAAATAATTAAAAAAAGTCTTATATAAAATATCATATTTAATATAATCTATCTATGAATTCTCATCCAAAGTAATGAGCTAAAGGCAACCCACGTAAATTATGCATATACCACATGTTGTGTCCTTAAATTGGTATGCATACATAAGTGATTTTTAATTTAGTCATTGTCGTTGGCAGAAGTAATAAAAACGAAATATAGCTGTCTTTACACGTATAAAACAAATTGACGTGACAACGATTTGTGTGATTAAATTGTCATTTAAATTTTATGCACGACATTTGTTTTTTATTTAGTCTCGATATTGATATTTATTTTTAATTTGGTTTTATTCGATTAAGTTAAACCTCTTATTTACCATCTGATTAATCTTTTGATACAAATAATTTTTTTTCTATCATGATATTGGTTATGATATTAGTGTGAAATATTCATCAACTTTGACTAATAATTAATTTCTATTTAAAAATTGAATTGACTATTTTAGTAAAAAAAATTCAATTATATATTTTTGATCTACAAAATTCTAATATGAAATTTTACTTAGGAATTAAGCTCAATTTCACTAGAATTATCGACTTTTTAGTTTTGGGACAAATAATTTAGCTCAATTCCACTAGAATTAACCACTTTTTAGTTTTGGGACAAATAATTTAGCAGCACACCAATGAATAACAAATTTTAACTAGTCATTACATTTAGTTTCAAGTTCATACCAAAAAAAAAGTTTCAAGTGACTTCTGACAGCTCAGTTTACCAACCTGGCGTTTCCGTTATGCTGGAAATCATGCATTCACCTCTTTCATTCTTTGATCTCGTCATGACTCATATCAAACATCATTGAAAAAGAAATACGTGCAAGAAAATAGATTGTTATTATAGGTAAGTTGACACTTTCTTGGCGTGGATTGCAAGAAGGTTGAATATGACAATTTAATTAAGTTGAAAGGTCTATATTAATTACAGTGAAGTTGACACTTCCTTGGCGTGGTTTAGTAAAAAATGAGTTGTTGAGAGGGATTTTACTGATAGTACTGTCAAGAACCTCACTCTATGGAAAATGACTGTCTACAGTTTGATAGGGAATGGATGCCTTCAAGGTTGGAATATGTGAAGAAATAGTACACTTGCTGACTTAATGGAAGAAGAGGGAGAATTAAATTTTATATGCCTAAAGATAGACGGTCTCTTTTCCAAATAATTGATGTAAGGTGGGAAAATTAAATTTTATCTCTTAAGTCAAACAAAATAGAAGAGGTTACATAAGGATTGGTTGCAGTCAATTTTGCACGTATTTTTATAATTGTTAGATGAAGATCATACGGTTCAGAATTTAAATTTGCATTTTAAGATGGATATACCTAGGTTAGGACAACTAAAAAAAATAGTTTTAAAAAAATAACTATAAAACTAAGTTTATTTTAAATACAGTTAAAACTCTATAAATTAATAATGTCAGGACTGGAGAAATTTATTAATTTAGAGAGTTATTAATTTATCGATAAATTAATAATTATTAATTTAAAGAGTTTTTAAGTAATTATACTGTACATGTCAAACAAAAAAACAAATTAGTCTATGCCTCTTAGAATTACGTTGCAGCGAACCTTGGGACTCAACGTAAATTAGTAACTACTGTGTTCATATGCATTGAAAATCAATAATGACTTTTGAAGTGTAGTAAACAAGAGGAACAAATGTGTTCAATATATTCTTAAGCAAGTTTGGCATATATAAATTACATGAATGTGTTAGAGTATTCAAACCATATCTCACAAGATGAGCTCCACATCTAAAAGGTGTTGCAAAATCAACTATGTGGAGTTGTGTGAGTACAAGAGAGACAATCCTGCAAGCACACAAAAAGATAACTATTGAATCATATTTCAATAGAGTGTAATATATTTTTTTCAGTTTTTATGAATTATTAATTTATTATTTTCTTGGGACAGAAAATTATAAAGGGATCTCACGAAAAATTATTATCTTATTATTTTATCAAGTTTTTCAATTTTTTACATTAGCCCAAGTCGGGACCACACAAATTTATTATTTTAGAAAGTTTATTAATTTACCGAGTATTAATTTAAAGAATTTCTACCGTAAATTGTTTTTATTCATTCATAACTAATTACATAATTAGTTTTAAATATAATTTATTATATAACTAGTTTATTTATAACCAATTATATATTCATATTTTAAAAATAACTAATTATATCATATTATTACTACTTATATACAATTGGTTTTGATTATAGTTATATTTATTTATAATCTAGTTATTTGTTAGTTATGGTTATAGTTATTTAAATACTCAAATCATGAGCATCCCTAACCGAGATAAAATATAAACAATCCGACCTTTATCTGACAGTAGTTCTGAGAATCAAGAGATATAATTCAAATCCTATGGATAAAGAAAGATTGTTTCATGTTGACAATTATGTAAATACATAGAAAATCGACAAGAAATCCAGATTTTGATAACCTTGTAAGAACAGAAACCAAGATACATATGGTTTTGATCAGTTCAATTTAAATTGTGATGGAAAATATACACTTTGACTTTTGATTATGGACCACAAATTGCACCTGTTTGTTTTGTTCATAATGAATGACATTATAGTAATGTGATGAGTTAATGGAGGTGAAGAAGAGAGCACTCGAAACTAAAATAAATATATGCTCAGAAAAATTGAGGCAGTAAATGAAGGAATATGATTTTTTTTCAGACACTAAAGAAAGAAGCACTAGAGGAAGCATATCTTTCAAATCATTGCACTGTTGTTGAGACGAATGAACATTGAGTCCTCAAGTATGGACATGAATCTACACGCAGATATGCAATCTGTTTGTCAAAGTCTAGATCAAAATTTCAACATTTCAAAACATTTCTCCCTGGTGTGTGTGAACATACACAAATGAATAAATAAATAGATACCAGCTGAATAGACTAGTATATACTGAACATTAATTAAGAAATCATGCTACTGGGCTTCCAAACGAACCTTCATTAGTTTTATATTTTCAAGAAACATATAACAAAATAAATCTCCAGATATATGTTAATTGCAACAAATGCGACGGCTAGGAAATTTGACTTAAGAAGAATTTCAAAGGATTAAAAAAATGGTTGAACTACAACCGAAAAAGCAGAGTCAACAGGCTTTGGTGGTGGGGAAGGAAGTCAGGTAGTCAACATGGAGAAGACTTTTTTACATATTATAAAGCAAAAG
Source organism: Glycine soja (assembly GCF_004193775.1). NCBI lineage: Eukaryota > Viridiplantae > Streptophyta > Magnoliopsida > Fabales > Fabaceae > Glycine > Glycine soja. The sequence continues at coordinate 43,391,249 of NC_041019.1, read as the reverse complement.
ATAAAAATGTAGAGAATCAACCACATGGGTAGTGTTGCAGTTGTTTACAGGGTTCAAAATTAATGAACACCTTAAGGACCCACATTAGACCCTTGAATGTCTAACAATCAGAACCACAACGAGAAAAAAAAATTATATATAGCACAAAATGTAACATGGAAATAAAGCAAACTATACATTGCTTACATAAACATGGTTCATGCCAGCCACACCTAAACCTCCGAATTTTGTTATATGCTTTACTACTTGCCGCATCACAAAATTCTCTCAACCGCGGAGGAGAGAAGCAGAAGGTCTAGGATAAGCAGAAGCCTTTCTAGGGGCATCTGAACCACCATCGCCACCATTGGTACGGCCGGGGCCGGAATTGCGTACATGATGCTGTTTATGATCAGCGCCTTTTCTCTGCATGTTCTTTGATTCCTGAAGCTCCTCCAATGCTTTTACCACCTCATCCATATTCGGCCTGCACTTAGGCTCTACGGAAAAACATTGCATAGCAAGCGCAGCTGCTGCTTGAGCTCGATTCTGTGAATATTGACCTTCGAGACGGGGATCCATTACACGGAAGACTCTTCGTTTATTAGATAGATAAGGCTTGGCCCATTCAACAAGGTTATGCTCTCCAGTTGGCTGGTTCTTGTCAATAGCTCGTCTTCCTGATATCATTTCCAGAAGAACTACTCCAAAACTATACACATCACTCTTGGTAGTGAGATGACCTAGCGAAACAAAAATTATTCAGTGATGTAAAGTAATAGGCAATACTATCTTGTTTGCCCATTAATATGAAAAACTAAAAGCTGCTCAAATCTAGTAAATTCACAAACCACGATACAGCAACAAATTCTGTAACTGACAATCAAATGTAAGATAGAAGAATAGACAAATTTTTCCAAAGAAAAATGATGCTAGGGGAAACCATGGTAACTGGCATTCGGCAAAATCACAAAGTTTCAGGGTACTTGCAGGTGTAAATGAAAGGATGCTTAAAACTCTTCTGATAGAATAGTGTAAATGCCTATTAAGAAAATTTGAGTAACTAGACTAAGAAAGTAGCCACAAAATCTTATTTTATGTGATAATATATTCTATCAACCAAAACAGTACATCATGAGGATGAAATCTAAGCTAGGAGGACAATATGACAAAACCACAGTTGATACCTGTCGCTAAATACTCTGGTGCCGCATATCCACGGGTTCCCATGACCCTAGTAGAGACATGGCTTTTATCACCAGTAGGACCATCTCTGGCCAACCCAAAATCAGAAAGTTTGGCATTATAGTTCTGCAAAGCAACATGCAATGAAGCAGCTCAGTAATGAACACTAAATAACTCATATTTTCAACCATAACAGGGACATGCTCAGATTGCAATTATGTACATACTGTATCGAGTAGGATATTTGACGTTTTAAAGTCACGGTATATGACTTTATGTTCTGTACTATGAAGAAAAGCAAGACCCTTTGCAGCCCCTAGTGCTATTTTCATTCGCAAACTCCAAGAGAATGGCTGAAAGTAAGAACCTCCTGTATTTATGATGATTTCAGGCAAAATTATCATTAGAACTCAGAGGATTACACTTTAAATTATTATTCTATTGCTACTGAGGGAGAAGAAAACTTCTTTTAAGGGGAACAGAAAGGAATAAGAACTATATATTCAACCAAAATAGAAGGTACTAACTTCTGAATAGATGATTTTCCATGCTACCCTTAGGCATAAATTCATAAACCAGAAGCCGATGTTCATCCTCAAAGCAGTATCCTATTAACTTGACAAGGTTAGGATGCTGTAGTTGGCCAAGATAGTTTATTTCAGCCTGAGAGTCAAACAAAACAAGAAAAGAAAAACATCAACTATTATTCAATCAGTTTTTGGGCATTGATCAAACTTCGGTTTCATAGTCAACAAGTCCATACAGTTCCACTGAAAATCCCCAAAACAAAGTAAGACAGGCAGAGTGGAAGAGTATCCATAAATGCTTAAAGTTACCTAGGATTTTGTTAATATACAATGAATTAAAATTTAAAGCCAAAGCAATAAGCATCCATAGAAGAATTCAATTGATACTAACCAACCACTCTCTGTGACCCTGGAGCCCATCTTGGTTAAGCTTCTTAACAGCAACAATCTTGCCTATTCCTGGTTTGGTAGCAGCAAGTGAATGCTCATCAATCCAGCCCTTAAAAACTGAACCAAACCCGCCCTCTCCCAAGACACTATCGGGGCGGAAATTTCTTGTGGCTGCTCTTAGCTCATGATAGCTGAAGCTTTTCAAGTTGGAAGATTGCAAGATCTCACCCTCACTCCGAGAAGTGACGGGTATGGAGGCTGATGAGCTCCTGCTATTTGAGCTGATGTCATGGCCACTCCTGCTGACACTTCTAGAAGTGATCCCTACATCAATACAAAGAAAAACAAGTTCACAAAGACTCATCACTTATAATACCAAATTCACATGGAATCCCAAAAGCCCCAAATTATCCTTCTGTTGTCTTAACAGCAATTTCCCTCATACTGAGATAACACTTTTTTTCTCCAGAAAAATTACCTAGCAGAAAACATTACTTCTGATGGTATTAAAAAAGGTGAAAAACTCATAAATTAGTTTTGTTACGGAATAGTAGTGCAAAACCATTCAAAGATTTTCCAACCCCATTTTTACTCCCATTCCAAACCAACCCTAAGTGAAAATTTCAAAGGGGTAGAAAAGCTACAATTCTCATGAAGACTCAAACCTAAAGTCTATCAATCCAATGGGTGGGTATCTCAAATCTTCATGGGACACAGATCACCATATCAGAAAAAACATAGAAGCCTTAACTTGCAAGGATCTCAATCATGTGCTATAGACTTAGATACATGAACATGGCTTCACAACTATCCATAAAGCTAACAACTTTAAGCCTATTCCATGTTCATTTCCAACCCCAGAAGAAAAATTAGCTCATTCAAGCATTCACAGAGAAGAAAATGAAGATGCAAGCACATAATAAAAACTGACCTGTATTGGAAGGACTCACAGCCTTAATCCTATTACTCCAGCAAGCACCCATCAACAAAATCACCCCTATGACCAAACTCAAAGGTTACGCCTTTCAGATGCAACCAAAAACAACAAAGTCTGAAACTTTAAGGGTGATAATGCAAAATTAAAAATAATGGGGGCAAAAGGGGGCAACAAAACACCCCAGAGTAAAAGACTGTTAAACCCACCAAGATGAAGGCAGATCTCAATGATTACGCACTCAGTAACATTAGCTGATATTTCAGAAACCCTTTTTTCAGCTTTCTATCATTTGGGGTTTGATGAGAGGAGAAGGATCGTGGAAGGAAGCACGAAGGTTCAAAAGAGGAACTTTGATCACTTCGTTGATGGAGGCTTTTGTAAAATGATTATTGGTAGCCTTTTTTGGACCCTTTTGCCAAACCAGAGAAAGTAGAATAGAAGGTTGACTTCACCTTTTACCTGTTTCTCCTCTTTTTGTCTTTTTTCTAGCCAACATTAATTAACGGAATATAAACCATAATATAATTATCTGAACATAGAAAAATATAATTACATATATGGAGTACTTATATTTTCTCAAATAAGTGATATATTATTTTAATAAGAATTTAATGACTAAAAGTGTGAAATGATTTTACATTATCTAATTATAATTATTTTCTGGATTATTTTAAAATAATTATTTTAAAAATTAATAAATTTATTATAATTATTTTAAAAATTAATAAATTTATTATTAATTATGAAGTATGATTGAAAGCACGTGTAAAATTTTAATTTTATATTATTAATATATAAATTCTTTTCTCTTAATTTAAAAAATGCTCATGAAATTGATAAACTAAAAAAAGTTAAATTGTTTGTTGGTGATTGCATCTTACTATCATTATAATGATGATGAAATGACTTATAACTATTCCTTGTTTAAGCTTTGTAATTTTTTTGTCAAAAACAAAAACCTTTGTAATTTAAAGCTTAATTTTTACACTATCATTATGTTTTTGTCGGTCAAGGAGTCGTGTCTTATACTCTTATTATAAGACTTTGTCCCCAGGGTTATTGAATGATTTGTGTATTTATTTTACAATTATTAGATCACTTATTTTATCAGTCTATTTTACTACTCCCTTCTCATTTTATTATAAAGTTTAAATTAAAAGTGTAGTTTATTCTTTATTATAAGATCTAATTTAAAATATTTTTATATTATATTTTTATAAAAATATTCTTAAATAAAGTTAGTTATAAAATAACGTGACAATAAAAAAAATAACATTAGTGTTTGTATTTTCTTTTTCATAAAGATAATTTTGAAGGAAAAAAATGTAAATTCAGGATAAATTTAATACTCTTAATTAAATAAACCATTTTTTTAATATTGATGTATTCGTTAATTAAATCTTATAATATGAACTAGAAGGAGTATTATAATAAGATTTCCATTTTGCTATTTCATTTTATTTAAAAATTATTTATTGTTTTCAACGTGAATAGTAAATAAATAATTTTATTTTGAATAAACTTCAAATACTTATTTTTTTACTATAAAAGTGTAGTTGAATTTAATTCAAATATCCATCATCGTGCTTAATTAGAAGTTTAGATCGTCTCAAACTCCTATAAATTAAATTTATAACATCATTGTTGTGTGTAAATTTTATTACACTTTGTTATTCTAATGAAATCTTTACTAATTTGAATGTCAAGCTGTTTTTTATAGGTGGTGCCTTTTATCTATAGTGTCTCAGTCATGTCGGAGAGTTGTATCATTTTTAGAAAGGAAAATCTCATACCTTGATTCATGTAAACTATACTTATATCAATATTAATAAAACCCTAGCTGCACCTGAATTTTGTTCTACGAATAATTCATATTGGCATTATAATATTATATCAATATTAAAGTATATTATTATTAATTTATTATATTATTATCTTCGATATTAACCTGAAAAGGATAGTGTGTTAAATATTTATGAATATTTTTTTGGTAGAAAAATATTGATGAATATGAATGTAAAAAGATAAATAAATGCACTAGCGCATCAAGTCAAGTCAAACTAGTCTCAATAAAATTATCACATGTTAAAATATGATTAAAAAAAATTGTATTTTTGTAATACGCAATTACGGACTTGGCCGATTTCAGGACCCTTCCAATTACGGGTTGTTAAAGGTATTGGGTTTTATAATAGATGACGATCAACTCTATCAAGTGACTAATAATTAATTCACTCATCATAATTAATGATAGAAAGAAGAAAAAATTTTAACTAATTTTAGAAATTTAGTAGTACTGGTAGTATTTTATAGTAACTGTGACGAAAGTTACACTAAAATTCTAAACAATAAATGTTAATAATAAATAAGCCCATCATCAATATTCAATTATGATGACCTTTTCACCTACTACTAGATGGAAAGATAATTTCATGTGTGGGTTAATGTTCCATGGAAGATTCAAATCTTGCACATGTGTGTATTCATGTTTTGATTATTACAAACAACTGGGTCCAATGATCAGTGAATGCGTAAGCCATGTTTACTTTAATAAACAATTGTAAGATTTGTGACAAAGATTACTACGAATCTTCGCAAGCAATTCTGCAGTTTAGAAATGATCGTAGTTGGCTACAGCCAACCGTGTCGTATACACCAATCTTTGAGTATTTTTAACGATTTTGGGTGCCATGAGTGTATTTATACTGTAATATTTAATTTTGTAAGTGATTTAATCAAAATGTTAACGTCCGCAATTCAAGGCCCATGAAACAGAAAGAGATTGTACATATAAAATAAATAAAAATGTCAAAATAATAATAATAATTTGTTACAAGCAAGAGTTATATAAATTGTTATATAATTTTATTTTATGAATAAAATATTTTAAATAAAAATATCATTAGAAATTTTTAGAGATAAAATAAATTTGGATATATATATATATAAGAATGACGAAGTTTCATTGTATATACATATTATATATATCCAGGTCAAATGAATAATTGGATAAAAGACAAGTCAGCCAAAGAAAATTGAATGAAAAGAAATGGAATTGAAGATTCAAAATAATGTGACAATTTGGTGAGCTACTTTTCCGACTAATGCCATAGAAATTGACAAATACTTGGCATAAAGTAGTCATTATCATGTGAGCGGTCATCAAGAATCAATATTCATATTTCACAAAGAATGGTATTCTTTTGAATTGTATGAGTTAAGGACCAGGAGTGAGTTCAATCCGCATAGCACACTTGTTAAGCCTAAATGTGTTTATAAAAGTTTGCTAACTTTTGGTATGAAAGTTTTTTTTATCGATAAATAAATGTTAATTATTAGTATTATTTTATATGGAGGATTTGATATGAAAATATACAAATACATGTTAAGATAATAAATATAATTATCTATAGTGGACGTTGAGTCCTTGGAAGTTTTGTCTGCATTGCATTATTCATGTTATATACTGCCTAAGGGATAAGGGAATACTAATTTGGGTAAAAGTATTTTAACCTAAGGAATAATGCTTAATCTAATATGATAGATTCAAATTATAAAAATCACATTCTATTAGATTGAGTTGCTACATAAGATTAAGAGGAAAGGATTCACACGCTAGTTTTCTCTGGTTATTGTTTAGTTTTGTCTTATGTGATTTCTGTCTTGATTTACATTACTTCCACTCACATTCTTTAATTGCTCAAATAATCCAAATTGATAATTGTCACAATTCATTGTGGAATCTACACTCTGACTCTACTCTCCATTTCTATGTGGTAAACTAAAGAAATTTATAAGCAATTGAGTGACCCACAACCATTCTTAATCTTAGGGTGTATTTGGATTAAGGCTAAAAAACTTCTAAACGTTCATATGTGCATTCTGAGACACCAAAAGTAAAAGTAACTCTTTGTTATTTTTGGAAAAAGGTCAGTTCCATTTAATATAATTGGTTCTTAAACATGCACTTAAACATTATTTTTGTTCCCACTGCTACAAAAAAGTCATTTTACGACGCGTTATCCACATCGTTCCTACCAGACGCGTCGTAGTTGGATTAGCGGTGGCAATACCGTAAATATGTTACCATTTTATGTGGCATGTGCATGGCGCGTGACACGTTCAACAACGTTCACTGGGTAGCACGTCTTTGTGGGTTATGCAGTAGGTAAGTTAAGGTGTTTTTTAAAACGCCGTCGTTGAAATTTTGAAGGGCAACGACGTTTTCTTGATCCACCGTCGTTAAGATTGAGGTTTATAATGTTTTGCGCGGCAAACACTCGCGCTCGAGCTCCCGCTTCCCTGTTTCTTTGAAATTTCGATCTTTTGTGACCTCTGTCGTTTGCCTGCATCTCCGTCGCACCCCTGTGACCTCGGTCGAAGGGCGTAGTACATTGTCGCACGTCCGACGTCTCATCTTGTCTCACCACTGCGCAAGCCACGAAGTTTCCCTTTTCAGAGTTGTCGTGCCCTACAACTTGTCTTCAAGGTAAGCTTGTCGATGTTTGAAATGTCTTGTTTAGTGTTGAAGAAGTAATTATTAACGGTTTACTGAAGTTGGAATGTTGTCGTAACTAGGTTGTTGTGCAAATGTTGTCTTGCCCTAACAAAGTAATGTTTGAATGTATGACTATATATAATTTTACTTTGGTTCCACACACCAGATATGATTTTTCATGTTTACTGAGAAGTTAATAGATACATACTGCTTTTTAGTGTCAATAACTTAGATAATAATGTGTAATTTCACAAAACTTCAAGAGTGTGAGGGTAATTTGTTCTAATAGTTATAACTTTGGCATTACAAAGGTGATTTCTTGTTTCTGAACGAGTTTCCAAACAGGCATTGGAGTATGTAGCTATGATTGGGATGATAACATAGACAACAATGTTGGATGTCGAGAAAACATTGATTTGGCCATTGCATCTTGAAAGCAAAGGAGTATAGTAGCCTTAGTAGTTACTGTTTTAAATTTAGATAAGAGAGATTGCTAATTAAATTAACACTCAAGTGAATCCGGTGAATCGGATAGGCCCCTTTCTTCTACAATTTCTGTAATGTTTTATGTTACATACTTTTTAAAGGCTTTTGTTGGCATGAGTGTGAATCCCCTGAGCTATGATGCTGTAGTTATACTTGGTGATCGATGCCCTGCATATTTGGCATTGAACCGGTCAGTTATTGGTTTGTGAAAAATTTCATGGAAAATAAGAAGCTAGTTGCATCTATCTGCCATGGGCAATAGATCTTAGGTAGCTGCTACCCATGTTAAGGTATAATCAGTATTCATTTACTTATAACTCTTGTGTTGAAGTCAACCAAATCATCAGAAATGAATACTTAATAATGTGGTTTGGAAAGGAAAAGATGTTGATAGTTTTTGTAGTTTACTGTGCAGCTCTGTAAGGGAGAGAAAAAAGGGATTTTGAGAGACGGGAGCACCTGTAGTTGCCAGCTAGATTCATTTAGTCGGTGTTGCTGAAATGTTGATGCCAAAGTTAATGATGTTTACAATTTATATCATAGGAGACATTTTGTCAGTTTTATAAGCAATAATGAAAATTACATTGTTTAGGCAAATTGAAATTCTCTTTAATGGATTGGTGAAGAGAAGAAAATTAACTGCTATGTACTTAAATGTCTTGATTTGTTCAAGGGAAAGTAACTCTTTTTTAACCAAGTAAGGGATGGAAATTTGGAGAAATTGAGTGATCATATTAAAATGTAAGTGGACTTTGGTGCTCATTGTTAGAGTTAGGTGGTTAACTGATACATGTCTCATGTCTGCATAAGCTGACTAAAACTTGTAACAACTTATGTTGAATTAGCTTATTCAATAATCCTGTGGCCTTTAGTAGTAATCTTTCTAGTCTCTAAAAGAATTGACAAGGTTTTCTACAGTGATTATATGAATAAGTGGAGTACTAGTAATTTGGAATTTGTATTTATCCATCTATTTGCTTATACATATAAGATTAACTTAAGTTTAATAAATGCTCTACTAATATAAATTTAATATAGTGATTCTCAAGATAAATGGGGTGCTGAGAGAATAAAGAATGCCAAATGGTGTTGTATTTATCCATCAATTGGTCTGATTTTTCACTAAATTCTTAGGAAGATCCCCTATACTCTCCACGCTTGCTAGAAAACTGAAAGACTGAGCCTTCCCTTGAGATGCTTGTTCATAATGCTTGTTTTCTGAGACTTATGTTGGAATCAGCTTCCTCAATTTCCTTGGCTTTTGTTACATAGTGTGGCTTGAGATGCTTGTTCATAATGCTTGTTCATAATCAGCTTCCTCAATATTCTTCAGAATGTTTTTTTGCATGATGCATTTGTTACTACACTAAGGAAAGCTGAGCAATTTCTTTGGGCTAGTTCTGAGATGGATTCTGTGAGTTCTATCTATTTGTTACTTTTTAATATACTCCTGTATATACATACCGTGATATACTTAACTAAGTTCTGCTTCTTTTTTGGGATGTAGTTTCGAGACATGGTAAAGAATTTGATTGAAGCTCAGAAGTGGGCAGAAGGGATAAGAGGCTGCGTAACAAAAATTGAGTTATGGTTGTGTCATCGGGACTCTAATGACAAGAAAGTTAATTTAGAATTCATTGATGAGTTACTGAAATTTACTCCTGCACCATGCAATGAACCTCTTTATCATAAATTGAAGGTGCTTCTCTTAACAAGCTGTCAATAATCCCTTTGGTAGTTGCAGTTTTCTGCCATATTTTTTTGGTTAACTTATGTTGATGCAGGACTATGCAGAGGAAGCTAGGTTGTTAATTCAGGATATTGATACTGCTTTGTCAATGAGTTCAAATGTAGTTTCTCCTAGAATCATCATATGTCTTTTCTTAATAACTTTATATTGATATATATCTAGTAACAATTTATGTTCTTGCTAATTATAATGGCATCTGGTAAGTAGTAATATTTTGAGTCTTCTTTTCAGTCCATTAAATTTGACTAAAATTATTTATTCCAGATGTCTGAGTTGGAACTTTTATACTCCAAAGCTTGTGGCCTACCCATCTACATGAAAGAAAGTAAGAAATTGGAAGGGAAGATTTCTTCAACCAAGGTAAATGTTGTCGTACATGATAGTTTGGCACATTATTTCAGCTTTCTGGTTGTGTGCTTAAGTTTCCATTTATATTGTTTATATTTTGAAACTATTTTTCTCTCCAAAGAGCGATTTTTTATTTACAAGGTCAGGGATCTGTAGATACATTTTGATTAGAATGTGCTTGTCACAACTTAAAATAGAATGCGAAACCATCTTTCCCCTCCAATATTTGACACATACACATTGAACCTTCAAACCAAAAAAGGAAAAAAAAAAAAACAATGACCTGTATTGGGTTTTACAAAAGCAATTACACTTGGTGTTTCCTATCTCTAGTCTAAATTTGTGAGATTCAAAAAGAGGATAGAAGTTTATTTTTTTTGAGCTTGAGGGTTACAAATTCTTAGGAACGAAATTGAATCTGATCCAGAAAGTTACCACTGCTGGTTTAGTTGATATGAGATTTTAACACCCACCCCCTCACGCCCAAAACTTGACATCTGGAGTTCACCTGATTTTTATCTATCTCGCTTTATTAGTTAGAGTTCATCTATATTCCCTGGTACAATGAGTTTTGGCTCACGTTCTGAACTGCCTCAATTCTTGTGCTTTAGTTGTTGTGCTGAACGGCCTCGCTGATTTCATCCCATCCCTCTCTCCCTCGGGTCTCTGGACCGCTGTTGCTTCCTACGGCACCCCCAACGGTTGGGCCGGAGAAGTTGAAGATTTCCCCACTCACATCTATGTCTTCCTCACCCGCGACAGAACTCACCGTGTCAAGGTTGCCAGTCATCGTCCAACGAGTCACCCCACCGGGTCTCCACGCGTTCACCCCCTGCCACCTCCCCAGGCAACAACAACTTCAACGACGGTGCTTAAGTAAGCACCATCTTTGAAGTTATATATTACTACATCATTGCATTTAAAGCTCATCCTAAAAACCGAATGTTTCCACGTCGTTGTTGCCATCGCAACGTCTTCGAAGGCACTGGTTCAACTACGACCGTGAGGTCAGCCCCGTCGCAGGAATCACGTCTTTCTAAAACGGTGGAAAGTGACCGTCGTAAATGGTCAGACGTCTACAACGACGTCGCATTTAAAGACGGGCGTTCACTGTCGTTGAACGCCGACGACGACCGTCGTTGAACGGATTTTTTGTAGCAGTGTCCCTTCATCCTCTTATTCCTTTATTAAATATTTCATTTTGTTTTCTTTTACAATAATTTTCCTAACCAACCTTTTTGTTGTTTTTACCAAAAGTGTTTTATTCTTTTCTATTCATTCTTATATTTGGGATATGAGAGTTTCTGTTACTCCAACCAATTTGGGATTTTTTGATACAGTTAGTTTTTTAGCCAATTAAATTACACGTCACATTTTCATTAATTATTTTTTTAATTAGTTCTTGATTATTATTTTTAAAAAAATTTAAATTGTAACTTTTTTAAATTAAAAAATTGATTAAAGATAACTTTAGAAGTTTTAACCTAAAATATTTTTAGTTACTTTCTAACACTTTTTATCTTAAATTTGTTTTATCTTCCTCCACGGTGTGTATTTGCTTCTTCATTCTAACCAAGTTTTTGAAAGTTCTTATCGACATATTCATTTTGCTTTTCACAAAACAATAAATTCAAAATGTGCTTATGGACATATGCTACTATGCTAGGAATCCTTTATCTTACTATTGTGTTGGTACAAGTTGACGGGGTACCTGAATTTTTGCTTTTGTAATTTTTATTTTATTTTATTGTTTTTTATAATTATAGTAACACTTTATTATTATTTGTAATTTCTTTGTTATGTTTATTTTTATAATATTTTTCTTACTATTTTAGACTTTAGACTGTTATTATATTATTAATGCAGAAATTTTTTTTCTTAAAATTATAGTGTTAGTTTACAACTATATTTATATTTTATTAGTATTATTTATATTCATTATCAATACTATTTATAATTACTTCAAATTTGGTTAAATATTATAATATTAATATATAAATATATTAATATTAATTAACATTTTATTATCATTTATCTATCTTTAAGATATTTCAAATATTTAGTATAATGTTTTTTCCGGTTATTAAGACATAACTATTTTGCTATTCTAGAGAACTTAATTTTAAGATAATTTAAACCTTAATATGAATTTGATTTTTGTAGTTTTAATTTCCATACATTATACAATAAAGTTGTTGTATTTTGATTTGAATATTTTTTATATTTTTGTTGCCAATTTTTAAAATATTATATCTTTAAGTAATACTTCAAAATGTTTCATTTTTATAATATTATTTTATTTTGTTATTATAATAATTATTATTACGTGTGAGTTATTATCATGATTATTGTAATATTATTTTTCTACTATTTTAGTTTTAGATTTTAAACTATTATATTTATACCTTAGTTATATTTTTTACACCTTTTGTGATTATAGCATTAATTTACTGTTATATTATTTTTTTATATTTCTAAATCCATTGTTTGTGTTGTTTTTATTTACTTTATATTTATTTGAATACTACAGCATTAATATATATAATGTTATATTATAAATACTAGTTAAAATTATTATTGTTATTTTAATTATGCTAATGATACTTTAAATATTTATCATAATAGGTATTGTTTTACCATCAGTTTTAATAATACTATAGATGAAAGTTCTTACCGACATCTTATAATTCATTGTACCCATCTATTACCCAAAAAAGCAAAAATTGCTATTTTTACCTAATTTACCTTTATCTTACTATTGTAGTGTACCAATACATTGCTCAAAAGTCAAAATGTGTTTTTTTCATTAGTTTATCCTTGATTTTTAACTATTACGGGGAATCCTTATCTTTCAAGAAGACTGATGGGAAACAAAAAGGCGGAACCTAGGTTTAGAGGCGACAAAAGCACCAGTTTGGGGTCTTTTTAGAAACTATTTATCAAAAGAGACTCTTTTGAAACTATTTACCGGGGGATCTATTTTTATTTGTATTGTGCCAAAGCAAAGGCGCAATTCAACGGGGAGCTGACATGTGGCATTGATTTGTTGTGCCAAAAGCTTTGCGCAATGGATTACTACACATGTAGTGGCGCAACCACTTTTGGACAAACTATGACAGTGTTGACTGCTTTGGACAGTACGTGACCAACTGGAAAGGAATGTGGCATGTCAGTTGGAGCAACCCTTTGCTCAAATTACCTAAGTACAACGTATTGCGCCATTACTACCGGCGCAATACATGCCTATATAAACGAGACACACTTTCTGCTACATTTTCGCATCTCTCCAATTTTCTTTCTCTGGTACATTTCCGCATCTCTCCAATTTTCTTTCTCTCTTTATTACAACTTTGTTGATATTTCTTCTGTGGGGTGAAAATCGGTAATATATTTATTATTATTTTTTATTAATTTGTATTATTTTTTATGTTATTATAGTTAATGAAAATTATTGATGACATTATTGATTTGTTTTGTAGGTTTTATTATAAAAATGAGTTCTTCGGTTATTGTTCTGGTTTATTTGAATGGAAGAATATTTCAAAGTGACGACGACATCAGATTTGAAGGCCCTAAAAAGGCTATTCAAATTAAACGTGGTGTAACTTTTGATGGGTTAAAAAAAAGAATTTGTTATAAGGTAAAATTAGATAAAAATGGAAGTATATCTACTATGACTTGTTGATTTTTAGTTACAAGTAAATATATTGCATTGCAAATTTGTGACGATGAAGATGTTGAAACAATAATTGAAAGTTTTCAACAACAACAAAAATGGGTGTCATTGAATTGTGCGTTGAAGTAGATGTTGCTAGTGCTTCCGCGTTGAATGTGGAAAATTCACTACTATCATGTGGGAATAATATAGCTGACAATGAATAAAAAATTCAAAGATTTACAATAAATTTAGATGATGATTCTGACGATGATGATTACATGATATCTAATTCATATGTTGAGGACTCGTTGGATGAGGAGGAAGATATCGATGATATATCTGACACAGATGAAAAATGTATATTTAATTAAATAATATTGTAATCTTATAATATTTTAATCTTATATCTAATTCATAAATACTTTTGAGAAAAAACCGTATATTAAGATTTATTTGCAGGTGAAAGTGGGACTGCATTTTGGAAATCTGCTTCTAATTATAGTAACATTAATTGGAGTCATCCGGATGAAGAAGACATTTGTGGTTTCGATATGGGATCGACCTTCAATATTGGCCAAGAATTATTTGTTGGCATGGAATTTGAAAGCAAAAATGCAGTAAAAAAATGCACTACAATAATATGTTATGAAGGTGCACCAAACTTTTAAAGTTGTTGAATCAAAATCACAAAAATATGTTATTTGCTGCGCAAATCGAAATGATGACATCCCATGCCCTTTTTATATGAGGGCAATTGTATCTAAAAAAATTGATACATGGAAAGTTACGTAGTGGGGGGACCGCACACGTGTTTGAATATAAGTATAACACAAGACCATGATAAACTTGATTTTGATTTGATTGCTACGTGTGTAGTAGGTATGATTTTAACTATTTTAATTATTCATGTTTGTTTATCATTGATTTGGTTTATGTTGATAATTAATTTTTGTTATAATTATTTTCATAGGGATGATTAAAGAAGATCCGTCATTGAAAATTTCTTTGATTCAAGAAAGGATCAGTCGTATGTTTAACTATAAAATTTTATACAGAAAGGCTTGAAAGGCTAAACAAAAGGCCATTATGATTGAGTATGACGATTGGGATGAATCTTATGGCCAACTTTCGTCATGGCTGAAACACATGCAAAATCATTGTCCAGGATCGTATTATCAACTATGTGACGATGATTTTGTAGTTGGCAATATGGTGAGTCGTGAATACCGTCAGTTCCATTGAGTATTTTGGACTTTCGGTCAATGTAAAGAGGCTTTCAAGTATTGCAAGCCAATCATACAAGTCGACGGTACATTCTTGTATGGAAAATATTGTGGGACGTTGTTAATGGCAACAACACAAGATGAAAATGGCCATGTTCTTCCGCTCGCATTTGCTGTGGTTGAGGGAGAAACATTAACAGCATGGTCATGGTTTTTGGCACACTTGAATGAACATGTCATAGATAAAATGTCTCATTTATGATCGTCATGCAAGTATAACGCCAACCATTGCTAATGAAGCACTTGGGTGGCAACCTCCCCATGCTTATCATGTTTACTGTGTGCGACATATCGCAAGCAATTTCAACCACAAGTTCAAGAATGAGAAACAAAAACAAATGTTGAAAAAATTAGGTAAGATTTGACTTATAATATATCTTATTTTTTATGATAATTTTACTGAAATTGGTAATGACTAATGTGCAGGATACACTCCTTGCAAGCATATATTCGATAAGAATTTTGACAAATTTTGTGATTTGAGTCCTGCCATAAAAACATGGATCGACAAGATTTCAAAAGAAAAATGGACCATGGCATATGACAAAGGAGGGCGTAGGTACGGTCATATGACAACTAATCTATCTGAATGTGTAAATAAAGTTTTTAGAGGTTGTCGCAACATACCAATAACTTCCCTTGTGAAGTCAACATATAGTAGATGTCGACAATATTTTGTAGACCGCGGTCGTAAAGCTCAGAAAGAATTACAAAGCGGTTAGATTTATTGCTCGGAGGTTATGAAAGAGATTCAGAAAAATAAAAAAAGGCTTGTTCTCACATTGTCCACATTTATGATACTCAGAGAACAGTGTTTGAAGATGAGGAGGCTTATGATCCTATGTCTCAACGAGGTGGACAAAAGTGGTCAGTTAACTTAAACGACCGTTAGTGCTAATGCGGTCAATTTAGTACTTACCATTATCCATGTTTCCATATTATCATTGCGTGTGGTGTTGTCAGCATCAACTTCTATCAATACATAGATGTTGTATACACAAATGATCACATCTTACGTGCTTACTCTCCACCATGGTGGCCCCTAGGGAACGAGGATGAGATTCCTCCATCTGATGCGTCGTGGACACTTGTGCCTGATCCAAGTTTTAATCGTATGAAAGGAAGGCCAAGATCAACATGGTTAAGGAATGAGATGGATTGGAGGGAACCTTCTCAAACTCGTAAAAAATGTGGTAGATGTGGTGTACAAGGACACAACCGACGCAATTGTCCTCTACAATCTAACCAGGGCAACTGTTAACGTCATGGTCTGCATGTGATTAGTTATCATTATCCGATTCAATTCATGATTTTTATTGATGTTGTTTGCTCAATTTTGTTACGCACATCTTCTAATTAATTCAAACAATTTAAAATAAAACTAATCAATCATCATCATCATGTGTGTTATGGCGGGAGGACGTCCCACATGGTCGCTCCCATCTCCGAGCTTGTCGATCTGGATTCCTTCTCCTATCGCCCCTCCTTTCATCAGCCTCAGCAGAAAATTGATTACCTAAATCTACCCCTAATAAACCAATAATGTTAGGAATGTTTCCTGACATGGTCCATGGAGGGCCCATTGGGGCGTTAGGCGTTGATATCAGACAACCATGTGCAAATGAAGGGGTTCCTGCAGGAGATGGAGACCCAAATAAGTTAGCCATAACATATCCTGGTTGTAGAAGAGGTTGAATTCCCATGAAATATGCATCTACATATCACAATATATAACATAATAAATAATAAATAAATTAAATAAAATACAATATTAATGGACATTATAAATTAAATTAACACAAAAGTTGCATACCTGATGAAGTTCCGCTTTGTTATGGGTACGGATACAGGGGAGACATTTGAGATGGCTCTTGGGTGAACTGATCAGGTGTGTAATACATTCCATGTTGGCGCTCTGGCATCACAAGAATAACATGTGCTTCTGCATCCACACTTTCCCTACGTCGCCCTAAACCTTGGGTCTCCATACTCCTACCCAACATATCAAACTGCTGACGTTCAAATTGTGGAACCGAAGGAGGAGCTTCTTCACGTGCCTCAATAATTCTATCCTCTTCCTCAACTAAAAGAGTCATATTATCAAGGCACGACGCCAAATCGTCCAAATTTGACACCCTTCTTATGGGGACAACATGAACTGCATTGTTTCTATAATTTCACCATGCATATAAATTCTTGCTAAATAATACATGTATTTAGAAAATGTATGGTATTAACAACCACTTTTTAGAATATTAAAATAAATAAGTAAGACCTACAATAATTAATAAATACCATTAGTCCTCTTCTTGCATGTTGTCGGTTGATATACAATTTGGTTTTACGCCTAAACCACTTCATATACTCATAATTCACACTGAGGGGCCCAACTTGTGGTGGCATTTCTTGAAACCGTCTTTCATAGCGACTATTCCATTCATTAAGCATTGGCTGCAGTAGTCGCCTCCAATTATGTCCACTTTTTTCTTTTAGTGTTAGGCCATGTATATTGCTAGGTTGCAATGGAGGGCCAGGTATAGGTTGTTGCAGTTCAAATTGCCTAATGACTCTATCTGGTTGATGCCATTCAACAGCATTGAAACAAATCATCGGCACTACACATCTTTAGATTGCAGACCCAACAAAACATAAATGACTCAACAACGCTTGGACTTCTTCGAAGTAAGGGTCCCACAAAAACTACAATGCAATTTAAAAATTCGTTAAATAATTACAAATAATAACATTGTTCATTTGAAAAATGTATACTTAGTTACCTCGCCCTTTTTCATGGTGTCTAATTTAAAATGATAGTGTTCCACACTATCACTGGTCATATGAGGATTTCTATTTTGTAACTATCTGTATAACAATTATGCAACAATAAATAATAATGTGTTACATACAATAATAATTAAAATTATAAATGAAGTCTATAATTTAAAAATTGTGTACCTATAGCCAAGTGGATTGTTTTGTTGTTGTGGAGGCACAATCGATGGGACTAATTTAAGGCATTGTTCCCATGCCCACAATTGAATTAAGAGAACGTAACCGCCAATAGATTGAACATTATAATCTGTTGCGTTACACATCTTTCTATATAAATAACTCAATGCAGTAGCTCCCCACGCATAAGTACTGCACTCATCAAAAGCTACCATAAATTGCAAATATCTCATAGGGACTCTTTTACTACTTTTATCCACCAACAAGACACTTCCAATAAATCTCAAAATCCAAGCACGTGCAAACATTTTGAGGTGCTCTTCGTCGTCCACATAGTCCAGGATATTTGCAAATTCTAAAGCCAACCAGCTTAATTTCAATGTGTTTCCGTCAGCCAATGCATTAGCATTTGGCCTGACTCCAAGGTATTGTTCACACATATCAATCCCATCAATATTTGTGCTGCCAATTAAAGGATTGCCATCCACGGGAAGACCTAGCAACACAGACACATCTTGTAGTGTGATGGTGGCCTCCCCACACGTCAAATGAAAGGTGTGCGTCTTTGGCCTCCACCTTTCAACAAAGGCATTTACAATTCCTCCATTGATTTTGATTCTACACAATTTTATTGCTGTGTATAATTCAGACTGCTGTAACAGAGGAATAATTTCTATCGGTGGTTGTTCTATACCCTGATAAGTTGGAATCGCTCGCCTCATTCTTAATTTTCTATTTGCATCCTCGTTCTAAATATGTTGGGACACATGTTGCTTTTGCATCCACAACACATCATTTTCACGTGGTCCATGTTGCTTTTACAGAAGATGCTAGAATGCAAGGCTTGTAACAGAAATTGGAATATTTGCAATAATGGGATATGCAAAAATAGAAACAAAATTCATAGTGTATTGCAGAATTGTATGGTGTCACACGATAGGGGACAAGAACTAACAACATCTCCTCATGAGCCAATCCCTCTTTGCTAGATCAACTTTAAATTCCTTAATTCCGTAACGAAATTTGCTAGATATTTTGGTGTTATGGTTTTCTGTTTTGGCCTCGAGTTTGGGTCATTTGCTTTTGTCTATTCCTCATCTCTCTTAACATTCCCGCCCTCATCGAAAAATACCTTGTCCTCAAGGTTATACTGAATGCGCAAATCATCCCAAGATTCCCACGTGGTTTCCTCAGGTGGTAACCCTTCCTATTGAACCAAGACAAGTAACCTCAGAGCAGGGGTAGTATTGTCCCAACGACTGTTGAGAAAGGTTAATAGTCAAATGACAGGTTGATTATTGTCTGTGATTAATGGCAACTGCAAAATGGGTTCAACCTCAGTTGTAGTCGAGTGGAAGTGTTTGAGGAGAGAACAATGAAAAATGGGATGGATGCAGGAATCTTCTGGTAGTTGCACTTTGTAAGCCACTTTGCCAATCTTTCGAATGATCCAAAATGGTCCATAAAAGTGTTTGGCTAGTTTAGAGTAGGGTTCCCTAGTTGCAGACGCCTGTCGCTGAGGTCGCAGTTTGATGAGAACCCAATCACCTATCTCAAAGCTAACGTCTCTACGGTGAACATCTGGAGCTTGTTTCATACTTTCTTGGGCCTTGATCAGTTTCTTTCATAAACTAGAAAACATAAGCTCACAATTGGAAAATAAATCATCCACAATTTCAACTTTATAGGATCCTACTATGTACTGGGGAATCATGGGTGATTTCTTGCCGAAAGTAAATTCAAACGATGAGAGACTCGTGCCTTAATGTTGGGACATGTTGTAGGACCACTCCACCCAAGGTAAGAACCTACCCCAAGTTGCTGGCCATTGATGAACAAAGGCCCATAAATATTGCTCGACGACCCAAGTAGCCACCTCCGTTTGGCCGTCCGATTGAGGATGATAAGCAGAACTCATCCTCAAGGTGATGCCACTCAATCGGAATAATTCCTGCCAGAAATGACTCAGGAACAATAGGTCTCGGTCCAAAACCAGACTCTGGGTCATGCCGTGAATCTTACCAACCAAATCAATGAATAGTATAGCCACTTAATGAGCTATGTAGTGAGTTGGAAGCATGGCCAAGTGAATGCCCTTAGAAAATCTATCAACAATGACCAAGATAGTAGTGTGGCCTCTATATGGTGGAAGACCAACAATAAAATCAAGGGAAAGACCCTCCCAAGGTCGTAGTGGAACTGGTAGCGGATAAAGCAGTCCTGCCTTCCGATGAGTCTCATACTTTGTATGTTGACAATCGCGGCAAGCCACCACAAAGCATTTAATGTTGTCGTGCATCCCAGACCAGATGAAGTTATCCTTCATTCGAGCTAAAGTTTTGGTGACACCCATGTGTCCACCCAATGGGGAGGCATGAAACTCAGTAATCAATGTAGGTATGAAACGAATATCTTTGGGTAACCATGTGCGACCTTGCTGAAGAATTAGCCCTTGCTGGATGTCATAATTTGGATGAGCACTTGGCTGAGTGGGAATGGGTTTTTGAAGGTCGAGGAATGCTAGATTACTTGGCAACTCCTGCTTCAATTCATTTAGGAAGGCAAAATGTGGAACTGACAAAATTAGTAGTTCGCTAGCCATGGTTTCTGATATGCGAGAGAGCGCATCCGTCACTGTGTTAGATTTTCTGGCCAATACTGAATATTGTAACCGTAGCCAATCAAGCATGCCATATGCATATGCTGCTCCGGGGTTTGAATCACTAGAGTCATAAGCTCCCTGAGGCTACAGTGGTTCGTGATAATGGTGAAACGATGGCCAAAAAGATATTGCCACCATTTCTTGACAGTTGTCGCAATGGCTACCAACTCATGAATGTATGTGGAAGATCTAAGCAATTTGGGACAAAAAGCTTTGCTAAAGAAGGCTATTGGGTGCCCTTTCTAAGACAATACTGCTCCCATGCCTACACCCGGAGCATCTGTTTTGAGAACGAACAAAAGCGTAAAGTCTGACAACCATAAAATAGGGGCCTTAGTCTCTACCTGTTTCAATGTATCAAAGGCATCTTGCACTGCATTGGACCATTGGAATCTATCTTTCACTAGCAGCTAAGTTAGTGGGGCTGCGAACGACGCATAACCTTTGATAAACTGCCGATAGAACCCTGCCAATCCAAGAAATCCTCGTAGGGCCTTAACGAAATAAGGAACATGCCATTGTTGGATTGCATGGACCTTGTCTTGTAGGGGTTCAACTCCTTCTTTGGATACCAAATGACCCAAGTATTCCACCTTCTCTTGTGTAAGAAACACTTAGACAATTCTAGAAAAACTGCTCATCCTGCAATATTCAAAAACTTGTTTCTAAGTGTTGGAGATGATCCTCAAATGATCTACTATAAATCAGAATATCATCGAAGAAGATGATGATAAACTTATGTAAATAAGGCCATAAAATGTTGTTCATGGTAGCCTATAACAAAGAGGGTGTGTTGCATAGGCCGAAGGGCATGACTCAAAACTCAAAGTGGCCATGGTGTGTGCGGAAAGCAATTTTGCTTAATCCTCCTCCATCATCAGAATCCGATGATAGCCCTGCCGTAAGTCTAGTTTCGAAAAATAACAAGCACCACCCAATTCATGAAAAATCTCATCTATAGTTGGTATAGGATATTGATCCTTTACGATGATACCATTCAGGGCCCTGTAATCAACACAAAACCGCTAAGACCTGTCGTGCTTCCTGGCCAAGATGATCGGGGATGAAAACGGACTGGTACTTAGACGAATAACACCATTTTGCAACATTGAATCAACTTGGGGCTCAATTTCTTGGTTTTGGAAGTGGGGATAACGATATCTGTGGGCATTTACGGGTTCTGAGTTTAGGTGAAGGTGGATGGCGTGGTTGTTTTGTCAGGGAGGTGGGAGAGCTATTGGGGCCTAGAATAAAGTCACAAAGGGTTAGGTTAAGGCATTGATTTTGGAAGATGGGTGATAAGTAAGTGGGAAAGAGGGTTGTATTTTCAAAAACTCTCTAGGTAACACTTGAATATGGAAAAACTCACTCGCGGCACCAGTTTGAACTAGTCATCGAAGTTGCAAAACCGTGAGAAGATGAAGGCAAACATTACTATCTCTGTGATGTTCAATCATCTATCCTGCGTGCAAGAATTTCATTTTGAGATCCTTGTAGTCTGTGAGCATTGGTCCCAAGGGCTTCAGCCATTGAACCCTGAGGATGATATCCGCACCACTCAAATGTAGGACATGAAGGTCCAACATAAAACAATTGACCCTAAATTTGCAGGATGATCTCTTCGCAGCATTCATGACACTCAATTTCACTCTCATTGCCCACCATTACACGCAATGGGTGTGTCGGATTTGTAGGGAGGCCTAACACACTAACCATATGCTTCTGTATAAAACTATGTGTACTCCCATCATCAATTAAGATAACAACCTGTTGGCTAGAGATATCACTTACTAAACACAACATTTCAGGAGCAAGATGTCTTGAGAGGGCATGTAAGCTAATTTGAGCTGAGGAGGAGTTTGGTGAATCAAACAGTTCAGTTGGCTCGCCGTTGAGTGAACTTGGATCATACTTCTCATCATCATCGATGATGAACACGAAAAATTTCAATGAAAATTTATGCCCACGCGTAAACTTTTCATCATAGTTAAAGCAAAGACCCTTCTCCCTGCAACTGGCCATTTCCTCTAGTGATAACCTCCTAAGAGGTGCAGGTGGTGGTCTAGACGAGGCAGGTAGTAAAGGAGGTGGTTAGGGAGATGCCAACACAAAGGTAGGTGGAGGTGAGTGTGTAGGAGTGAGGGAAATAGAAGGTGGTTGGCTTGCCAAAAAAGGAAACAGGCTACGAACGTGTCGCTGCTCAATGAATTTGTCTTGCTGAAGTTTGGCAAGACTGGCAGCCTGGATGAGGTTTAGAGGTTGGAGAGCTTGAACCTCCCAACGAATGTAAGGCGTCAACCCATATACAAAAAAACCGAGTAAAAAAGGGGTCAGAAGGCCAATAACTCGATTAGCCAGAGCCTCAAATTGCGACAAATATTCTGTTACAGTGCCTTTGTGAGTGAGTTTAAACAAATACTTGTAGGATCCTCATATTGAGACACTACAAAACGGGCGTCCAAGGCCTGAAGAAGACCTAACCAGGAGGAAATCTGGCCATTTTGCATCATCCATTGGAACCAGCGAGTGTAAGTCCTTCCATGTAGATGGAAGCTATGGTGAGATGATCATGGTCTGGGGTTTCATGATACTCAAAGAATTGTGTTATTTTGAAGATCCAACCAAAAGGATCCATGCCGCCGAAGTGCGGAACATCGAGTTTCATGTGGTTGTGTTGTGGGGTATGGATTGCCAGAGATGGAGGGTTGGTCGAGGACGATGAAGCTTAAGAGTTTTGATTATGTTCAACAATTGATATCCATTGGAGCAGCTCATCAAGCTTGGTCGTGACTTGGTGTTGGTGGGTTGAGTAATGTTGTTGGTTCGTCATGAGTTTCACAATAACTTCCTCGATACGATCCAAATTTGATTTAGAGCGAGTGGACTTCGCCATGCGAGATGCTCAATGAAAGCACCAAGTATTGTTAGGAAACAAAAATGCAGAACCTAGGTTTAGAAAGCTAGGTCCCTCTTCGAGCAACGAGAGAAGAAAAGTGAGGTTTTATTTTAATTATACCCATTACATACTCAACATTCCTTTATATAGAGTCCTATAGAAGATGCTAGAATGCAAGGCTTGTAATAGAAATTGGAACATTTGCGATAATGGGATATGAAAAAACAGAAACGAAATGCACAGTGTATTGCAAAATTGCATGGTGCCGCACGATAAGGGACAAGAGCTGACACAAGCTTCCTTATGAGTCAATCCCTCTTTGCCAACTCAACTTTAAATTCCTCAATTCCGTTAAACGAAATCTGCTAGATATTTTGGTGCTATGGTTTTCCGTTTTGGCCTCGGTTCTGGGTCATTTGCTTTTGTCTGCTCCTCCTGTTTCCTAACAAAGACTTCTTTAGACTTGACACATATTCCCAAAGGCAAATAACCTTTCAACCATCTTAAGATTTGGTGCATGTTTCCCAACCTTAAATTTGTAAACTAAATTTGTAAAGGTAATTCAAAATTTGTTTGTATAAAATTGAATTTTCAACCAAGATTTTCATGCACAAATGTATTATTTGAGGTAATAAAATATGTCACTAAAATGAATTTACTCTTTAAACAAAATTTGAAGCACCAAACATAAAAAATAATCTTAGGCTTCATTCGAGAGAGAAAAGAATAAAAGAGGAGTAAAACAAGAAACATAAAGGGAAAAAAAGAGAAAAAAATATTAACTTCAGAGTGATAAATCCTTTTGAGTCTCTTTTATAATCTTATTTTTAAAATGAGTTTGTTCTAAAATATATTACTAAGATGAGTTTGCTTTTGACCAAGGAATAGGTGAATTAGCAATTTTGACTTATTGTTTTATTTTCACATAATTTTTTATTTAAAAAAATTAAGGAAAATGAGGATGTGGTTTCCATGTAAACCAGCAATTGCAAATTGCGTTTTCAACATTGCTAATTTCGTTAATAATGTTGTAGTTGTTAGACACAAAGATGATTAATATCGAACTAATGATGCACTATAAAACAACAAAAATGAAATGAATAGCTCCTTGAGGTAGTATGAAGAAATAGCAACTGAGAATTGTTGATTCCTCCACCAATGTTAGAAACAACATAATGTAGTTGTTGATTCTGTATCCCTTGACACGTATTTTATAACATACCCATTTTAAAAATAAGTTTGTAAAAGAGACCCAAAAGACTCAATCACTCATTAACTTCAGCCATTGATTTGAAATTGAACAGATATGATGATGAAATAATGTATTTCCCACAGTAACAAGTCTCACGCTAATCGCCGCCCCCACATACTCAAGCCTAAAGACAATTTTTTTTCCAGAACATACAACAAAATAAACATTTACCAAAACATACAATTCCCCTCAATATTTACATAAACATACATAAATACTATTCATAGTGTAAATTCAGGTTGGGGGACATGAATTTACATTGTGATTTGTAAAAAAAAAATTTAAAAACCAGTTGAGAATTCGAGTCCCCCCAACCCAAATTCTCAATGTGGTTTTTTGTTTTTTTTTTAATTTAAAAAAATTCTTTAAAATATTTTTTAGAAATATAAATAAAGGAAATTAATAAAATTAGAGAAGATTAGGATATAATTTTTTAGTTACGATGTATGTATTTAAATAAATTACAAGTTTAAGATATTTGAACATGTTGTGAATTATTGTAAAGCTAAATTTATCTATCGTTGGCGATTTTGTTTTGTTACGTACGTTAATTTAAAAATCAAAAAATTATTTTGTAGTATTAAAATAAATTTAAAAACACAGTGAATAAATAATTACTACATCTATGCTATATAATACACATAAAATTAAACAGTACGGTAACTGAAATGAGAGACGAGAATAACGAAACATACTAAAAAGTACAATTGCAACGCAAATATGATGAAACTAATGATAGTCTGAAAGATGTTGTGCATTTGGGTTACTGATTTGCTAAAAATAGCTAAAATTTCTATTGGGCAGAATCGTTTCTAGTAGTTGGATTTTACTAACATCTTTAGCGCGTCTTCATCGCTTTTCAACTCTGTTATTTCATATTTGATTAATTATTCTGAATATTTAACATGGCTTGCTTGTCGAAGGAACAATCGTTTGACCACTTGTGATTCGTGAATTCCATAAGGGGGAATCCTTAGAGGTGCAACTTGCTTGATTATATCCTTGAGTTTGTCCATGCTATATTCCGAAGAAATGTAAAATCTTATTGTGTTTGTTCTAGTGAAGGAGTAACCCAAAAACTTGTCTTGGCGTGGTATGTTCCACTTCCCGTTGTAATACAACATTGCATCATGAGTTGGAGTAATAGTGAATTAAAGTAGGTCGAGTATATCATACGATGTTCTATTGATGATACATAATAATTCTATAGGGCCAACACACAAGTATTGCTCATTGCACATTAACATTGTATGAACATCATCATCATTTTTCAATTGTAGAGATTGAAAAAAATATTGTTGACCTGCCTATGAATGGTTGTCGGTAGTAGATTTCATCCACTAATTGATCATTAGTTAGCTAAAGGGTGTTGTGCATTCTACTCTTGAGTGTCTCAAAAGAACAATCATTAGGAACTCTCATTGGTGTTGGAGTGGGACTTTGGAAATAAACATCAGTTTGGTTATGAATGATTGATTCATGTGGAAAACTGAGGGCTAATCTCAAGTTAGCAATGGTCTAACTAGTTGTTTCTCCCAAGAATACCATAGTATTGAGATTGAATTTGATTTGTGAAGGTATGTTGTGTGGAATTGTGTGGTTATATTGAGGGTGTTTGGTGTTATTTATAGTTGTATGAACATTTTGCCCCGTTGATGTGTATTGGAATCTCATAAGGTTAGGTTGTATTCCTACTAAAGGCTTCTCTGGAATCCAATGTTGATTTTTCCTTGTTACCTGATGCAGCAAACGTCCATTATAACTTTCATACTAAAAAAGAGATTCTAAGTTGTCGATTTAATGCCAGTTTTTTTGGTGAAACATTTTTTTTAAGAGACTTATTCAAATTGCAGAGTGTTGTCAATTTCGACTGTGATTTTTCCCTGCTATCTGATGCAGCAAACGCCCATTATAATTTTTAGACTAAAAAAGAGATTATGAGTTGTCAATTATATGTCATTTTTATTGGTGAAACATTTACTTTTTTTAAGAGGCATGTGCAAATTGCAGAGTGTTGTCAATTTCGATTGTGATTTTTCCATGCTACTTGATGCAGTAGACGTCCATTATATCTTTCAGACTAAAAAAAAGATTCTGAGTTGTTAATTTTATGTCAGTTTTGTTGGTGAAACATTTATTTTTTTAAGAGACGTGTGTAAATTGCAGAGTTTTGTCAATTTCGACTATGATTTTCCCATGCTACCTGATGCAGCAGAGTCCATTATAACTTTTAGAATAAAAAAGAGATTTTGAGTTGTCAATTTTATTGGTGAAACATTTATTTTTTTAAGAGACGTGTGCAAATTGCAGAGTGCTGTCAATTTCGACTGTTATGTTACCATGCCACTTGCTGCAGTAGAAGTGGATAATCTAGAAATTGTTAACATAAACTTAAAAAAACAATTTATTTCATTACGTAAAGTAATCATTGAACACCGACATAGGACACCACAGGAAAACCTCAAAGCATAAACAACTAAGACATGAATCATCCCCAGATTACCAATCTCATTTGAATATTATTTTGTGGGATGAAGATATGTTACTTCCTTCGGGCCCGAAAGAAGAGTCAGTATAACTACCATGGTTTTTGACCCTAAACTCTCATATTCATCTGATATGTCCTCAAAATTGGAGGTTGGGTCATGTTGGTTGCATGGTGGGTTATTGTTGCCACAAATTATGTCAAATAACTCCACAAATGGTAGTGGTGGGTTGTTGTAAAAAATGTTGAAAATATGTCAAACATCAACATCATCTCACAGAATAAAAGATGTGTACATATAAGGTTATCCTGACTCAAATATGGGGCATCAAAAGTGAAGATGTTGGATATGTTGGTGTGGTTCAATGTTTAGTTTTTGGTGAACAAGTTCAAGCAATTGTGTAAAGGTTATGGCTTTGTTGACCATTAAAGTTTTTGTGTTGTTACTAACGAAGGTGGTGCCCGCATTAGTGTTGCAGATTTGACCGTTGTAGTAAACACAAACATATGCAGTTAGGTGACACATTGTGGTAGGGGTTGAGATGAATATTTGAAGGTTCTACGAATATCTTTAGCTGTAGTTGTATTTGTAGAATTTGTTTATAGTTGGGTGACTCACTAGTGTTCATTGTGCATTCGTATGAACTGGTAAATGGCCACTTAAACATTGTTTCAAGGGTTCAAAACATAGTTTTTTTTATTTATTTTGTTCTCATAATTTGAGGTCGTTGTCCATGGAACTGGTGCAAGATATTTTTTTGGATTCTTTGACGTTTTAACTAAGGAATAATGTGTCATGAATATTAGTAATGTATTGGACATAATTTTAAAAAAATGCATAACATGGCCACTTCAACATTGTTTCAAGGGTCCAAAGCATAGTTTTTTATTTTGTTCTCCTAATTTGAGGTCGTTGTCCATGAAACTGGCGCATGATATTTTTTTTATTCTTTGACATTTAAAGAAAGGAAAAAACGTGTCACGAATATTAGTAATGTATTGGACATAATTTTAAAAAATTGTATGACATGGCCATTTAAACATTGTTTCAAGGGTTCAAATCATAAGTAATTGGGATTTTGTCCGTTGCGTGTAGACATTCATTGTTCAATCACATGCATTGATAATGTGCGGTGACCCACATTAATAAAAAAACACCTTTAATCGATCGCATAGGGTTCGTCGATTGTGTGCAGTTGTTCACTATGCGGTCACATGCAATGATACTTGGCATGCGAACCTGATAAATGGAATGCGAGGTTGTCTTGCACACAACTTTTATCTAAATATGAGGCCTCGAGATTCCAAAGGCCATTAAAAAAAGTCATCTTATTGTCATGCCTCATGATTCCAATTGTCATTAAAACGACAGCCTTACTGTAACGCCTCAAGATTCTAAAACCCCTCCGCACGACTATCTTATTGTCATGCCTCTAGCTTCCAAAGCACGCCTACCATTACCCTATGATTGATTATATGTTTAACTACATGATATCACCCTATACTTTGCATAGTTACATCAAAGTGTTAGTGAGCCAAATAAGAATAGTGCAAAAAATTGAGTTCAACCCCAATTTGTGTGTTCGTTTATGCCAATGGTGAGATCACCTGCAATTCAAGTGGAAACATGGTTTTCACTAGTGACAACACAAAATCAATGTTGTTGTATCCAAAAATAACACTGGCCAACATAACCAATGTAATACAATCATCAATTACAGATGTTGATGTTTTGTCTGCTATTACTTCAATTTGGTATCGTTGTCCTATACACGAATTGAATGGACATGTTGAGTATATGGTATGTTCAATTGTCATTTTCGTTTGTCATGAGGGTACTTAAATAAATTTTAAAATTAAAGGAACATGAAGATAATGTAAGTCGAAAAGTACAACATAAGTTAATTGGAGAATGATATTTTCATTATGCAAAAAATTTGAATACTTAATCCCCATAATGGTGTCCTGTTCCACATGGAGGGCGTCTCCTATTACATCCTGGATTTCGACGTGTGCGTTGATATGGTATATCATGCAATGATGAATTATTCTCTTCAACATCTTGGCTAAACATCAAATTAAAACTTGGTGGAGTAAAGTTACCTACTTCTTTCTATAGGTCATGCATGTATTCACGAGCTGATGTTAGCGTGCCACAATCAGTTCCAAAAACATTGCTCAAGAAATCATTTGGTTGGACAATTGGTGGAGTGTAGTCCATGTTCGAAGGACTAGGAAAAATGTAATCCTTCATGAGGGGGATTGGTGTGTATGTGGGCGGAACGTAATCTGTCATGGAGGAATTGGTGTGTGTGCAGGATTTCATTCTGATTGCACGATGTTTGTTTCCCTTGAGGATTGATAAGTGTCGACATTCATTGACGATCCACTTGGTGTTTGTATATTTAAAAAAATAATAGTATTACTTTGATACCACGCCATTATTCTTGAGAATGCTTTGCATGCCCTTTAATCGGATGTCCCTGTAAAACCATTGATTGATGTTGTTGCCAATACCTTATCCACTTTGCATGTTTTTCAGCCCAATTTGTGTCAGTTCAACCTCACATGTCGATTTTGTGAAGTTTGTCCATGTTTTTTGGGGTATCTGGTATGCCTTGTTGGAGGCGGAATTGAAGTTTAACTCTATTCGCTTGGTGTCATTCTACTATTGAGAAACAAATTAGAGGGGTGCAGGCTGTCCATATGGAGGAGTCTACGAAAGTTGTTGACTCCAAAGCATCCAAAAAGTGGAGATATGGATTCCACAAGAATTGAAATAATACAAAAGGAATAATTGATTGATTATTAAAAACACAAAGCTCAACATTATTTTTACGTAGCCCATAGTTTATTTATTACATGTTCAGCTATCATGTGGTCTAATCTCATTCTATAACCGATGACATTTCCATGTGGTGTACCAGTAAAGCTTAATCCACCGCCACTCCATCTAATAAATGAAAAATTATTAATTTAATACATACTATACTAATCATATAACAATGAATTTGAGATTCATATTACCTCGTAACCAACGGATACGATGGTGTTCGATTAACTCTTGTTGCAATGACGCATAACCGCTCATGGTTTTGGCATTAGGGTCAGTGGCCTTACACATTTCCTTGTACAGCATTGCTAGACAAGCAGAGCTCCAACTATAGTGCCTAACTCGTTAAAGATTAGCTAGCACAGTGAGAATGAACCCAATTTTCCATCTTGTTTGGCACTAAAACCCCATCAATTATCCGTAAATGTAAGCTCTACAATGTGCTTCTAACTACTATTGTGTTGG
Organism: Glycine soja; assembly: GCF_004193775.1. Classification (NCBI taxonomy): domain Eukaryota; kingdom Viridiplantae; phylum Streptophyta; class Magnoliopsida; order Fabales; family Fabaceae; genus Glycine; species Glycine soja. The sequence continues at coordinate 43,360,666 of NC_041019.1, read as the reverse complement.
TTCCGCGGGAAGTGGCGACATATTATCTTTCAACCACTTAAGCTTAATGGCAGAGCCTACTATTGCTTATCCCTTTGGCAGAACCATACCTAAATATTATTCACACATTTCCTCCCAATCATAGTACGTTGCACTAGTGACTGGCCTACCATCCACCCTTATGTCAAGCTGTAGTGCTACATCCTCTAGTATAATCGTACATTCTCCAATAGGAAGATGAAAAGCGTTTCCCTGGTCTTCATTGCTCAACAAGTGCAGTCACTAGATGATGACCGATTTTGAAGTGGCGTAATTTTGCAGCATAAGCAAACCCAGTATGAGCAAGCAACGACTCAAGTAAAGGATGAGGAGGGGTCATCAAATAACAACAGGAAATGATTATTGGTGGTTGTCCCTATAAAACAAAAGTTGCATTTTTATAATTGTCATGACAATAAAAGGTTATAATATCATTTAACTAGTACTTACCATGTTTTGTATCTTTGAAGCTCGGTGACAATCTTATTTCCATACAATGTTGCTGCCTCCATTCTTCTCCCTTTGCACAATCAAATGATTGAAAATTTAGTTGTTGATATTAAAAAAGAACAAGTGTGTGTAATAAGTTGTATGGAATAAGCCATTTGAGATGGTTTTCATAGCTGTGGAAAAACTGTGCGTGCCACTGTTCACGATAGGAATGCTGCAGTGTCACTATACGCATTAGTAATACTGTTCACGTCACTATGCGCATCAGGAATCCTACAAACACATTGTTCACATAATTGTGCGCGTCAATATACTATTCAATTACTATTCATGCCATTGTGCATGTCAGAAATCCTATAGAGACACTGTTCATGTCACTGTGCGCGTCAGTATACTGTTCACGTTACTGTAGACCCATTTTTTACCACAAAAATTGTCGGTGCACTGGTCACGGGACTGTTCACGCAATTTTGACCACAAAAACTGTCGGTACACTATTCATCTCACTGTAGAGGCAATCTTGATCGTTAAAATTACCTGTGAGATGACGACCGTTGGATATATCCGTAACAAATTCTCATACCACAACACTATAAAGTAGTCTCCAAATGTATTCTTCTACACACAGAAAATACTTCTCAACAGAAGTTTCAAATCACTCTCAGTCTCCAAATCTTACTCACATACAACACACCATATTATCACTATGGCAAGCAGAAATGAAAACATCCCTACCGTTGTCTACTACGATGCCTATGTAACCGATTGTGACGATGGCGTAGAGTTTAAGGGTGGAAATAATGTACTTGTTTCAATGAAGTGAGGCATGACCTTCAATGCCTTGAAAACAAAAATTCAACTTAAGATGGGCCTAAACCGAGGTTAAACCATAACTACAGTCATTTATTGATACCCCGTTTCTATTGAGTTCGACATGTTCAATTATCAGGCTGTTACCATTAGTGATGATAACGATATTGATGGCATGTTCGATGTTTATAACTGAAATCAATGCTTAAGTGGCTTTTAGTTGCTTGTACAATACAAACAACAACCTTCTTCTACCACCAATGTTGAAATAACCATTCAATCACCATAAATTCACCAAACACCATCCACTGACTATCATACACACCAATCCCATACATGCCCACAAATGATTATTACATCCCTCATTTTGAACCCACCGAATTTGATACCCACATTAGCTCATACACACAACTGCTTAGTGGATTGTCAAACTACTGTGAGACGACTCCCCAACTAAATGAGCCCTCTCACCTAAATGTTGACCCAACTACTGATATCCATGTTGCTTAGTATCAAAGCAATGAAATGTCGCATGACTATCATGCTTAAAATGGGATGTCGGATGAAGTAGTTGGTGACTTCAATGACGACGAAGATGAAATTTTAGCAGACAACAACAACATCAACAACAATGACAATAATGACATACATTTCCTTTTCCAACCAACATCAACTGAAAATGCCTATCATCCATATCCAAATAGCGTTGATGTTGGTGACAACCAAGTGGCTGACAAACCCGATTGCAGACATTTTTTGGACCAACAACAATAATCTAACTCACAGAATGACGAGTTGTATGTTGGTCATTGATTTTGTCAATTGGAGGACCTCAAACACGTAGTAAAAATATCGCACGTTAAGAACCATGTCACTTTCAAACACAAGAGGTGTGTGAAGGATACATGGGTCTTATGTTGCCCAACTGATGTGTGCCAATGGAGACTTAGAGTGTCCGAAAGAAAAAATCTAAAAGTTTGGGAAATTAGAATGATAGAAGGGCCTCACACATGCGTCATGCCAACCATTTCACAAGATCACAATAAGATGGATTCAAAACTTGTAGGCAAAAATATCCTTGCGATAGTTGAAGAAAATGAGCAACTAACCTTTCCAACATTCATCGCATTTGTTAGACAAGAGTTCGGATACACCATCACATATCGTAAAGCATGGCTAGAAAACCAATGGGCCCTCGAGCAAGTATACGGTAATTGGGATGAGTCATACAACATACTTCCCAAATACCTACAAGCTTTGCAACTTTTTGTCCTTAGCATAATTGTCAGGATTCAAACTATTCATGCACTGGACGAGTTGAACCAATCAATTACAAACAAGGTCATATTCCATTGACTTTTTTGGTCATTTAAGGCATGTATTGATGCGTTTGCATTTTGTAAACTCATTGTGAAAATCGATGGAACATGGCTATATGGAAGATACAAAGGGACACTATTAATTACAGTTGTACAAGATGGGGCTAACAACATATTTCCATTGGCATTTGCCATTGTTGAGGGTGGGACAACAAATGGTTGAAACTTTTTTTAAAAAAAACTTGAGAACACATGTGACACCATGATAATTGCTAATTATGAGTATATTTTTTTGGTTATATTATATAGGAATTTGTAATTTTTTTCTCTTAATCTTTCCTTTTTGAGCAAATAATTGTTAAATTAACATCATTTAAGTTTTTGTGCAGAGAATATTAAAAGTGATAAATTTATAATGCTTAGTGAGTAAAATAAAGCTAAAAAAGTAGGATAATTAAGGAAAGCATGAATAATTAAGGAAAGCATGGCTAATTAAGGAAAGTAGGACTAATTAAGGAAAATAGACTAATTCAGAAGTCTACTAATCTACACCTATAAAAGAAAAACAGAGAAGAAGGAAAAGACACAGAAATTTCAAGAGAATACAATTCTTTATAGAAGGCAAGCAAACATTGGGAGTCATTCCTTCCCTCCATTCCCTTTCTTATCTTTTCCCCCTTTACTAAAATATTTCCCTCTTGCAATTGTAAAGCCTCCATGACAATCAGAGGCTAAACCCCCTTTGTTGGGAACTTGGCAGCCGACTACTCTTAATGTAATTTCTATTCCTATCTATTTAATAATATTACATATGCATTATCCTTTCTTGTACTTAATATTATTGATTGTGGCTTGATCACCCATTTGCATGGTAAGTTTTAGGGGTAGAATTGGAAAATATTATTTTCTAATAGTACTGGAAAAGGGTATCTAAATAAAGTCATCACTAGGGATAGGTTGATATTTGTTTAGCATGTATACATCTTTATTCTTAATTTAATTTACTATTTTAGCTCTGCAACGAGATTTGGGAGAGAAAATAGATAAATTAGGCTCTTTCATGTGGGGACCAAAGTTAGAATATACTAGCAGATGCAAGTGTAAATTGAAATAATTATAAATAGAGAAAAATCATTTACATTACATCAAAGAGTAGTTCTTATAGCCTAAATTCCCAACATTCTCATCTTCTAAATTTACTTATACAATATTATTGATTCTCTAATTTTTTTGTCTTTAATTAATCAATTTAAATTCTTGTTTAATTCCTTCTCTTGTATGATTTAATTTTCTGTAATTTAAATTAATGTTTTTCTCAGAACCTTTTCAATTCAATTTTTTTTAACTTCTTTTATTAATAACATATTCATCTACCTAAGTACAAACAAAGTCCATGTGGATTCGAACTCAGACTTCCATTTTAACTTTACTACTTAGGACACATTGGTGCACTTCTCAATCCATCAACACACCACAACATGGTATATGCTTAATCCCTGACAGGCACGAGTCAATCAAAAGTGCATACAGACAACCTAACAGTGGGTGGATAACAAACAACTCGTCACATGTGTTCTGTATTCAACACATTGGTCAAAATTACAAAAAACAATTCAAAATGAGGATGAAAGAAAAATTTTCTTGAGTATAGGTAAGATATTTTGTTTATATTCTAATTCACAATATTTTATTATTTAACATTAAACTAACATTCAGATTTATATTTTTTTTTTCAAACTATAGAGTATGCTATGATTCAAGCAGAGTTTTTTCATCACTATCGAGAGTTACAAGAAGACAACGCACATGACACTGCCTGGCTTAATCAAATACCAAGGGAGCAATGGACCTTGGCATGGGATGAGAGAAAACGGTGGGAACACATGACTACTAATTTGGTAGAGTCACTAAACTTGGTGCTAAAAATATTCAAAATTTTTCCATTCACTGCCTTGGTCAAAGCCACGTATGAGAAGTTAAACAAATATTTTGTTGACCATGGGACTCAGGCTGATGCAATGATTGCCTTCCGACAAGTTTACACACTCAATGCAACCAAGTTTATCACCGAAGAAGAAACTAAGTCCAACACTCACTTCGTTCAACAATTTGACTGCCAAAGATTTCAATTTCAAGTTGAGGAAAGAGTAAATACGAGAGAGAGGCGTCAAATGGGGATTTTCACGGTCAGGCTGGATCAAAGAACATGTGATTGTGGGAAGCCTTAAAAGCTACATATGCCATGTGCACATGTCATTGATGCATGTAAGTACATCAATATAGATTACTTGCAATATGTTAGTCTAGTATATACATTGGATTACATGTCAAGTGTCTACAAAGTTCTATTAGCAGGCACACGTCATCATGATTATTGATCACCATATGAACGACCACAATTATGTGCCAATCCAGTCATGAGGAGAAACAAAAAAGGTTGATCAAAATCTACAAGAATACAAACTAATATGGATGAGAGAGAAAGAAGTCAACCAAAATGTTGTTCAATCTGCAGGCTAGTTGGTCATTCAAAAAATAGGTCCCCCACCGTCCCGGAAGTTCCAATCAATCAAATTAATTATTTTTTTTTACTATCAATGTATTTCATTTCACATCATTCATAAATTCAAAAATATTCTTCTATTGTACTATTTTTAACTAATGTAGATCTTCAAAACTAATTTACACTATATTATTTTTAACTAATTTTTTTTAACTTCATAATTTTCTCTAATTTTATAAATTTCCTTTATTTATATTTCTAAAAAATATTTTTTTAAATTAAAAAAAAAACTACGTTGAGAGTTCGGGTTGAGGGAACCCAAATTCTTAACTGGTTTTTAAAATTTGTTTGCAAATCACAGTGTAAAGTCGGGTCTCCCCAACCTGAATTTACATTGTGAATAGTGCTTATGTATTTTGTTTAAATATTGGGGGAAATTGTATGTTTTGATAAAAAAAATTATTGGAAAAAAAATCACTTAAAGACATCTAAAGTTCTAAAACTTAAGATTTCATTTTAATGATTGACAAAATTTTAATGATTTAATGAAGGCTTAAATAAATATTTCTTTTAGTTTTAACTTTTTAAAAATAAGAGTTAAATAATCTTTTGATCTCAAGATTTTTTTTATTTTAATCTTTTAAAGATTTTTATTTTATTTAAGTCCTTCTAAATTTTCCTTTTTCCTTCTTAAAATATTGTATCATTTAGAAAAAAATTATCCTAAAAAAAGTGTTATATTTAATTTTTTTAATATAATATTAATTACTCTTTTATACCAATATTTCTAATAAATATCACTATTATTTTTTAATCTAATATTGATATTATTTTCTTTTATCTATTTATTAATTTTTTTATATGTATAAAATAATATAAGACAACCTCGATAACACTTATTATGAAACAAAGAGAGTAATATTTTTTATTTTAGTTTTACTATTAAATAATAATATTAACTAATAACATAATAGTAATATTTGATTGTTTATTACCTTATTATGTCATCAAAGAATCTAACGGGATAATCATGTATAATTATTTTACTGAACTGTGTTTTGAAATCTTTTAATCAACTAACCTAATGTTATTGATTTTTTGAACAAATTTAAAAACAGACCTTTATTATTATATTTTTCTTTTTGTCAAACGGATCCTTAATTTCTTTTTTCCTTGAACCGTAGTGTAGGGTAGATTTGTCGAAGTGCGCGCGTGTCCTTCCTTGGACTGAAGAAGGGAAGGGAAGGGAAGGCAAAGAAATTTAGAGCGCTGAAACCAACGCTAGAGTCAGGAGTGCTGCATTAGTGCAGCTTTAGCATTTTCTCTCTCTTTCCTTCTAAGGCAGTATTTGTTGGGTCTCTCTCCTATCCCATGTCTTGTCCAATTCCAACTTTCTCTCCCTGTCTCCCGCTGCTTCATTTCAGCAGTGCTTTGTCTTTATTCTTTGGAAATTGTTTTCTAAACCATAATAGTACTGCCACAATAAATATTGTTCTCTCCTTGATTAACAAATCATTAATTATAGGGTGTGTTAACAAATATCATTAAAATATTAGTAGTTAAGAAATTTTTTAAAAATATATATTATAAATATAATAATAAAATATATAAAAAATAAGAAATAATATAATTTTATGTATCATAATAAAAAAATTCTTTCAATTTTTTAACTAGTAATACCTCAAGGACATTAACATTTGCCCATTTTTAATAGAATATTTGATTTATTGTTAAAATAGAAAATAGAAGGTTTAGTTCAGGTAAAAAAAAATGATCCCTTTGTTTGTTTCGTAGAGGAAAAGTAGAGGGGACTTACATAAGTGTGAAACAGAAAAAAATTAACGTATTTAGTTGAAAAAACATAAAAGAAAAGAGAAATTTAAAGCTGTGAAACTTACTAATTTTTTTATTTAGGGTTTAAGATTTATTTTTTTAAAATCAAATATTTTTATTTTTATCCATTTCCATTCACATTTTCTAGTTTTATCCATCCTATTTTTCATATTATTTCTTTTCTATCGAACAAACTTGAAAGAAAAAGAAAAAGAAAAAAAAAAGGAAAAGAAAAGTAAGATGATTTTGTAGATTATTTGGTAGGAAGCAAAGTTATATATATATATATATATATATATATATATATAAACTGAGAAAAATACTTTTTAATAACGCTGCAAGATAATTTTCTTAATTATAATCATTAGATTAAAATTAAAAATTCAATTTTTTAATTAAATCTCATGTGATATTTTAAAATTTTCACGAAATTTTTAATTAAAGAATCACAAATTAAATAACAATTTAAAACATCAATTTTAATATAATAATTGTAATTAAATATTTTGATTTCTCATGATAAATACGAATTCTCACCTTGTATGCTCTCCTTAAAAAGGATCAAAAGTAATTAAAAATAAAAATAAAAATAAAAATGCTTATTTATGTTAAAATAATAAAACTATTTTTTTTCCTAACTTGGCCACCACCCTCTCTAATTTTTCCTTCTTTTAACAGTTCACGTGCACCCTTCCATGCGTAACAGATACGGGTCTAGCTGCTAAAACATCAAGTAGCATTTCTGCTTTATCTTTTTCGTTTTATGGTTCAAACGTGCCTAAGGAAAGTAAATTTCTGAAACTATTCATATAAGTTAATTAAACATCAAGTGTAATAAGCAATTTGGCTTATGTCGAACAATATAAGGGATAAGGATAGACAAGATTTACATTAATGAGGTATGGATAATTATGTAAGGGAATTTATATTATATTTTAATTAAAAATCTTAAGTTCAAGTTTATAAGTTTTATCCTAAGTTAGATGGTGTTAAATCTTTTTATTTTTATCCTATGTGAGTCGTATACTTGTACTCCAACAATCTTTCTCTTAAGTGTGATTTTTTTTTACATGACAGACTCTTCTTCGAATGAAAGTCCTTTTTATCCACAAATATTTCATGGTAGCCCTTAGAACTTAACTTTGACACCAAAGATACTATCTAGCCATTACCGCTAACATGCTTTGTTACTTTGCACCACCACAACACCCGTAGGACCCGCTGCTTGACCTCTATGCATCGACTCACCTATCATGAAGGGTTTTGGTACATGGGATCTCCATGTCCATGGATCCACCGCTAACTAAATTATACTTGTTTGAGCCGGTCACCACGTTGAACCATCAACTTTAATACCAATTGTAGAAAAATCTGAAGGGATAAACACCGAGGAGATTTGCACCAATGGACCATGAGCAATCATATAAATGAACTTGATACCACATTTTAACCCAAAATCTTAAGGTTTGGGTTTATGAGTCTTATACTCACTTATATAATGCTCAATCTTTTCTTATTTAATGTAAGACTTTACCTCACACTTATACTCCAATAATTAGATACTTATATGGTCTATAAATATCCCTATGGTAGAAGTAAAGACGGGTGGGGTTGGATACCAGTAACTCACAGGAAAATTACACTTTCTAGTGCAAATACGTAGAAGTAACAAGGTATTTACTTTGGATTCTTAGGTTGATGAACATTAATTAGAAACACACTATAAGACTTTTTTTTATATTGTTTAAAGTTTGTCATTAGAACTAACTAGCAAGATACCCATACATTTGCCCAGATTGTTCTTAAAACAAATATAATTAGTTATTTATATTCTCTAAAAATGAAAAAATGATTAGTACATTCAAACAAAATAATAATAATAATAATTCAAACAAATCTTGATTTTTAGGCTATTTAAATCATTGTATGCTATAGGATATATGAAAATTGAAAGCATTGTTTATATTCTTACTTGTTTCCATCTTAATAAAATTTATTTTAATATATTTATTATGTATTTATGAAAAAAATTCAACACTATTACAATTAATATAATTTATATATGATAAGTATGTAATATTTTGTAATAAAAATATATTAATAAATTAGTATGAAAATAATTATTATATAATTATATAAAAATGATTTTTAAATTTATTTTATAAATATTAATTAACAAAATTTTGGCATGTGAAGTTGTTAAATATAGAGACAAAATAGTATTTTGTAATAAATACATTAACTAATTAGATTTAAATTAATTTTTAGTATAAAAACCTCAACTACATAATATAAATATTATTCATAAAAAGTATTTGAAAATGTTTAATACGATTTTCTAAGTAAAAATAATTTATAGGATTTTAAATTAAAAATAAATATTATTGATTCTTTAATATGTTGTCATGTTAAATTCTCAGAGAAAAAATTTTGTCATCCGTAATGGTTTGCGTATAATGATATCGAACATGATTGTCTCCTAAGAATGATACTTGAAGTCTTTATTATAAAAATTAAAACTAATATAATTTATTATATTATTTAGTAAGTGTTTTAATATAAATATTTAGTACAAAAATTTCAATCTTATAATATAAATATTAATCACCAAAATATTTATTTATGAAATATTTAAATTGATTTCAGGGTAAAATATATTTAGAATTCCTGTAAAATTTTAAAAATATTAATTTCATCCTTATAAAAAATTTCATATTAATTTGGTCCTTGTAAAAATAATACATATTTTTGTTGGTTCCAAGTGATATATGTATCATATCTCTTATTGATATAGTAATTTAAAATTATTGGAATTTTTTGTATGCATTTGTGTTAACTACTCAGGTACACATATTGCCATCTATTATGATCTTGAGTGGGATTGTCTTTCGTTAATAAGATTTGTGATCTTTATCATAATTGAAATTATTTAAATTTATGATTATTGAGTCTTTAGTATGTGCATGTGTGAAATTCTGAAGAAAGTGTTTTGTTTTTGTTGCACATAACGATCTCCATTAGGATTATCTTCCATAAATGATATTTGTGGTCTTTATTGTAAAAAAAATAAAAAAATTAATATACTATGTTATTGATAAAATAATTTAATATTATTTTGTAATAAAAATATATTTAATATTTTAAACATAAAAATTTATAATAAATTCATTAACTATTTAGATGAAAATTTATTTTCAGTATAAAAATTTCATATTCAATAGTTATCGATATAATATTAATTATGTAATTATTTAAATTTATTTTATATGATTTTTAAGTGAATGATATATGTTGTTTGTGGCATAAAAAATATTAAAACTAACCCAATTTATGATTTCACTGATGAAGTAATTAAAACTATTTCGTAATAAAAATATATTTAATAAATTAAGTTTAATATATTTATGTAAAAAATTAAAATTATTATATAAATATTAATATACAAAATTTTCGTATATGATATAAAACATAGAGTCAAATTAATGTTTAGTATTTTGTAATAAATATATCAACTAATTAGATTTAAAAATTTCACCTTCATAATATAATTATTATTCAATAAAATATTAATTTATGAAATTATTTAAAATTATTTTATATAATTTTTTAGTATGAATGCTTTTATAGGATTTGAAAATAAGAATAAATATTGTTGAATTTTGGATATGTATTTGTATTAAATATGAAGATAAAGAATTTTATTGTTTATAATGGTTCTATTTGACTTGAGTAGAAGTGAATTTCATGAATGATAGTTATAATTTTTTTATAAAAAATAATGTAAAATTAATTTAATTTATGATATTATTGATAAAGTAATTTAAATTTTTTGTAATAAAATAATAAATTAATTTCAACGTAAAATAAAAGCAAGAAGAAAGAAAAGTAATAAATTAATAAAAGAAATGCAAAGAGAATAAATTAAAAAAGAAAAAAGGTAAAATAAAAAAATAAAAAGAAAGCAAACATCATAAGAAGAAAAAAATGAGGAGAAGAAAGAAAAAAAGAAATGGAAAATAGTTGGGAGAATAAAAACAAAATCAAATGGGGATAGAGAAAAGATTTGAGTGGTAAATTTTTATTTTTATTTTTTGCACGTTCCCAGTTCCCAGGGTCTAATTTTCTCTAAGTAAAAATAGATCAGGTCTAGTTGAATAGTGTGAATGGTTGTATATCAGAATTCGAGTGGATAAAAAACAATAATTTGTCATTAGTGAGATAAAAGTAAAATTCAAATCACATTGCAAAATCAATTCTCACTAGAAAATTGACAACCAATCAAATGAGTAGTTTATTGGTACTGTTGAATGACAAAATAATCTTTTCCTCCTAATTCTCAACTAATTCGTATGGTTCACAGGGTACACGAGGGTACATGAAGTCTCTAGTCAGATATTGTGATTTTGTGATCTGTAGGCCATTATGATTGTAATATATGGCATTGTTAGAGCATGTGCCTTTATCTGTGATTCTGCATATTATATGTGCTGCAAATAAATTGTGCAAGGTTAATTAGTACATTATATTTCATAGCAATATTCATTGATCCATCCAACAAATAACCACCTAATCCACATTTTTAGAAAACCCCTTTTCTTTTTTCTTTCCATTCAAAAGATAAAAGCATGTTCTATGAATTAGTTTGAGAACATGTTCTATCATCTCATTAAAGTGAATGAAGTAGATCCAAATAAACACGCAAGTACTTTCAGTACTGTAACTATATGCAAGTTATGCAACTGCAACAAACCTCTTGTTAGAACAGGAACAAATAGAAAGAAAGAAAACAGAATATGGTGAAAGAATTAAAAACAAGATATCCTCAGTTCACAAGGAAGCAGAGGAGAAAAGGGCAATGGTTCAAGCCAAGAATGATGAAGAGGTTCTGAAGCAAGAGGAAATGGCTGGAAAACATTGTGCAACTGCCAACAGGAACCACTCCAAAGAAGACACTAGTGTTTTTTGCTTTTTGGGTCCGAACGCTGAAGTCATAGTTAATATATAATTGCAAACTTTGTCTTTATTCTCTTGTCTTGCTCTCAATGTGTATAAGGTGATTGAAAGTGTGAGTATATCTTGGTTACCCTCCATTGCCTCCTGAATTTGTCCATGTTGTTCTTCAAATGAAATCTATTAATAAAGTAATAAATGATTCTTCTTCATGACAATAATTTTCTCTTCTCTTGAAGTTCAATCAAACAAGATTCCTGAGAAGTGAGAACTATTTGAAGCATTGATTTCTATGGAACTGCTACCAGATGGTTTTTGTACATTACCCTTCTCCATCGGTTCTCTCATATTTTATAGCACCTTCGCATCTATTGGTCCGTGCAAAAGCATAAGAGGAAAGTACAGAGTAAGTTAGTAACCACTATTAGAAGGGTCTAGTTCATGTGAAAAGGAATCAAGCGTGGAATCTGTAAACAATTCCAATGCTTTCTTAACTACACCATATTTGCAATGCATATATCTCTATCAAGTCATTTCCAACATAAACAATTGCTTTCACGTTGATGCATAAAAATAGTGTTTTCACATGGACAAGTATATTTTACATAGTAATAACGGTAAACTAAAAATTTGATTATCGAATCCTAGAATTCAATTATATTTCTAAATAGTCAAAATCATTAAACTAAACAATTGAGATAATTTATAAAGAAGATTTGTATTTTGTGGTTTTTGATTTTTAAAATAAAATCAAATTAACTATTGCAAAAGAGATATTTAAGTGATATCAAAAGCGATTAGAGATTATGATTCATTAGTATTAATTTCTTCCAAATCTGAGTTCTAATGAAATTCTTTCTACAATTAATTACCAATTCTTAAAATCAACCAAAGTGTATGATCAAAGGTCGAAGGATGCTCTTTTCCTTAAATGGATACTTCAATAATCATAGATTTATCAATTTATGTCATAGAATATAATTAATTCTAGGGATGACCAATTAAGAATTAATTAATTTATCAAAGATTACACAAACAGTGTGATCATATAATTTGGTGTAAAATATTTTTTACCTAGGTCTACCAAACGTACGCAGATGATCAGTACATTCGATTACACATAGGATTGATTAGTTTCTAATGCGTAGTTTTGCTTTGATCACGAGCAGACTAGTTACCATTTTGAATTGAACAGTTCCCAAATTTGAGTTCTTCATATATTTAGAAAACATGCAATTTTCAACTCTTTCACTCAATTGAGTGGTTACACTTCTGTAACATAAAAACTAGTGTTCAAACATAAGTTATGCTAAGAAAATACATGAAATGACACAAAATTTCATTTAAAAAGTAATTTGTCACACATCATATTGCTATTTAATGCAAGAGTGTTTACTATTTTACTTGTTTTTTAATGCAAGAGTGTTTACTATTTTACTTGTCTTTCTTGTGGATATTGACTTCCAATGCTAGATTAACTACCCACATTTGCAATCCATATATCTCTATCAAGTTTCCAACATAAACAACTTTCACATCATGTTGTTATTTAATGAAAGAATGTTTGCTATTTTACTTGTCTTTCTTGTGGATATAGACCTCCAAAGCTGGACACACTCTTCTTCAACTCCAGAAAGCAACCTCAGGATACAAAGGATTACTTTTAGCTTCAACTCCAACTTAATCACTTTCCCAATCATACGATGCTTATAAGGATAATTATGTATACCAACCAAAAAGAACATTGGTCCTTAAGCATGATATATGGAAGATGCAAATAATGAAAGGCGTTAAGAGATTTGATCTATGTTTAGATTAAAGTTTACAAACATAAGTTTGTAAACTGAGTTTTGCCAAATTATCCCAAGTTATGCTTTTTTTAAAATTGAGTTTTCAGGTAAAATTCTACTCTTAAATATATTTTTGAAGAATAACCAAACATGACTCTAAACTCATTTTACTTTTAAAATGACTTTTATATCCTTCCACCAAAAATTCAAAGATAGCCTCATTTAGATACCACTTGAACACATGAATACCAAAACATTATATAGAACAATTTGTGTTTTAAAATTGTCCTTCTTTCTCATAAACATACCATTTAAGTTATGTTTAGATAAAAAAAAAAGTTAATTTGGAAAGTATTTTTGCAGATTCTTATGCACAATAGCAACTTTTAATGTACCAAATTAAGAAGGAAAAAAATGTTGCTTTCAAAATAAATAAATTGGATTCTCTTAATTTTAATTCAAGCATCCAGTTAAATATTGTCATTTCTTTTCTTTTAAATTCATTTAGATATGATTTGATTGTGTGAAATGAAATGATAAGCAAAAGAATTAAAAATAAATATTTAAATTAAAATAATACAAGAAGTGTGAGACTGATACTACCCAGTAAAAAAATATTCTTTATTATCACCAATTTCATCTCAACCAAACCAAAGTTTAATACCATCTAGCAGCATTTTCAAGGACTCTCGAAGTTAGTTTAATTGTGTGGATCATTATTTGTACTTATACACACTGCACCCCTACCTTTCAAGCTATCAAATATACTACTATTATTATATTAGAATTAGGTACCATTCTTTTGAACGTAAATTTTCTGCTTCAATCTCTAGAAAAACCTGTCATAGTGGGTAACTAAAGTGGTCCATCCTATAATCCGCCTATACCTTTGTGCCCACATGCCAATGCTGCGGTCAAATACTGTGTTTTTGCTATGTTATCGAAATAAGATACAACTGAATCAAACTGATCCTCAGTCCTCACCTACGCTGATGTCATTCTAAAACTGCGACTCATCATCAATAGTCATGCAATGGTTTTTGCTCTTCACGATGATATTGATGATAGTGCTTCGTTAACAAAATAATATATAAGACCAAAGATTTTGTCTTTCTAAAATTTCCATGGTCTAATAATTTGATATTGAAACAAAAATACCAATTAAAAATACTCTATCTTTGACTATGTAGTTGCAATATGACATTGAATTTTATACAACGATTTTGCTCTAAAAATCTTGGCATAAATATATCAGTGAATGTGAATAACTTTACATTGACAGCCGGATAATATGACATACTATATTGATGGGATGATGGGTGTACTTATGGCATGTCAATGCAATAATTTGGTGTGTTTACTTATTATTATTTATGGCCAGAAGGTGCTTCGCACTGCAGGTAATTGAAGTTCAGTTACCAAGTGAGTTACACTTGTGAAAGTAATGCCATTGCTAAGTCTTTGTATCTGTACTTCTTTTGTTAGATTGTGTCTGTATTTCAATAGATACAGCAATGCTGTTATTTTGCTAGACTAAGTGTTATTTCTATTTCTACATGCATGACTTCATTATTAAATGAGTTTGAGGTAGATCTAGTAGAACTGATATATGTTGATTTCTTATTGCAAATCCCTGCCTTTCAAACCATGTTTGAATTTGATTTGTTTAGACTTTAGAAGTACTTTCATGGAAAATGATCGTGCTTCATTGGTATTCCAAGGGAATTGTGTGATGTCATGATTTTCCTTCTAGAATTGAACCAGAATGCAAGGAACACTTTGCTGGGTTGTTGTGAAGAGATTAAGAAACCAAGGAGCAGAACTTGGCTGAGCAATGTGCGGCAAAATGCAACCAGCCTGTGTTTGCTTTGGGGAATTGAGAGAAATAAGACTCAAGTTTATGAGTCTTCTCTTTGTTTATATAATGCTCAACTTTTCACTTCTACTCGATATGAGACTTCACCTCACACTTATACACCAGCAGCCTGTAAGGGTTCCAATGCTGCAAAGTGTGGTGAGATGTTAGGATCTAATTATTGTTGTCAAAGTTGAATTAAACCAACCACGCAGGAGCAATGTAGAAGCAACAAAGCAACAACAACAATGCAGAACCAGTAACGCACCCCATCAGTTGAAAGCAAAGGAAGAAATAGTCTAAGACATATGTGTCACAACCTACCTTACGACGGGACGACAAAAGAAAATAAATAAAAAAAGCATGTTCGTGTCTCCTAAGGAGAAAATGAGTGGAAGTCGCCACTAATGTTTATTTAAGGAAAACGTTAGAAAAACCAAAAGAGGTCTCCGAACTTTAAAAAGAAAGGTTCGGGAGTTGTTTACGCATAGGGAATATATTAGCATCTCACGCGTCCGTCACAAGGGACGACAACCTTTAATCGAGTGTGCAAAACGTGATTTCAATATTATTTATTTCACTTCTTATATATTTTTTATTATTATTATTTGTTATTATTTATTATTATTTTTTAATCGACAAGGGTGTCATCCTTACTCCTACGTATCCCCGAGTGCAATGAGGAAATCAGACCTACGTAGTTTTTTTAATAAGAATACTTATGTTTCTTTTTGAAAGATTCATTTTAAATGCAAACAAAAAGTCGTTAAGACGTTGAACCTTGAAATGATCTTAAGTGATATTTGACGAAAAGAAGCCTGATTGTAAATTGTCTTTTTTTTTCATTTTGGTTTTGTTTATTTCTTTCCAGTCATACTAAGAAAACCAATTTCATGACACTAGTGACCGATTAGAACCAAGCCTTACAGATAAAATGAAATTACCAACAATAAATGAAGAAGATAAATGCACACATAATCTCACAAAGGACCAAATAAGGGTACAAATATTACATCAAAATCTTAAGAACAACTAATCGACTGTTGCACAGGGTACAAGGCTATCAAGAGAAATAATGTACGAAACGATCCACGGTCATGATTCGACAGCGCCTCGGCTTTTCTTTCTTCTTCTTTTTCTTTCTCTTCCTGCGTTTTCCTTCTATTCCTTAGAGAACTAGCCCCTGAAACCCTCTCCCTGCACGACTATTTATAGGAAAAGGCCATTTGGTGCAAGGGAAGCTCGCCCAGGGGAGCTGGTTTCTTACAGCTGAAGGTATCAGCTCGCCCAGGCGAGCTGGTTGCATAAGGATGAAGGCATTCCATGGCTTAGGCAAGCCAGATGCTGGCCTGGGCAAGCTCAGGCCTAGAAACATCCAAAAAATGGTCATTTTGCCCCCTTTCCTTGTGGTTTTTGTTCCCGGATCTGACAATCAAACATCAACTTGAGTGATCCCTCGACCTTGTGCTGCAATCGATGCCAAACACCGTAATTTAGTTAGTAATGATCCAAACACCACAGGTGAATAATAAAAACATCATACCCAAATGAAATTAGGGTTTGACAATTGCCTCTCTTTACTTATGTTTTATTAAAAATATGAGATAAGTAAAGATACTGACACTAATTTCATTCGAGCGATCCAACTTTTCAATCAGATGCCAATCGAAAAAAGCAAAAGGACGTTGAAGTCCTGTAACATCAAACAGAGGACCTTGAAGTCCTACAAAACATAAAATAGAGGACATTGGAGTCTTATAGCATAAGAGCATAAGACACTTGAAGTCTTTGAAAGCATAAAAACAGAGGACATTGAGTCCTAAGAAACATAAAGACAAGGACATTGAGTCCTATGAAAAATAAAGACGAGGATTTTGAGTCCTATGAAAGATAAAGACAGAGGACATTGAGTCCTATGAAAATATAAAGTAGAAGACGTTGAAGTCTTTGAAAATCATAAAACAGAAGACATTGAAGTCTTTGAAAGTGTAAAAGACAGAAGACATTGAAGTCTTTGAAAGCGTAAAGGACAGAAGACATTGAAGTCTTTGAAAGCGTAAAAGACAGAAGACATTGAAGCGGGCATGTTTCTACATCATGCTACTCCCCTGGATGCAGCGGGAATTGATCTCCTTTATTACCATTGTATTTAACCATGCCAGCCTTACGTAAAGCCTCCAAGATGAATCGTTTTGGGGTCAACATATCCTCTATTTTCTTCAACTCTCGAGACTCTCCTTTTTCAACAACGTTCACCAACAAGCTTCCATTATTTGTAAGTGGATTAGTTCTTACATTGGGACTATCCTCTTGAAACGTAAGTCATCCCCATCAATCAAACTCTGCACTTTATGCTTAAAAGCTACACATTGTTCAATGGAGTGCCCCAGGATGCCACCATGGTAGGCGCATGTAGCGTTAGGATCGTACCATTGGGGAAATGGAGATTGATAAACCCTTCTCGAGTTCACTACTGCCAATTGGTTGCTGAGTAAGGATGGTAGTAGGTCGGTGTACGACATTGGGATTGGGGTGAATTCTACAGGTTTCCTTTTTGGGAAATTCCTCCACGGGTTATTGTTTATGTTGGGATTGGGAGTTGCATTTGGTCTAGGCTATATAGGGAATGGATTTTGTGGGTGATGTTGGGGAGGTCTCTGCGGTTGGTTAGGTGCTCTTGGTTGGAGAAGCGTTGGGCAGGGGGAAGGATCGATATTGGCCAAATAGTGGTACTGGTGTGGGGGATACTGATACATGGGGTTATGAGGGGTTTGCGAAGAGCTCGGCCATGTGAGTGTTGCAATCACTTTATGGGTTTCTCCCTCTTTTTTCTTTGCTCTATTCGCCCCAGGCCTCCTATTACCAGAACTTGTAGTAGAAGCATAATCAAATTTCCCTCTTCTCAGACCCACTTCAATCCTCTCGCCAGCAAACACTAAATCTACAAAGCTTGGAGGCATGTAACCTATCATCTTCTCATAGTAGAACACCAATAATGTGTTCACTATCATGGTTATCATCTCTCTCTCTCCATCATCAGGGTTCTACTTGAGTTGTCAAATCTCTCCACCTTTGAGTGTATTCTTTGGAAGATTCATTATCTCTCTTGCACATATTTTGTAGTTGCATTCTATCTGAAGCTATATCAGAGTTATATTGATACTGTCTAATGAAGGCAACCATTAGGTCCTTTCAGGAATGGACCCAGGAAGGTTCCAGATTGGTATACCAGGTAATAGTTGCCCCCAGCAAGACTCTCCTAGAAGAAATGCATCAACAACTTTTCATCTTTCACATACGCCCCCATCTTCCTACAATACATTTTCAAGTGATTCTTTGGGCAAGTAGTTCTCCTGTACTTATCGAAATCTGGCACCTTGAACTTTAGAGGAATAACCACGTCAGGTACCAAGCACAATTTTTCCATGTCAGCAAAGCATAATTTCCTCTTCCTTCAATGGCTCTCAGCCTCTCCTCCATATACTCAATCCTATCCTTCTCAAGTACTATGGAAGGCCTTCCTCCTATCGCAAAATGCAAGGGTCGGGGTGGTGATTGATACTGAGGCCCCCCCGGAGGGTTTGGCATGGGGGCACCAGGAAATGCATGCCCTTCAGTGGTATATCCGGGGTAGGGCTCGAAATCAACCAAAGTGTGGTCTTGGGGAGCTTCACGTGTTTCCCCCACGGGTTGAGAAATATAGGCATGATCATGTTGGGGTTGTTGATTCTCAATGAGTATGGGTGCAGAATTGTTGACATTCTCGCTAGGAGCATACACAATATTGGGCGGTGTATAATTGGGAGGCAAACCATATGGTGGAAAAGAATGCTTGCTCTAAACCTGAACATAATGAGGCCCACATGCATTTTCCGCTGCCTCGCCTCCTTGACCTACTACATCCGAGACTGGATGACCCACTCGATTGAAACTGTACAGGTGAATCAGGTCCATCTCACTAGCAGTACTCGCAACAACAACTGTAGCAGTGTTAACCTCCATCATCTTCCTCATGCTCATCATTGCTTCCATCATCATTGTCATTTGCTACTCATTATTCTAGCTTTGGCACGCGTTTGGTATGGGTGTCGTAAAACGCATTCTTTCTCTTTGATTACAATGATTACGATTCTGATTTCAAGGAAAGAATGCAATGAGCAATCCAATGACAAATAAGCACGAATGCATGAAAATGATAAGCTGCTGAAGTATTACGAATTTTTCACAAGACATTCAGTAGAACATATGGCCGAATCAATTCTAATTTTCATTAAAAACATCATTGTTCATCTCGTCAGAGCCAAAGCGCAAATAAAACATGGACACATCAGTGGTTCCTAATTTTGCGGGTTATTAGTTCGACCATGTGTTGGCAGTAATTAAAAAGACTATGAACTTCATCGGGAGCAGAGTATGTGTCAGCCACCATCTTGGCTTTGGCTAACAACTTTGGAAGCTCTTGACTCTCATTCAGAGTGAGAGCAAACCTATCCATCCATTTCATGCAATAACTCTATCACCTCTTCCCTTGCCTCCCTTTCAACCTGCAAGGCTGACACCTTCGCCTATTCGTCTCTCAGCATCTGCCATGACTAGCAGTTAGGTTCACCTTCTCTTTATACTGATCAATGATTATCAACATATTCTCTTCTGTCTTTCTCAACTGCTCTTTCAAACTTCCCTTTGACCTTTGACAATTCCTTAACTTATCCTTTAACATCACGTTCTCCATCCTTGATTTGTCTCTCTCAACCTTTCTAAGTTTGAGCTCATTACTGCTACCTAACAAAGCCCCTTGAAACTTATTTCTACTCCACTCTTCCTTTCTGGCTTTCTTCGTTTCCTGCTCTAGCCCTTCAACCAGGGACATGTTGATATCCTTCAGCCAATCACATTTTTTCCTAACTCTAGTGACTACCACCTTTAGCTTCTCCTTCGCTACTTTTGTCTTTTCGAGCTCAATTTTCAAGGCTTGCACCTCTTCACTCTCCTCGAGCACTTCTGCCTCTTCCCCATTCAGACCCTTTAGCTTTTTGAGCCAAGCTATCCCTTGTCTTCTAGGTTTCAGCCATTTGTGATAGCCGCCTATGACACCATTGCTTCTTCCTCTAAGCTCTTTATCTTTTCTTCCCACTTTATTCCATGCCTTATGTATCTTCTGAAGTATCTTCGTATTAGCTTTGTTGAACCCTCGTGTGATGAAAGGCATGATGATTTCCTCCGATGGCGCACCTCTCATAGGATATCCTAAATGTCTTATGGCCAACACAGGGTTATAATTAATGCAACCCCTCGTCCCCATCAAAGGGACATTTAGAAATCATTCACATGAGCACAATACTACTACCCCCCTTCTTTCCACCGTGGGAACCAACTAATGGACGCTTCAGTCATGCCTGCCAAGAGTTCTTCCCAATTTTCTTTATCCTTTCCCGAACACGTGCGATGACCTTGTAGGGGACATATAGATCTACTTCCATGATTAAAGACGTGGGATACCAACCATACATAAAGAGCAGGCGTACAACAGACAATTCTCACACTACTTTTCTCACATCTTAAGTCGAATGTATCATGTGCATCTGCTAAAACAGCAGTGACGGGGCTTTCCTTGCTGTGGTGATAAGCAAGAAAGGCATCAATCGCTACCTGATCTACAAGTCCGTCTACATTCGGAAATAGTATTGTCCCAAACACTAGCAGTGCTAATACGTCCATGAATGACACCCACTCTCCTTGGCTTGCCAGGGTTTCCGCCTTCTCCTCTAAGCACTTCCGCGGTATTCCCGCTACTTCATTCCTACTTTGATTCACTCGATCTAACTCTCATTTTGAGATCTTGACTACTCCCGTTACTCTCGCCATAAAAGGGTGGTACCCAAAAAAGAGGTATGGCTTCCTTCCTCCTATTAGGCATCCTAAGATCCCCTTGAACTCTTCTATGGTTGGTGCTAACTGAAAGTCCCCAAAAGTGAAGCATCTGAGCGATTGGTCATAGTATTGGGTAAGAGATGCAATGGCTTCAACTGACACTTCCATCATTGCTAGATCTCAAATCTTTCCATATACCTTGCTAAAAGACTGATGTTGAATTTGATCAATCCGCTGCCCCAACTTTCGCAAGCTGACTACTTTTAGATTTTTGACCTTGACATGATAGAACCTTTTCTTAAAAGACTGTGCTTGGTCCGACCCCATGTTTGCAAGAATAGAAATTTTGATTGCCAATACTTCCACACCCTATCATAGAAGAGATATGATGAATGATCAGGGCATAGTTATGCTATGCATGACAAACGTATTTATCAAACTGACACAAAACGCCCAAAAGACCACCCTCTCTTATTAACAATGCATTGCATACCATGTTCATGTGACTTTCAATCATCGTCGGGAGAAAGAAATGTATAACCCCAACATGGTTTGTTTATAGTCATTATCATGATACCCAACACATGCAACTAAGAACACGGTGCAGACTTTCATGCTTCATTGTGACTTTGACGACGAAGAAAATAACACAAGGTATGAGCAACTATATGGTAGGAGTATGCATGAGTGAACATAACATGTGACTAATGACAACAGTAGGTATGCGATTGACAAAACAAAAACATGCTAAACGAATATGTATGACAATGTAATGACTTATGCAAAATACAATGCTTGAATATGATAAATTGTAAATACAGGAATGATATGCCCATTATGAAGCTATGAAGAGGTGCATGATGCGATCAAGGAAACAAAACATGGTGAGTTTGCTCTGTGTCCCTAAATCATGATCCTAATGGAAAGGATCCAAAAGTTCACTATCTAGTGACAACTCCCAAGGGCAGTTTCATGTAACCTTAATGGCCTTTAAAGTTATCATCCTCTTAGGTAACAACACTGTGGCGGTAGGGATTACCAACGATAGTGCATCACCAAAAGAAGAAAACTCTAGATGAGACTTCATTGTTATCAAGCAAGTCGAAGACCCAACATGTCCACATATCAACCTACACTCCTTATAGCTCACACAGACCCGGGTATAGGGCCTAATATCTCAATGAGTGTGCAAAAATTGTATGTGTCATGTGTGCATGGAGCAACCTAGGAATTAACCAACCCTACCGACCAAGCAAATAGAAAATTCCTAAGTAGATACAACAAGTACATCATATGTCGTCTACCCCAGGATTCAATGACATAAATTATTTCTAACTACGAAGGTAATAGATACAAAGATGCACACCAAGAGATAACAACATGGCAAAGGTTATATACAAGTATGAACAAAACAAAGGATAAAAGAAATGAAGTTGAAGCATAAACCACAAAAAGAACTGTAGCGGAATGAAACGATCATGAACGTGAGCATAACATAAGGATAAAAGAAAACAGGGAACATAAATAAAGAAAAAGTCACGAAAAATTGCACACTAGCCAAATGGCTTAACTCTCTAACAAGTCCCCAGCGAAGTCACTATTTGTTGCAACCTACCTTACGACGGGACGGCGAAAGAAAATAAATAAAAAAAAGCATGTTCATCTCCTAAGGAGAAAACGAGTAGGAGTCGTCACCAACGTTTATTTAAGGAAAACGTTAGAAAAACCAAAAGAGGTCTACGAACTTTGAAAAGAAGGGTTCGGGAGTTGTTTACACATATGGAATGTATTAGCACCCCACGCATCCGTCACAAGGGACGTCAGCCTTTAATCGAGTGTGCAAAACATGACTTCAATATTATTTATTTCCCCTCTTATATATTTTTTATTATTATTTGTTATTATTATTTTTTTGAATCGACAAGGGTGTTGCCCTTGCTCCTACATATCCCCGAGTGCAATGAGGAAATCAGACCTATGTAGTTCTTTAATAAGAATACTCATGTTTCTTTTTGAAAGATTCATTTTAAATGCAAACAAAAAGTCCTTAAGGCGTTGGACCTTGAAACGATCTTAAGTGATATTTGACAAAAAGAAGCTTGATTGTGGATTTTTTTTTCATTTTGGTTTTGTTTATTTCTTTCCAGTCATACTAAAAAAACCAATTTCATGGCACTAGTGACCGATTAGAACCAAGCCTTGCAGATAAAATGAAATTACCAACGATAAATGAAGAAGGTAAATGCACACATAATCTCACAAAGGACCAAATAAGGGTACATAGATTACATCAAAATCTTAAGAACAACTACTCAACTGTTGCACAGAATACAAGGCTAGCAAGAGAAATGATGTAGGAAACGATCCACGGTCACGATTCGGCAGCGCCTTGGCTTCGCTTTTTTCTTCTTTTTCTTCCTCTTCCCGCGTTTTCCTTCTGTTTCTCAGAGAATTAGCCCCTGAAACCCTCCCCTTGCATGGTTATTTATATGAAAAGGCCATTTGGTGCAGGGGAAGCTCGCCCAAGCGAGCTAGTTGCTTAAGGATGAATGCATTCCATGGCCCAGGCAAGCCAAATGTTGGCCCGGGCAATCTTAGGCCTAGAAACATCCAAAAAATGGTCATTTCCCCCTTTTCCTTGTGGTTTTTGTTCTTGGATCTGACAATCAAACATTAACTTGAGCGACCCCTCAACCTTGCACTGCAACTGGTGCCAAACACCATAATTTAGTTAGTAATGATCAAAACATCACAAGTGAATAATAAAAATATCATACCCGGATGAAATTAGGGTCTGACAGTATGGAAACACACTCACATGCAATTTCCTTAAGGATTTAACAGACTTGTCTCAGTTAAAGCTAAGTAGCAGAAGAAGAAGTCTAGGATATATATTTTTGTATCAGATATGTGCCCAGGAAGAAGAAGAAACAAATTTTTCAAAGAGGAAAAATGCAACCATTTTTCAGATTTCAGATAAGATCTAAGACTGATTTGATATATTCATTTTTTTTAAAGAAAACATTTGTAAACAAAGTTGAGTTCGATGGGTTGAATAGGATGTATAAATTATTGTAGACTAATTTAATCTTTTTTTTTCCTTTAAAGGAGAGTACTAGTTATATATATATATATATATATATATATATATATATATATATATATATATATATATAAGATTAGAAGATAAAAAAAAAACTTGTACAGGATTTTTAACCATTCAAATCCCTTTAAGTCAATTAAGACTCAGTCAAATATTTTAATTCAATACACACTTTCATATAAAGACTTCCACAATATTAAAATTTTTATTTTTAGTCCTTCAATTAAAATTTGAACGGTCTTGGTCTCCAAATTATTTTTTTGTTTGATTTTTAGTTCATACCGTAAGTTAAGTGATGATGTGGTGGTTGATTTGCGGCGGGTTTATTATGGTTAAAACCGTCAAAAATTGCTTGATAAAAAACTTTAAAATGTGTTTCCCTAAGGTTTTAAACAAGTATAAATGAATTGTCTAATAATTGTCCTTACCGTCAATTTTGAGTACACATACCTTCAATCACAAATGCTCCAAAAAATATTAATGTTGCCACCACTACAGAGAAGGTTGTCATCATATACCTAAGGTTGTCATCAATTTCGAGTATATATAAGAGTCCTTTAAACTTATATATAATTATTTTAAAATATTAGCATATGTTAAATTAATGAAATAAGCACATAATCTTATTAAAAAATTTATATTTTATTACATTAAAAGCATAAATAGTTTTAACAACTTTTAAAAAGAATGTATAATATTTTTTATTCAAATTAGCTTTATATTATAAGCTTTCATGAACGAAATATCATCATCTTAAATTAAATCTTACATGTATTTTTTTTTCTCTTTATTAGTACACTAACTTTTAGTTTTAACTAGCATTTTAGTTTGTGCAATGCACAAGATATATATTTTTATATAATTACAATTATAATAAATAAATATTTTAAATATATAAATTATATATTTATATTTATGATAAATAATTTAAACTGTCATATAGGTTTTTGTTTAATTTAAAATGAAGAGGTGGCTAATAAAATTACAATATATGCATGCATGTGCGTGGACGTGCATGCATGTCTAAAGATAGATAGTTAGTACTTTGAGATGATTAGGAGCCTAATGGTAGAGGAGATGCAATTTCAAAGAAAAAGAGAGAAAGTGTTGAAAATATTTAATTGAGAGAGTGATTGTTTTTAATTTATAATATAAATAACAATTAAATCTTTTTATGTGATTGTTTTTTATTTTTTTGTAATTTCATTTTTTACTTTATAATTTCATCTTTTGAGAGTTAGATCTTTTTAACACAAATTTATGAATACAACTTAAGGACAGAGAAAAAATGCACCAAGAAAATGTATTTCATAATCACAAGATAATATAATTTTTTTAATCACATAACTATATATATTTTTATTTTTATTTTTTGTGCACCATCTAGTTTTGGACCCTAGGACGTTGCCCTTCTGGCCTAGGCACAAGACCAGCCCATGAAGGATGGGTTTGGGTTTTCGAGCATCGTTGAGGTCTTCCATGACCCACTTGTCTAAGGTGTGGCTTAATAATAACCATTTTACATGTCTCATTCCTGATTTCTTAAGTTGTACCACTATGTTTGATCTACAGCTTTAGAACAATTATTTAACCGAGGAGGTTCCACCTTCTTTGATGTCCTTGCCTAGCCTTAAGAATGTTTCTTTGGATTATAATAAGCTTGATGGTCTTGTTCCCTCCATTGGGAAGGGTGTGAAGGCCACTTTTGATTACAATAGCTTTTGTCAACCTTATGATTCTCGGGTCACCATTTTACTTGATATTGCCTCAGATTTTGGGTATCCCCTTAACTTGGTGTTTGACTGATAAGGGGATGATCCTTGTCAAGATCAAGGTCAATATTATCGGAGTTTCATTGTATGTTCAAAGAGGAAGGTTATTACAGTGAATTTGGCAAACCAAAATTTGACAAGAATCATATCACTTGCATTTGCTAATTTGAGGAACTTGTATCTTAATGATAATAATTTGGTGGGTCCAATACTAGGGAGCTCAAGCTTGACAAATTTGTCTCATCTTTGGGTTTTGGATGTGTCAAATAACAACATATCTAGTGATGTTCCCAAGTTCTCAAGCAAGGTGAAGTTCACTACTTCAAGTAATGTTTTGCTTGGATGTTCGTAGTGGTGGTGACAATTATGGAATTACTCCCTCAACAACAAGAAGTATTGTAATGACCCATTTTAGTTACATAACTAAAAAAAGCTAAGGTTTTGATTTTATTTTAATTTAGAAACTATTTCATTAATTTGTTTTTGAAAATAATGTGTAAACTTTTTGCGATTTCAAAACCAATACTTGAAAGTTGAACCATTTTGATATACAAATCATGCATTTATAAGACAAGAGTAAATGAAATATAATACATCAAAGTACTTGAACCTTTTCACAAGATGATAAAACTTTTGATAATGTACTATACAAACCTAAGTTGATTGACACAATACTCAAGAAAAAGGAAGAGAAAAACACAACTTCAAAGTCAATGTTGGTTTCATCTACCTCATCTCTAAGAGGAAGATCCAACCTAAAAGCCATCTGATCCCCATTAAGTCAAGTACACGATCATCACATATAATCGCACATGCAACATATAAGGGTAAGCTCACCAAAACAAAACATACATATACAAGTAAATTAAAACAAACTATGGAGAAAGAGATAATATTACTTTTATATCCTTTGAAAATGCTTTCAATAAAAAGGTCAAAATATTATAAGCTTCAACTTATATAAAAAGCTCTTTCCTTTTTAAACATCATGAAACGTAACACTCCAAACATCTTTTCTCAACCATCTCAATGATATATGCTTTGGAATTTCATGGTCAATATTTCAAAAATATTTCTATGAGACCTAAGGTCATATCTTCAACAATGCAGTTTAGGCATAGACCTTAGGCCCACTAGCAAAAAAAGTTACTAATTCCCTAGATATTCATTAAGTGACACATAATCACACGACAACTTGCGGCAATTAATTTTTCAATTTTTACATATTCAATCATACCTATACTAACATAGTTGAACTTTCAAAGTTACCCTTTTTTTCTAGCTGAATCTTCCAAAGTTACCCTTTTAATTGCCTAGACCAATTTTGGCGTTGCAATTATTTTAACGGTTAAATAATGAAATCAATTTGTAATTAATTATAAGATTTTAATTGAATGAAATTACCGTTTATTTCTTTTATGCTGAAATTACAATTAATCATTTTTAATACAAGAAAAATCAATTAACGGTCATTTTTTCCTCCATATATACATTATAAAAAAATCAATATTTTTACATTATTCTTTTCATTGTTTCTTTCTTAATTTTTTTCTACTATTCCTCATCTTCCATTCTTTTTATTACTTTTTGAAGACTTGAAGTTGAAGTGAAGGGTAATTGATATCAAATTGTTGTAATACAAAAATTTGTAATTCTATCCATTTACTGGTTATATTATTTCATATTTTCTCCCATTTACTTTATAACATATTTATTTATAACTTCTATTGTGTTTTTTATTTTATTTTTTTATTCTTATAATTTATTAGAATTGTGATAATATAAAATGTCAAATAAAAAATATGAATATGATTTTGAAAAACTAAAGAAAAAGAGAAAAGTTGATAAATTAATTCAATCTTAACATGGTGCTCTTGATAAATTTGTTACTATTCATAAAAAAGTTGTAGGAATAAGTTCAATTGATGAAAAAATTATAGAACAATTACTCATAGATGATGCTAAAAATACTCATAGTCTTAATTCCAATCAAGAACAAAAATAAGAAGATCTAAATGAGAATACTTTATTAGAAGTAAATATTGAAGATAGTAACACTCCAAGTGAAGTTGTTGAAAATATTTATGACCTAGAGGAATAGAAAACTATTGATGAAAAATTTAGAGATTTAATGATTGAATAGGGTCCAATAAGACATAGCGATTTACAATTTCCAAAAGATAAAAATAATAGACATTTTAATTCATCTTTTATCAAAGGATATTGCCAAATAGAGAAAAATATGATAGGAAATGGCTAATTTATTCTATAAAATTAAATAAAGTGTATTGTCTTTATTCTAAGTTATTTTGTTCAAGTGGTATTAGTCAATTAGCAAATGAAGAAATTAGAGATTGGAAAAATCTTAGTTCTTAACTCAAAACTCATGAGACAAGTCATGAACATACTAATAATGATTTTGCAGCTCAAAAACTAGAAGATTAATATAAAAATTAAAAATTAATATTTTTTAAGTTTTTTTTTAATAAATTTTGCCTTAAGCCTCAATTTCTCTAGGTGCAACCCGGAAGAGATCATGAGCAAAGATAACCCCATTTCATGAACAACGCATTACACATGAATCATACCTTTGTAGCATGCTTTCAAATGATGAGTTGTCTCTGATCACTAAGCGTCGAAAGTATGACTCCTCTACTCAGTCCACACACGCAACAATCGAAGCGGGGTCTCGGTGTTAGTCAACCCTAAACGCTTAGGGATTTGGTGTGACACACTTTTCTCTCTCATAGTGAATAATGAAATTCATTTATGTCAGTTCCATCTCTCTCTCACATATATATATAGGACAATAAATTTATCCAAATCTCAATTAAATCTTTTCTTTATCAAATCTTATTTGATTTAAATATATAGATAATTATCTTATAAGATATATATGGATAATTAATTAAATCATATCTAATTAATTATCTTATCAAATTTTGTCTTATTTAATTAAATATAATATTAATTAATTAAATCTTATTTTATTAATTAACTATGAGCTAAATTAAATCACGTTTAATTTATTCATATACTCAAATTGATTATTCTATATGTGTAACCTTATAGGCTCTCATTACATTGACAATAATATTATCTTATAATATTTTAGACAGTGATTAACATCTAGCAATGCATCGTTGCCACCCATCCCATGAGAAAAATTAGTGATTTGATTTCAATCTTACCGCAACCATTTCCACCGTGTATCCTTTGTCCCTTCGTTCAAATGTCTTGATCAAACACAAGGCATAAGATTGTCATCCTCGTTAAATCTAATAGTTGATTTCTCGATACCCGTCCAATATCTCATATTTGTCCATTTTTGCGGGGCCACGCATATAGCGCGTCTCACTCTATTGAGTGGTCCATAGAAATAACTCCTGCTATATGTAAGAGTGACACATCCTATCTACATCACTCACATCCCTCAACATGATTCTTTCTAGGCCCAAGTATTACCTTTATGATCACCATGTTACCAATGACATTTGATAGCATTAAATTCTACAACTACATGTAGAAATTGTAGTGGCTTCAAGTCGAAGGACTATTATCACCCAAGATTGGTCCTGATCATTGTCCTAAGGTGCAACGATATTGGGCCCATGACTAAAAGGAGCCCAATTTTTTTAAAATATAGTTTGTAATATTTTTTTATATATTAGTCTATATTATTTTTATAAATAAATTGAAGTTGTTATTTTATTTTATGTATCTTTTTTATTCAAATTAAAATATGACGTGATTAAAAAATATCATTCTTTTAGTTGCTTTTCCTAACATGTTAAGTCATAGAATCATATTGAATTAATTTTGAGCTTTACGATATATTAACATATTGAAGAAACACAAACAAAAATTAAAATTATAAAGGAAATAAAACTAAAATTAGTAAACTAATAAAGAACAAAATATAGTAAGCTTTAATTTAAAATGATATTTTGTCAATGATAGACGACAATGATAGAGCTAGAGAATTTTCTTTGAGGGATCAAATATGAAAAATAAATTAAAACAAAATATAATTAATATTTTAAAAAAATATATAAATAAATTGAATTTTTTTAAATGAGATGAGTTTCATGTGAATTTACCTAAACTTGATAGAATTCGATGAGAGTGTGAATGAGTTTCAAAAAAAAAAAACATCATCTCTTTTAAGCCAGATGTTTCCTATCTTTAGCGAGAACAAGGGTCGTGAGAGTCAAACCCACATCCCACCTTGTCCCTTTGTCCTCCCTACTTTATATATAGATATTTATATGTATGTATGTATTTTTTAGAGACATAAATTGAATAATAGACGATAACATAAGAGTAAATTAAATAAAAAAAATATTATATGTCCTTTTCAGATTTGTTAAAATCATGTTTGTTTAGTGAAATAAAATGTATATTTTATAAATTTATATGTCTATTTTTAAATGCTTAAATATAAGAGGGTCTTATTTAGTATTTCTCCATGGGCCCATAAAATCTCAGGACCAATCATGTTGTCACTTTATGGTTGCCATCATAAACGCTTATGACACTTACATAACTATTATGAAGTCTTCTCATAGTGGGTCTATTTAGTGTAAATATTACTCCTAATGTTTATACTTTACACACTTGATATCTCATATTCATGACGTGTGAGACGTGGTCATCAATCTACTCACACAATAGTTTCAATGTATTATTGTCTCCCTAGTCAACAATAATACTTGACTACGTATGGTTTTAGAATATCGTTTCATTGTTCAATCAATCTCAGAATCAAGTCCCACTTTATTTGCCATCGAATGAATCGTCTATTATAAGGATGTTATTATGCTATAAAACTAATAGCATCATAATTGACATGCCTCATTTATATATAAAATATACAAGCCAAAATCATGATACAAATATAGTTTGAAATGGATTGACCATTAGGGCTAACTCCAACATTTGCAACATAATCATAACTTAGATCCTTAAGTATCATCAACAATATATTTCATCACTACTTATCATCATGACCACATCTGACATCAATTGTCATAATTTTTCATTTTACACAATCATTACAACTTTCATATACCAACAACCAATTAGGCTACAACTAGCATTAGCAATCAACTTGGTCACAATTGACATACATAAACAACAAACTAGGCCACAACTGACATACATCAATAGCCGACTAAGCCTCCTAAACCTCAAACATCAACACTGACTCTACTCACAATATGAGAAATCTTTCATGAGGCCTATCCCCTGACATAATACTCATACATTGATCATTCAAAGAGTCTCTTGGGCTAACCCTACAAAGGAAGTGCAATTTCATCTAATATACAAAAGTGTTGGTAGTGGCTTACCCCTGGGTTTTGCAAAATCAAATGTTTTAAAGGATTTCGCCCACTCATCCATAATATAGGTTCATTCCTGTTAGCCACCACGACAACCTCCAACACTAGGTTAAGGGTCATCCTGATACCCTTAACTTATGTGCCAATTCATATGCCCTTGCACCAACTGTGCATACACCGTATACGAATGACAACAATACATTTCTATGCACTCATCATGTACTAGCAACAACGAAAATACATTTTTATGGACACACCGAGTGCCAACAACAACAACTACCCCTTCCCTGTACTCCAAAAGGATCAACTAAATCACTTGGGAAGTAGTTTCGTAACTTTGGCACACCATTCAAAGTCAAAATATAAGGGTGATACTTGGGAAGATACCCCACTAGGCGATTCCCTCGAGTCACTTTAGTGGGCGGAGTCCTAGCATGAAACTCACTCTCCCAAGTATATCGTTTTCAACAACTAAAAATATTCCCAAAGGCTATAGCTAACTCCTTTCAATACATAGGGTTGGTTCTCATATAAGATATGCATCATCATCAACATATCAACAAGATTTCAAAGCACCATACTCTTCTCAATAACAATTATACATCCTCTTGTACATATAAATACCTCTCAACATAATCATTTGTAATTAAAGAAACATCATTCATCCATCTCACAACATTATCAATTCTTAGAAAATAAGAGTTTCCAAACATAGTTCTAAAATCCAAATGTGGCATTTATCATAGTCCTCATACATTAGTCAAAAATCATTTAGAAACCATTTAATAAAGTGTTCAACATGAATTTTTTCTTAAGCTTAACCTAAAAGCACGAATTCCAAAGGTCATTGATATTTGTGCTTAAGCTTGGGTCAATGATAAATCAGATTTTGATCACCTTTTTATGTGTAGTTCTAGGCCTATTACATGCATTTATGATATAAATTGTTGGAAGAACTCGTGATTTGTGGTTAGTTTGGTTAAACAAGTGATCAAGGAGCGTTTGGAGAAAAAGGGATCAAAACATGCCAAAAACTTATGAAGATAGACTTTGACTATTCATCAAGGTCGTGATCAGTCAATAAGGCTTTGATCAACCATCATGGTCATGATCACTTGCATCGTCAAGGCTATGTTAATTTCACTAGGGCTTAGCGTAAAAAATTCATCAAGACCTTGATCATTTCATTAAGGTCGTGATCATTCATCAAGGCATTGATGTATTGATCACGACTCATTGTAGATTTGCATCCAAAAAACCATCACAAACCCTATCAATTCATCATGATCGTGATCAATTCACGATGGTTGTCACTTAAATCTTTTTATAAATAGTCTCTTTTAGACCCTAAGTTTGGAGTCTCTTATTCTTTTTGAGTTTCGAGAGTTTCAAAGAGCAAGAATGA
Organism: Glycine soja; assembly: GCF_004193775.1. NCBI lineage: Eukaryota > Viridiplantae > Streptophyta > Magnoliopsida > Fabales > Fabaceae > Glycine > Glycine soja. Next base: position 43,327,645 of record NC_041019.1, on the reverse strand, counting down.
GTCATTAGCCCCAACGAAGTGTGAAGATCACCATCGGGAAGGTTCCTAGCCTAGATTCCAACCCTCTTGCTATGTTTATGTTTCTTTATAGGATTTCTAGTTTATTCATGGCTATGAGTGACTAGTCTCCCTAGTTCGGAGATTATGATCTAACCTATCTTGAATCCTTTTTATGATTTTAATAAGATTCTCAATGCATTTTAGTTAATTGATTTTCTTCTTTACTTTCAATTTTTATTTGGAAACGACCATTCTAATACTTAATTCTATAGTAGTGATCATCTGCATGTGATTGATATATCTAGGAAGCTAGTGTTTTATACCAAATTGCATGTCCAAACTAGTTGGATGATCTCCGTTATGTTGATTAGGAAATTAATTAATCGCCCTTGTCATCAATCTTCATCCTTTGGTTTAAGTTGATATGTCAACTATCAATTGAGTATTGTTTAAGGCAAATAGCATTATTATACCATTGTCAATGGCTAATAATTGACTTTAGGAAACTGACAATTAACAATTGTAAGAATTTTGTTAGAATTAGGATTGGGGGGATCAATATGAATTAAATCATAATCTCTTAAAATTCACTTTATATTATCTTTACACTTATCTTGTTTGATTTCTTTCTTGCAATAGATAATTGACAATTCAATCACATCTTAATTTTAATTCTTTCCTCGATTACTTTGTTAGCAAAAATATTTATTTGGGAACACAACTGTTCTTGTGGGTTCAATATTTTGACTTTTTGTCTTCGATACTACTACGTAAGGTACACTTTCCTTTGTGCATCATTATTTTACGCACCAAGTTTCTAGTGCCGTTGTTGGGAACTAGTTGCAGGATTCCCAAGTAATTAGTTTTAATTTTGTTCATAGTTTTTTATATGTATTTTATTTTTCTTTAATTTTTATGTTTATATCTTTTTATTTTTAATAAAATAATATATATATATATATATATATATATATATATATATATATATATATATATATATATATCTGTGTGTGTGTGTGTGTGTGCACGCGCGCGTGTGCATATTGCCAATTGTGTTTGATCACTTTTTCTTATGTTTACAGTGTTGCTAAGAGAACAAGAGCAATGGCTAAACTTGTGGTAAAGAATCTCTTGAAGATATTGATGGATTATCTCACCCCCAAGGTGGGAGAAACCAACAACATTCAACTGCCAACACTTCCTCAAGGGGTTACTTTTGATTTCAAACCTGCATTCTTTCAAATGATTGAAAGTAACCTGTTTAGTGGAGCATCCCACAAAGACTCCATGATGCATTTAAGGTGGTTTTTGAGGTTGTGTGACACTATTAGGCAGTCCAGCGTTAGTAACGAATACATAAGATTGGTTGTATTTTCCTTCACTCTAACCAAGAAGCCTTGGGAGTGGCTAGGAGCACTTCAAGATAATAGAATCACCAATTGGGCTCAATGCTCCAACTCCTTCCTTCACAGGTACTTTTCTGTGATGAAGACTGACAAGCTTCAAAGGGACATTGATAACTTCACTTAGAACAAGCAGGAAAACTTGTTAGAAGCCTGTGAAAGATTTTAGGAAAACTCATTCTCCAACATTGCACGTGCACACCCCATCTAACACATATCCAGAATTGTCGCACTCCACCACTATCATCTTCCAGCACTAGTTTTGGTTTTGAGTATTTATGTTGTTGTTGTTGTTGTGGTTTTCGTGGTGTTGAGATTAAAGTAAGAGATGATGTAGACAATGCTATCATTCTCAACCAAACTACATTTTTGTTTAATAATAACGATAAAAAAATAATGACAATATGATTCCATTGCTTAATAATTCAACAGAGTCGCATTTCTATTGTTTACCAAATGGGTGAAAAAAATAAGTAACAGGGATATGATTTTGTTGCATAAAAGGAGGTGCAAAAAAATTACACAATGGATACACAATTTCATTGGTAAAATACATAGCAAAATCATGTTTCTGCCGTATAATTTTTTGCACCCCCCTTTTATGCAATCAAAACATAATTTTATTGTGTATTTTGCCAATGAATCATGTTTCCATCAAAAGGATATTTTTGAAAAAAAAATATTTAAAGCACACATGGATAGTGCCAATAGTTGCTACCAGGTGAGAAGGCTTAGAATTCTAAGTTGATTCATCTCCTATTCAATAGTTGAGGTGCTAAAATTATTTTTAGTTCACCTTTTTACCAGTTTGATCATTATGATATTCGAATTTGGAGTACTAAACTTAATGACTTTTATTATGCGAAAACAACATATAGGATTTGTATGGTAAAAGTGCTTGATGTGAGTCACTTGAAAGTAAAAGGGTTTTTGGATGCTGATTTGGATGTTGAATGTCCCTCCTCGAGTAAAAGTGTTCCTTTAGAGAGCTTGTTGTAACTATCCCCCAACAAGGATGATACTGAGATCAAGAGGAGTTGATTGCCCATAGTGTTGCCTTCAATGTGAGACTGTATTAAAGCAGAATTGGCATATCTTCCTCACTTGTGGATTGGTAGAACATTGTCTTAAGGAGATAGCTGTGTGGAATATTGTCTACCTAATGTTGGATCAAGTTGAAAGCTTCACCACAACTTGCTTCCAAATTCTTTTTCTATTATAGGAAGGTAGTGTTCCAGATTTAGCATGGCTCTCTTGAGTCCATGGTGAAACTACAATGATAAGTTATGGAATGGGAAGGCCATCGATGCGGCTGGGATGTTGCTGTGCAACGAGGCTTTGCTCTTGGGATGGCTTGCTGCTAAAGAGTTCAAACACAAAAGCTACCAACAGCAAATGAAGGCATCTCAAATTAAATGGACAAAACCTCACCAAGGATTCTTAAAGTGTAATGTGGATGCTAGCTTCGACAACTCAGGTAATTATACTAGTTACGGTCTAGGCATCCGGGATGACATAGGTGGGTTCATGATGGAAAAAACAGAGTTGAGTGTATCATGCATTCCAGTGTTAGAAGAAAAGGCTTTGGGTCTTCTGAAAGCTCTCAAGTGGGGGTGGAGTTGGATCTGATTCACGTAATTTTTGAGCTAGATTGTAAGGTTGTTGTTGACAAAATGAGTGGGAGCCTTGTTGATTTATCATAAGTAGATGTTATTATTGTTGACTGCAAACATATTTGGCTAAATGTCACTTTTGGTTCATTATGTTTTAGTACTTTTTCACTTTACTACATTCAATTTTAAAAGTTTCATTTTGGTCCTTTATGTTTTCAAAATTTTTATTTTGGTACATTAAGTTTTAAAAATTTCATTTTGGTCCTTTATGTTTTTGAAAATTGCATTTTGATCCTTTATGTTTTTGAAAATTGCATTTTGATCCTTTATGTTTTTTAAAGTTTCATTTTCGTGTTTTCTTCTAATTTCCGTTAGCAAATGTTAGTATTATGTTAATTTTTAAATAATTAATTTAAAATAATGCGGCAAAAAATCAAAGTAAGACCCAAAATCACCATTGTGACATCAAATCTGAAGTTTTTTATCACCGTCGGGACCGAACGTTTTTTTTTCTATGTCGATGTTGGATTGTGGTGAGGCTATGGGGTGGAGCGATGGTGTTGTTTTATGGATGAATATTGCGGATCTGATTTGTATGTTGATGATGGTTGTAGTGCTAAAGAGGTTATAGTTCTGAGTGAACGATAGTTGCATTGTTTATGTTGTGATGATTATAGAGTTTGTAGAAGAAGATGACAGGGGCTAAAGAAATAGGTGATTGAATACATTTTAAAAAGATAATGACAATTTTTAGCCATCACTATTTTCAATTAATTATTTCAAAATTTAAATTTAACGGCACACTAAAGTTTGCCAACAGAAACTAGAAGAAATGACTAAAAAGAAACTTTCAAAAATACCAAAGATCAAAATAAAACTTTCGAAAACATAAAGGTCCAAAATGGAACTTTTAAAACTTTATGTACCAAAATAAAACTTTTGAAAACATAAAGGATCAAAATGAAACTTTATAAAATGTAAAGGATCAACATGAAACTTTTAAAACTTAATATACCAAAATGAAACAACACTAAAACATAATGGAACAAAAGTGACATTTAGCTAACATATTTTAACTTCGCTGCAATGAGTTTTCTGGTTATAAATGTTTTCTGAGCAATTTTGAGTTTCAAGAAAGAGTGTCGGTTATTGAGCTTTCTTTAGTGCAATGAGTGTCTTTATAGAGTTGTTTTACAATAATTCACATACTCTGCTTAATCAATTGAATTAAACTTTTTTGGTATATTAACTTCCTTTCGTCATTCATGAGCTTTGTGTGCCTGTATATTAATTCTCTATAGTTAAAAATAAATCTTAATCAATTAGTCATCATAACTAATATAAAATATGTTTAATTATTTTGTGGGTCTTTGTACTTATATCAAATTTTCTATTAGGTTCCTGGATTTATATTTATTTTTTAATTGGGTACCTAATTTTTTTTTTCAATTGGATCATCCTCTCTAATGGACGTTGTGAAAAATTAACCACAAACACCTAATTGGAAGGGAAAATAGGGGACTAATGCTTATAGAGTGTGGTTTAGGCAAATCGAGTCAATTATGAGAGATTTCTATAGAGTTTCAACCTTTGTAATTAACTCAATTGTGCTTACAATACATTCTTGAAGCACCAATCCAGTGTTTGCACTTCTAATTAGGTGTTTGTGGTTAATTTTTCATAACAACAATTAGACAAAAATACCAAATTGAAAGGAAAAAAAAAGGTTTAGGAATCCAACTAAAAAAAATAAAAGTTCAAGGACCTAATTAAAAATTTGAAAAAAAAGTATGGGTTTCCACATACCAATTTAACTTATAAAATATAGTATGTAAATTTATTACATAAAACTTGAACACATACATATATAAATTTTATTATAAGCCATATCAAAGCAAAAATGAACTCAAAATTCACTACTAGATGTAAATGAAAAGGGGGCACACATCTTAAAGTTTGTTTGAATGCTTTTAAAATTATGTATTGATAATTTAAGAGTGAATTTCAATTTAGTTATCGTAATTTTGTATTTAATGATATTTTTTTATTAATTTATTGACTTTATATATAAATAAAGTATTCATATGGGATGAAAATTAAAGTTGTTATCCGTGTAAATATGAAAAAGGGTATTGATATTTTTTTAAAACATGTATATGAGAACCAATATTATAATATGTTGAACAAGTGGCCTCAGAAATTTTAAGAAAGGGGGGGTTGAATAAAGATTTCGTTAACTATTCCTAATTGAAAATTTCTCTTTCTTAGATATTCCCTAAATTTTATTATTTCTTTAATTATAAGTTACTCGATTAACAAATAAGGAGAAGTAACATTAAAGAAATATAAACACAACAAAAAGTAAAAGAGATTAAGGAAAAAGAGAATGCAAAACCGGATTTATACTGGTTCGGCCACAACCCATGCCTACATCCAGTCCTCAAGCAAATTTCACTTGAACGTTTGCACTAACCTTGTAAAATCCCTTTACAAGCAATGAACCACAAAGGACTTCCCTCCTTTGTGTTCAGTGTTTACACCAAGAAGCAAATTCCACTTCTTGCAATGAACCCCAAAGGACCTTCCTCCTTTGTGTTCAGTGATTACACCAAGAGGCAATTCCACCTCTTGCAATGAACCCCAAAGGACGTTACGCCTTTGTGTCCATTGATTACACCAAGAAGCAAATTCTACTTCTTGTAATGAACCCCAAAGGACGTTACTCCTTTGTGTCCAGTGATTCAACCAAATAGAAAGTCTCTTGAAAACTTTTACAACCAAGAGTCGATCTCTTGAAAAGCTTTTTGTAAGAATGGAGGAGAAGAAGAAAATAGAATAGCATAAGTTTTTGCCCAATGAACTTTTCTTGACAAAGCAAGTGTTGAACAAAAACTCTTAGAAAGATGTTCAAAATAAACATGTTGAAATTAGTGCCATGGTCACATATTTATAGCCATTTGATGGCTCTTGAAGAAACCATGTTAAAATTTGTGACTCTTGGCAATTTCTTCAAGACCAGTCACTGGTAATCGATTACCATAATGGTGTAATCGATTACACAGTTTATTTTATCAAAAGTTGTGACTCTTCATGTTGAGGTTTGAAATCCAACGTTAAAAATCACTGGTAATCGATTACAAATATTGTGTAATCGATTACACTATTTTGAAAATACTTTTGAACGTTACAAGACAATGGTAATCGATTACATGCCCATGGTAATAGATTACTACTTTGTAAATCAGTTATAAAATGTCTTGGGCTTCTGATAATCGATTACTACCTTATGGTAATCGATTACTAGAGAGTAAAAACTTTGGTAAAAGATATTTCTTGAAAAATTCTCTTGGACAATTTTGTGTTGTTCAATCTTTTTTTTGAAAAATTCTTTTTAACTTACCTTGATGTTTTTCTTGAGGCTCTTGCATATCTTGAGTCTTCTCTTGAATCTTTACTTGAATCTTCTTGATTCTTTAATCTTGTTTGAATGAATCTTTAATAATCTTTGGCATCATCAAAATAATCTTGAAAGTTTTGCTTCTACATAATATTTTAACTATATCCTACTCATTGTCATTCTTATGATTTTTCTTTTAAAAGTTTAATTACCCATTTGATCTTTATAATTGTATAATTTTATCTTTTAGTTCTTATAATTTAAAATCATTTGCTTGAGTCATTATAAGTATTCTTTTTAATTCCTTTTAATTCTTGTGTTTAGACAATAAGGACTATTTTTTTATTATGTTTAGAGATTAAAATGAATTAGAATGATACGTGTAGGAATTAAAATATTTTTTTAAAATATAAGAGTTAGAAAGTAAATTTTGTGTAACTAAGATTTAAAAAGTTAAGAATTTAATTAATGAATTTTGAAAAATAAAGATGCTATAGGAAAAAAGATTATAAATGAGAAAGGTAAAAGATTGTTAAATAACCGTTATTTGAAAAGTACAATAATTTTGGTTGGTATAATAAGGTTACATAAGGTCTCTAAACCCTAACAAAGAGAAAAAATTCACAGTAACGCTTACGCTAGCAAATTCCCTGCAAGACGTAAGCACATTCAATTTTATTTTTTTGGTTATAACAAATACTACTGTGTGCGGCCTCTTTTCCTGTTATCTTTATTTATAGATGTGCAAGGACATTGTGCACAGATAAATGGGGTCTACCAAAAAGGTTTAATTCTTCTAAAGTATTGAATCATAATCATAGTTCAAAATTCAAATACACGCATGATGCCTCTTAAGCAACTCTTATCTAATAAGAAAAAATATCTCATAAAAAATACGCATGAAAACAAAAATCGAGGACAGGTAGAGTAATCTTTTTAAATTTAAAGACAATAATAACTTTGAAGTACTATAAATTTATTAATTAAAATTTTTAAAAGTTAAAATCGTGATAATATGTGTAATTTAGTAAATTACGTTAAGATTTTATTTTCTATTTTATGATTTACAAAAAATTTTTATTTGGAAAAAAATGAATAATTTCCCTTGCATGCTTATAATTAAGATTAAGATAATTTCTATCCAATATTTGATCTAGCGTCGGATGTCTCTAAACTACATCAATATCAACATTGATTTTCATGTGTCTTTTTGTAGAATCAACGTGAAAATTTAGCAATACATGCATTATTGAAGCTAAACCAAACATACATTTAGTTATTTTTAGTGCATTTTAAAATGAAAATTTGATTAAAGGTAGATCACAAATATTAATCCATTACTTCATTTGTTATGTCAGTATTACATTAATAAAGTTAGTTACTTAAATTAAATAAGATATATTTTATATTTATAATAAAAAATATTAAAAAAATAAAAATTGAAATGCAACATATTATTGAGACAAAAAAATACATATTTTATCTTAAAAAGTTATAAGGGTAATTGTATTTCTTTTAGGTTGTTCAATAGGATGGGAGTTATATCCCATAAGGAAGCGGATTTAAATTTCGTGTCGATAAGAAAATCTTGTTAGTGTATTATCTATGGAAGTATTCTCTAAACATTTAAGTGTAACTGTAATTTGTAATTATTATCCTTGTAATTAGAAATTAGAGTAACTCGTTAAGGTGCATGAGCAAAGTTATCATGTGATGTGTGTCCCTTATCATTCGCGTGCCCTTTGGTTTCTTTCTCGCATGTTAAGCGCTGAAACTGACGTACCCTCTCTTTCTCTCTGTCATACTGTGGGGTCTCTCTCCATGTCTTGTCTTATCACGCTTTCCTCTCTCTCTCTCTCTGGTCCATTTTTACTTCACTTCTTTGTCTTTACTCCAACACTCTCTCTCCAACCTCGGTTTCCACTTTCTCTCTGTTTAAGAAGGAACCCACCACTTCTTCAACTTGGTGCCGTTTATTCATGGACCAGAAGAATACATCATAGCTTCTTTCTCATTTCACACACACAAGAACCTTGGTGAGCATTTCTTCTTCGTGTTATTTTGGTTGTTAACCATCTGGGGTGCCTCCATTTTTTACGTGACGTGTAGGAACCATTTGGGGTGCTATGCTATGCTACCTAGTAAGAAAAAGTTCTTTTTTTTTTAATGAAGTTTTTTTAGGTTGTGGCTAAGTGGATTCTGAAGTTTTTCGTTTTTAAAATCAAACGGGTTGTTTTGTAAATTTGTTGGTGATCTTTGTCGAGGTTTTGTTGTTTTGCTACGTTCTTTTGCATTTTGTGTGCAGGTTTGAGGATCTGGTTCGTGTGAATTTGTTACTAGGTAGAAAGTGCAGTGAAGCTCTTTACAGCTTTTGTCTCAGTGTCTTGGTGTGCTTTGATGTTATGTCAATGTCGTGCAACATGTTTTGGTTTATGTGCCCTTACTTTGGTTTTGCTTCTGATTGTTTCGTAGAGTTCTTGAATTTGTAGCTGCTCGTTGATTTTTATTTTTTTCTGTTGCTCTCTGTTTTAATTACCATCGAGTGTTTAAGGTTAGTCATTATGTCTTTGTGTCTGCTTGCAATTGATGCTCTGAACACTGTTTGAGTCGCCCTTTTGGTCTGTTCTTGAACTGATATGGGTGCATAACTTTGCTTGTGTGTGTGGACAATGGACAATAATCAAAAGTTGTGATTGAAGAATTAGGCATGATCTGTTTGTTGTATACGACCATTAAACCACTCTTTTAATTTTTTTTTTGGGGGTGGGGAATGACTTTATGGATTCACTGACTGAAATTCTGTAAGAATAGTATTGTTGCTTGTACTTAGGCTGAGAAAATTGTTGCTTTGAAGTTGAAGGTATTGATCCTTGAGCATTTCTGTTCTTATCACATGATCTCTTACAAAATATATGTTCCGTGAGCATTTCTTTTAGATGCTTCATTGCATATTAGTTTTCATTCCAGATTTCTGGCATGCATTTGGCATTGTCGCATGAACTCTATTTTTGAACATGCCTCTTACTGCAATATAATAACAAGGGAGAGAGATATTGATGCAGAATCTTTGTGTTTCTTTTGGTAGATTGTATTTTAAATTCAATCCAACATGTTGGTTTTTATCAATGGCTTAATCATTTTGATCTCTGTCTGATCCCAATTGAATATAAACTCAGTTCTTATTACAGATAGTTTGGTTACTTTTGTATAGTGTTTAACTATATATTCATGGAGGATGATCTTGTCTTTTCTTCATTTACCTGAGTTGTATGTCTATTTTGAATATTTTATGAAGGCATTGGTAATAAGAATTCAGGAATTGCCTGATCACTTTGCTCGTTTGTGCACATATGTTTGGAAATTGTTGAAAATCTAACACCCCCTCCCCATTCTACTTTGTTTCTTATTGGAACTCTGGTGAATTGATGCCACAAATTGTCACAAAATTTGTAGAGACATCATGAAGATTTCAAGTTCCAAGCAATTGGCTGTGGGATTTGCACTTGGAAATGAAGGATAGGCAACGTTGGAGAGCTGAAGAGGATGCTTTACTTCGTGCATATGTCAAACAGTATGGTCCTAGGGAATGGAATCTCGTGTCTCAGCGCATGAACACACCTCTTAACAGGGATGCCAAGTCATGCTTAGAAAGGTGGAAGAACTACCTCAAACCCGGCATTAAAAAAGGATCTCTTACTGAGGAAGAGCAGCGTCTAGTCATCAATCTTCAAGCAACGCACGGGAACAAGTGGAAGAAAATTGCAGCACAAGTCCCTGGTCGCACTGCGAAGAGGTTAGGGAAGTGGTGGGAAGTGTTCAAAGAGAAGCAGCAAAGGGAAACCAAGGGGAATAGCTGCACTATTGACCCAATTAGCGATAGCAAGTACGAGCATATCCTTGAGAGTTTTGCAGAGAAACTAGTGAAAGAAAGGCCTTCACCATCATTTGTTATGGCTACTTCTAACAGTTCTTTTCTGCACGCTGATGCACCGGCTCCTCCACCGGCCTTGCTTCCATCTTGGCTTTCCAATTCCAATGGCACTGCACCTGTGAGGCCACCTTCCCCTTCTGTGACTCTTAGTCTTTCTCCCTCGACGGTGGCAGCGCCTCCTCCATGGTTGCAGCCCCCTGTGAGAGGACCGGACAATGCTGCTCCTCTTGTTTTGGGGAATGTGGCGCCTCACGGGGCAGTTCTAGCATTTGGTGAGAACATGGTGATGTCTGAGTTGGTGGAGTGCTGCAAGGAGTTGGATGAAGTGCATCATGCTTTGGCCGGACATAAGAAGGAGGCGGCATGGCGGTTAAGTAGGGTGGAGCTGCAGTTGGAGTCCGAGAAGGCCGGCCGAAGGAGGGAGAAGATGGAGGAAATTGAAGCGAAGATCAAAGCTCTGAGAGAGGAGCAAACAGCTGCATTGGATAGAATTGAAGCAGAATATAGGGAGCAGTTGGCAGGGTTGAGAAGAGATGCAGAAAGCAAGGAGCAGAAGTTGGCTGAACAATGGGCTGCAAAACACTTGCGCCTTACTAAGTTTCTAGAACAGGTAGGGTGCAGATCAAGGCTCACTGAACCAAATGGAAGATAGAGTGACACCATTCACAATTGGGAAATCTAGTTTGCTTTTACTTATTATGTCTTGAATTTATATGATATGAACTTTATAGTCATAGTAGTTTTGTTCCTGTCATTATTCTGAAAAATGTTGTTACATATGGTTATTAATATCCCTATCTTTTCATACAACTTGAGGACTTGCATTAGTGGTTGGTGTATGTTTACATATAACGTCCTTTATGAATATGAACTTTTGTTATTATTCAAATTTTCCTCAATATATAGATACCTTTCACCTTGTTAGTTGTTACTTCCTAAAGGGGCATAGCTGAATAGAATTGAAATTGTCATACAAATGATTGTTGCCGAGAAACCATTTTTTAATCTCCTTAATGATATGCAAAGTTGTAAAGAAGGTAGAGAAAGAAAGTGTTGGAGAAAAACTAGGGGATAGTACGAAGCATGAGGAGTCTGTTGGCTACAATTTCGGGGATAATGACACAAAAAGGATGGGTTACGGAAAGGAAAAGTGGCACAAGAGAATTGTTAGGGTCTTTTACAAGAAAAAGTCTCCTGGGTTTTTGGGAAAGATTTTAATCTCAAATTTCAGCTGTTTTTATGGGCAAAGCTGGATGTTTGGGAAATCAACTGAAATTTGTAAAAGAAAACTTTTTTCTTCTTAAAAACAAGCTGTTTTTTTAATATGAAATTTGTTGCTTATGATTATTTTTCAAGTGCTTATTTTTATACCCTTTTACTATGTAAAAGTTGATTTTGTGTTGTATTCAAACGATATTAATTATTTTCAAACCATTTTTAGCAAACTTATCCAAACAAAAACAAATCCTAATTATAATTGATTGATATAATAATTGATCATTGAAATGATTTAATTTTTACAGCTATCTCAAACACACTTAGGATATATAGCTGGTTGTTGTCATTATTATTGAATAAAATACTTAGTAGAGCTAAGGCTTAATAGATACAAAGAGAAAGTGAAGCAAAGAAGTCAAGCTGAAGCCAATGGTTTCATTTTCTTTTTAAATCATTTTTTAAAAAAAAAATAGTTAATTGTTTTTTCTTTTATCACCAATAATGAGCCTATAATTGTCATTGTCCCCCTCTTAATTTCTACTTTTATTGGCATTAATAGGAAATTTGAATTTCAAATTTTGAATTTAAATGTCATAACTTGTCCATTTAATTAAATGTTTTTTTAATTCTTTTGAAATAATTATTAAAAATACAATAATCCCCCACATATTTCAAAAGAATAAACTACATTTAACAAATAAATAAAAAATCCTCTGGTCTACATGAGGTGTAATGCATTGAACCTGGTATAACAAGCTATATGAACCAGACCTAGATTGATAAGACTTAACACACAGTATATTGGTGTAGCAAACTATATGAACCAAAATCACTTGGCATGTGATAGTGGTCTACCAATCACAAGACACCCCACAGTCTTTGTTGTTATCATTGTGTTGCGCTACTAGGTCATGCACGTGTCTGGTATTCATGAGTGTTCTAGAGATCTCACCAAGATATCATGCAAGCGGCCCCACTTGACACTCATATAGGTGATTTCATTAAGTGTATGTTGCAAATCATACATCACCTATAAGGGAGATGAAAATCATTAAAAACTTTAAAAAATGTAAAGGTTTCTCAAACAACTTACTATAAACAACTTATTATAAAGTTTATCCTCTCATTAATGCAACTCTAACACTTTCTCACACCATAGGAAGAGACTAAAAGAAAATTGATAGAAATCAATTTGAGTGTTAGCTGACAAGTGACTTGTTTTTACCCATATGAACCTTCTTCATGGGATCTCCAATCACAAAGGTTGAGTTACCATCACTTGTTTGTTTTCAAGTGGCTTAAGTCTCATTCCCCTCGATGTTTCTAATATCATTTTCTTCCCTAAGGGTTTTGTCAAAGGATCTGCTAAGTTTTCTTCTAACTTCACATAATCTATGGAAATTGTTCCATCTTTTAGCAGCTGCTTAACCACATTATGTCGTAGTTGTATATGTCTATTTTTCCATTAAATGTTTGATTCTTAGCCACAACTATCACTGACTGGGAATCAAAATGCATAGATATTGATGGGGTCGGTTTCATTCCTAAAGGAATGTTAGCTTAGAAGTTTTTCAACCACTCAGCCTCACTACCAGTCATTTCTAGAGCAACAAACTCTGACTCCATTGTTGATCTAGCAATAATAGTTTGTCTGACTAATCTCCAAGCTACCACACCACCACCAAGAGTAAGCACATAACCACTAGTGGATTTTGTCTCATTTGAATCAGAGATCCAGTTAGCATCATTATACCCTTCAAGTATTGCGGGAAATCCACTATATTCAATACCATAATCCATGGTACCTCTCAGATATCTCATGAGTCTAACAAGTGCATCTCAATGGTCCTGATTAGGACTATGGGTATATCTACTCAATTTGCCTACTGCATATGCAATATCAGGTCTAGAAAAGTTCATCAAATGCAATAAGCTCCCAATGATTTAGGCATATTGAGTTTGAGCAATTGGTTCTCCTCTATTTTTCTTTAATTAAGAGTTAGTATCATAAGAGGTACTCACTGACTTAAAGTCATAATATTTATACTTCCTAAGAAGTTTCTCAACATAATGCTCTTGGGATAGTAATATACTATCTCCCTTCCTTATAATTTTAACTCCCAAAATAACACTTGTTTCACCCATGTCTCATATCACAAAAGATAGTTACTTTAAAGAGAAGAAAAAAATCACATTCTCAAATATTCCATGTAAATATTTTTCTTACAAGCAATCATTTTATTGTCAATGGAAAGTCAATCAAAAATCACCTATAACCCCCCACATTGATTAATCCTAGCTAATTAGAACACATCAAAGGTTCACTTGCCATCTCAAATTTTTTTTAGTAACTTCTCTAACAAATTTAAAAACCACAAAGATAAGTTATGAAAGTATAATGAATTTAATTCTTAATACTGCACCTAACACTACCACATTATACTTTTAAAACACTGACACTTGTACTTTCAGAAGATAGTATGCTTATAATTCTTAATCTCATCACTTGAAAGAAAAATCATTTTATAATAGTGTAACCAATCAACATTTATTCTACCAATTGAATTTGACAACCAATTAGGAAAATTCATGTGTAATCAACATCATTAGTACCAATCGATATAACAAATCACAATGTAACACAACTCAAATTACATTAACAATTGAAATTCAATCTAAAAAAATTGAAATTCGAACACATGATTTCATGTCACAAGTGAATATTAATATAAATAAATATATAACAATTAAAAGTAACAATTGAATGATAATTGTAAACAATTAAATAACAAAAATGTTCAAAATAAATGAGTTGATATAACAATCAATTTTAATTTTAATTAAATACACATTTAATTTTGAATTAATTGACATAGAACCAATCAATCAACAAGGCATCAAATCATATCACTCTATATATTCTCCATAATATTTTATACTTTAACAAGCAGCCTTTAACTCTACATGTTAAACCCAATAGATCAAGTAATCAGGTGAAAGAATAAAGCTAGTCATGCAAAAGAGTAATAATGGTGGGGCAAAACAAACAATACTGCAATAAGTTGCAACACAACACCAACTTTTCTCGTACACCAATTTTTTTTATGTCCAAACCCAAATCAGATTTACTATAACAAAATATATAATTGGGTGGGTAATCTTCAGCGGTGCCTGTCGCTACATTTATTTTACTTTTTGTATTTCGATACTTACGATGAACTATACAATGACAAATGATCACAAATTAGAGTACTTCATTTCAAGTGCTATGATGAAACATTATGAAATATCCAATTTTTTTCTTAGTAATAACACAATTGAAATATAAAATATTCAATGAAGTGCCTCTGTAGCAATTTAGTACCTCCTCCTGTCATAGTTTGTTTTAAATCAACAAGATCAGTTTCTCATTGTACAAAAAAACATGTTTTCTTAGTTAATTTTGATTCAATACATGTTTCACATTTCTTACTTTGTTTATCATGCATATTAATTAAATCTACTCATTGCAATTTCATAACATACATTGGATTCACATGTATTAATTTAGCATGCTGATGTATCATCATTTTCTCATATTTCTTAACCCTTTTTGTCACCATTTTAATTATTGATTAGCCTTAATTGTCAAATTAATTATGCAGTTTTATCATTTGGGCCTACTGGATTAATTTTGTGTTTTTAATTTAATTTCAGGAGAATTATGAGTAATTGGGCTTGAATCCGGAATAGGGCTTGGACTTGAAGAGAGCAGACAATTTTATTCTACCAAATCTTATCTTATCTAGATTTTATCTCATTTAGATATTATTTCATCTAGATTTTATCTTATCTTCTCTAGATTTTATCCCATCTAGATATTATCTCACCAGAAAAGATCATTTTCCCCTGCCTTTCATTGATCAAATGCTTGAGCGCTTGGCAGGTAAGTCTCATTACTGTTTTCTTGATGGTTTTTCTGGTTATTTACAAATTCATATTGCTCCTGAGGATTAAGAAAATACCACATTCACCTGTCCCTTTGGCACTTTTGCCTATAGGAGGATGCCCTTTGGCCTATGCAACGCCCCTGATACCTTCCAACGGTGTATGCTTAGCATTTTCAGTGATTTTTTAGAGAGTTACATAGAGGTATTTATGGATGATTTTACTGTTTATGGATCCTCTTTTGATACATGTTTGGATAGTCTGGATAGAGTTCTTAGTAGATGCATTGAAACTAACCTTGTGCTAAATTTTGAAAAATGTCACTTCATGGTAGAACAAGGTATAGTTTTAGGGCATATCGTTTCCAGTAGAGGCATAGAGGTAGACCCTGCAAAAATAGATGTTATTTCACAATTACCTTACCTCTCTTGCGTGTGAGAGTTCTTAGTAGATGCATTGAAACTAACCTTGTGCTGAATTTTGAAAAATGTCACTTCATGGTAGAACAAGGTATAGTTTTAGGGCATATCATTTCCAGTAGAGGCATAGAGGTAGACCCTGCAAAAATAGATGTTATTTCACAATTGCCTTACCCCTCTTGCGTGTGAGAGGTTCGTTCTTTTCTTGGTCATGCAGGGTTTTATAGGTGCTTTATCAAGGATTTTAGCAAAGTGGCCATTCCACTATCCAATCTGTTGCAAAAGGAGGTGGAGTTTGATTTTGATGACCAATGCAAAGAGGCTTTTGAAAAGCGTGCGGTGACTACCACCCTTATCATTCAGGCACCTAATTGGACAACCCCATTTGAGCTAATGTGCGATGCATCCAATTACGCATTAGGGGCTGTCCTTGCTCAAAAGATTGATAAGCTGCCTCGGGTGATCTACTACACTTCCAGAACTTTGGATGTTGCTCAAGCAAATTACACTACCATAGAGAAGGAGCTATTAGCGATAGTTTTTTATCTTGAAAAATTTCGTTCATATTTGCTTGGTACTCATGTTAATGTTTATACTGACCATGCAAATCTAAAGTACCTATTGAAGAAGGTTGAATCAAAGCCTAGATTGATCAGGTGGATGCTTTGGCTCCAAGAGTTTGATTTAGAAATCCATGATCGGAGTGGTGCGCAGAATCTCGTGGCTGACCATCTGAGTAAGATTGAGCGTGTGTCTGAGGACACACCCATTCGGGATGATTTTCTGGATGACCATTTGTACATTCTGTATAGTATTTCTGATTCCTTCCTCACTCCCTGGTTTGCTAATATTGTGAATTATTTGGTTGCTTCTGTTTTTCCTCCCTTAGCATCTAAAGCTCAAAATGATAAAATTAAGAGCGATGCTAAGCATTATATTTGGGATGACCCCTATTTGTGGAAGTTGTGCAATGACTAGGTTATTGGGAGATGCATTCTAGACCATGAGATTGACTCGGTCCTGCAATTCTGTCATTCTTCCACACCAGGTGGCCATCTTGGCATACAGAGGACAGCTCGCAAGGTGCTTGACTGTGGTTTCTATTGGCCCACCATCTTCAAGGATTCGTGGAGAATCTGTAGCACTTGTGAGCCTTGTCAGAGAGTAGGCAACTCACCTTCATGGAGACAACAAATGCCTCAACAACCCATGTTATTCTGTGAGGTGTTTGATGTCTGGGGTATTGATATTTGCCAAGGGATTCTTCATTCAATTTTGAGCATTTTGACATATTATGGACCTCAAACGGACATTCCTATCAAAAGTTATGCGCGTTTGAAGTTAAAATTTTTTTTTTCCGTAAAAAGCATTTCGTCAGTACGAGTGGCGGGACCAGCCACGTGGCCGCCACGTGGACAGCAACTCGCCAACTCCACTGGTGAGTCCACCAGACGCCGCCACGTGTCCAACTCGCCAACCCCACTGGCGAGTCCCCTTCAAAAATAGACCCCCCCTGGAAAAAGTTTCAAAACAGCCCCCTTTTGGGAATTAGTTTCTAAAAGTAACCTAGTTTGAGAAATTTGCCGTTTCAAAATGGGTGGAAGCCAAACCCACCAGAACTAACGATGCTAAAGTTGTTATAGATTTTGTTAGATCTAATCTGTTTTGCAGGTTTGGAGTCCCTAGAGCCATCGTTACTGATCGAGGCACCCATTTTTATAACAGATCCATGTATGCCTTGCTCAAAAAGTATGGGGTCGTGCACAAAATTTCCACACCATACCACCCCCAAACTAATGGGCAGGCTGAGGTTTCAAAAAGAGAGATAAAAAGGATCTTGGAGAAGATTGTGCAGCTGAACAGAAAGGATTGGAGCACCAGGTTAGATGATGCTCTTTGGGCACATAGGACTACCTACAAAGAAATCATAGGAGTGTCTCCTTATCGGGTTGTCTTTGGCAAGGCATGTCATCTTCCTGTTGAGATAGAGCACAAAGCCTACTGGGCTGTAAAGACCTACAACTTCTCTACGGATCAGGCTGGAGAGGAAAGGAAGTTGCAACTAAGTGAGCTAGATGAGATCTGTTTAGAAGCCTATGAGAATTCCAAATTCTACAAGGAGAAGACCAAGAAGTTCCATGATAGTTTGATAGCTAAGAAGGACTTCGTGGTTGGACAAAAAGTTTTATTGTATAACTCTAGGCTCGGACTCATGAGTGGTAAGTTGAGGTCAAAGTGGATTAGTCCTTTTGTGGTGACTAATGTTTTTTCTTATGGTACAGTTGAGAGCAAAAGTAAGTCCACAGATAAGAGCTTCAAGGTCAATGGACACCAGCTGAAACCATTCCTTACAAATCCCTCCTTAGTGGATGTAGTGGTGGAGGAGACCTCCTTACTTCACCCTACTTCTTCTCCGCCATGACTTAGGAAGTTTTCTTTTTCTGTCTCCTTCTTTACTTTTATTGCACTTGTCCAAATTTATTGATTGCTTTGATTGTTCTTGATCTTATGATTGTGCTACATTGAGGACAATGTGTTGTTTAAGTGTGAGGGGGGGGGGGAGAAGATTGTTCTTTAATTTTATTAGGTTTTCTAGGTTAATTTTTTTATTTTGGTTTTATATTTTGTGTACAACATTGCATGTTCTCTTTGAATTATAGGTTATATACAGGTAATGGGTAATTGTTTTTGAAATAGGAGTTTCTTGGCATTTTGTGAATTGAATCCTTGTTTTTCTCTACATGTCAAGTTAGTTTTGAAAGCTCGAATTGAAAGTGATAGATTTACCCTTGGTGAGAATTTGAGCCATCATCATCTATTTTTTTCGGTGTGTTTTGCCCCATTGATTGCTTGCACAATAGCCTTGGCTTTACTCTTGTTGATACTTCTTGCTTCGCATGCATGTTGGGAGATGATTTAGGCATTTTGTTCTTATAAGCCTCTAGCTAAATGAGCCTACCTTGAATTAATTCCTTTGATAGCCCCTTTGAGCCTATGTTCCCCTTTCTTTGTTTTGAAGCTCATTACAAGCCTTAAGTGAAAAACCATGATTTCACCCTACCCTTAAGAAATTTTGGAGCTTTGGAATTATTTTGGGAATAAGTGTGAAGGGGGGGGGGGGTATGTTTCATTGGATGATATGTTTTTGTTGGCCATGCTTGATGTATATACATATATTGCCTAATTGTTGCTTTATTTTTCAAATGCTTTCAATTTCTACTGTTCACGTTAAAAAAAAAAAAGACACACACACACACACACACACATATATATATATCTATATATATATATATATATATATATATATATATATATATATATATATATATATATAGAAAAAGAAT
Organism: Glycine soja; assembly: GCF_004193775.1. Classification (NCBI taxonomy): domain Eukaryota; kingdom Viridiplantae; phylum Streptophyta; class Magnoliopsida; order Fabales; family Fabaceae; genus Glycine; species Glycine soja. The sequence goes on along the minus strand of NC_041019.1, from coordinate 43,308,393 downwards.
GAGGTTGAATAAATGAGGTCTTGGTTTGAAGACTTGAATTGGTTTGAGGACTCGGTTGATTTTGTTTTAGGTTACTTTTTAGAGCTTAATTTGTAATTTTGGTTTTGGGGTTTATTACTTTTTGTTACTTCCCACTTATTCCCCATTGCTCATCTATTCCTTTGGGTTTTAGCTACCATCTCATACTTTCATCTACCTTGTCCTTGGCCTCATTACAACCTTAAAAGACATTTTGATCCTCATGTGCATGTGCTTGTGAGGTGGTTGTCAATTTTAGAGTCTTGCCAAGTCTATGTGGTGTTTGTTTTCATGGGTGCTCTGAGAGTAAAAAGTATCCTAGACACTTCAGAGATAGAGTGCATATATTGTAAGGCTTTATCACTTTTCATTCTTGAGCTGATTTACTATCTTGCCATGTTTGAGATGCTTGGATGATTTTCATGACGGTCTTGACTCTTTAACTCTTTACGTGTTGCATGTTACCCATTCTTTTCATTCCTTGAGATTCATTGAGAAATATGTAATTGTTGTTGTGCCTGTTTGTTTCTCTTTAATGTCTCTGGATTTGTCCCTTGCATTGTTTTTTGATTTTTCCCAGGAGTGCAAAAGGCTAAGTGTGAAGGGATTTGATGTGTCATCATTTTCTCATATTTCTTAACCCTTTTTGCCACCATTTTAATTATTGATTAGTCTTAATTGTCAAATTAATTATACAATTTTATCATTTTGTCTTATCTTATCTTATCTAGATTTTATTTTATTTATGGGCTTGGACTTAAAACAGATTTGTAAGCTTTGGGGTTGAGAACTGTATAACAGCACCAAGGTTCTAGTTTTAGGCTCTCTCTCTCGTTTTTAGTTTTTTTTTTGTTTTGGAGAATAATTCTAGTTTTCTTCGTTTTCTACTACAATTTCGTTTGCTATTGATTAATGGAAGACTAAGTCTCCAGCGTTGTTTTCTCTTGAGGATCAAGCACAACTCTCTTTGAGGTTTTATTATTACTATTGAATTCTGATCAGTTTTTCCTCTTCACCAATTACTCTATATTTGTTGCTATTAATCCATGCATGCTTAGTGCTTGATTAATTATCTCTGCGCTTAATTTACGTTCATGCTTAATGATCAATTTCGTTCATGATTAATTGGTGTATGTGTTTCTTAATCACATAATGAATGCCTTATGTTAAATTTCACTTAGTAATTTAATTTGGGGTTGGATTAAGTGGTTGAGCGGATAAAGGATAAATCCTCGTAACCTAGGATAAGAGACTTGCTTGTGAATCAAGGGGAAACAACGTGTTTTAATTCTGATATTTTCTAATTCAAATTTACTTGTTGTTTAATTTACAAAAACAAACACCCCCCCCCCAATTCGTTACTGTTTTACTACAATCTATTATGAACGTTTGATTGACCATTGCTCGTTATGAGACGACCTAGGATCACTTCCTAGATACTGCATTTTTAATGTTTATTTGATTCGGGTATGACCTCGATCGCATGCCATACATCATAAGAATCAATCAACTAAACAGAAGAAGATGCATTCTCGTTAATCACATTAGAAACATTGAGCACAAAGAAACCCTGATCACAATAATCCTTCCTCACAAATACATTATTCTTAGTCATAATTGTCTTATCAAACTCAAAGGATATCTTTACCCCAACTTTTCCCAACAATGCTACAGAAACAAGGTTAACTCTGATAGAGAGAACATGTAGCACATCATTCAAAGCTAGTGTTTTCCCATACGTGAGCTTGAGAAGAACTTTTCCCTTTCCTTGAACCAGAGTAGTTCTTGAATCACCTAGATAAACTTGTTCTTCTCCATCTTTCACAATAGTATAGGAGGTAAACATACTCTTATTAGCATAGATGTGTCTGGTAGCTCCAGAGTCTACCACCCATTTGTTCAAATTGGTGTCAACATTTACTTGAGGCTTAGGAGGATTGTCATTTCTCGCAACTTTGTACCTCTATTGAGGAGGAAAATGTCCTGGCTTCCCACAAACAAAACAGACTCCTTTTTTGTGGAAAAAAGGATTAGAAGTAGGAGCACGTAGGATGGGATTAAAAGGAGTAACATGTGGGTTATTATATTTTTACATATTCTTGTTATTGTGGTCAGTTTTGTTGGCATACCTCTTATGAAATGGTTTGTCTTGTATCGTGTTTGCCTTGACAGATATTGCTTTGGTTCTAGCTGCAACACTTTCCTTTCTATTTGTATCTTCAATGATAATGTGGGGTTGGAAGCGTCGACATTATTGACAAGCTTTGTTGCTTCAGCCATGATACAAACCTTTTAGACTGTTGTTGCTAAAGTCGAAAATCACAAACGCGGTTGAACTTCCTGAGGTGTAAGAGTCACTGACCTAAAAGGTTTATCTGCGGTATCCCACGCAAACCTCCCAAGATTCAACAGGAACGTCTTAGCAAAGCTAAGGTTATAGAACTAGCAAACGAAAAATAAAATTGACCCATGAATAAAATTAAAATTGTGGAAAAAGTCAATGTGACTAAATATGGCAGTCAAATTAAAATAAAGACTTCGTTTTAATCATAGAACAAGGAAATCTTGTGAATCACTTTTGAACATAGTTATAATTAAATTAAATTAATTATTAACTAAATTCTTAGGTCGCCACATTATCTTCTAGCTCTTTATATTTAGTATGTACCTTAGCACTGTTGGTTGCTACATATACTCAATTTCTATAGAATTTGTTTTAACAAAAGTTCAAACAGACTAGCAAACCCATATTTTAATTATTTATTTATACTAAAATTAAATTAAATATTCTCTTTTAAATTATTCAATTATTTATTCATAGATTAGTAAAAAAAATTGGTTTTACACCGGCAATGAGAGAAAAGGTTAAGAAAATTTTCTTAAAACACTCTCGTTGAAGAAAAAAGTTTTAAAGACGCTCTCAGTGAAGAATTGTCCTTAAAAACGCTCTCATTTAATATAGTTAGTTGTTCTGATTTTTATTAATAAAGGATTATTTGACTAAATTTCTCTTTTATATTTCTTTCATCTGTACAACTTGGTTTCCTTATTATTAAAACATTAGATGTGATTAATTGCCAAAATATATGCAATGTGATATATTCCATGTTTTTTCTTACTAACATGTTAGCCTAGTTCTATGTAACAGTGGCTAAAACTTCTTACACTCTTAGTAATATTTCTTAGCAATTTGCATTTTGGATTACACTTCCTCTAACGCACCTTAGACGTTGCCGTGTAACATATGGAACACACCTGAAAGTTTTAAAAAGTGAAAGCTACAGTAACCGTAAATGAGTGCCTCTGGCCTGTTATTTGGTTAGAGAGAAGAGAAAAGACAGGTACATGAAGAGGAATGTCCAAGTCTTATTTATAGACATGTTAGCTTTTAGCTTTAGAGCACGTGCATTTTAGATTTTTACTTACATAATGTTGATGTTTTGGGTGCTTGTAATGCAGGTCACTCCCAAGACATTAGCTGATGTGAAATGTGACACTTTGATTTCTTATAAAGGAAGCGTTTAGGCATGTAACAATTGCTGATTTCATTTCTTGTCAACCATAATTTATCTTAATAATTCATTACATTGACTCTATAGCAAATGTCTATTGTCCTAAAAGGAATAAAAATAAAAATGAATTGAGAGTTCAATAATTGTCCTGCTCTCCATCTCTTTGGTTTCTGAACCTTAAAAGAAAATACAAGTACGATCAATTAATATTTTAAGGAATTAGCACTAAACATTTAGCTTTGATTGTTTGATGCAGCTCTTGGAAATTGCCCAAGTCCCAGATGAACATGTAATCTTCTAGGTTTGTCTTGTATTCTTTTATCAATTTCATGGATCTCTTTCCTCTTTCCCAAGTGTAACCGATTGTAGGAAATTGTTTTAGTAGATTATGAAGTATCATGATTAATTATGTGATTGTGTATAATTGACAGAGAAGGCAATGACTTGCTAGAAATGAATATTTATATTTGTGTTGTGAACTGATTATCTTATATATTCAACATTGTGTTTGTTTTACAAATTACAAGAAGAAAATAAACAAAACATAGTGTGCACACATATATATATATTAAAAATAACTTTTTAGATTGAAGAAACATATCTAAAATGGTAACTTTTTAGAATGATCTCCAAAATAATCAATCTAAAAGTTGTTTTTTTTTTATATTAGTTGAAAATAAATCTAAAAGGTCATGTTTTTTTTATAATGTGAGTTTTTAGAACATTCATACAACCAATCTAAAAAGTTAATTTTTTAACCATTCTAAAAGACCTTTTTTTAGTAGTGTTTGCATACCCCTTCATCTTATTGTTTCCTCTATTATATTCACATTTTCTCTAACATAATCCCATTATCTCTTTATCTTCTCCTTTGCTGCCACAAGACTAGGAAGTTACAAGAAAATACCCAATGCATGTTCCTTTCTCATGTGTTTCTATTCATTTTCACTATTCAATAAATGGAAATGGGGTTTTTTGCAGGATAGTATGGGTTAATTGAAAACAATCCACATAGCCCTTTTTGCATCTCCATTGAACATTTCTAGAGTGGTGTTATGGAGTGGCCTTGGTTGTGGACCACTACAAGATTCCAAAAACATAGTGGTTTTTAAGCGGCACTATAGCAGCACAAATGTGACAGGTTTTAGAAACCTTGTTCAAAGTTTTATTTATGCAACATGCATTACTCTCTCACCTATCTTAACGTAGACCACCAACACTTAGCATAATTTATGTGATGCTTATGTTTCATTTTGTTTAATATTTTTGTGTGGATCTGCTTGTTTCTACCCTTACGACTAGTCTCGTGGCGACTTCTTTGGTTTGTGTTAGTTGTCTTGTCGTAATGTGTGGACACAATTACAAGGCTAACTTGATCTGCCTTCCTTTGTTTGACTTGAATGTGATCTTAGGAATGGATTGTTTGTCTTCTAATCGCATTCTCATAGTTTGTGCCAAGAAGACTCTAGTTTTTCCCGATCATGAAGATGTGGATTTCATCACTGCCAATTAGACTTAAGCTTCTTGAAGAAGGAGCACAAGGTTATATGATCCTTTCCTTTTTGGAAGTCAAGGGTGATCTTGACTTGAAGTGTGTGGATGTGGTCATGGAGTTTCTTGAAGTCTTTCCAGAAGATGTAACTAGTTTGTCTCTGTGACAAGAGGTTGAGTTTGAAATTGATCTAGTCCTAGGTGCAGGACCAGTGTCAATTACTCCTTATTGGATGGCACCAGTTGGGCTAGTTGAGTTGAAGAAGCAACTTGAGGTTGTGCTTAAGAAAGAGATGATCCAACCAAGTGTTTCCTTCTTGGGGAGCACCAATGTTGTTGGTCAAGAAGAAGGATGGTGGTACACGATTGTGTGTTGACTACTTTCAATTAAATATGCTCACTATCAAGAACAAATATCCTTTGCCAAGGATAGATGAATTGATGGATTAGTTGCGTGGAGCTACAATTTTCTCAAAGATAGATATGAAATCAGGATACATCAAATTAGAGTGAAGGATGAAGATATACCAAAGATGGCCTTTCGGACTCAGTATGGGCATTATGAGTATGTAGTTATGCCTTTTGGGATAACAAATGTTCCAGCCATATTCATGGATTACATGAATAGGATCGTTTATTCCTTCTTAGACAATTTTGTTGTTGTGTTTATCGACAACATTCTTATCTATTCTTGTTCTCATAAGGAACACAAAGAACATTTAAGGATTATGTTGGGGATCTTAAAGGAGAAACAGTTGTATGCTAAACTTATTAAGTGTGAGTTTTGGCTTGATGATATACAATTCTTGAGTCATGTGATCTTGGTTGGTGGGATTGTTGTGGATCTATCCAAAGTAGAAATAGTTTTGCAATGGGAGCTTCCTAAGACGACTACAGAGATTAGGATTTTTGTTGGGTTAGTTGGATACTATCAAAGGTTCATAAAGGAATTTTCAAAGATAGTAGCCCATTGACTCAGCTTACCCATAAGGACCAATCATTTTCTTGGACAGAAGATTGCTTGGAGAGTTTCCAAGAGTTGAAGCAAAGGTTGACCATTTCTCATGTTCTTGTTCTACTTGGTCTTAATGAACCCTTTGAAGTTTACTACAATGCATCTCATCAAGGATTAGGTTGTGTGTTGATGCAAAGTAAATAGGTTGTAGCTTATGCATCGCATCAGTTGAAGGTTCATGAGAAAAACTGCCCTACTCATGATTTGGAGTTAGCAACAATGGTGTTTGCTCTAAAGATATGGAGACACTATCTTTATGGAGCCAAGTTTGATGTGTTTAGTGATCACAAGAGTTTGAAGTACATGTTTGATCAGAAGGAGTTTTTGAAAGATTATGACTTTAAGTTGATGTACCATCTAGGTAAGGCAAATGTTGTAGCAGATGCCCTCAGTAAGAAGATGATGCAAATGTTGGCGTTGATGATAAATGAGTTAGAGTTGTTGGAGAAGTTCAACGATCTAAACTTATGTGTGGAGTTGGTCCATGATCACATTAGTTGTGGTATGATGACCATCACCGGTGGATTTTTGGAGATGGTTAAAGATAAGCAGTTGTTGGATCCTAGCTTATGCAAGACGATAGAGATGTTGGAAACAAATAAGGTTATGGACTTCAACATGGGTGATGATGGCATCTTGAAATTCAAGGGCAGAGTTTGTGTACCACAATATCCTAAGTTAAAAAGGCATGTCTTGACACATTCTTAGACTCTCCCTGAATCTAAACAAATATTGTTTAACACTAAACCACTCTTTGGTTTCACAAATAATAATTTGGATTAATACAAGTATTCAATAACACTCAATGAGTGGATAAATAATAAAGTTCAAATACAAGATAACTTTGCTTAGCAAAGGATAAACAATAAAAGCTTAAATGAGTCGTCCAGTGATTTATGCAAAGTTTTGCTTAAGAGTTATTCTCATTTTCTCGTAATAATTTTGTCTATTTTTTTTTGGGTAGAGTCTGCCTTTTATAGATTTCAGTGAAGGATCTGTTACGAAATTAGTGCAGAGCCCTTGAAATGACCATTTTCTCATAATTGGAGAAAAGACTACGTGGCATTCTTTGATTCACGAGGATATGCATAGAAGTACAAACAGTTGCATGTGCTTCTTGTACTCGACGAAAGCGACCCATGAGGAATATTCTGTGTATTCCTTCTATTCTCTTCTATTTTGTTCATTCCTTAAATTCAAATTTTAACAATTTAAATAAAGAAAGACAAACTGTTAGCTCTTTGACAAGTATACCAAATCGCTCATAGTAATAATTTCTCGGTAAGCCGAGTGTTGTACCACAAGGATTTTGTTGCACTTATGTGAAATACTTTTCTGTTTGCAAATTGTAAATTTAGGGTATAAAATTAAAGGCAATTTAAAACTACGTAGCAAGGGATAAGAAATTTAAAATACAAGATAAAGAAAGATAATAGATAAGATAAAAGATTTAAAGATAAAATTAAAGGATAAAGAAAAAGGTAATTTAAATCTAAGCAGCTACTTCTAAATTAAAGGAAACTAAAGCAATAAATAAAGAATAAAGTCTATAAAATATTACTAAATCTAATAAGCCTAAATACCTACTCCTAAATAGGGGATAACTACTCCTAATAAAACCCAACAGTAAAATAAGGAATAACTACTTCTAAGAAAAACCAACAATATAATAAGAAACTTCAAACAATAAACTAGGGAATAAAATCTATATAATAAAATTGCTAAAACCTAACAAGTCTAATCAGCCTAGATATATGAATTCAGGATTTGTCTGTTATCAATACCAGTGAACTGATTCTGCCCCACATCTATCCATCTACTTGCCCCTGATGCCTCATGATGACAAGCCTACCTTAATTACCTATCTTCCAAATGCCCTTTGCGAAGACTCAATAACTAAGATGCATTAAGATTAAATTCTAGATGTTTGCTAAAGCATGGGCATTGGGTCAATGCTAACCCTATGATTTCTTTCTTTTATTGTTCTATTAAGCGTTACCCTCTCCCGAGTGGACTAACCATTAAAACAGATTCACGCATTCATTCCTTACCCCTAATTAGGCTTTACCCTCTCCCGAGTGGACTAAAGACTAACAGAAAATAAAGACTGAGAAGCAGAATATATAAGAAAGAAAAGCAGATAAAAGAACCTGGAAGGAAAACCCTCTAATGATAACCCGATAATTTCTTCCTTTTATTGTTCTATTAAGCGTTACCCTCTCCCGAGTGGACTAACCCTTAAAACAGATTCAAGTATTCATTCCTTACCCCTAATTAGGCTTTACCCTCTCCCGAGTGGACTAAACCCTAACAGAAAATAAGGTCCGAAATACATGATAAATAAGAAAGAACGGTAAATAAAAGAACCTAGACAGAAATCCTCTTTTTATTGATAACTCTTGAAATGCTCCATACATCATTGGCTTTTTAGGCCTTCCAGGCCCTAGCTAGGGGTTTAGCCACTCATAGTCATGAGGGTTTGACAATGAGAAGGGGGGGGGGTGAAAGAAAGGTAATAAGAATATAAGAAAAGGGAAGGAAAAGGAGAGAACTGAGTGCCAGAAGTCTAAAAACTGAGCTTTGAGGAAGTGTGTTCATTTTCCTAGGCTGACCCTCTTATTTATAGGTGCAAAATTGGGCTTTAGGCCTTCGTAGTCTCACTGAGCGCGAAGCCTTGCGCTCAGCGCCACCGCGTGCTCAGCGTGTGTCGTGCACTTAGTGCCTTGCCTTCTTGCGACGCGCTTAGCGCCTTGCTGGACTTGAGCTTCTTCTGATTTTCTTCTTCTTTTTTTCTTTATTTCTGCTCCTTTTTGCTTGTTGTACCTCCCTTTTTCACATCTGCAATCAGAATTCGAAATTAATTAAATCTTTCTAAATTAAAGCATAAATAATTGCTAAATAATTAATTCTAAGTTAATTTCAGACCAATTTTCCACTATTAATTCACTATTATTTAGCAGTTATCACAAACTAAAAATTCAAAAGAGAGAATACGTGTACTTCCCTTTTTGGCTATCAAGGCCTTTTTCGAACTGTATTGATCATTTTGAATGTATGTATGAGTCGTACTTAATTAGACATGAATGATAGTGCTACACAATGTTTAACACTGGTTAATATTATGAATGGACACTCTTGGTTTTAGCGCATTGGATGCTAGTTAATAATTAACAGAGCATTTTCCTCTTTGAGTGTGGACGATATATATAGATAATAGTTTAGTCTGTTGATCCTATCCACTTGTCATAAACTCATTAACTTATCAATAATTTATAGTCATTGTAATCATCAAAATCTAAGGTAAGTATGAATGGTCTTCCAGATCTTAATAAAATTTGGTCATCCAGACCTAATATTATACAGATAAGCGATAGAGGCTGCTAGAGTTTGAAACGGGTGATCACGTGTTTTTAAAGGTTATACCCACAATAGGTGTAGCTAGGGTGATCAAGTCTACAAAGCTTACCCCTAGGTTCCTTGGACCTTATCAAATTCTCTAGCGTGTAGGCCTTGTAGCTTATGAGATGACTTTGCCATCTTTCTTGACCAACCTACACAATGTGTTTCATGTTTCACAGTTGAGGAAGTATATTTCGGATCCTACACATGTTCTAGAATTGGACACGGTGCAAGTGCATAAAGATTTGACCTATGAGACTCAACTCACGAGGATAAAGGATAAAAGGATCAAACAACTTAGAGGAAAAATCATCAATTTGCTCAAGGTATTGTGGAGTGACACTATAGGAGACCCAACGTGGGAACTTGAGGACAAGATGCGTGAACAATATTCAAATCTATTTCCTTGGTGAGCAATTTTCGAGGGCAAATTTGTTCTTGTTGGGAGTACTATAACTATGTTTTTTTATAATTGATTTACTAGTGATTTAATTGAAATGCAAGAGAAACATTATTTAATTCAAGTGCTTGAAATAAATTAACTAATATGTTTGATGATTTGAGTATGTGTTTTATGTGTATTAGTATGTTTGGGTCTAGAGGGATGTACTTTTGAATTATAAGAAAGTGTGGGTGTGTTAGTAGGAGGAAAGGTGTAAAAAGAGAGAATTTATAGTCATAAACCTTTAAAAACCCTCACATTTCAGAAACTTGTCTAAAAAACCTTTCATTTACACTCATTTCCTCTTCTCCAAGAAACCCAGCCCTTAAGAGTTGAGTTTTTGGTGCATTTGTTTAAAGGAGATTCTTCTTCCTTCTTGTTGGAACTCCATCGTTGTCCTTGGTGTGGTAAGCTTTTCCTCTTCTTCCCTTATTCTTCATTTTCATTTTTCTAAAGCACCTATCCAAGTTCATGGAAAAACTTGATTTTAAGGGGTTTTGATATTGTTTTTGGTTGGCTTTGGTGTTTGGTTGATGCTTATGTATTTGATTGTTGTGGAAGTGGAGGAAACTTCCTGTCTTGGATCCAAAGGTCACTCATTTTCGTTCCTTCTTCAAAGACTCATCATCTTGGGTTTGTGTAGGTAAAGGAAGCTTACCTTTTTTCTTGATTTTTGATAGGTTTAAGTTGTTTGGTTTAAATCTTAAGTTCTTTTTGTTGGGGTTTTGTGTTTAGAAACATAAATATTGATTATTGACGTGTTTACTATGAGCCTAGATAGCCATTAATGGCATCAAAAGCTTGAATTTTTGAAGAAATTTAAGTTGGAGACTGAAATTGGCTTAAGCCATGATTTTTTTAGCTTAAGAGAATTTTGGACAAAATGTGATCATGAGCTCTAGACAAAATTTGCTTAAGCTACAATTTTTTGGGCTTAAGCCTATTTTTTACCTTGATTGATTTCTTGGGTGTTTTCAAACCACATCAATATATATATATATATATATATATATATATATATATATATATATAACTTTTATGAGTTATAAAGAAGAAGTAAAATTGACTTTTATGACGAGATCATGAAATTCACATTTATGTAATATTTTGGTGTGGTGAAAGTAAGAATTCAAGGTATAGTAATATCTTACTATGCTATTTGAACTATAGGTGGGTTCATAAGTGTTATGAACATATGAGTGATGAATTTATGATTTGGTATCCTTTTTTTTTTGTGTTGAATGGGTGAATATGATTATGATGGCGTATTATGATGGTGTATGCTGATTGTTGAATGAATTAGCATATCTTGCACACTTGGATAAATGACATTGCATGTGAGTATGCACGTAAGTTTGGGGTGTTGTGAAGAGCCTCAACCTAGTGCTGGAGGTTGTGGTGGTGACTAACAGTGAAAAGGCCTATAGAATGGATGAGTGGACGAATCCCTACATAGGTTAAGGTCTTTGCAAGCCTTACTAAGGTAAGCCATTATTGATGCAATCCTACCCTCCAAGGGCATTGGATAGAAGATTCCAAGATGATTGGGCTAGAGATGTAGGAGAAGGCCCTAGAGTTCTCATGAGCCTTAGGGTAGATTTTAGGTCTATGAGCCCAATTATCTTTATACATATTAGATTAATGTTTCATTATTTTTGGGCCTTATATTTAGGACTCCATAGTGTAGAGAGGGTACCTTAGTAATGTAGGATTTTTCAGCCCTTGTATTTTAGGACACCGAGACTAGTTTTTGTATTAGGGGTAGTTTTATAATTTTATATGCATTAAATGCACTATTTGATGTGTGTGTTGGGAGATAAATTTAATTGAATTGGGAGAAGCACAATCCAATTAAATTTTGGACCATCTTAAGGGGGAGGTGAGCATTTGCTTGCTACACCCTATTGTCATATCATATAGTCACACTTTGTATATGTTCTTCATGCTTTACCTGTCTCATGACACCTAAACATACTTAGTGGATAATCTTGAACTTGATCTTGGATTAGTGGGCTAAACCATATAATCATAATTAGTGAAATTTTGGCTCCAAATTTGGCTACACCAGTTCAAATTCAAGTGAAATTTGAATAGAAATTCAAATTTCCCTCCAATTTTGTGTAACACTTAGGCTATAAATTTCCCTCCAATTTGAATAGAAATTCACTATTTGTGTGTGCATTTTTTCAACTTTGATTATTTGAAAATTACACTTCAAAGTTCAGACCTCATTTGAGGCATAAAATTTCGTGCTCCTTCTCCTATTCTCCCTCCACTTATCTTTTCTTCCTTTCAAGCTCTTATCCATGGCTTCCTATGATGGTGAACTTGTTCTTGACTCATCTTCTCCTTGAAGTGGTGTCTCTAATTATCTTTCTTCCTTCTCCATTTCGCTGTCATTGATCTTCAAGAAGCAAAAGACTCCATCGATGAAGAAGATCTAAGGCCTACAAAATCAACTACCCACATTCATTTATTTTTTATAAAAGCCACATTTTTTCTGTAAGGTTAATTACCATGGTTTTATTATTATTTTTTTGAATCTCCCGAAAAGGTCAACGTGATCAAGGTGTGACTATGTTAAGGGATGTGTTTAAGTTAATCGCTCAAAAAGGTGAAATCTCCTTAGAGTAAAGAGTCCGTATGATATAACATGATAAATAGACATTTTAATCCTTATTATAGTTTGAAAGTAATTTTTTTAGTCCTTGTCATTTACATTTTAATTCTCTTTTAGTTCTTATAGTTTGAAAGAAATCTTTTTAGTTCTTATACTTTATTTTAATTTCCTTTTAGTCTTTACCATCAAAATTGAGTAATATTATCAATTATAATTAATCATAAAAATATTATCAAGTAATTCGTAACTAATTTATCGCAATATAATTTATAATAAAAAATAATTGATAATTTATAACTAATTTGTAACTAATTATTTTTATATGTTTTTTTTAGTAAAGATTAAAAAATAATTAAAATACAAATTATATAACTAAAAATATTACTTTCAAACTATAAGGACTAAAAGAGAATTAAAATAAAAATTATAAAAAATAAAAAGATTATTTTTAAATTATAAGAACTAAAGAAAAATTAAAATATAAATAATAACAACTAAAAAATATATGAATAATAAAATTATATAAATCAAATCAGTAATTAAAATAAAAGAAAAAGAAATAAGGGAAATGAGTGACTGAACCGCTGTATGAAGAAGACAGGAGGCAAGAGAAAAGAGTGTGAGTGTAAGTAGCTTGCAAACAGCATCATCATCGTCATCCTCATCTCTCCATCGGTTCCCTATGGGATCGAATTTCGCAGCACAATTTGGGGCTTTCCGGAAATCCAATTAGGGATTTCAACGGTTCTTCTCTCCGTTCCGTTCTCGTTTCGTCGCGGAATCACAAAACTGAAAACAATCAAACCTGGGGAGTGAAGGTTCAGGCTTCGATCCTCGCTCCTTGTGCTGTTGCCTCCTTCGGTTCTGGCGCTCCGTCATGGCCGATAACATGGAAATCGATATTCCCTCCGATTCCCAGCCGCTCAAGCCTCGCGATCGAGTTGTTCGGGTAACAATCGCGTTTTTCCCTATTCACGTCGCTTTTAATCGAAATTCACACTCGTGGTGGCTTGATCACTGTTTGATTCGCTTTGCATTTGGTGAAGGATTTTTATGGATTGCTTTATTAGATGGTTTACCTGTTTTGAATTGTTTCTGTCGGTTTGGATCGAATGATTTATTTATTTTTTGTTCATGGATGCAGATTGTTGAATTTTGAAATTTAGGGTTTGAAGTTTATTTTTTTAATTGTGTGATTGATATGCTGTTTTGGCTCGGTTTGCAGAGGCTTGCCCAGTTTGGTGTTCCTGAGGAGCAGCTCGACCAACCTGGTTTGGTTGCTTTTGTTAAGGATAAGAGGGCGTTGATACCTGAGCTGGTGTCTGTGATATTGCCTACTGATGCGGAAGTGGCAGATGCATGGGAAGCTAAATTTTCTTCTAAGAAGACGGCGGTGGGTGTGATCATGAAGAAGAGGTTTAACGAGAGCATGGTGTGGTTGCAGTGGTTGATGTTTGAGGGTGACCCGGGTGGTGCACTGAGAAGGCTTTCCAAGATGTCTGTTGGGCAGAGGGGTGTCTGTGGGTCTGTTTGGGGCAACAGTGATATTGCTTACAGGTGTAGGACATGTGAGCATGACCCAACGTGCGCAATCTGTGTTCCTTGTTTCGAGAATGGGAATCACAAGGGCCATGATTACTTTGTTATATACACGGGCGGCGGTTGCTGTGATTGTGGGGATGTAACCGCATGGAAGCGTGAGGGATTCTGCTTGATGCATAAGGGTGCTGAGCAGATACAACCGCTTCCGGAAGAATTTGCAAACTCCGTTGATCCTGTGCTTGGTTCCCTTTTCAATTGTTGGAAAGTCAAGCTAACATTGGCGAGTGAGTCAGTTACTGAAAAAAAGCATGTAGCAAATGAGCTAACTTATGCCGTGGTTGATATGCTTCTAGAATTTTGCAAGCATAGTGAGAGTTTGCTCAGTTTTGTTGCTAGGTTGTTGTTTTCTTCTAATGGTTTAATTTACATGCTGGTGAGAGCTGAGAGGTTCTTAACTGAGGTTGTTGTAAATAAACTCCATGAGCTACTCCTGAAATTGTTAGGAGAACCAAAATTTAAGTATGATTTTGCTAAAGTTTTTATCACTTACTATCCAACTGTCATAAATGAGGCCACAAAAAAAAACAATGACTCTTGTCTAACGAAGTACCCGCTACTACCCACGTTCTCTGTGCAGATACTTACTGTGCCCACTCTTACCCCACGTCTTGTGAAGGAAATCAACCTACTTACCATGCTGTTGGGATGCTTTGAAAATATTTTCATTTCTTGTTCTGAAGATGGACGCTTACAGGTAATGAGTTGCTACATTTTAGGTGATGTGATGTCAGGATGTGCCAGAATAATGAGTTCATGTTTGGTTCTTATCCTTTTCAAGTTGTTCTAGTTGGGTAGTTAGTTAAGAATTTTATATTAGTGAAATGTAGCTACACTTCTCATTAATTTGTTTTTAATCATCTTTCATGATGTTTCATTAAAGTATATGGGACCTTTTTGTAGGTTTCCATGTGGGTAGGTTTATATGAGACAACAATACGTGTTATTGAAGATATTCGATTTGTTATGAGCCATGTGGTAGTGCCCAAATATGTAACTAATGACCAGCAAGATATCTCAAGAACATGGATGAGACTTCTTTCCTTTGTACAAGGGATGGGCCCTCAAAAGAGAGAAACAGGTCAACATATAGAAGATGAAAATGAGAATGTCCATTTGCCTTTTATTTTAGGGCATTCTATTGCCAATATTCACTCTCTATTGGTGGATGGGGCATTTTCTGATGCTAGCAAGGGAGAAATGGATGGAGAAATTGTTTGGAGCTCTAGTAAGAATGATTCAGATGATGGAGATAATCTAAGGCATGCAAAGGTAGGACGGAGATCTGAGGAAAGCTCTGCATGTAATGTGACCAGTAGGAATAGTGCCTTAGCTTCTAGAAAGCTTCATGAGATAAAAGCCGATGCCTCTTCTCAGCTGCCTCTTCCACTTTCTGTCTCTTGGTTGATATACGAGTGTTTAAGGGCTATTGAGAATTGGTTGAGAGTCGAGAATACCCCTGGTGCAATTCCTAATGCACCATCTCCGAACAGTGGTGCTGTCTGTGATGGCAATTTTTCAGCATTTAAGAGAACAATATCCAAGTTTGGAAGGGGTAGATATACATTTGGTAGGCTTGTAAGTTCTAGTGAAGATCATGGTAAGCAGTGTTCTGAAAATAATGAAATTGATTCAGAAAATACCTGTATGCGTCCCACGTTTGATGATAATGCCATGGAAGAAGATTTCCCCGTGGAATCAGATGGTCCGCGTTTTTTGTCATTGCCTGATTGGCCACAAATAGCCTATGATGTTAGTTCACAAGATATATCTGTACACATTCCATTACATAGATTGCTTTCCATGCTGTTACAGAAGGCAATGAAAAGATATTTTTGTGAATCTGAAGGGTCAGATGTGACTCATGTTTCTTCAGCTAATTCATTGCCGACTAGCTACAATGACTTCTTTGAACAAGCTTTACGAGGAAGTCATCCATATGGTTTCTCTGCCTATATAATGGAGCACCCATTGAGGATTAGGGTCTTTTGTGCCGAAGTCCATGCTGGAATGTGGCGTAAAAATGGAGATGCTGCTTTATTATCTTGTGAATTGTATAGATCAGTACGCTGGTAAGTCAATTTTGTGTTACTATATACTGTATCTGAGGACTGAAACTCATCCATGTTAGAGATATTTCTTTCTCTGCTCAAATCTCAATAATCCATTACATTATACTATATCAGTTTGTTTATTTTGACAGGTCTGAACAAGGTCTGGAGCTTGATCTATTTCTTCTTCAGTGTTGTGCTGCACTAGCTCCAGAGGATCTATTTGTCAGTAGAATTCTGGAGCGCTTCGGGCTGTCAAACTACTTATGTCTAAATGTTGAACGGTCTAGCGAGTATGTCCTCTCCTGCAACAAAGCAAACTTTTCATGCATATTTGTTACTTTGATGAAATGCTTAAATGTGCAGTATTATATGAAGTTAATGGCATGCAAGTTCTTGAAAAATATAACTGTTTTCTGGATTGACCATTTTTTGTTGTGGTCCTTCAGCAGCTTCTTTAGTCAGTCTTATGTTGTTTTGTAGTTCTTTTATTAATAACTCGGAATGTGCACATGTCTTAGAATGTGAGTTTGGGCCTTACTCAACCCTATAAAACTGGCTTGTAATGTGAGGGTTGCCCCCCACTTATATACTGTAGTTAGTCTTATCTTGTTACTTTTTTATGCTTTATGGGTGAGAGTGGGTGTTCAGCCTACATCCCAAATTGGGTCACTCTCCAGTCTCTCTCCCCCCAACCCCCAAAACAATTCTACAATTGGGTAGTGTTTTTTTTTTTTACATTTATAATTAATCATGAACAAATTACAGCAACACCCCCTGAGGTTTCATGTAATTACACAAGAATCCCTAGTTTTTTTAACCATTACTTTCACCTCCCTTGTAGGGGTGTTAGTGTAAGATTTAAGTGGATGTCAGTGTAATGTATTAAAGGGGTGTTGGTGTAGGAAAATAAAAAAAGGTGGGATTATGTGTAATTTGATGAAAGTTCAGGGGTGTTGTTGTAATTTGGTCATTAATCATATATTATACTATTATAAAACTATAAAGTATTTTATAATATCTAAGAATATTTTAAAATATAGAAAAAAATATAGATACGTAATTATATATTGTATAATATTATTTAATAAACTCAAATGTATAATCTATAACATAATATAATAATAATAATAATAATTTATAAGTGTATAAACAAAATATATAAATAAAATGTAATACTTAAATAAAATTACTATATATATATATATATATATTATGCTTTCTTATCTCTTATCTTGTTATGCTTTTTGGGTGAGAGTTGATGTCGGGTCTACATCCCAAATTGGGCCACTCTCCCGTCTCCACCCCCAAACGATTCTACAATTGGGGAGGTTTTTTTCTTTTCTTTCCATTTTATAATTATATATTATGCTATTATAGAAGTATAGAACTATAAAGTATTAAAATATTTAAGAATATTTAAAGATATAGAAAAAATATTAATACATAATTATATATTATATAATACTTCCCGGGTCCTTTATATAAGAAACAGATCACCAATTCATTAAGACCAATAAAAGTAGATAAGTTAGTTAATTTAATTAATAATATTATAAATTTAAATATTATTTCAAAAATACCCATAAAAAGTTGTGGTAACGTTTAATGACACTCCACATCGAAGGGATGCTGTTTTTTCAACCAATGAATGCATTTGTACAGGTCAATAAATGCATCCATTTGCATGGAGAATGAATGAGCATCTTTCACTATAAATTAAGGGTATAGTCTTGCTATGGTCTTGTACCTCTCTTCCCATGTTTTCTCATCAATATTTTGATCTTTTATACATAATGGTCCTTTGTACAAGAAACGAATAACTAATTCATTGAGACCAATAAAAATAGTTAAGTCAGTTAGTTTTAATTAATAATGTCATAAATTTTAATTTATTCCAAAAATACTCTTTAAACTAATTGGGTTAAGTAGTGGTTACTTTTAATGACCCTACAACTCCACCAATCAGTGTAACTTGTATTGTTAATAGACCAATTAATGCATTAGAAATGAGTAGATGCCTCATTAATGGATTTCACAAGATAAAGGGTAAAAAAGAAAACTAGCAATTAATACATCTAAGTTGGTGTATGTTTCTTATAATTAGGACCAAAATAGAATACTCTTTGTTTCTTATATAAAGTACCGGAGGGAGTATATTAAAACTGGCCAACAATTACTAGTGTCCATATCATCTTACTATGCTTCTCACCTGTTGGTGAATGTCAAATTTTACTTTCCTTATGGAAACAGGGACATTTGCTGATTTATGTTTCATTTTGTTGCAAGATTTTTCTTTTTGTCTTGTTCCCATGCTCTTGCATGATTTGCTTCTCTACCTTGTTTAAGAATGAATGCTTTATTATTTTCAGATATGAACCTGTTTTAGTCCAGGAAATGCTTACTCTTATTATTCAGATAGTAAAAGAACGACGCTTTAGTGGGCTAACTACTGCTGAATGTTTGAAAAGAGAACTAATTTATAAGTTATCCATTGGTGATGCCACTCATAGTCAATTGGTTAAGTCTCTTCCTCGTGATCTCTCCAAGTTTGAACAACTTCAAGACATCTTGAATACAGTTGCTGTTTATTCTAATCCATCTGGATTTAATCAGGTTTGTTCCACTCTTGGAAAAAATTATCACTTTCTTTTGTTAGCCTGTGTTTACCGAGATTTTATCTTTTATGTTAGGGTATGTATTCTCTGCGATGGCCATTTTGGAAAGAATTGGATTTGTATCATCCACGTTGGAATTCAAAGGATTTACAAGTTGCTGAAGAAAGATACATGCACTTCTGCAGTGTCTCTGCACTAACCACCCAATTGCCCCAGTGGACCAAAATTCATCCTCCTTTAAGGGGGATAGCCAGAGTAGCCACTTGCAAAGTTGTTCTACATATTATCCGTGCTGTGCTATTTTATGCTGCTTTCACTTTTAAATCATCTGAATCTTGTGCTCCTGATAGCGTTCTTCTACCTGCTCTACATTTACTGTCATTATCATTAGATATCTGTTTTCAGCAGAAAGAATCTAGTGAGAATACATGCCACGATGTGTCTCATCTTCCAATAATAGCCTTCTCTGGAGAAATAATTGAGAGTTCTTTCGGTGAACAAAGCTTGTTGTCACTTCTTGTTTTACTGATGGAAATGCACAGGAAGGAAAATGTCGACAACTTTGTGGAAGCAGGTGGTTGTAGTCTATATACTCTGATTGAAAGCTTACTGAAGAAATTTGCTGAGATTGACAACAGATGCATGACTATGTTGCAAAAACTTGCCCCTGAAGTGGTCAGTTATATTTCTGAATATGTTCCGACTAGAGACTCAAGTGTCTCATCGTCGGCTTCTGATAGTGAGAAACGCAAAGCAAAAGCTCGAGAGAGGCAGGCTGCAATAATGGTAGGCTATTGTGTTTTCATTCTGTTTTAGTCAATGATAATAAAGAAATGCTATATTTTGTTTGCAGTCCTTTGCATGATTTATTGCTATTCGGATGAAAGACAAATATGAGACATGATGTTAATTATCTGAATATTTAAATTCTAGAATACTGTGAAATACACTTGCTTTTCATATCTTCCAGGTGCGTCTGTTATATGCTAAGGAAGCCATATGGTTGCAAATATTCTCAATTGAGTTAATTAGCTAAACATGCTTTAATATGCTTTTTCATCTAGCCACCTTGATCTGTTCTGTTGCGCCAATTTATTTGTCTTCACCATTTGATCTTGTTTACTTTCCTTCTAATGTAGGAAAAAATGAGAACCCAGCAGTCTAAATTCTTGGCCAGCATTGATTCCACTGTTGATGATAGTTCACAACTTGGTCATGAAGGTGACTTAGACACTGAGCAAGATGCAGAAGAATTCGATTCTAAACAAGTTGTTTGCTCCCTTTGTCATGACCATAATTCAAAACATCCTATCTCTTTTTTGATTCTTCTTCAGGTATATGGCAGTAGCATACCAGCTGTAAGCTAGATCAAGCATAGCTTCTTGTTTGTTGGATTGCATTATTTTTTAATTTTATTTACTCTTAATTAATACATTTTTTTTGTGTGTATAAGAAATCTAGGCTTGTGAGTTCCGTTCACCGGGGTCCTCCATCGTGGGCCCAACTTTGTCGATCAGATAAAGATCACACACCTATCATTAACACCAAGGAGACGGATACATTGCCTATGAACTGTAATTCAGTTAGTTCAGGATCAACTTCATCTTCCCACTTAAGTCAATTTGTTCAGAATGCTGCGAAAGAATTAGCTTCTTGTGGGAAACCTGGGGAAGCTCTTACTTTTCTGCAATATGTCAAGAATAAGTTCCCAGCTTTGTCAAATTTTCAGCTCCCAGACACATATTATGATGAAAAAGAAAATACACCATATACTTTTGAGACTTTAGAACAGGGTATGTACTTCTCCATTTGTGCTGAAATGCATGATCTTCTGTTATCTTCGAATTTGATGAATGAGGATGAGAAAGTTTCAATTGCTGGAGGGAGTTCAAATCTTATAATAGACACTGGATCTGTATTGCTTGGGAAATATACCGCCGATCTTCTGCAAGAGATGTCAGAAATTTCTTCTGTGTCTGAAAGTGCTTCTAATGAGACTGCTTCTGTAGAATCAACATCACAGCATCCAGCATATGATGGATTTGGCCCTACAGATTGCGATGGAGTTCATCTTTCTTCCTGTGGGCATGCAGTACATCAAGCGTGTCTTGATAGATATTTATCTTCATTAAAGGAAAGGTATGCTTAAGATAGAGTTATCAGTGTAACTTATGTTGTGTTTATTATCTTTGAATGCCTTTCCTAGTTGCTATACCTGAATGTATAGCATTTGAAATTCCTTACCTGAATGTATAGCATTTGAAATTCCTTTTTCACTTTTCACTTTGCTGTTATGTACCAAATGTTCTTTCCAGATTGTTAGAAATATATTATAAAGCTACCCATGTGTCTCCCTAGTTCCATTTTTAATATTGTATCAAAGTCTACCTATATAGAATTTAGAGAAGGATTTGAGGCCAAAACTGTTATAATTCATTTAATAACAAGCATTTTTGGAGTGTTGTGTGTGATGCCCTTGGACCAGTTTTTGTTAACTGGTTTCACTGGTTTGGTAGAAGTTAAGAAGCCATGTTTATGTAGAAAGGTGCTTTCTGTGCTATACTTTGGTACATATGATACACAAATTTTTAGAATATTTTGGGAGAAATTGGTTGATAGCAGCTTCTTTGGGATATAATAATGCATTGGGACCCTTATCTACTTGATGTAGCAGAGCTCATATGTTTTTTACTTTTTAGAGTGGTTTCCCATACAGATATGTTAAGAGATTGGGACCACTAATTTTTGTTTTCTTTTACTTGTATTTTCATTTTTTAAGGAGGATCAATTATTGTCATCTCTTTTAACTCATCTTTTCTCTTGTCTTGGGATCCCTCATTGGTATGCTGTCAGTTAAGTCACTATAAGTTCTTACTGATATTTGCAGTTTGCCCTGGCCTTGGAATGGAGGGAGCCTCCCTCACCATAAACTTTCATGTACCAAACTACCAAAATTTTTTGGAGATATTAAGTTCAATCATTTGTTCATACAGATAATTTAGTTCTTCAATCAAATCAAGTCTGATTAACCTAAATGACACTCATATACACAATACAGAAATGGTTAATATGCAATGAGTAGATGGTCAAGTTTTTTTTTTGCTGTGGAGTAATTATTATTGTTATTGTAACTGGGCAGATCTGTCAGAAGAATTGTTTTTGAAGGAGGACATATTGTTGACCCAGATCAGGTTTAAGTCTTTTCTAATTTCTTTTTTTCATTTTGTTATGACACCTTTATAATCTTTTCACTCTCTTCCAAATGTTCACTCTTTTTTTCAAGGGAGAGTTTCTCTGCCCAGTGTGCCGCAGACTTGCAAATTGTGTCTTGCCAACTTTACCTGGAGAATTACAGAAGCCTTTTAAGCAGTCTACCATCTTGAGTACTGATTCAATAAATACTGCACCCCCCTTAGCTGAATTGAGTGAATTGACTTATTCACTTCGCCTCCACCTAGGCTTAAAGCTTCTGCAATCTGCTGCCAATGCAGTTGGGAAGGATAAATTTCTAAATGCTATTCCTTTGCATCACATTGATAGAACTAGAACAAATCTTGAAAACTTCATACGGTGGCTTTCTAAAATGTATTCCCCTTGCAAAGAAGAGAAGCTATCAAGATTTTCCAGACTAAACCACTCAATGCTAATGTGGGACACTCTCAAGTACTCTTTGACATCAATGGAGATTGCTGCCCGGTGTGGAAAGACTTCTTTAACTCCAAACTTTGCTCTTAGTGCATTGTATGAAGAACTCAAATCTTCAAGTGGCTTTATCTTATCCCTGATGCTGAAACTTGTTCAAAAGACACGAAGTAATAATTCTCTTCATGTGCTACAAAGATTTAGAGGTGTTCAACTCTTTGCAGAATCAATTTGTTCTGATGTTTCCCTGAATTACACAAATAATGAGTCTGGGACAGGTATGGTTCTTGTTCCTACTGAATGTGACCTAAGAGTTTTATATGTTATTGATTGTTCCATTTCATATCTGCTATGCATCCTCAGGTGATATGTTAAGTATCTTAAAGCATATTGATATGGACCTGTCAAACACCTACATTAGCTTTTGGAGTCAGGCTTCAGATCCTGTACTTTTCCATGACCCTTTCTCAACATTGATGTGGGTTCTCTTTTGTCTACCACACCCGTTTTTGTCATGTGAAGAATCCTTGTTATCCCTAGTGCATGTTTTCTATATAGTAGCTGTAACCCAGGTTGGTCCCCTTGCTTCTAACTTATTAAATGATATGTTCTCTTGTCTGGTATCTATTTCATAATCATTTTCCTTGGATACAGGCTATAATTTTGTATTATGAGAAATCTAAGGATAAACCATCAAGGGAATCAGCTCTTTCAGATTGTCTGATTACCGACATATATAACGTGATGGATGAGTCTGGATATACCCAGCAGTACTTTGTGTCAAATTATTTTGACCCTAATGGTGATATTAAAAATGCTATTCGGAGGTTTACTTTTCCTTATTTGAGAAGATGTGCATTGTTGTGGAAGATACTCTATTCTTCTATCCCTGCACCATTCTGTGATGAGGAAAATATATTGGATAGATCATGGATTGCCCCAAAGGACACAATGGACAGGGCCAATATTGAGATATTTGAGGTCACTAAAATTCAAGAGCTCGAGAAAATGTTTAAAATTCCCTCTCTTGATGTGGTTCTCAAGGATGAACTTTCAAGATCTACAGTCTCTATTTGGTGTCATCATTTTTGCAAGGAATTTGACTTGCGCAGAATTCAGCAAAATATGCATGTAACACCTGCTGTTCCATTTGAGTTAATGAGATTGCCCAATGTTTATCAGGATCTTTTGCAGAGGTACTTTTAATTATTATATGGTTATGCAAGGTACCATATTACTATTCTTTTTATTCTTACAACATCTACACAAGCAGATGTATCAAACAGCGCTGCCCTGATTGCAAATCAGTTCTTGATGAACCAGCTTTGTGCCTACTGTGTGGTAGATTGTGCTGTCCTATTTGGAAATCATGCTGCAGGTTCATTTCCTACCAATTTCATCATTGATTTTACAGTTTATGCTTGGAAATGCATTTTGACATTTAATGTTTTGTCTCTGGTTCTTAAGTTGTAATTCAATAATGACAAGCTATATTTTAATTTTTTACTTGGGTTCAGATCCAACTGAACTACTTTCTCAAGCTGATTGGTGGCTGCAATATCATTAACTTGAGCTACTAACATGAGTTTCTATGTATAAAAATGTATTTTCCAGTTTTTACAGATTTGTTCCCTTGACCATCTCTTATCTTAGAATTGAAGTTTTCTTTATTTTTTAATTATGTCTTTTAGTGTTCTAGGCTATTCTCTAAACTACATTAAACAAATGTGGTGAGTTAGTAGACCATGGTCTGCGGCATTAATTGATATTTCAAATTGATGACAGGCTACAAAAACTGACACATGATTGATATAGGTGTGAGTTCCATTTATCAGTGAAGGTTTTCTTTTTTTGGTTGGGAGTTGCAGAATAATTATGGAAGTAAAAATTAGGTGTTCATAATGCAACAGTGTTTAGAAGGTTACGAGTTTGATGGCATTCTAATTTGGTTTTTGTTGTCATTATTCTTTTTCTTGTGGACCCAATGAAGAGGACAAGATGATTAGATCTTTCTCCTTTAATATCTAATGACTGGTTTACATATATTGTAAAAATAATTTGTTCTAACGTAAATGGATTTTTTGAGAACTCAGTCATTGTGCAGCTTGATGTAACTTCCATTACATTATGTAGTCTTGTGATTTATGCATATGTTGCATAACAATATAACAGTCAAATCAGTAGAGTTAGCTGGTGCAGAGCATCAGTACCTCCGTTCAAATTTTTCTCAGTTTTGGGTCTTATTTTGGAGCAGAAATTTTCATTTGACCTTGGTTCTTTTATATTTCTAATGCTTTTGTTTATTTATGTGAATTTGAAAGGATTCTTTTTTTTTTAAACATCTTAAGGGAAAATGGATGCCAAACTCATGCCGTAGGCTGTGGAGCTGGTACTGGAGTGTTTCTGTTGATTAGGGTATCATGTTCTTTCTCAAACTTGATTGAGTTTTGAATCACTTGTCTGCTTAGGATGTATTGTTCTTTTTTAGTTTCCTTTATCTTGTTTTTGAGCTATCTTGATCAGCCTCCTCTTGTTTTTTATTGACTAATTAGTTCTTTGCTTCGATACTAAAGTAATAATGAGTCGTGCTTGTGCTGACAGAGAACAACAATCCTACTACTGAGATCTGCACGTCAGGCCCCCTGGCCCTCTCCTTACTTAGATGATTTTGGCGAGGAGGTAAGAGTCCCTTCGGCAGCTTTAATAACATACATAACATTATTCATGTTTTTTTTCTTTCACCTAGAAGCTGATAGAACCCAGGAAGTTATATAATATAATTATTTAGAGAACAGTTATAGTATTAGTTAGGTGGTTATTGTACTAAGGTTAGGCTCTTAGCTCAAATAGTAAGAAGGTGATAGAAGCCAAGGGAGGTTCGTTCTAATTGTTTGCTCTAGGGAATTGAGCAGTAGTTCAGTTGGAGAAAAGGGAAGCCCGAAGGGGAAACCATTGGAAGGAGAATTGTCTCCTTTTTTTCTGTTCAGATTTTCTCCACGAATGATGCATTCATTAGAGTTCGAAACATTAGAATATTATGATTCTTAATTGTTTGTGCTTATACTAGCTATATTTTATGCTAGTACTTTCATTATAAATATTATCAATTATTCAGATTCCATAGCATTCATGATTGCTTGTTTTGGAATTCTATTTAAGCTATCAGGATTTAGGCACTTGACATGTAGTTAGAAGTTCAAATTTATTGTATTTCCTGTTCTTTAAATTTCTCTTATTTGTAATGTTCTTTACTTCAGGATTTTGAAATGAATCGAGGCAAGCCACTTTACCTGAATGAGGAACGCTATGCTGCTTTGACTTATATGGTAAGGAAATATTCTGTCTTTACCTGTTATCTTTCAATTTTCTTATATCAATAAACATTTTAAACAATGTTTTTTTTATCTGCTTAGGTCGCTTCTCATGGTCTGGACCGTAGTTCCAGGGTTCTTGGTCGGACCACTATTGGTTCCTTCTTCCTGGTTTAGTTCAAATTCTACATGTTTACTTAGTGTGAAGGTCTGGCATTTGAATTAGCATAGCTTCTATCTTTGCTTTCTTTTCCTCCTATGTTGTTTGCTGATCACTGTGTTGATGACTTTGTGCATGCAGAATTTTTTACTGGACAGATCTCTGGAGGATGGAAATCAGTTCTAGATATGCCAATTATCATGTCATACACTCCTCTGACTAAACAGAAGATCACTAGTCCATACTGTGTCTTATGCTAAAAATGGACGTCTCATTAAGGTGTGCATGCTATGATTGAATTTTATTTGTATCAATTTCAATGTCATTTTTACCATTGGAAGGATGTTCTTGGATAGTAATGATTAGGAAAATAGTGAGCTTTTCATATATTGGCAAGGGCTAATAGTTGGGGGACTTTCCCGTACAGACTACTTGTTTATGACACCAATTAATTCGAAATCAGTATGATTTAGATCAGGAAAGATGGACTGCAAACCCAATGATCCATATGTTCCTAGAAATTCATTGATAGATACTATTGTAGTTAATTAGAAGTCTGTTAGTGAAGGAGTTAGGTTAGTTGGGTGGGCTGAGATAGTAGAAGGCATATTGCCTATAAATAAGTAGGAGGTTGAGAGAGATCTTTCTTGTCATTTAGGAAAGGATTAGACTCCTAAAGTGAGGAGAGGGGAGAGTCCTGGTCTCTCAAATATCCAGGGAAATCATTCATTTTGTAATTTATTCAATTCCGTGATGCGTTTAGTTAGGGTGTAACACATACATTTCAAACTTGTTCTTTAGAATTTAGATCTTCCCACAAATATTAGCTCTGATTCTGACAGTAATGCTGTGTTTGGTTTAGAGAATGGAAATATAGAAAAGAAAAATATTTGAATTAAAGTAGAGTGTAAAAGGTGCGGACCCACATAAAACCCACATTATTTCTCTCCCCCTCCCCTCAAACAAACACAGCATAAGTGTATTAAACTCCAGCCAGTTTTGTTTTCCACACTTTAGAATCATTTTGAGCTGTAAATAAATTTTCCTCTACTGTATTTGAACAAAACATGAATCTTTTCTTATATTTAGTCCTATCTTATTGATTTGGTATTCTAAAGCTCTGCATGCAATTCTCTGAACAATCACCTGTAGAATACGTATGTCCTTGTTGACTGTTGAGACTTCTTCAGTTGTATTTTTTATTGCCCCTTTATCATTTTGTAAATTTTTTAAAATTTACTTTTTACTTGGCACTGAAGTAAAGTAGTATACGAATTTTATGAATTTATACTTACAAGGTTATCTCTTTTCACACGTCAGTAGATTGATACAGTAAAGATTTTAAACTTGGCACCTGTCAGAGAATCTACCTGCTGGTCAGGGCTGTACAGATTCTGCCAATGCTGACATAGCTGCTAGCTTTCTTCTGCTCCTTGCCTTACCATAAAGTACGTTTCCAATGAAGTAGGTGCACATGTGTACATATATCATATCATACTACTGAGAGGAGCAATTGCTTCAAGGCATAGTTTGTGGAATTATGGGCTTATCAGTGGTTTAGGATGTCTGAAGACACTCATGTTGCAGTTCTGTATCCCTTCCTCTCCTTTTCCTTTTAGTTGGGTGTTTAGCTGGGCCATCTCCTCTACCCAGGTTGAGGAAGCAGGACGATTCCCTATTTATGGGCATATTGTATACAAGGTATATATATTACTGATTTCTACTGTCAATATGTTTTCTTTTTAGTATATTTGAGGAACAATGCTAATAGACTAATAGTAAAATTTGTGCTGCTCATTTTCAAGTGTCTCGTGATAATATTATCGTATTTTGGTAAATTAGGTAATTGATTGAATTGGAATGTTAGACTAGTTGATAAGTATATTATCTAGCCATTGTTGGACTGCCGTTTGAATTATACTAGTGGTGGGTGGGTGGATGTTGTGAAGGAAAGGGATTTTCTGTTTGAGCTTTCTCATAAGTTTGTGGAGTTGCTCATTTGAATCAGGAAAGAACCGCACTGTAAATAAAGTGATAATATGAAATTTTATTAGTGAAACTCAAATAGATTCATTCGTTCAAGAAAAAAAATAAACCCGGACAGAGTAGAATTTAAAAGTTCCTTTCTCTTACATCACGGGTTAGTTAGAGTAAAAAACGGGAAGTTTAAAAATGAGTACTGATAATTATGGCTGTGCTGTGTTCAAATGCTTTGTCAAATTTAATTTCTGTAGTCTGTTTGAGTTTCACTTCTACTGTGAACGGGAATGTTTGCTGAACGTAAAATTAAAGGATAGAGTTCAAAATGGGTTGAAGTGACAGTTGGTGAGAGTGTAGCATTAGATTTCTCTTTGCACGTTCATTCTTCGATTTATTTACTTTTGCATTTTTTTGAA
This sequence comes from Glycine soja, assembly GCF_004193775.1. NCBI lineage: Eukaryota > Viridiplantae > Streptophyta > Magnoliopsida > Fabales > Fabaceae > Glycine > Glycine soja. Next base: position 43,280,119 of record NC_041019.1, on the reverse strand, counting down.
GATTGCGTTTTCATTTTTTACAAGGTCTATCACCCAATGCTTTAAAAATTGGCTCGGACAGTCGAACCGACTGATTGGACTAAGAATTGGGGACAGAGCTTCGGTTTGAATCGGCCAGTTTTGCGGTCGAATTGGTAAGCCGGTCCGGTTGAACAATTGAACTAATATTTATTTTTTTGTTTAAATGCAAACTTACCCAGGAATTGAAAGACCTAAAAATTATTCAAAAGTCTTACTACTAAATCACTACAATTAATTAGTCAACTTATGACGGTGATTAAAAAAAGTAATGAATCAAATTACATTAGTATAATTTTGATAATTATTATATTATTTTATAATTTTTAATTGAATAATTTTTCTTGAAAATTACTATTGAATTGAAAGTTCATTTCACATATATGTAAAATTTTATATTAATTCAAAATTATTTGATGTCTCGTTTATATAAATTAAAATCGATATAATATAAATATTTTAAAATATATTAAAATATAAATCATTCGATTATTTATTTGTAATTAAATTTTAACAAAATTTAATACGAACAATCTTGATAATATGTAGATATAATTTAACAGTTGAATTGATAAAAATCACATTTTATATTAAGTTATAAAAATAATATAATAGTTATAAAAAAAATTAAAATTAATATATATATATATATATATATTCATATATTCATGCAATTCAAGTACTTACCCACAAACTTTTCCTTGTTAACCTGACTCAGCCTAGGTTGATTTGGACAGGTGTGATTTTTGAAAATAGGCCTATTGTATTTGGTAAAACATTTGGTAGTTTTTAATTTTTTTTATAAGCTAAAAAGCATATATAACTGTTTGACAAATGAGTTTTTTAACTATTTCCTAACATCTTTTTAGAAGTTACTTGAAGTATTATTTTAAAATATTAGTTTTTGGGATTTTATATTGGAAAGTGCTTTATAGTATGAAGAATAATTAGTACAAAATGCACGAATTGACGTGGCTTATCTAATGTCCAGTGATTTCGGCTTTCTTCACGGGCTCCCTTCTCACCGTTTTATTTTACTGAGTTGTTGATCGCTTGACTTTTCTTATTCTTTTACAATCTTAATCACAAATTGAAAATCCAAATTCACAATGAGATATTGCTCTCATTCTCCCTATACCATTTTATGTCAGTTTTTTTTTTGTTCTTCAACCCAGTTAAACCCGATTTCAATCAATGAGAAATTGAAAACCTGATTCTACAGTGGTCTCTTTTTCTTCAACCCTCAACCCTGTTAAACACATTTACTAGATGACTCCTTTGAAACTTGTGTGGTACGAGCCCTACAGAATGAGTTTCAAGTCGTGGCTTCCCCTAATTGGATGGCATTCAATGAAAATCTAAGAGACTACGTACAAGTTGTCGCATGTTCTGGCTTATGTCTCCAATTCTTTTTATGCTTTGAAATTGATAATTTTAGGTGTTGGTGCGAGAACTTTGCATGATATGCGGGAGACAGTTCTGTTATTTTATTTTTTCTTTCAAATTAAAATTTGATTTATTATTTAAAATAACAACGCGTCAGCTCTTTGTGCATTTGGTACGGTTACTCTTCGTATAGCATTGGTCTTTTATATTTATTTCCTTTCGTCTTTAAATGTTTATTATATTTCTTTTTTAATCTTTTTTTTTATTTTAAGATAAAGATTTTATTTTTTTATGTTTTATGTAATTTATCTTCTAGCTACTTTAATACATAATCTTACCAAATACTTATGATTTTAAAAAAAAATGTTTTAACTTTCAACTATCGCCTAACTTTTCATTTATTTTTATCAAACATAACCGTAGCATTTAATATTTGAATATATGTTTTTTATCTCTTTAAAATACAGTTCAATTTTAGTTATTTCAAAACTTTGTTCATTTTACGTCCCTTTAGTTTTGAGATGTCTATTTTGGCCTCAAGGGTTATTTAGAGCACTTTTCATCCCTTTATAAAGTATTATTTGAAGCACTTTGATATATCAAGGTGGATTTCATATTTGGAGGGAAAAAAAAGATTTCAAAATTAGAAGGATGAAAAATAAACAAATTTTAAGAGCAAAAATATATTTTATCCTTAATATTTTTTTTAGGTTTAGTGTCACTTTTGATTTATTAAGTTTTACTTTATTTGTTTTGATACATTAATTTTTAAAAGTTTCATTTTAATTTTTAATGCTTTCAAAAAATATCGTTATGGTCTTTTTTTTAATTTACCATTTAAAATGTTGAGTTTTGTTAGCATTTAAGTTTTGACATAATTATTTTAACATTGCGGCGCCTAAAACATCAGCAGAACATTAATGTTTTGAATGAAAAATTAAATAAAAGATCAAAATGAAATTTGTAAAACTTAATGTATTAAAATGAAATAAAAGTAAAATTTAATGGACCAAAAGTGATATTAAACTTTTTTTTTAAAAAGTATATTTTTTTTAACAATTGTGTATTAGTGATAATTTTTTATTTAATAGACAATTTTGCATATAATGTGATATTATATTTCTAGTAAAATTATTTAATTAAAAATATATATTGTAAAGTATATCTTAATTTAATTTTTATATTTTTATTCTATGATTTAATTATAGGTTATGTTAAAATTGATATATAGCATTAAAAAGTTGGATTAATTGGATTTTATCGCATGTTTTGGGTCTTGATCGATACATGTTTGACATTAAATTTTTGGGTTCGGTAGGCATGAAGAGAAACCCGTTTGAACCTCTCCATTGTTTGCTACAAAAATAATTATGTGGCTACTGGTTTTTCACTTACCTATGTCATATATAGGTCAGGGTTATGGTGTAAATATTATCTCGTCATTGTCACATTATTTATCATATTATTATTTTTGTAATTATTTTAAATATTAATATGCAATAAAATATTGTTAAAAATAAAAAGTAATAATTTATAGGTGTAAAAACAAAAATAAAAGTGATATTTGCAAGAAAAATTATCTAATTTTTAAATCAAACACTAAAATACTCTTTCTTCGTATCTCCTCTATTCCTCCCCTCTCTCCCTCCCTCCCTCTCTCTCTCTCTCTCTCTCTCTCTCTCTCTCTCTCTCTCTCTATATATATATATATATATATATATATATATATGTATTTGTATATACACTTACTTGATAACGGTTATACATTTTTTTCATGTAATTCTCTATATGGGGTGCTCACTCGTTGTGGATATATCTCTTATTAATGTTGATCATCAAGAGTTGACACTATTAATGGTTATTTCAGTGTTGGTCTCGAGGTTAATAATAACATAGTTGGCTCTAATGTGTCTACATCGGTTAAAAGAGACCAACACTTAACCCGTTTCCATGAAAGATTGACCTTAGTTTTATTTTTTTCATGGAAATTTTTTTCCCAATTATCTTCAACTTGATTGAGGCTAAATTTGTTGGTTTTTTTTTCCCCATCTTTTTCTCCGTAAACCCACCTCTTCCTCTTCCTACATGTAACCATCTATCGCCCAGGCAAACCTTTGAAGGGTAGGCAGTTGATATCTTTTTGTTGTACATATTTGATTGGCAGCTAGCTTTTGTTGGATGACTTTATTTATGACTTGATTACAATATACTTATATAATGTAGTTAAACTTTATGATGTACTTCACATGATGATATATGTTATGTTTAACAATGCTTAGCTATGGTCAATTATGTTATGATGCAATATTTTATTTAAAGATCATTTATCGTAAAAATAATTTAATTAACAAGATTTATTTATTGTTATTTATTCAACGGAAAAGGGAGAAATATTTGTAATTTCAGTTAGTGATGAAAAAAAAATTAAAAACAAGTCCAAATAAATTTATTTCAAATTTGATTTTTATAGGAAAAAAAAATCAACGTGATTAGGTATCACAATCGGATTCAAATAAAGACTTCATTTTAATCACAAAATAAGAAAAAACTTACAAACCACTTTTGAACATATTACAACTAAATTAAATTAATTAGGTCACCACACTGTCTTCCAGCTCCGTACAATTAATGTATCTTAACGCTGCTGGTTACTAAATAGACATAATTTACTAAAGAAGATATTCAAGCAAACAAACAAACCCATATTTAAATTATTTATTAATACTAAAATTAAATTAAATTAAATTTTCTCTTTTATATTATTCAATCACTTATTTATAAATTAGTAAATAAAATTGTCTTACAAATTAAATGAGATAAGAAGTTAAGGAAAAAAAAATCCTTAAAACACTCGTTGCAAGAAGAACTTCTAAAAATGCTTTTGTCGAAGAATAGCCTTCAAAAACGCTCTCGTTCACTATTGTTATTCTAATTTTTATATATAGAGGATTATTTGCCTAAATTTTTTTTTTATCATTCTATTTTTTTTTTTAATTTTTTCAACTTGTTGGTCACTTTACTATTAAAACATTCAATGTGGTTGATTGCAATGTGATCTTTCCATCTATTTTCTTACCAATAATGATGTTAGTCTAGTTCTATGTGACAATGATGTGATATGACTATTTTTCAATGGACTAGGTTAACGTCGGTCGCTAGTGAAAAGTTTGACAAAAATAATCATATTGCATATATTTTGATAATTAAAGGATCATAGTGGTCAAATTGAAAAAATTAGAGAAAAACATAGAAAGATCAAGAATTATGTTGCCTGATCATTTTTATTTTTATTATATATATATTCTGAAATTTTTAAAATATTTTTTATTATCTCATTAATATTTACAAAACATTTTCATTATAATCCTAACGCTTCATTTATTATTAATGTGTAATTTCCCTTTTTCGTGAGAATTTGTTTTAATTGTAAATAACTCAATCGTGTGGAATTGATAACATATTGTTTTTAACTACAAATAACCTAATGTAATAAACACAATTGAGTGAAATTGATAAAACACAATCATGTGGATATTTGAAGTATAAAAATTTCAAGGAATACAAAAGAGAACATAAAAAACACACCATATTAATAACCATCCAATTATAAAGCTATTGAAACAAGATGACATCAGAAGCTTTGCTAATCCAGTCAAATTATTTGCAGACAAAAGGAAAATACAAGGAATAAGGTTTAAACATATGGTCACAAGTTGCATGGTGTTAGCAACCAGGTTACTCGACCATAGAATAATCTACCTCATCACGTTGATACTAAAGACACCTATCTACACTGAAGGGGGAGCTAGAAGTCCATCAGGTAAAATACATTTGAGCAATTTTCTATCCTCGAAGTACACTTTCATCCATCATTTGAACCAGTAACATAGTACACAGTTGTTGGCATATCCCCACTTGCTTGGGTTGCTCTCAATACATAACACCTTGTCCAACCATAAAACAATGCAAGTTTTCCCAGTGTTTCCAACTTCACAAAAACCATGCTTGCAAAATCTATCTTGTAAACATTCAATCTTTTTTGGGGTTCAAAATCAACCACTAAAAGTTGGTCATCATAATTAACCAACTTAAGAAGGTGGCTATTTATCATAGGAGTATTCCTCAAATTTAAAATTTTCAAACTTGAACTCAAGGTCAATACCCCTATCTTGGCCTTGCTAGTTATAACATATATACTGTTATGAAAACCAAACAACTAACAACCATCCATGGATTTTCTTGTTGCGAACAAGTAACCCCACAAGAACTTCGAGAATGATATATATGAAAACTCTCACAATAATTACCCAATCCCACTATGATAAATTCCTCTAAACCTTTGACAAAAGCAAAAAAAACCTATAATTGGAATATTACCTTAGTGTTGATATATTGATTGCTTTCATCCTTTTTGTAAAAGGATATAATAGCCGAAGTTTATCATCTGCAACATCTATCATAATCATATATCCACTATAATACCCTCAATAGCAAAATCTTTTGACATTGATAATCTAGCACAACTTTTGATGAGGACACCAAAGACAAAACTCTCGCCCAGAAGGAAGCTCAAGACCCAATACAAGACATAGGAGGACCCATGACAAGAGCAAAACCTAAAAAGACTCACGAAGCATTGCAACATATAGTGGCTAATATGAAGGTAATCCAATTGTATGAGGGGACCCAACATCTAGAGGCTTGCATGTCTGGGTTGCTAGTCACATGTATTGCTTGCTTGGAGTGAGAACAGAAAAGTTCTTGTAGCTAGTTTTGAGACTTGGGCCTCAAGCTTAATTATGCCTCACTTAACCACTAAGGCATTTTAGTTATGTTTACAATGTTGAGATTTTATGTTCTTTTATTTTCTACCAAGTGCATGAGAACTGATTTGTATAAATCAATTGTGAAGTGAATGGATAGGGGCTTCTTGTTGGTTTTATCATTGAAGCGTGAGAATTTCCTCTGCTAGGGTTCTTCCTTGAACCATTTGATCTTATCAAGAATTGCTCAAATCTTGTGGCGATCCTCAAGGCTTATCATACATCATTGTTTGTGTGCCTATCTTGTTCTTCTTTTCTCATGCTATGTCCTTGTTAATTTCCGCAATGCTAATTTTTGAAAATAAGGTTGAGTTCATCCATCATGTTCTGCATTTTTGGGTAACCCTAAACACCTAAATTTTGTTTGTGCAATTTGAATTGTGCAATTTTGTTACAACCTTTTGTTTGGTCATAATTTACTCTTTCAATTTCCTAGTGTCTTTTTCTTCAGTTCTTGTTCAGTCAATACAGTTCTGCATTTGTGTTCTTGGAGTTCATTCCATGTTCATCATTGTTCATAAAGTTTAATCCTTTCAATCCATGTGATTTGGGCTAAGATGTTGTTGAGTGTTAAATATGTGTTTGTTTTGCTGGGAATTTTAATTCAATTTCATTCTCAGTTGCTACAACTTCAAAGTTTCATTCCAAAATTATATACTTCATTATTAAAAGCATTTTAAAAAAAATTTGCAGCAAAAGAAGTTTTTTATTTTAAAAAAAAAGTACATCTGCTTTGTTCATTAAATTCATTGTACCCCACTTGTTTGATTAAATCCCTAAGTGTCAAGTGTCTTCTCTAATAATTGTTTTTCCATAAAATTAATGTTTGTTTTGCTTGTTTGTTAGTAGTGAAATTGTTCTTTACTACTTCTTTGCATTTGGTGGTGCTAGATTTTTGTTTAAGCTCTATGATTGCTACCTTTAAAGGTGCTTTTTGGTTATAGATTGTTGGTTCAAGTAAGAACTTTAAGTGAGGGAAAGAGTGGTAAAAGGCCAAGAGTGAAACATTAGAGAAAAAACCATAAAAGAGAGCACTATACACAAGTGATACATCTTTGAGTATAAACACGTGAGAAGAGTGGTAAGGTCCTATTACTTCATTTTTTCTCTGGTCCTTTACTTGAAATATGGCATGTACAAGTGGTGATGGTACCCCTCATCTAGGGGGGAGACAATAGATTGTTGATTGAGGCCATTACAACCCAAATGCAAAGAATGTTGACAGAACATACTGAGGAGTTCTATGGGAGAATTGAACAACTAGAAAATCAAGAAAATGGTGATGATAGTGGAGGTAGAAGGAGGAGATGGAGAAATTATGAGGGTGATGCTAGAGAGGACAAAATTGAAGGAGTAAAATTGAACATACCCCTTTTTCAAGGAAAGAGTGATCCAGAAGCATATTTGGAGTGGGAAATGAAAATTGAGCAACTATTTGCATGCCACAATTACATCGAGGATAAAAAATGAAGGTGACAACCATGGAATTCACTAACTATGCTCTCATCTGGTGGAACCAATTACAAAGGGAGAGGGTAAGATATGAAGAAGCCTTGGTGGATTGTTGGAAAGAAATGAAGAGGTTGACGAGAATAAGATTTGTTCCTTCTCATTATCAAAGAGACATTCATAACAAGCTACAAAGACTCACACAAGGTAGTAGAAGTGTTGATTAGTATTACAAGGAGATAGAGGTTTCCATGATTAGAGCTAATGTTATGGAGGATCAAGAGGCTATTATGGTTCGTTTCCTAGATGGGCTACATAGTGATATAAGGGATGTTGTGGAGTTGCAAAATTAAGAGGAATTGGAAGACTTAGTACATCAAGCTTCTAAGGTGGAACAACAATTGAAGAGAAAGAGTGCCATGGGGAAGAGTTCTTCTAATTTTCACTCTCCTGGTTAGAAGTACAAAAATAAGAAGGAGGGAAGGTCATCAACAAGCAATCCCAATGTTACAGCACAAAGAAATCATAATAAGTCCAATGAGGCACTTAAGAAAGCAAATGATAGTGAGATTAAGTGCTTCAAGTGTTTGGGAAGAGGTCACATAGCTTCTCAATGTCCAACTAAGAAGACTATGTTACTTAAGGAGGATGGAGAAATAATTAGTGGATCTTCTTTAGAATCTGCCCCATCTAGCGGTGAAGAGGAAAGGGAGTCAGAAGGAGACTTGTTCATGATTAGAAGGATGTTGGGTAGTCAAGCAGTTGAATTGGATGACTGTCAAAGAGAAAATATTTTTCATGTGAGGTGCCTCATCCAAGGGAAGTTATGCTCTTTGATCATTGATAGTGGGAGTTGCACTAATGTGGCTAGTGCAAGGTTGGTTTCAAAAATGAATTTGGAGACTAAGCCACACCCACGACTGTACAAACTTCAATCAATGGCTTAATGAAGATGATGAGATGACTATGAATAGGCAAGTTGAAGTGGGCTTCTCCATAGGGAAATATGAAGATTCTATTTTGTGTGATGTGGTGCCTATGGAGGCTTGTCATTTGCTTCTTGGGAGGCCTTGGCAATCTGATAGGAGATTCATGCATGATGGTTTCACCAATAAGTTCACTTTTGTGCATAAAGATCGCAAAACTACTCTTGCACCATTGGCTTCAAGAGAAGTTAGTGAGAATCAATTAAAAATGTGAAAGAAAAGAAAAGCAGAGAGAAAAGAAAAACAAAGTGAAAAGAGGGTGGAAAAGAGAAAGAGAGAAAAGAATCAAATTTGTTTATAAAAGAAAAAGAAGTGAAAAGGGCTATGCAACTGAGAAAGCCAATACTCTTACTTTTGAGTAAATAGTGTAATTCAAAGGGCGCATGTCCTACTAACTCTCTTCCAAAAGAGGTTTCTTCTTTGTTGCAGGATTTTGAGGATGTCTTTCCTAAAGAAATGCCTCAAGACCTACCCCCTCTTAGGGGTATTGAGCATCAAATTGATCTCATTCCAGGAGTTTTATTGCCTAATAGGACAGCCTATCGGAGAAATCCCCAAGAAACCAAGGAGGTTCAAAAGCAAGTTGAAGACTTGATGCAAAAGGGGTGGGTTAAAGAAAGCTTGAGCCCATGTGCAGTTCCAGTCATTCTAGTCCCTAAGAAAGATGGAACTTGAAGGATGTGCATAGATTGTAGAGCCATCAATAACATCACGGTAAAGTATAGACATCCCATTTCTAGGTTAGATGACTTGTTGGATGAATTGTCTGGTGCTTGTGTCTTCTTTAAAAATGACTTGAAAAGTGGATATCATCAAATTAGAATTAGAGAAGGAGATGAGTGGAAAACAGCCTTTAAAACTAAATATGGGTTGTATGAATGGTTGGTTATGCCCTTCGAGTTAACCAATGCTCCTAGTACCTTCATGAGATTAATGAATCATGTGTTGAGGAAATTTATAGGAAAGTTTGTTGTGGTCTATTTTGATGATATTCTTATTTATAGCAAATCTTATGATGACCATGTTGTGAATTTGAGGTGTGTTTTGGAAGCACTTAGGAGTGAGAAATTATAGGCTAACATGGAAAAATGTGTGTTCTATATGGACTATGTCGTTTTTCTTAGATTTATTGTTAGCTCACAAGGAGTCCAGGTTGATCCAAAGAAGGTGAAAGCCATTCAAGATTGGCCAACCCCCTAAAATATAAAAGAGGTAAGGAGCTTTCATGGCCTAGCAGGTTTCTATAGGAGGTTTGTTAGAGATTTTAGCACTTTGGATGCACCTCTAAATGAAATTGTTAAGAAAAATGTTTTTGAATGAGGGGATCAACAAGATGAGGCTTTTATTGCTTTGAAAGAAAAGTTAACTAATGTTATTGTTCTTGCTTTGCCTAATTTTGCTAAATCATTTGAGCTTGAATGTGATGCATCTGGGGTAGGCATAAGGGCTGTGTTGATGCAAGATGGGCATCCCATTGCATATTTTAGTGAGAAACTAAATGGGGCTGCTCTTTGCTATTCTACATATGATAAGGAATTGTATGCCTTAATTAGAGCTTTGCAAACTTGGCAGCATTATCTCTTTCCCAAGGAATTTGTTATTCACAATGATTATGAGTCTTTGAGATACTTGAAAAGACAAGGAAGTTGAATAAGAGGCATGCCAAGTGGGTGGAATTTCTTGAACAATTCCCCTATGTGATCAGGCACAAGAAAGGTAAGAATAATGTGGTCGCTGATGCATTGTCCCGCATGTATGCATTATTGTCTACCCTTGAAAATAAGTTCCTTGGTTTTGAGTACATTAAGGAATTGTATGACCATGATGCTGACTTTTCTGATATATATCAAACATGTTCTCATACTGCATATGATGGCTATTTTAGGCATAATGGGTATTTGTTAAAGGACAAGAGACTTCGTGTGCCTAATGGTTTAGCTAGAGACTTGCTTATTAGAAAGGCACATGAAAGGGGCTTAATGGGGGCACTTTGGGGTAAAAAAGACATATGACACCTTGAATGGGCATTTCTATTGGCCTCACATGAAGCATGATGTGCATAAGTTTTGTGATAAATGTCTTGTTTGCAAGAAACCTAAATCCAAGGTCATGCCACATGGTTTGTATACTCCATTGTCAATTCCTGAACATCCTTGGATTGACATTTCAATGGATTTTGTTCTAGGTTTGCCTCGGTCCAAGGGAGGAAAGGACTCAATTTTTGTGGTGGTTGACAGGTTTTCTAAGATGGCTCACTTCATAGCATGCAGGAAGGTAGATGACGCTTGTCATGTTGCTGATTTGTTCTTCAAAGAGGTGGTAAGATTGCATGGTTTACCTAGGAGTATTGTAAGTGATCGAGATTCCAAAGTTTTTAGTCATTTTTGGCAGACTTTGTGGGGTAAGATTGGAACTAAATTGTTGTTTTCAACTACATGTCATCCCCAAATCGATGGGCAAACTGAGGTGGTTAATAGAACTCTTTCTACTCTTCTTAGAGTTGTCATTAAGAAAAATCTTAGGACTTGGAAAGAGTGTTTACCACATGTTGAATTTGCTTACTACTCAGATGTCACCCTGCATGTCTAGGCTGCTAGTCACATGTATTGCTTGCCTAGAGTGAGAACAGATGACAATTATTGACTAAGGCATTTAATAAAATAATAATAATAATAATAATAATAATAATAATAATAATAATAATAAAGTGCTTGTAGCTAGTTTTGAGACTTGGACCTCAAGCTTAATTATGCTTCACTTAACCACTAAGGCATTTTTAATTATGCTTACGATGTTGAGATTTTATGTTTCTTTTATTTTCTACCAAGTACATGAGAACTGATTTGTATAAATCAATTGTGAAGTGAATGGATAGGGACTTTTTGCTGGTTTTATCATTGAAGGGTGAGAATTGTCTTTGCTAGGGTTCTTCCTTGAACCATTTGATCTAATCAAGAATTGCTTAATTCTTGTGGCGATCCTCAAGGCCTATCAGACATCATTGTTTGTGGCACCTATCTTGTTCTTCCTTTTGCATTTTTTGTGTCCTTGTCAATTTTCGCAATGCTAATTTTGTAATTTTGTCCAAATTTCTTATTTGCATATCTCTTGTTTTACTTAACCTTTTTTGGTGTTTTTTGTGCCTAAATTGTGTTTTAGAATGTCCTTTTTCACCTCAATTTGGAATGGTCCCAATCCAAGTTTTGTAGGTTGAGAAAAGAATAAAAGTTAAAATACATTTCTGGTTGAATTAGTGTACGAATTCCATCCTAGAATTGATCCGAATTGAAGCAAGGCAAGGGGGATTCACATAAACTTTTTGTTTAGATCTGCTGAAAAGAGAATAAGCATTCATAGTAAATAAAGTTCGAATAAGTAATGGTGCCTTAGACCTCATGAAATTCCTTCAATAACTTCTATGAAATATCCTCCCACTCTTGCACACTGCAGCAAATTTAAGCAGGTCATCAAAATCTAGTTTCTTGGCTATGATATCCAACATATCACAAGGAAGTTCATTGTTCTCTACCATCTTTCTCTTTAGTTTTCTTGCATATCACAAAAAGTTTGTGCAAATTAATTTTTGATAAACCTAGATAGAAAGTTTAAAATCGTTACAATCCCATGTGTGTAATGGTATGGTCAAGCACCAAACTCCTAAACAATGCAAATATAATTTTTTTCAAATATTCAAATATATACACATATTTGAAAGGCATGTAAAAAAACACTTGCACAAAAAATATTTTCAAGTTGTCATCACCTAAATCTACAAAATATATTATACATCTATTCCAAAATAATAATAAAATGAGTCACTTTAGTTCCTTAACAAGCATAACTCTATCGCTTTAGTCCTTAAATTATGACTCTGTTACACTATTTTTCTTAATTTGATAGGGAATGACCAATTTAATGATAGTTTGTATAATTGAGGTACTAAGTTGATAACATTTCTAAGACAAAAATAATGATGCTTGAATTTTTTTGACAATGAAAATAGGTATTTATTCAAATTCTTGATAACCATTGAATTAATTCATGAATTTTAATGCACGCCTAATTTCATAATCATTAACTTCTCTATTTGAAAATAAACTCACTTGAGGTATAACATGAACCATGAAAACTTAATATTTCAAATTAACAAACAAATTCTAACATAGAAAACAACTAAATGCTTGAAACTTCAAAAAATTAATTGAGTAGCCTATAAAGGGGAAACGAAGGGCCAAGTGTTGGCATCAAGCTAAAGTAATTATTTGGCAACCTATCAATCAGTGTTCTACCTAATGGCTTACCAGTCATGCTTCTAATTGTTAAAATTAACTTTAGATCCCAGTGGAAGTTGTATAAATCAAGTCGCAACATTTTTTTATCAAATAAAAAAAGCTCATGAAATTCATATAAGATATATAATGAACAAGAACTTTAGAGTTTACATGCTTCATCAATACCATATATATGAGCAACAACAAGAACATGAAACTTAAATAATCAAAATTAGCTAAATTAAAAGATGAGAAGATAGGCATATAAAACAATACTTGATGGCAAAAATTGACCTACACCCTAGACTTAATTGATTTGATTGTATTGTCTTCATTGTTCTCTTTCTCCATTCCCTATGTTCTTTTCACTCGCCTCTTTTTCTCTCTCTGTGTGTCTTTGTGATTGATCTTAAAACCCTATCAAAGAGGATATATTTTTCAATTCTCAAAATATAAGAACATGTTAATGCTCCTTCATTATTGGTCACTTAATGTCACAATATTAGAAAAGTAAAGGTAAATAATCATTTTTGTCCTTGAATATGTAGAATACTAACAAATTCGTCCCCGAAAGATGAAAATTCAAATTTTAGTCCCCGAAAGTGAAAAAAAGTGAGACAAATCTATCAATCCTTTAACTTTTATCCATTATCGTTAATGAAAGAGCCTACATGACACATTCAGGGACGAATATGTTAGTGCTCTACAAATTCAGGGACGCCTTTACGGTATTGGAGATCTTTCTCATAGTTATAAATGTGGAGATAACAACTTCATGCAACATATGCAAGGATCTTCCAATGGCGCTCAAGATTCAACGAAGATTAATCGACTAAGGGAGGAGCTTCGTCAATCAAAGGATGAGCTTCGTCAATCGAAGGAGGAGATGCATATATTTCAGTCAGTTATACTTCAGTTCTTAGCACCTGAAGCGTAGAACATTATTTATCAACATCGACAACCTGACCAGGAGCAGCAGGACCAACAACAATAAGACAATGACCAACCAAATGACCAACAGAGACATTCTACCATCGGATATTTTGATTACTAACTCAGCAACACTTGTTACTATTGACATATTAAACATCATAATTTCATTTTGGATTTATATTGAATTTAAGTGAATTTGTTTTGGATTTATGAATTTGAATATTTTACTAATTACATAATATTGAGATTTGTTTAAAAGTTGACTAGTTTTACATGTATGTGTTAATTTAAATATTGATCAATTGACGTAAAATAATAAAAATGAAAAAAAAATATTCCTAAATTACTTATGTTAAATAATAAAAAAGAAAAAATAAATTCCCAAAAAAAAGATAAAAAAATATGTCGGTAATTGCCATGGATGTGGCCATAGGAAATTATTGACGGATATATCAATCAGAAAATATTTGTTGGAAATATGGTCGTGGTAATACCCACGAATATATTTGTTGGAAATTTCCCATGGATAAGGTTGTTGGTAATTACCAAAAAATATATTTGTCGGAAATTTTCCACGGATATGTCCATCAGTAATTTTTGACGGATCTATGCCTTGAAACATGACCGTTGTTAATTTCTGATGGATATATTCGTCGAAAATAGTCTGCCGCTGTTTACCCACAAATATATCTGTTGTGAAAAATTACTAACGGGCTATTTCCAATGGATATATCCTTGGAAATTACTGACGGACATAAAATTTCCATCAGTGGATATTTCCTAAGAGCATTTTACCAACATATTTTTGTCCATTAGAAATCATAAATTAGTGACGAATTTTTAGCATTACCAACAAATTTGTGCTCTTGGAAGTACCTTTTTTTGTAGTATATATTTCAGTGTAATTGCTTGATAAATCTATATTTGTTGTAGATTTAGTGAGCCAAATAAAGAAATAAAATCAATAAATAGAACAAAATCACATACAAAATATAAACTAAATAATATTTTTTAAAATTGTGCAAATTTTACATATATAATATTGAAAAAAAAACAATCTTAATCACTAATGCTTCGAGTGGCTTTTCTTTTCAAGAAATCATGTTATTATTTGGATAAAATGAAAAACATGTTTACAAACCAACCTTATTATTATTTCACCCATTGTTTGCATTGAGGTTAAGTAGAATAAAAATTTCACTATTTACATGCCAAAGTTATTTCTTTTGAATTTTGATAAGTTATTTAACATCAACGTGGAAATGAAACATTTTTCACATTTAGATTAAGTTCCAAACTATTTTCAGGTACTAAGAAGAGGGAGTTAGTTATTTGCTATTCCATCCGTTGCTACTTGGTTTTTCGTTTAGAAAGCCTCAAACCAATTATAACTCCCTTTACTACTTATACATCATTCATAAATCATTGGCAACAGCTTTCTGCTGCAACAATTCTTTTGACACTTTTTTTATCAATTACATTTAAATGAATAATATGTAAATATTATATAGTAAGGGCATGTTTAGACTTTAGAATGATCAGATATTTCTAGGAATATGCATCATGAATCAAACAAACTACGTTATTCTCTGGAATTCTAAAACAGACTCCCGATAATTTCAAATATTAACAAAAAAAAATTTCTTTTTCTTTTTCAAAAATACTCTAATAGCATTCTTGCCGTAGTAATTCTAGGAATGTAATTAGAAACCTTTAAACAAACGCTCCCTCTCGAAAATATAAGTTGTTCATAGCTCTCAAGAAACAAATCAAACAGTAGATGATACCTTCTACCACCACTTGTATGCATTAATTTATCTTTGATTTTGATGATAATTTCATGACGAGCATGTTCTATTTCCAATCTGAAGTCGCCGCACCTTTGTGTCATTGTCAAACAGTAATTTCAATGTAAAGTGTACATCAAACTAGCAGGTGCAACAATGTAAGGGTTACACACTTATTCAGTAGGTGTTATTAAAATAATTTATGGCAAATCGAAAAAATTATTGGTTGAGTCACGGACAATGTCGTTTTCTTTAAGACATTTCATGACACTGCCAAAAATTGTGCAAGCAGACTATCAACCACGACGTCCCCAGGATAAAATAGTCTAGATCACTATATAAGATCCCCACTGTATTGAGGGAACCTTTCTAGAATTACACCATCTTGTATGACTTGAAAAGTCACTCTAATAGCCAACCGAAAATTTAGTGCGATAGAAAGAAAGAGGGAGAAGTTTGGCAAAAATGCATCGGCTGAGATTTGGGAGGGAGAAAGATAAGTTAAGGAAATGTTTCTCAATGGGGACAAGAAAAAAAATGAAGAAAGGGGTTATCTATATATAGGGAGTGAAATACTATTCAAGTGTTTACCCTGAGCGATGTGAGACTTAAAGCTTTTTTTTCTTTTTCTTTTTCTTTTTTTTTTCCAAACTTTCACCCATTGTCTCCTTTGTTCTAACAATCTCCCACTTGAAATTTGAAAAAAAAAATTCGAGGATTTCATAAAATTGTGCATAAACAAAGGTGTCATACAACTTGAACCTTTGCATAGTGAGTAAGATTCAGATTTTACTAGAGTGACTCGAAGTCTTGAACTCTATCTCCGACATCAAACCGCACACAACCTTTTCATAGGTGTATTCTATAAAGCCCATGTGTTAAAGGTCATGCACGTCTATCCCGATATAGTGAACGCTCTAGAATTTTTTGCCCAAAATTTCAGATGAAGCGGCCCCCACTTCCACATTCACATAGGTGAGTCTATCAAGAGTACTCCTGTAGCCTAGGTACTCCACTCAACATAGAGTATAGACCTCATTAAGAATTAAGAATTTTTTCATAACTCATCCTCTTGTTATTTCAGGAATCAAGCTGCTTTCACTTATAACAACATGTTCATCTCATATCATTTCATAACTTGTTATTACCCATTGAACCTAGTTCTTGGGATCTCCAGTCATTTAGGCCGGGTTACCATCATGAATGATCATCGCAGTAAGGGCAATAGTCTCATTCTTTTAGAAGTGTTATGAACTTTCTCTCTAGCTAATCCTTTTGTCAAAGGATCTGCTAAATTATCATTAGTGCGTACGTGATCCATTCTAACAGCTCCTGTTGAGAGTAATTCTCTAACAGTGTTGTGCTTACGACGTATTTGTCATTTTTTATCATTGTAATAACGGTTCTTAATTTTTTCAATAACCACGGTACTATCGCAATGGATCAACATAGTTGCTATCGATCTTTCCCATAAAGGAATCTTTGCAAGTAAGCTTCTCAGCCAACTTGCTTCCTCACTGGCAGTTGCTAGTGCTATCATCTCATATTCCATACTGTACTAAGCTAAGATAGTCTGTTTCTTTGACTTCCAAGAAACAGCCCCACCAGCTATGTTAAATATATAGCCGTTGGTTGCTTTGGAATCATCTGAAAGAGTGTTCCAATCTGCATCGTTGTATCCTTCAAGTATAGCATGAAACCTTTTATAATGTAATCCGAGGTTTATGGTTCTTTTAAGGTACCTCATTACCCTTTCAATAGTGTGCCAATGCTCCTTACTAGGTCTACTGGTAAACCTGCATAATAATCCCACAACATAGGCTATGTCGGGTCTAGTACAATCAGTGGCATACCTAAGGTTGCCAATGATACTTACGTACTCAGTTTGTCGTATACCTTCACTAGTGTGCTTAAACAGTTTTATACTTGGATCATATGGTGTACTAGCAGGTTTATAGTCAAAGTAGTCATATTTCTTTAAGATCTTCTCAATGTAGTGAGATTGATCCAGAGAAATTTCCTCTATTGACCTGGTAATCTTAATACCAAGGATTACACCTGTTTCTCCGAGGTCTTCCATATCAAAGTTGTTACGCAACAATGATTTCACATCGTTCACTACATGAATATTTGAACCAAATATGAGAAGGTCATTGACATATAGACATATGATAGTGCAAATATTATTTACAGATTTATAGTAAATGCATTTGTCACTTTCATTCACCTTAAACCCATTCGAGACTATTAAGTTATCAAACTTTTCATGCCACTGCTTAGGTGCTTGTTTTAGACCATACAAAGATTTATCTAACTTGCAGACTTTATCTTCTTGTCCATGAATCACAAACCCTTCAGGTTGCTCCATATAGATTTCCTCTTCCAATTCACCATTTAAAAAAGCAGTTTTAACATCCATTTGGTGTACCACTAGACTATGAATAACAGCAAGAGATATTAGCACCCGAATAGATGTTATTCTAGTGACTGGTGAAAAGGTGTCGAAGAAATCCACATTCTCTCTTTGCCTAAAACCCTTGGCTATAAGGCGAGCCCTGTATTTATCCACAGTACCATCAGGTTTTAGTTTCTTTTTCAAGATCCATTTACAACCAATTGGTTTGCAACCAGGAGGCAAGTCTACTAAATGCCAGGTCTTGTTAGATTCTAAAGAATCCATCTCATCATTAATGGCTTCTTGCCACAAGTCAGCATCCAAAGAAGACAAAGCTTTTTTGAGGTTTGATGGATCCTCCTCTAATGTATAGGTCATATAATCGGGCCCATAGTCTTTAGTAATTTTTTCTCTCTTACCTCTTCGAGGCTCTATTTCTGATTCTGGTTGTGCAAGATTTTCACTACTAATAGCAGGAAGGTGACTGGATGAAGTGCCCCCACTATTCCTTAATTTAAAAGAAAATTTATTTTCATAAAAATCAGCATCATTTGACTCTATGATCACTTTTGCATTTAGGTCATAAAACCTATACACTTTGCTATTAATAACATAACCAATGAACATACATTCATAGGCTCTACTTGCGAGTTTAACCCTCTTGGGGTCTGGGATCCTTACATAGGCCAGACATCCCCAAGTTCTCAAATAGGACAAATTTGGTTGTCTTTTCTTTAATATCTCATAGGGAGATGTCTTGCTTTTTGATTTGGGGATTCTATTTAGCACATAACAAACAGTTAATAAAATTTTGCCCCACCAAAAAGATGTTGCACTAGAACTCAACATAGTAGCTACAACTAATTCTGTAAAAGTTTCGTTCTTTCTTTCAGCTTTACCGTTCATTTCAGGTGATTATGTAGCAATCGTCTCATGTATGATTCCATGAAAATTATAAAACTCATTAAACAATCTAAAATCATACTTTGTGCCTCTATCACTTCGAAGTTTCTTAATTTTCTTATTGAATTGATTTTCAATTTCTGTTACATATAACTGAAACATGTCAAGCGCTTCACTTTTATTTTTCATAAGATATACATATGTATAATCATAACAGTCATCAATAAAAGTGATAAAATATCGTTTTCCATTTCTGGTCAACGTTCCATCAAATTCACATATATCAGAATGTATTAAATCCAATGGCTCATATTCTTTAACTACTGATTTATGTGATTTCTTAGTTATTTTAGATTGACTGCAAAAAAAAACATTTTTCAAAGTGATTTGAAGATAGCTTTGGTCATGTTAGATATGCAACGACTATTTATATGACAAAGTCTAGAATGCTAGATATTAAAATCACACAGTGTCGCAACATGCCCTTTTGCGAGCGCGCGAGGCGAGGCTCACGGGTGCGATTTCCAAAGAAGGAAAGATGCGCGGAGTCGCCACCAACGTTTATTTATGGAAAACATCAAAAAAACCGAAGGAAACCGGTCATAAAGAATATTCCAAGTTCGGGAGTTGTATTTACGTTTGAGGAAGGTATTAGCACCTCTCACGTTTGTCTCAAAGGACAACAGCCTTATTTTTAGAATTGTGGAAATTGTGTTACCTTAACTTTTATTTCTTTTTATTTTTGAGGTTGACAAAAGCGGGGCTCTTACTCCTACGTACCCTCCATTGAAGAGGAAATCAGACCTACGTAGTTCTCTTTAATGGTGAATCAAACAATTCTTTTTACTTGGAAGGTGATCATTTTAAGGCGTTGGACCTTAAAAATGATCCATTTACTTGGTAAGGAAAACTGAGATATTGAATTTTCAAATCCTTTTTTAGTGATTTTTGTGGACGAGCTTGACTTTGCGGGTTGATTTTAGTCTTAGTTTCACTTTAGTTATTAGTCAATTCAATTAAGAAAGAGAAATCTCAAAGAGAAACATCCGATTGATTTTTCCGCTTTATTTTACTAAAAGGTTTTTTTTATTATTATATTATTATTTTACCTCTTTTTTTATTTCCAACGTGTTTACGGCACGACCGAACGGTCGGATTTCATTTTAATAGAAATTAACGGATAATACAAATCAAATGATCGGTGAAAATTTATTTTATTTTTTTATTAAGCGAGAAATGACTTAAATAAATGACTGAAGCACGTCAAAAGGGGGTACGGAAAGTAAATGAAACGAGAATAAAAGTACACAAAACAAATGGGGACCACCACGGGTACATAGAATGAATTGAAAAGCTCGATTTGGGGTACTTACCGGTTGAAGACCGAAAAACAATGAAGAACGAACGATGAATGTCGAAGAACGGTTGAAAATCTTCGGGTAATTACCCACGAAAACGTTACGGAAGCGTCTCGACTTGGATTTTCTTCACGGAAACAATTTTCCTCAGCAATTTCAAGTGAATACGAAGTGCCAAGAAGGCTGAACCCCTTTCTTCTTCACTTCTTCCCCTATTTATAGCAAAATAGGGGAGGAGCTTGCCACCCAGCTCGCCCAGGCGAGACAGGTTGCTTCCTCCAAAAGCAACCGCCTTCTGGAGGAAGAATCTGGAAGGCCCAAGTGGGTCTGGTTGCTATTTGCACCCCCATTTTTACTAAATACACACCCTTTACTTTTTTTTGTGATTCTTTTTCCGTAACGTTACGAAACTTTACGAATTTCGTAACGATACTTATTTTCTTTCCGTAAGGTTATGGAACCTTACAGATCATGTATTTACTCTTTTTTAGCTTTCGAAAAAGTTACGAAAACTCACGGATTGCGTAACAATACTTCCTTTTGGTTTTCGTCACATTACGGAATTTCACGGATTGCGTAACCACGCTTCCTTTTGATTTCCGGCACGTCTCAGGACTTCACATATTGTGCAACAAAGAGTGCCAAGTACCTCGAAGCGGTCAATTAAAGGTTGCATGCCATCAAGCAATAGTCCCCGGACGAAATTAGAGTATGACACACAGCAAGTAAGCAGAAGGAGAAACTTTATTAATATCAAGATTCAATTTGAACATGTCATCAGTGGCGTACCCTTTCCCTACAAATATCCCATTCTTGGTCAAAGTAAATAAATTTGCACCTATGGTCTGAGTAAACTCAGCCTTGTTTAAAAGAAAACCAGAAACCAGATTCTTTCTCATCTCTGGAGTATGCATCACATTTTTTAGGATCAAAGTCTTTTCAGAGGTAAACTTCAGTTCAACATCTCCAGTTCCAGCAACAGTAGTGGTGTGAGAATCACCCAACAGCACTTTCTTATTTTCAACATTCTTGTATGTTTTAAACATAGCACGATCATAGCAGACATGGCGGGAGGCGCCAGTGTCTACCCACCATCCATCTGATCCTCCAATCATATTGATCTCAGTTATCACAGCTATGCATGGCTCTTGAGTCACGTTAGCCTGGGGAGCACCTGTCATTGAAGGATTTCTGCATTTACGTGTCATATGTCCTGGTTTGCCACAATTGTAGTAGAGGAATGGTTCACCAGGATTATTCTTGGCAGGTGGATGTTGTCTAGCATGTTGGACCCTTGGGGGGTTCTTGTTGCGATTGGAGGTATTGTTCACATTGCGGTTCTGATTCTTAAAGTTTTTGTCAGTAGGCTTCATAACTGCACCTGTGTTCTTCCTTTTAGTGTTGTTGTGAGACACAACCAACACTTCATCTTTCTGATCTTGTATGTGTGCCTCTTCCTCAATGCGCAGACGTGTGATCAGAGACTCCAAAGAGAATTCTTTGGTCTTGTGTCTGAAAAGGTTTTTGAAATCCTTCCAACCAAGAGGCAGCTTGTCTATGATGACAACAACCTAAAATTGCTCATCCAAAGTCATACCCTCTGATATGATATCATGAGTAATTTTCTGTATCTCATGGGATTGAGACTCTACTGATTTATCATCAATCATTTGATACTTGAGGTAGTGGCTAACAATTTTAGTCCCAGCTTCCTCAGTATCATGCTTCTTTTCCAGAGCCAGCCAAACTAACTTGGTAGACTTATATGGGCTATAATAATCATAGAGATCATCAGCTAACCCATTCAGAATGAAATTCTTGCATAGGTAATCATTTTCATTCCAGAGAGCTAATTTCATAGTCATTTTATCCTTCACTTCCTTCTCAGCATCTTCAGGTACCACTGGAATATCAGTGTTTAAAACATAGGCAACTTTCCTCATAGTTAAAGAAAACATCATCTTTTGTTGCCAACGTTTGAAATGATACCCTTCAAACTTAAAAGGTTTGTTGAGGTCATTGTTGTTCGAACCAGTAATCTCTACGATAGCCATGGCAGAACCGAAACGCATCTTAAAATTGTTGTTAAAATAATTTATGGCAAACCAAAAAAATTACTAGCTGAGTCGCGGACAATGTCGCTTTCTTTAAGACGTTTCGTGGCACTGCAAAAAATTGTGCAAACAGACTATCAACCACGACGTCCCGAGGATAAAACAGCTCAAATCACTGTATAAGATTCTCATTGCACTGAGAGAACCTTTCTAGAATTACACCCTCTTATATGACTTGAAAACTCACTCTAATATCCAACTGAAAATATGACTTGAAAAGTCACTCTAACAGTCAACCGAGAATTTAGTGCGACAGAAAAAAAGAGAGAGAAGTTTGCCGGAAATGCATCGGCTGAGATTTGGGAGGAAAAAAGAAAAGTGAAGGAAATGTTTCTCAACGGGGACAAGAAAAAATGAAGAAATGGGTTCTCTATATATAGGGAGTGAAACACTATTCAAGTGTTTACCCTGAGCAATGTGGGACTTGAAGCTTTTTTTTTTCAAACTTTCACCCATTGTCTCCTTTGTTCTAACAGTACGCCAGGCCATAAATTATTTAGAAAAAGGATTGAAGGAATCTAAGAACATTGATAAAACTGGAAAATTTATTTCTCCAAGACAACTGTACAAATCTGATAAATACAACTAGTATGTATCCACAAGTAAATGGAATTTATCTACTTTTGTGAATTCTGTTCAGGTGTGATGGAAATGACAGCCAACTATCAAGTGTAGACAAGAGCCAAGTCATTGTGACCCGTGCACTGAATTTTATTCATAAAATTGGTAAACATTATCAAACAATTTAGAGAAACAATCAGCTACCTTCAAATGCAAGTCCCCTGCATCAATTGAGAAAAAGTGTGATTAGGATTCATAACTATTAGACTGATGATTGATCATCAGATAGCAAAAACTGCAAGGAGAATACACTATCTCCTGCCAAAAGAAATATAGGTAAATAAAACTGGTCAATTATATTGCTCTTCTAGTTTAGATAGAAATCTATACAAAAAAATACCAACAATTCATAGGACAATGTTTAGATATTTAATGGTGAGTGGACTGGAACCATTTTATTGTTTAGATGTTTTTCAGATGGAACGGAAAAAAAAAAAGAAAAAAAATGATTTCATTTTGTATCCCCTATATTGGAGGATAAGAACAAGCTTGAAATCTAGTTTGGTCTTTGTATCCTGTAAGTTTGAAGTTTAAAGCATATGGGCACATGAAAAGGAAAAAAATGGGATTAGTACTCAAGCAAATAGTTGCAAGTTCACTGTCCACGCACAGATATTTAGAAAACATCAACAGAATTACCACAAAAAAAAAAAAAGATAACATCAAGAGCTGATGTCCAAAAAGTTATTAATATTCTTTAAATTTAGAAAACTTCAAGAGGACAAGATTGAATAGTACCACTGTAATACATGTAATTCAAAATGATCAAAACCAGCTTGAATAATAACATTTCGAAAGGACAAGAAATTTTTCAACCAAAATATCAAATAATAGCATTTTGGTTATAAACTTCTAACAAATAATGAGCTAATCTCACAGAAACATGTGAAATTGAAATGGGACCACAACTCTAGGTCAGAAGAAGTGATGTGATACAAAAACAGTTATCACAATCATCATTGATAATTTGATGTAAAAATAAATAGCTTTTAAGTAAACAGAACAAGATAATCATATTAAATAAAATCTAGTTTGATGAGCTCATAAAAGTTGTCCTTTCAATTGGTGGAGTCGTGGAGAAACAAGACTTTTACAGACTGGATAAGAAAGACAACTATATCATTCTGTTAGATAACAAAAATATCCTACCAAACACTCATCGAAAACATTCTAACGTTAAAAATTAATTAGAGTTTAATGTCTATGTACTGACAGTGTAAAACAGTTTTACACTATCATTCAATCATAAATCATCATTTGAATTACTAAGATAATTATTTTAAAAGTCAATAAACTTACCATACATGGTGGATCATAATTGGAAAACTATGTAAAACTTTTTACATTGTCAATGTATAACCCTTTTACTCAATTAATTAATATCATCAATTACTAGTAGGCTCTAGTTTTTTTCTGAATCAACTTCATCCTAGAAGAAAGGATGGATTCTTCACTAAGTATACAGCCATTTATCCGATGCCTTAAAGCTTAAGCAGAAAGATAACACGGTAAATTTAAAGAACAATAAGTAGCAATTACTTACAATTTATGCACTATGTCACAACCAATTTTGTTTCATGCAGACGATCTTCAGTCATCACATTACTCCTCTTGTCGTCATTCTTCTCTTTGTCAAATGCAAACTCCAGTTGTTTCTCCACTGACTTGACAATTGCTGTTCGCTTGGATCTTAACCTGTATGGGGGAGATGCATTGAATGCCTTATTGTTGGGAATGTCAATCCCATTGCCATGGCTTGCTGGACTCCTGGAGAAATGCCCAGAACCAGAATCATCATCGGTTCTCTCTGTTTTAGAAGTATGTGGATTGTTATCTACTTTCAAAACTTTACT
This sequence comes from Glycine soja, assembly GCF_004193775.1. NCBI lineage: Eukaryota > Viridiplantae > Streptophyta > Magnoliopsida > Fabales > Fabaceae > Glycine > Glycine soja. Next base: position 43,255,222 of record NC_041019.1, on the reverse strand, counting down.
GGGACTGGTGAGTGTTTGGGCCCCAGTTTTTCTCCTCCTCAATATGGAAGGAGTATTTGGAAAAGTATTAGCAGCCTTTTTCAAGATCGATTCAGGTGTCTCAGTGCATAATTGACTACCCTTCACTCGAGGTGGAGTGAAGAAACCAATAGGTGACATTGTTGGACTTGGACAGTACTCATTCTGCTGGCAAATATAATTTAAATAAAGAGAATCTATGGGAACTGAACCATCTAACTGTGGTGGCTCATAACACAAAGAACCACAGGTAGGGCTTTCTTGAGAAGATGTTCCAATTAACCTGGTACTGCTCATGTCACCATTGTTTGTACAATGCTCAAAATTTGAGTTTCCATTGATTCCAGAATTCTCAGATATTAGCCCAAAAGTTGTTCCAAAATTAGCTCTAGACAATTGTTCTGAGTTGCTACAGCTGAGATCAATGTTTGATGATCCAGGCTTGCATTCTACACAGTCAGAATCAGCAGATTCATTTGCAGGAACACTTGAACAATCACCAACTTCTCTAACTGTGCCAGAGGACTCAAACTGATTCCTGCCCCGGTCATCTAGCTTACTAATGGATGTAGTTTCAGATGATGTTTCAACAGCTGCATTTAATTCTTTATTTGAACAACCAAGTATTGATTTACTAGCAGAACGTCTAATTGTATCTTTGACAGGAACTTGTGGACTATTCTTAGGAATTGGTGGAAGTCTTCCTGTAGCTAAATAAAAATCCAACTTTTTCTTCAAAGAACTATTCCAGTGATTCTTTATTGCATTATCAGTCCTGAAGAAGAAAATTCACAGACAAATATTAACCTTTGTCACAATATAATTCAAATGGCATGTCATTCCATCAAAAAATAAATCTTGTACTAGGAGGTTGTATAATCAACAAAGTGTGTGGTCCTTCTTACATAACTTTTATGATCATTGAAGTATTTTTTGCCTTTTTTTATTTTGCAGGAATTCACTCTACAACTTACTTAAACTATACAATGGGGTGCTTCCACTAATTATGTTTTGAAGAACGTTGACAAATCTTCAGAACTTACATTTTCAGAAATTGCAAAAAGGAAAAACCTCAAGAGATACATCTCAGTGCAAACTTGCATAGGGAAAATTTAACAAGTGAGAAAAACAAGATGACAATATAGATTTCAAGATTTTCAAATTAAGAAGACCAATATTTCTTATCATCAGTAGAATAGCTACTGCTTGGTGCTACTGCTAACTACAGCATTCTCTTTTTTATTGTAGAATTTTTCTCTCTTTTCTGAGGTTGGAGGTGGTTTGAGTGAAAAGTTCATTAAGAGAAACAAGAGTATTGAAGAGAGATCACATGACCCTTAAATTGGGTTTCCCTAACAGTCATGTTCAGAATTGGGTAGCTTTGTTGCATTTATCTTTTATTATTTTTTTTCTTTGTTGTTTCATGTTTCAGGCTTATGTTAAAAAGATTCCTACTTCAATTTCTCTATAATTCTTTCATGTCTTAATGAATTTCTTATTTTATTTTGAAAATGAAATGTAAGTAGAATATATTGTTCCAAGATTTTATTATTGAGAGAGCAAGAGAGATACATCCAAGTACCACCACCACCAAAAAAACAACAGTTTGGAACTAGCCCAAGATGATACTTCACAATTAGCGTAACATAAAGATTACATTCCATGATTTTTGCTATGATCTTAATTTCCTTCATAACTAAAGAATTAAAAGAAAACAGACCTTCCATGAAGGACCTTAGCTATTTCAGCCCATTTGTTCCCATGTATACGATGAGCATTCATCAAGGACAATTCCTCTTCCAAAGTCCAGGCATCCTTCTTTATGTCAGGGTTAAGATGATTGTGCCACCTGAAAATATTCGAAAAGAAAAAAGCAGTATAATCTCAGTAACCCATATGCAAAGAAAGTTTTAGTAGTCAAATTGTCAGTTTAAACTTTAAACAAAAGGATATGCAGATGGAATAAAGACTTGAAAAGTTGAAGATGATATGCAAGAAACAGATCTAAAATTTATATTTAATGATATGGAGGGCAACATTTATCAATAAAAAGGTTAAAAAAAGATACAAAAAGAAATAACTTTCACATGATCTTCAGTTAACCTACCGCTCTCGACATTGTTTGCCTATTCGACCGGGTAAAGACTTGGCTATCAAAGACCATTTTGTAGGCCCATATTTTGACACCAGTTCAACAATTTTATCATCCTCCTGTAAGCAAAGCAAGAGAAGTTATTGCTTGAATAAAATTGTAGGAAAAATGAAAAAGAAAAGGACCAAGTTTCAACCTCCTGTGTCCAAGGTCCTTTAACAAGTTCTGGATTAAGAACTTTTTGCCATCTGTGCAGACACTGAACTTCTGATCTATCAGGGAAAAACTCAGCTGCATTCCACATTTTAAATAGGTGTCACAAAAATGAGCATAATGATTTCACCAAACCCACATGACCAAATTCCTAGGCTTACAAATTACACACATGACCATTATCCATCACAGAACAAATTACAAACAAACATTATTATAACTAGGGGGAAAAGAGACTCCATGCCTTTTAAAAAAAATTTGAAAAAAAAAATAATATTGGGTAGTTTTAGGATGTGAGTGGGGTGTGGGTTGGTTGAGGAGAAATGTATAGGGATAAAAAAGAAATTTGAAAAGATGGGTTTAGGGACAAAATGGGAAAAGAAATGTCTATACCAAAATATGACATCCCCTTTATTAATAGTAAAATGAAAGATGCAAATAGAAGTTAGAAAGTTTTAATTTTAGTTATTTTCATTCTAACTTTCTGAGTTCCAAAGAAGTGAAAAACTGTGGGAATCCATACATTATTTCAGGAATGTATATATTTTATTTTATCTTATCCTGTCATTAATTTGATATATTGGCCTTCATTGCCAATGATTCTCTGCCTGCCATTCTTCTTCTGATAACCTTCATGATAGTTGATCCCTTCTTCTGCCAGTTATATGCATGGTATATCACTGTGTAACCTTCAAACTTTGATCACGTGGTGTGTGGGCTTTGTTTTCCTGATGTCGGACAAAGAGAATATTGAACACAGTTGACAAAACAGGAGATGCTGGATACCGACAGCATGGAGAATTGCAGAATATCCATTCTGCGTATAGGCTGAATTTGAAGAATTATCAAAAAGTCTCAACTTGTTCATTCAGTGCTAAAAGGAAAAGAAAAGCTGATTCACCTAATGATTAATAGGCCTACAAATGGAGAGACCCTATGTTTGCAGCATGGGACAGAGAAGACTCCATGATTATAGCTTGGCTATGGAATTCAATGATCCCAGAAATTAGTGGCACTTGCATTAAATATGAGATGCAGTAGAGCACCTATTCCAAAGCCAAAGAAGTCGTTCAAGTATATGAAGTAAAGGTGAAAACAGTAGTGGCAAAACAAGGAAACAAAATAGTTATTGAAAGTGCTAATCAACTGAAGTCTTCTCAAGAAGAGGCTAGATCATTATAGAGTGATAAAAACTACATGCACTGATGATGCAGCAGTTCTCAAGGAAATTATTGAGCATGACAGAGTCTATGACTTCCTTGTTGGTATGAAATCCGAGTTTGATCAAATCAGAACTCAAATTTTGGGAAAAACAACAAATTACATGTTTCAATGACATGCTGGCTATTGCACAAAGTGAAGACACCAAGAGTTTACTGTTGGATACCCAAACTATTGATAGTTCACCAATGGTAGATGAACTTGTTGAAAGTGGTTCAGTAAATGTGATATTGTGGGGCACGTGCACCAACTGCAACAAGGCACATTACACCCGAGAGAAGTGCTGGAAAGTGCATGGAAAACCTCCTAGTCAAGAATGGGGACAAAAGGGAGAGGGGGGGGGGGGGTCTGCAAGGAAGAATAGACATACTCATGCTGCTGCTGCTGGAACAAATGAAGAAAATAAGCCTGAATCCACCGATCTTGATCAGGAAGGGATAGAAAGGATAAGAATTTTCCTTGGCAGACTAGAAAAACCAACAGGTACTTGTACTTTGGCATATTCAGGTAAGCTTCCATTCTCATTTGGATTAAATGTCTCTGAAACATCTTCTACCCAGTTATGGATATTGGATTCATGAGCCACAGATCACATGATGACACTGACACCCTTATCCAAACACTTCGCCACATGTTCACCATGTCCCAAGAGTAAGAAAATTAACATGCAAATGGGACTGTTGTAACTATAGCTGGTTTAAGAGATATCCAAATCTTCATATCCCACAGTTATTCACCAAGCTTGTTTCCATACAAAATTTACAAAAGATTTATTCCATAACGTGATATAGCTTAGCAATTATTGTGAATTTTAGGGATTTGAGGAGGATGTTTGGACATGGTCGAGAATGGAATGACCTCTACTACCTTGAAGAATCAAATTTGTCTACTATGGTTAAGACAGTTTACCACATACATTCATGTCTGATTCTATGTTATCCAACAAAAAGATTTTTCTTTATCATTGTTGGTAAGGGCATCCTTCTTTTAGGAATGTCAAAGTTCTATTTCCTTCTTCATTTACAAAATTAGATGTTGAGTCTTCATTGTGAGGTGCGTGAGCTAGCTAAACACAAGCATGTACCATTGCTAATAAGCAATAAAAGAAGCACATTTCCCTTTTAGCTTGTTCATACAAATTTATAGGGTCCCTCAACTGTTCCTAATGTGTCCAATGCTCAATGGTTTGTAACTTTTATTGATAATTGTCCATATGTTACTTGGCTTTTCTTACTAAAACACAAATCTTCAGTAAGCACTGTTTTCCCAAGTTTCTTCTTTATGGTAAAAAATAAACTATTAGTCTTGTGGCCAAACACCACAACAAATGAGATTGCAGACAGGAGAAATGGACATCTTCTAAATCAAACATGAGCACTGTTGTATCAGATAAATGTGCCATAACACTTGTAGGGCGATGTTGTTCTTATGGCGACATAGGTTAACAAATTACCCTGTAGAGTCTAGAGTCTTACAATTACAATTAAAAACTCAAAATCCCAATGGATGTAGTTTCTTCCTTCTACTCAAATGTGTCCACTACAAACAATCTTAAACCCCAGATTCTTGAGTGTGTTTCATTTGTTCATATACATGATCAAGACAAGAGGAAACTTAATCCTAGATTCGTAAGATCAGTTTTGTTGGGTATTCTTCCACTTAAAAAGGACCTATGAAGCTCTACTGCAACAATAAATCAGCAATCAAGATCACTCATAGCTCAGTTCAGCGTGATTAGACTAAGAACATTGAAATGAATAGGCATTTTATCAAGGAGAAACTTGACAGTGGCTTAATATGTACTCTACATGTGCCCACTCAAGGACAACTCACGCATATCGTCACCAAGGGGTTGAGCAGCTCCAGCTCCACATGAGAATTCTATCCAACCTGGGAATGGAAAATACCTATTCACTAGCTAGAGGGGAAGCGTGGGAATCTGTATGCTATATGAGGAATGCATATATTTTACTTTATGTTATTCTATAATTAATTTGTATTACGCAATTAGTAAGTAACCGGTATAAATCCCAAAAATCACCGGATTACAGCTTAGAGAAGGGAGACATTTGTTTCTTTAATTAGCAACTATGACCTATGTATATAAACCGATTGATTATTCAATGAAATATGTATTCCTTTTCCTTTCATCCCTAATTTTCAAGACTAACAAAAAATTATCCTTGAGAGTCATGCCTATGACTTTTGAATTATATATTTCTTTTCTTTCAATTGCAATATTATCTAGCTCCACTCTACCAAGAAAACCATCAATAATAATGAGATAATTTGTATATAACAGTGTAGAAGTTTCATTGTATATAGTTTCCATGTTCCTTAAAGATTAAAGCAATGCCAGCTGAATCTATCTCAAAAGATGATGGATGGGCCTGCTTTATCCATAGAAAACATTGATGAGGAACTTTGCAAAAACAATATTTATCATATTTCTCATGCATTTTAGTTAAACTAGTTTAGAGATCTACAATACTTACTATCTGTTCAGTTCAAATATATAGGGTAAGCTCAAATACTCACTACAGTAATAATCAAGTATGCGTCGTAGCTATAAATATGTAAATCGCATATAAAGGTCATCACTGAATTATTGAACCAGATGTCTCCATAGCAAAAGCAACACAGCAATAACAAGTGATGCCAGAAGAACTAACTAGGGTAACTATAAATAAATACCTATTTTCTTCCAACTCTTTCCCTTAAAAACTGCAACAGCATTCCTTAATGTTTCATCCTGCAGCATGTTAAATAAAACATTAAGAAAAACAACAGTTATTATTAACTTGTATGTAAGCAACAATAATTGAGAGGACAAGCATAACAATCTTGGACTACACTTACAAATTCATAAAATCAACTGAGCTGAATTCACTATTTAATCAGCTTGCTAACAAGCAAGATTGCAAGAATATGTGTAACCAAAAAATTGATAAGTAAAAAACAAAACAGCTGTCTCCAATTAGTAAAGACTAACCTCCTGCGCTGTCCAACCACCCTTAGCACGCCTTATAGGGCCAGTGGTCCTCCTGCACCAAACATATTCATATAAAAAATAAAAAAATCAATGCATATAGATCACAGCAAAGCTTCAAATAGAGAAGAAAAAGTTCCACGGTATGAAGGGAATCAGCTACTTAATGCAGAATCTGAAATTAAGCCAATACCACAGATGTATAAAACATGCAGCAAAGAACACTGCCATCAAGATACAACTTGATGATCACAATTCATGACTGATACTGCAATGACAAAGTAAAGAACTTAACGGTTGTTACCGATGTGAGGGTGATGTGGATGCGGGGCTACATATCGCCGGAGACTTGTGAATTGCACTGCCACTGCCTTCAGATACAGAGGAGCAAGAAGCAGCAGTAGATTGCTTATTCTCCTGACAACACTCCTCTGATTTCACCACCTCAGCCATATCCTTCATACAAGAACCCAAAATCCTAATAAAGAAACCATAGCATATATCAAAAACAAAGAAAGCAAAATTCTCTCAGAACAACCCACCACATACCAACCATCGAAAAATTCAAAAAACCCAGCTCAAATTGGAAAAAAATTCAAACTTTCACAGCGGAAACAAATTTAAACAGAACCCAGATCTTAAAATCTATTATCAGATCAAACCTTCAATCCCCCCCCCCCCCCCCCCGCCCTCCCAAAAAAAGAAGAAAAATCTCACAATAAACATGAAACGCTCCACCAAAACCTATTTCAAGTCCTTGAAGATAAACGCAACGACTCGATCAAATCAAATATAAAGAAATTAACACCTGAATTTTGCAGAGTAAACAAAAAAGAAAAGGAAACGGAAACGGATAAAAAAAATCATGAATTTCTCCGAATAGCGAAGTACCTATGCTTGCAGAGAAGTGGCGGGAATTGAAGTGAAGCTCATAGAAGAAACCACGATTGCTTCTCTCTCTTCGCCTCTCTCTCTGAAGCTAAGGTTTCGAAAAATCCTCGAACGTTGAAACAATGGAAAATTGAAATTTAGTTGAAAAATAAATGTGCAACCTTATTTATTTATTTATTTATATCCGGGCAACGAATATACACATAATAATACTAATATAATAAAATAAATGTTTGAGCACCGACGTGACGTCGTCGTGAATAACCGTTAGGGGTGCGTGGCGTCACTGGCGTGGTTTACAGAGGCCGTCAGTTAACGGTGGGTTGTGAACGTTACTTGGGGGAACAAAAGTTTGAAACTCAAACGGCACTGAAGGCATGAGGGAGATAAAGGTCGAACAAGTTTAAGGGACCGGATTGGTATCTTGGTAATTTTGAGCCGTTGGATGAGAGGGAGTGGTGGCGATTTCAGGTCTTAGAAGGAAACGTTCTAACTAATTTGGAAGGTTAGAAAGATGTATTAATTATCAAACAAACTACTCATATTAGGTTGGGATGACACAACAACGGTTAAAAGGAAGGATTATAAAAGAGATATGTTATTCATATATAACAGTTCATAGAATAAGTCTCCAAAAACAAATCATATAATAACTAATCTAATGATATTTTTTATCTTTTATATTACATTTTATACTTTATTATTTTCTTTTTTTTTTGGAAAAAAGTTGTATATTAACTGTATAAAACAATTTTCCACTTTTATATTATCCCATCACAACTTATTATATATGATAAATTTGATGACTTTTATAAAAATTATCTTTAAAGTTATATTTATAATGACATGTGATTGAAAGATAATATAAAATTATTTTAAATCATTAATATATGATTATTAAATTTTAATTTCTTTTCTCCTTTTCTCTTTTAATTATAAATTAAAAATTTGTAAAATTAGTATAAACTAGTATTTTAGCTTGTGCATGTTACAAAATAATCTTTTATTTTACATAACTAAAATTATAATAAATAAATCATATAATAATTAAATTTTGTAATAAATAAATACTTTTAAATATATAAATTATATTTTTATTTATAATAAATAATTTATATTGAGATAAATGTGAGTTTTATTATTGATGAAAAAATTTTAAAAATATTGAAATTCAAATTAAAGATATTAAAAATGAAACATGGAAGGAGATAACATGTCAAAAAAATTCCTAAAAATGCTCTCATTAAAGAAAAACAATGAAACGATGACAATTTAAAATACTCTTGTTCAAGATAGTTATTTTTATTTAATTCATATATATAGTAGACGGATGTCATTTTTTTGGATAATCATGTTATTGATGTAAAATATCTATTAACTTTGCCGATAATTTTCACTAGAAAATATGGTTGATTGTCATTCATTAGCGGAATTTCTTTTTCCAATCATATTTTCTTCATCCATAAGACTGAAACTTGAAATCTTGTTTCAAATGATCAAACTTAGTTCTACTCAAATCAGCAAATTATTGATATAGAAGGATGACATTTCTCAATGTACTCTAAAATATCTAAATAATATTGTATCTATACGTAATATATTTTGATGAATATATATAAATTGATTGATTGAATAAAAAAGTTACAAAAAGAATAAAAAAAATTTGAAATATATTAAATTTTTGAAAAAAATATTATGGTTCTTTGTATAAGAAATAAATGGTCTCACATTTAAATTTTATGGATAAAAAAGTGACTGGACAATATTATTTAGATAATGGGGTGTTTAGATTTTTTTTATCGGTAGGAATCGAAGATAATGTCAGAAAATTTATAATAACTAACACATTTTTGTCAACTAACTGAGCTAAACCCTTTAGTGCTGGACAAAAATAATGTGTTGGACACTATATCTTTCATGAAAGCCTTTTGGATGCAGTTCCATTTATGTAGTGCTTTGGACATTATTTTCTTATGAAAGTATTGGATGAAAGTCCACTTATCCACGTTGAAAGCAAAGTCACTCAAAACAAATTTTCACCTTTAAGTTTAGAGAAAATTAACCTTTCTAGGCATTGGACACATAATTTCCTGCGTAGCCCATTAAAATTCATTAATCCATCCAAGTTTATTATCTTTGTTATTATTAAAACTATGACATTTTTAAGGGATTAAACATCTTTCATTTCTTTGCTTCCAACACTTTATGCATTTAATGTGTAAATACATTTCAACTTTCACAAAATGTTTTCCTTTCTTTGATGAGGCATGTTGTATATATTTTACAAAATTATCAAGTAAAAGCACTTCAGTAAATTTTTAAGTCTTATGAAATACTTTTTCAAATTGTGTTTTTTTATATTGGTGTACAATGGTCGAGTTGAGGTTCAAAAATATGAGCTCATGTATATTACCTCAATCCCCTGTCATTAGGTCGAATGAGCAATCCTAGTGGGTTCAATTGTGTGAGTACTAACCTTTTCACATTTTTATGTATTTTATGCATTCAACTTTCACATTTCATGTTATTTTTGGTTTTGTATGTATATTTTATTTTTTAAAATAGTCAATATAGATGGAACAAGTAATATAGTTATGTAAGGATGTAAATAAAACCTGAATCATCCAATCCAATCCAAACCACATTATCAAATTAGATATGGTTTAAAAAAATTACTAAAACAATATAAAAAACATTGAACCGCATTTTACTTTAATCTTTGGATCATATTTTTTTCAGCTCAAAATTGACCCAAACCAATTCACAATTACCTCTATCAATTAGGTTTTTGACAAAGATTAATCATCAACAAAGCTGATAAATACTTTGCACCTATAACACAATGACCTAAAAATAGTACATTTTTTTTTCCTAATTATAAGAAACATAAACCAATTTCCGCATGTATTAATTATTAATTTCCTTTTATGCCCTAAACTTATTATGAAGTCTATTAATAAGACATTAACTCATTTTTCATACAAGTGGATACATTTATTGTCTTAACAATATAAGACACATTCATTAGTGGAAAAAAACCATCTCTTAAATTACAACTAGTGCATGTTCCTATGTAATATATGGGACAAAATATTTGTAGTGGAAAATGTACTTATCAAAATCCGGGGCTATCACACATTAGGGTGGACGTGGGTTAGGTGGGCTCCTAGACTTCACACGTCGAACTAAGAGTGACCTTTGTTAGGAGGACAAGAGGGAGGACCTGCAAAATAAAGGACTCTAACACTCAAGTAAGTACGTGAGTTAGGAGAGTAAGTGAGAATGTGTGAAAAGAGTACCAAGGAACCTAGTACTTATAGTGTGGAGAAGGAGCTGCGGGTCCTTATTGATAGGGGTTGTTACAATAATGTAACAACCCTTGCAAATAATTACCGACTTGTAGATAATAGTCAATAGATAAAGGTGATTTATAGATAATGTTACAGATAATATGTAGCTTAGAGATAATTGCTAATAGATAATTGTAACTTACAGATAGTGTGTAGCTTGTAGATAATTGAATACCTACCAAGAGATAAGGAGATTATAATATATTCAAATAATAAGAGGTTAGGGATAACCTGTCAGTTGAGAGCCCGACTGCTAAGGGTTTGACGTTCGTGCTCCTGTGACAGGACTGACATGGAGGATTAACATGTGTCTCGAAGTGCCACATAGCATGGCACGTGTATTTTGTGGATTCTGGACAGTACATAAGCCCTTTAAGCTCTGAGTCGGCTTGTAGGCAAAAAAGATTGTCCAGTGTTAAAGGACATTATCTGACATCGAGGGAGTTTGTCTAATGTCCAGGGTAATAGCCTTAACAAGTAGGAGGATGACGAGTTTGTCAAGCCCCCAAGCATGGACGAGTGTTGTCTGGTGCTGAGAGTGGTAACCTCAATAGGGGTGAGAGTTGCAGGTCTGTCAAGCTTGTTAAGCTCCTGAGCCTGGACAAATGTTGTCCAGGTTGCTTCTGTCAAGTTGTCCGAGGTGGGCATGCTTTTGGTTTTGCTAGTGAGGTCTATCGTGTCAGGTGAGGGAAGCCTCTGTGTTTAACAACTCTACCTTTTTCTGACTGTTGGAAAGCGCATTGAAGACAAGCGTTATGTTTTGTCTGTTGTAGCAGGCAAGTGTGACACACACATAGTACTCTTGCATACGTGTCACTTGTGGAGTAGGCATGTACTAAAGACATGGTGAGTAGGGTTGTGCCATGGTGCAAAAAATTAGGGCACCACTTCAACTCCCGCCAGTTATAGAAGAGTATATCTCCTCTTTAAATAGAGTGGACGTTAGATTCGTGACCATCGTCAATTCGAATTTCTGCCTTCTTTCTCTCAAAGTCTCTTTGCTTTCATGCTTGCTTCTTGTGATTCCCTTCCTTCTTCATTCATCTTCTTCAATCTTTAAGGTATTTCTTCTATGACAATGTCATCATTTCTGTTTGACTTTGCCATTGGCATGGGTGGTAGTGATTCCGAGGGTTCGATTTAGCAAGCCCTGGTGGATTGGGAGTTGATATCCATCGACAGTTCATTCTTAGAGGACACTCGCCATGGTGCCTCTAACAACGAATCCTCTTCCTTGGAGAGGTTGGGGTTTCACATCGTGCTGGTGGAGGCACTTCTCGCCTCTACAGGAGGGCGTAACCTTCTACTGCTTCCCAGGTCGGGGAACCTGTCACAATTATTGTGATTCTCCCCCCTTTTTCTTCTGCGGAGCAAGGAAGAGTGATGATGGGGATGTTAGGGCATCCCTCCGCGTGCGACGTAGCCATAGTGTTGGGTCGCCATCGTTTCTCCCTGTCATTGCTAGCTTTGAGTGGGTAAAGGACGATGTCCTGAAGTACAATTCCTCCATCACCTTTGCGGCGAGTGTCACAACACTGCAATGCCAAGTAAAATTTGTAAACCATGAGAACTTTTGCAAGATAGTCGTCCAGGCTTGCAGGAGTGACGAATTTCCTTTCCTGAGAGCTGCATCGGATAGTCCGCCCTTCTTTTTTATGTACAGATGTCTATTTGAGGTCTTGGGTCTCATTCTCCCCTTGAACGTATTCCAGTGTGCTCAGCTTGAGCACTTGAACATGGCCCTTTCTTAACTCCACCCCAATAGCTAGGCTATGGTGAGGACCTTTGAGATTGTGTGCCAGTGTTCTTGTATTTCTTCCAAATAAAGCTGACAGGCAAGATTGGTTGGGTCTCTTTGAATAATGTGTCCAAGAAGATGTTTGAGTTTCACTCAAACGTCTTTCACGATTTCAAGGACCGTTTCTTCAAGGTCCTAGCTACTGACATCGTGGCTGATGGTTTGCCATTGATGTTCAACCGAAACAAAGAGCCATGCTTCTCGTTCTACTAGCAGTCTAACCCCATCGGGTTCAAGTCTTTTGATGAAGATTTGTTGACCCTTGTGGAGGGGTCGATAAGACTATCTTGGAGTAGTTGCCAGCCTCGTTGGACGCGCGTGCCATTCTACTTCTCCCCTCAATGAGCGATGCCCTTGTTGCCTTGGACAATAAATGTTTTACCTTGTCTTCCTCGTTTGTGTTTGAACTGCATTGTGACCTAAATTGACATTCGTTGTGTTGTTGTTGCTTGTCTTGCAGGTATTATGGGTGACTTTGCTTGGAGGCCACTTGTGAAGCAGGTTTGACCTATTGGTGGGGTTGTGCCATCGTCCATTGTCACTCCTACTGCTGGAGAAAGGGGTCAACCTGCTGTTGAGGTTGGCCTTGTTGCTAGTGTTGTTGTCGTCGCCCCCGATACTCTTTCCTTTGTTTTGGCTAAGAGGAAGCGAGATGAGGCATTGGGGTATAAGGCTATAAGAAGTCGAGGGCCCCTTTGAGCCTTTATGCCTTGAGGCAAGTGGTAGGATTGACCCCTCCCCCGTCAATCGAAGTTTCTACTCCTGCTGTTGTTGTTGTTGTTGTTCCTATTATTGCTTTTGTTTCTTCTCCTCCACCTCCTTCTGTCACGCCTGTTAAGGAGAATGCTCTGGCTGCTGAAGTTCGTGCTCTGGCTACTTCAACAGACACAATCATGGCTACTATGTCCACCATTGTTGCACCTTTACTGAGTGCTAGTGTGACAACCACAAGTGCTCATGTGATGTCGCCTTTTCTTTCTTTGGCTCCACTGGTTCCTCCCTCTAGCATGTTGGCGTCGACGTCGACTTCCACCTCTTTCACCTCCATGTTTCCTTGGACCACATCTACGCCTCCAACAATGTTGATTCCCTGTGAGGTATGGGTTACAAACCTGAATAAAAGACCCTGGTTGGCTTTATGTCGGTCTTTGATAAAAATATGATTCGTTTAGCTAGGGTGTCGCATGCCACAAATTCTGCCAAGGTGTTTCTTCAGCAAAGTTTGGCAATTGTGGAGGAGAATGGACAACTGCACCAAGAGGATTTATGCAAAGTGGTGTCCTTGGAGGTGAAGGTCGCCAAATAGAGGGTTATTGCTCACACAGTCTAGAAAGTGGAGCACCCTAAGGTAGCTAGTGCCATCGTCGCCTTCGCTGAAGCTATGAAGTTGAACCACCAATCGTCTTCCAAGGTTGGCAGTGTTTTGGCCAAGTTACTGCGCACCGGGTTGGACGGTGATGAACTGTTCAAACACTGCAAGAACTTACATAAGGAGAAAAAGGACTTGGCTGGCATGGTGGAAGGAATTGCGGCGGAGAAGGATGAGCTTGCCAAGGTGGTGGCAGACCTCGAGGCTCAGCTGAAGGAGTCGGAGTCTAGGCTAAGGAGTCTGAGCTGCGAGCAACTATGGAGAGGAAGGCCAATAGGGAGCTTGAAGAGGAGCTGATAATGTACAAGGAGGCTATGGAGCATCATGAAAAGGACTTTCAAAAATCCGTTAGGCAAGCCGGGTTCTTCGCCAAGGACTTTGACTTGACTTTTTTTTACCCTTTCAATGACGTGAAGGACGATGTTTTGCTTAACGAGGAAGATATTGTTGTTGAGGAGGATGCTGATGATGCCAATGTTTAGGCAGCTTTTTGTTTATTTTCTTCTTTTGTTCATTATTGGATTTTGGCCGCATAGCAAAAGAGGGGCTCACCAAGGGTGAAAAATGGGTTTAACGAGCCTTAGACCAGGGACGCGTCTGTCTTGGGTTTTGGCGAGACTCACCAAGGGTGGACCTTAGGTTTTGCAAGCCCTTTGGAATACCAACCATGGAATTGTCTGTCCGGGGTTTTGGAAAGACTCACCAATGGTGAACCTTGAGTTTGACAAGCCTTTTGGAGAATCAACCTATAGGATTCACCAAGGGCAAACATTGGGTTTTGCGAGCCCTTTGGAGAAATGACTTGTAGGACTCACCAAGGGCAGACCTTGTGTTATGCGAGCCCTTTGGAGAAATGACATGTAAGACTCACCAAGGGCGGACCTTGGGTTTTGCAAGCCCTTTGGAGAATTGACCTGTGAGACTCACCAAGGGCGGACCTTGGGTTTTGCGAGCCCTTTGGAGAATCGAACTGTAGGACCCACCAAGGGGGGACTTTGGATTTTGTGAGCCCTGTGGAATCGAACCGTAGGACTCACCAAGGGGGGACCTTGGGTTTGACGAGTTGGTGGAGCTGTGACCATCAATGTACCCGTCTTGAAGACACAAGAAGATCATAAAAATGAAGGGATGTAGTTCTTGTAGTCTGTACACTTTGTTGTCTAGGCTTGTTGCGACCTTGAATGGGCCTTTCCAGTTAGGACCAAGCTTTCCTGCTCGGGGATCTTTTCTGGCTTCACCTCAGACTCGCCACATGAAGTTGCCGGGTTGAAAGGCTCATGGTTGAACCTTTGTATTGTATCTTCTTGCTGCTCGGAGCTTAGTAACTTCTTCCCTGATCCTGGCCATGTCTTGGACTTTGTCTGTTGTCTCGAGTTCTACCCTCATGTTTTCTTCATTTTGCTAATGCTGGAACAACAATCTCCTTGTCAATGGTTCCTCGACTTCAATGGGGATCATGGCGTCTGTGCCATATGTGAGTCGGTAAGGAGTTTCATTGGTCGTTGTTTGGGGTGAACAATGGTAGCCTAGAGTATACTAAGGAGTTCCTCTTTCCATATACCCTTAGACTTGTTGAGTCTAGTGCACAGGGCCCTAAGGATGACTCTATTGGCTGCCTCTTCCTGGCCATTGGTCTAGGGATGTTCAATAGAGGTGACGAGGTGCTTGATGCCTAGCCTCGTCAGGAAGGCTACATAGCTCTGAGATTTGAATTAGGTGTCCTTGTCGATGACAATGGCGTATGGGAGGCTATACCTGCATATGAGATGTTTCCATGTGAGCTAATGACTTTGTTAGCAACTAAGAAATATGGGAGTAGCGATACTCCAAGCCTAGGTTAGCTCAATATTGGTGGTGTGGCAATGGTCTTCTTGAAGACTAAGAAGGCTTATTTCCAGGTCTTTTCCCATAGGAATTGATGTAGCTCCATGTAGAGCTTGTAGGCCTTGGATCTTCTTCATCAATGGAGTCCTTTGCTTCTTGAAGATCAAATTTGGATTTCACTTGTAGGCCCATAGGAATTTCCAGGTCTATTCAAATTTCACTTGAATTTGAATTTGAATTTGTGGAGCCAAATTTGGAGCCAAAATTCCACTAATTATGATTAGTGAATTTCAGCTATGGTTCAGCCCACTAATCCAAGATCAAGTCCAAGGTTCTCCACTAAGTGTGCTTAGGTGTCATAAGTCGTGTAAAGCATAAAGGACATGCACAAAGTGTGACTATATGATGTGATAATGGGGTGTAGCAAGAAAATGCTCACCTCACCTCCCCCTTAGGCTGGTCAGAAATTTAATTGGATTGGACTTCTCCTAATTCAATTAAATTTCTCTCCCAACACATATATCAAATAGTGCACTTAATGCATGTGAAATTACAAAACTACCCGTAATACAAAAACTAGTCTAGGTACCCTAAAATACAAGGTCTGAAAAATCCTACATTACTAGGGTACCCTCCCTACACTATGGAGCCCTAAATACAAGGCCCAAAAATAATGAAACCCTAATCTAATATGTACAAAGATAAGTGGGCTCATACTTAGCCTGTGGGCCCAAAATCTACCCTAAGGCTCATGAGAACCCTAGGGTCTTCTCCTGTATCTCTGGCTCAATCTTCTTGAAGTCTTCTATCCAATGTCCTTGGGGGGGGGGGGTAAGGTTGCACCAGGAATGGCTCAATTTTCTTGAGCAATTTGTAGAACAACTTCACCTTTTCGGCTAGCTTGGGGAGGAACTTGGACAAGGATACTAGTCTACCATTCAACTTCTGGACTTCCAAGAGGTTAGTGGGACTATGCATCTCCGATATAGTTGTACAGTTGTCGAGGTTGGCTTCTATTCCCGATGTGTGATCATGAAGCCTAGGAACTTGCCTCCATCGACCCTGAAAGTACATATTTGTAGAGTTCTCTGAAGACTTCTTCCAGGTCTACCACGTGTTGGGCTATGCTTTGAGACTTGAAAACCATGTCATCGACATAAACATCAATGTTTCATCTGCTCTACTGTTTGAAAATTTGGTCCATCAATCTCGCGTATGTAGCGCGTCTTCGAGGTCAGAAAGCCCTTTTTAAGCCTGATTTGCACAGGAAAAAAAAGGAGAGGATATGACGACATGAAAGAGGTCTGAATTGACTACGAATTATGTGCAGAGAACAGAGGAAAAGCTGAGCAAGGAAGCAAAGGTCCTAACTTTTAGGTAGATTCTAGGTTTTAGAGTTATTTTATAGGTTCTTAGAGGTGGAGGAGACATCCCCACTGCTTTGTAATCTAGTATTTTCTCTAAAACCCTTCTCCTATTTGTGAAAGCTGCTCCCTTGTAATGGAGGGTTAAAATCCTTTGTTGGAAATTTCTACTGAGTACTTGATGTAAATATTTTTATTATCTATTTGAGGTTATTTTCATGTGTTCAATGTTTCAATCTAAGCTTATTTTATGCATTCTTGTGATTTGATCACCCATTGGTGTGTGCTGTTAGGAACTTTAGCATTGAAAAATGTACCGTTTCCTTGGAACTTGATAGAGCAGGGCTAGATAACTGTAGTGCTAGACATAGTGTGCAAGGTTCTAGTTTTTATTATATTGTGCTTATAATGTTGTTTAAATTAGGCTAAGTTCAACAAGAGACATCTGCGAACGAAGCTTAGTTTAAATTAGTCCAAACTCACGAGACATCGGTGTTGGTATTTTTGTCCTCGGCATAGAATACAGGAATAATTTCAAATAGAGAAAAACCCTAATTGTATCAAGTATCTCGGTGGAAGGACCCAACTCTTTTACTTATTTGTTTTCACACTCAATTGTTCACGTTTACTATTTCTTTGATTACAATAGAATATACCTTTGTTTTCAATTCATGATACTTATTTCTTTTTACAAACAACTGTATTTCGAATGATGCTTTTCCAAGTAAAATAGGTTCCCTGAGTTCGATACTCGAATCATTCCGTTTTAAATATTTACTTGACGATCCAGTGCACTTGCCGGTAGATTGGGCACCCAAACAAACAAGTAGTATTCCTAGGGGCGAAAACAAGTATTTTGGCGCCGTTGCCAGGGAATCTTCTTTTTATTTAGAAAAGTTTAGTTCAAATTGCAGGCGTTTATTTTTTTATTTTTTTATTCATTGTTTATTTTGTGAAGATTTAGTTACTGTATAATTCATTGTTCTTTGGAATTAGTTAACTGTTGTTTTGCTTGTTTTGCATGTAAAGAAGGTCTTTTGCAGGTGTTTTGATTCCCATAGACTTGGAAATTAATGCAACTTGTAGGAAAAGGAACACCGAAAGAAATAGGAAGTTTTTGCAGGACATTGAGGCAGCAACAATTCAAGAAGAACCTCTATCTTTTGAGGCATCTTCTAGTTTTCCAAAAAAAGGGAATCTCACACAGTATTAATTGAAGCCAATATCATGGTTGATGAGCCAAGACGAGTGACCCTGGAGGATTACTTAAGTACTTCTGTGCCGCAATTCTTCACAAGCATTGTACGGCCAGAGTTACAAGCTCAGAATATAATCTATCCACATTTATTAATTCAGTTGATTCAAAACAATTTGTTTCATGGTCTACCCAATGAAGACCCGTATGCATATCTAGCTACCTATATTGAGATATGCAATACTGTTAGAATAGCTGGTGTGCCTGAGGATGTTGTTAGATTGAGCTTGTTTTCATTTTCTTTGTCTGGAGAGGCGAAAAGGTGGCTTCATTCATTTAAAGGTAACAGTCTTAATACTTGGGATGAAATGGTTGAAAAATTCTTGAAGAAATACTTCCCAAAGTCTAAGACTGTTGAAGGAAAAGCTGCCATCTCATCATTTCATCAATTTCCAAACAAGTCCTTGAGTGAGGCTTTGGAAAAATTTCATGGGTTACTAAGAAAGACGCCTACTCATGGATTTTCCAAACCAATCCAGTTCAATATTTTCATTGACGGGTTAAGGTCACAATCCAAACAGCTTTTAGATGCTTCTACAGGGGGAAAAATAAAATTGAAAACCCCTGAAGAAGCCATGGAATTGATTGAAAATATGGCTACTAGTGACCATGCAATTTTAAGTGATAGAGCACACATCCCAACCAAAAGAAGCATGCTGGAGCTCACATCACAGGACGGATTGTTGGCACAGAACAAGTTGCTATCCAAGCAACTTGAAGCATTAACAGAAACATTGAGTAAGTTTCCAACCCAATTATATTCTGGACAACCTTCACCCTCTTCTGTTTTGCAGGTTGCAGGTTGTGTTATATGTGGTGGAGCACATGATTCTGGCTGTTGCATTCCCACAGAAGATACATCACATGAAGTGAACTATATGGGGAACCAGCCAAGACCAAACTTTAATGCAGGTGGGTATTTTGGATTTCAACATGGCCAACAATATAATCAATAACAGGGACAGTGGAGAACTCACCCTGGCAATCAGTTCAATAAAGACCAAGATGGACTATCTAGCAGGTCATAGCAACAAGGGCCTAGCCTTTATGACAGAACAACGAAGCTGGAAGAGACTCTTGCTCAGTTCATGCAAGTATCCATGTCCAATCAAAATAGCACATAGTCAGCCATCAAGAATCTAGAAGCCCAGGTGGGATAGTTGGCAAAACAATTGGCAGACCGATCGTCAAGCAGCTTTGGAGCCAACACAGAGAAGAATCCTAAGGAGGAGTGCAAGGCTGTTATGACTAGAAGCAAAATGGTGAGCATGAATGAAGGAGAGAAGAGGATAAGTGAAGAAAAACAACAGCTGGTGATTGAGCCAACAATTGACCCAGTGGTGGAACCTTTGAGTGAGACTGAGGAAGAAGTGGAAGTAGAAGATGATCAACAGAAGGAGATACCAATAATTGTGAGTGAAAAAGAAATAAGTGAGAAGGAAAAGAAGGAAAAAGAAAAAGAAAATAAAAATGAAAAAAAATGAGAAAAATGAAAAAGAAAAAGAAAGAAAAGAAGAGAAGAGAAAAAGCAAGAGTGAGTGTGCTAGAGAGAAAAAGAAAGAAGCATCTTCAGCTGAAGGGAGAGAAGTACCATATCCTTTGGTACCTTCTAGGAAAGACAAAGAAAGACATCTAGTTAGATTTCTGGATATTTTCAAGAAGCTAGAAATTACCATGCCCTTTGGAGAAGCTCTACAACAGATGCGGCTCTATGCTAAATTTCTGAAAGACATGCTAACTAGGAAGAACAAGTACATTCATAGTGACACCATAGTTGTGGAGGGAAACTGCAGTGCCGTAATTCAACGTATCCTTCCACCAAAACATAAAGATCCAAGCAGTGTCACTATACCGTGTTCTATAGGTGAAGTTTCCGTCGGCAAAGCTCTTATTTATTTGGGAGCCAGTATTAATTTGATGTCGCTTTCCATGTGCCTAAGACTTGGAGAGTTGGAGATAATGGCTACTAGGATGACTTTATAGTTAGCAGATCGCTCCATCACCAAACCTTATGGAGTGATTGAGGATGTTTTGGTTCGGGTCAAGCATCTTATCTTTCCTGCTGACTTCGTTATAATGGACATTTAGGAAGATGCAGATATTCCCTTAATTTTGGGACATCCATTTATGTCTACTGCAAGTTGTTTAGTGGACATGGGGAAGAAAAAGTTAGAAATGGGTATTGAAGACCAACAAATCAACTTTGATCTATTTAATGAAGAAAGAAAATTGTTGGACCAGAATGTTTGTTTACAGGTGAAGGAGTTTGATGAGAAGGTTCTGAAGGAGAGAACCAAGATTGATCCAGGATAACAAAGAACTATGCATCAAGCTAATGACGTTAAACGAGCGCTTACTGGGAGGCAACCCAACCCTTTTTAAATTTGTTTTTCTTTCATTTAGTTAAGTTGAGTGCTTGTGATTGTATGAATTCAGCATGTTTAGTATTGAAAAATGGGTGAAAAAGCTTTTGTGAAGTTGTGGACAGAAAAATAACTTAAAATTTTTTTTGTTGTCCACTCGCTAAGCGCACCACTCGTGCTAAGCGCCATTTTCTTCACGCACTAAGCGCATTGACCCCTGATCATTGGCTGAATGTTCTCACTAAGCGCATCTGATGCGCTAAGCCCAAAAGCTTCTCTAGAATTTAAGTTTTGGAATTGGGCTAAGCGCACAGACTCGCTAAGCGCAAAAACCTCTCTAGAATTTAATTTTTTCAAATTGCGCTAAGCGAGCCTATTCGCGCTAAGTGCAACTGATTGAGGCTGTACCCGAATCAAATAAACATTAAAAATGCAGTATCTAGGAAGTGATCCTAGGTCGTCTCCCAACGAGCAATGGTCAACCAAACGTTCATAACAGATAGTAATAAAACAGTAACGAATTGGGGGGGGTTTGTTTGTTTTTGTAAATTAAACCGTAAGCAAATTCGAATTAAAGAAATAACAAAATTAAAACATGTTGTTCCCCCTTGATTCACAAGCAAGTCTCTTATCCTAGGTTACGAGGATTTATCCCTAATCAGTTCAACCACTTAATCCAACCTGAATTAATTTACTAAGTGAAAATTAACATAAGGTTGTCATTATGTGATTAAGCAACACATACACCAATTAATCATGAACAAAATTGATCATTAAGCATGAACGTAAATTAAGCGCAAAGACAATTAATCAAGCACTAAGCATGCATGGATTAATAGCAACAAATACAGAGCAATTGGTGAAGAGAAAAAACTAATCAGAATTCAATAGTAATAACAAAACCTCAAAGAGAGTTGTGCTTGATCCTCAAGGGAAAACAACGCTGGAGACTTAGCCTTCCATTAATCAGTAGAAAACGAAATTGTAATTGGAAGCAGAAAGCGAAATTATAGATTGAAGCAGAAATGAAATTGCAGAAAATGAATTTTATTCTACATGAACAGTTCGCATGAACAACAATAAAAACTGGAATTGCAAAACCTAAAATTATTCTCCGCTCCAAAAAAACTCTCCAAACTCTAAACCAAAACCCTGGTGATGTTATAAAGGTTCTCAGCCCCAAAGCTTACAAATCTGTTTTAAATCCAAGCTCATAAACGAAATAAAATAAAATCTGGACAAGATAAGATAAGATTGGATGAAATAAAATCTGGACGAAATAAAATCTAGATGAAATAAAATCTGGATAAGATAAGATTTGATAAAATAGAATTGTCTGCTCTCTTCAAGTCCAAGCTCAATTCTGGATTCAAACCCAATTGCTTATAATTCTCCTAAAATTAAATTAAAAACACAAAATTAGTCAAGTAGGCCCAAATGATAAAACTGCATAATTAATTTGACAATTAAGGCTAATTATTAATTAAAATGGTGACAAAAAGGGTTAAGAAATAGGAGAAAATAATGACACATCAAATCCCCCCACACTTAGCATTTTGCAGTCCTGGGAAAAATTAAAAAAACAAAGCAAGGAACAAATCCAGAGACATTAAAGAGAAACAAACAAACACAAAAACAATTACATATTTCTTAATGAATCTCAAGGAATGAAAGGAATAGGCAACATCCAACATGTAGAGAGTTAAAGAATCAAGACAGTCATGCAAATCATCCAAACATCTTAAAAATGGCAAGATAGTCAATCAGCTCAAGAATGAAAAGTGATAAAGCCTCATAAGATATGCACTCTATCTCTCAAGTGTCTAGGCTACTGTTTACTCTCAGAGCACCCATGAAAACAAACACCACATAGACTTGACAAGACTCTAAAATTGACAACCAAACTCGCCACACATACACATGAGGATCAAAAGGTCTTTTAAGGTTGTAATGGGGCCAAGGACAAGGTAGAGGAAAGTATGGGATAAGTAGCTAAAACCCAAAGGAATAGAGGAGCAATGGGGAATAAGTGAAAACTAAGTAAAAGTAGTAAACCCAAAACCAAAATTAAGAATTAAGCATAAAAAGTAAACCCAAAACAAAATCAACAAAGTCCTCAAACCAATCCAAGTCTTCAAGCCAAGACCTCATTTATTCAACTTCATTCTTTTTCTGTTTTTTTTTCGTTTTTTTCATTTTTTTTTTAAACATGAACAGTAGCATTTGAAAGCATTTGAAAAATAAAGCAACAATTAGGCAATATATGTATATACATCAAGCATGGCCAAAATACATCATCTAATGAAACATACTCCCCCCCCCCCCCCATACACTTATTCCCAAAATAATTCCAAAGCTCCAAAATTCCTTAAGGGTAGGGTGAGATAATGGTTTTTCACTTAAGGTTTGTAATGAACTTCAAAACAAAGAAAGGGGAACATAGGCTCAAAGGGGCTATCAAAGGAATTAATTCAAGGTAGGCTCATTTGGCTAGAGGCTTATAAGAACAAAATGCCTAAATCATCTCCCAACATGCATGTGAAGCAAGAAGTATCAACAAGAGTCAAGTCAAGGCTATTATGCAAGCAATCAATGAGGGAAAACACACTAAATAAAATAGATGATGATGGCTCAAATTCTCACCAAGGGTAAATCTATTACTTTCAATTCGAACTTTCAAGACTAACTTGACATGTAGAGAAAAATAAGGATTTCAATTCACAAAATGCCAAGAAACTCCTATTTCAAAAACAATTACCTATTACCTGTACATAACCCAAAATTCAAAGAGAAACATGCAATGTTGTACACAAAACATAAAACCAAAATAACAAAATTAACCTAGAAAAACCTAATAAAATTAACCTAGAAAATCTCCCCCCCCCCACACTTAAACAACACATTGTCCTCAATGTAACACAATCATAAGATCAAGAGCAATCAAAACAATCAATAAAATTGGACAAGTGCAATAAAAGTAAAGAAGGAGGCAAAAAAAGAAAACTCCCTAAGTCATGGCAGAAGAGAAGTAGGGTGAAGTAAGGAGGTCTCCTCCACCACTACATCTACCAAGGAAGGATTTGTGAGGAATGGTTTCAATCAGTGTTCGTTGACCTTGAAGCTCTTATCTGTGGATTCAATTTTGATCTCAATTGTACCATAAGGAAAAACATTAGTCACCACAAAAGGACCAATCCACTTTGATCTCAACTTACCACTCATGAGTCCGAGCCTAGAGTTATACAATAAGACTTTCTGTCCAACCACGAAGTCCTTCTTAGCTATCAAACTATCATGGAACTTCTTGGTCTTCTCCTTGTAGAATTCGGAATTCTCATAGGCTTCTAAACGGATCTCATCTAGCTCACTTAGTTGCAACTTCCTTTCCTCTCCAGCCTGATCAATAGAGAAGTTGCAGGTCTTTATAGCCCAGTAGGTTTTGTGCTCTATCTCTACAAGAAGATGACATGTCTTGCCAAAGGCAACCCGATAAGGAGACATTCCTATGGGTGCTTTATAGGCAGTCCTATGCGCCCAAAGAGCATCATCCAGCCTGGTGCTCCAATCCTTTGTTTGGCTGCACAATCTTCTCCAAGATCCTTTTTATCTCCCTGTTTGAAATCTCAGTATGCCCATTAGTTTGGGGGTGGTAAGGTGTGGAAATTTTGTGCACGACCCCATACTTTTTGAGCAAGGCATACATGGATCTGCTACAAAAATGGGTGCCTTGATCACAAACGATGGCTCTAGGGACTCCAAACTTGCAAAACAGATTAGATCTAACAAAATCCACAACAACCTTAGCATCGTTAGTCCTGGTGGGTTTGGCTTCCACCCATAAAATCTATACCCCAGACAAAAACCCATGTGAAATATGTATTATCATCTACAATTGTGAGAAAAAAATTGTGACCATGCATTGATGGGGTGGAGTATGGTCCCCATATATCCATATGCAAAAGAGAAAAAGGTCGTGGAGCATGTGAGTGACTTAGTGGAAATGGAAGCTTTCGTTGCTTTGCATAATGACAGGAATTACAAATGAAGTTTTCATCTATGGTCAAACATGGATATATCTTCTGCAAAGTGTGTAAACGAGCATTCGATAAATGGCCAAGGCAAAAATGCCAAAGGTCAATAGGTAAAACATTACAATTAGGATGCATTACAGAAGAATGTATGTAATGAGAATTGAAATTCTAAGGAACCAGTTGGTATAGACCACTTTTCACATCAACTGAACCAATCTTCATCTTGGTTTTGGCATCTTGTATAAGGTAGGAGTCAGCTGTGAATATAATTTGATAGGGAGCATTCGAGACTAATTTAGACAGAGAAATAAGATTGAATGTGAATGAAGGAACATATAGAACATCAATAAGATAAAAGGTGGAAGTGAAGTGAACTGTGACTGTATGAGTGGCTGTAACTTGATGTCCATTAGGAAGGTTAACAATAATAGGAGCAATTGCATGATATGAAGTAAAAAAATTGCAGTGAATAGGAAACATGGTCTGTGGCTCCTGAATCAAGGATCCATGGAGTTGTGTTGAATGTGTGTATTGTGCAGATTATGGATCGAATGCTACCTGAAGAGTGTGATGTGGGTGCAAAAGAGGAAATCAAACCGATTTGATTAATGTGTGCTGAATTTGATGCTGAGGTAGCATTAGATGGTTGTTGAATCAAGGCCAATAAAGCTTGGTATTGTTGAGGAGTAAACCAAATTTCTGAACTCTCAGAACTGGTATATGTTTCCTTTTCAGCAGCTTTTCCTTCAGTGATTGATACACTGTTAGCAGAGGAGGATTTGGCATTAAAGAAGCGATGACCAGGAGGATAGCCATGCTTTCTATAGCAAACTTCAATTGTATGACCTGTCTTCCCACAATGTGAACAAATTTTACCACGAGTTGAGGCACCTTTGTTGTTCTTAGTGTCAGAATTGTTGGGGAATCCGTGCTTGCGATAACAATTACTCTCAATGTGACTAGTGTGACCACAAAAATTACAAACAGAAGCAGTGTTAGCAGTGGCATTAACAACATTTATAGAAGCCTATTTTGTCTCTGCATGAAAAATGTCAGGAATAGAATACTGTCGTTCCTGTTGTGCTACATGTGAAAAGATTTTGTTAATTGAAGGTAACGGATCCATCAATAAGACATGAGATCGAACATTAGCATACTGATCGTTTAATCCACAAAGAAACTGCATAGCTTGATCTTCCAATTTTCTTTGAGCAAGAATTGAAGACACTTTGCAAGTACATTTCACAACATATACACAAACAGAATCTGACCTAAAGTTTTCTAGTTCATCCCAAATAACACGAAGTTGAGTAAAATAATCGGTGACGGATAGATCACCTTGTTTTATTGAAGAGGCTTCAAGCTGTGCATAAGCCAGGATGCTCTGCCTGATCGACGAAGAAACAAAATGCACGAGCTAGGAGACCACCATGTTATTACAGCACTTCCAAGCTCCGTAAAAACGATCAGATGCTAATGGCCGTGGGGCACTTCCATCAATGAACTCTACTTTATTCTTGGCGCTGAGAGTAGTGATCATAGATCTGCTCCAGGAATGGTAATTTGTTGAATCAAGTGAAGGGGATACCAAGAACATTGTAGGATTTTCATTGGGATGAAGATATAGAAAACTGTGGACATTAAGAGAAGGATCGGTTTCATTACTCATGACAGTAGAAGTAGGTAAGAGTGATGGGGAAAAAGAAGATTGTTAGGCTTTGGATACCATAACAAATAATAGATAGAATATGGCAGGGTGATACATAATGCAAGCACAAAACATGCTGCCTTGTCGATTCAAATAACAAATAATCAATGTATATATATACAAGGGGAGATGAGAGAGAAAGCAAATAACAGAAAAGCAATACAACACAGGAAGCGTGAACCCAACACTAATTCAAAACTAATCCCAAAACTAATTCAAAACTAATTATTGTTAAGAGTCTTGTATTTGTGATTATTGATAAGATTTCCAACGAACTTATTTAGGTACTTTCTTGAACTTTGTGCCTATAGGACTTCTCTTGCATATATTTAATTTTTATGTACTACTAATAGATGCATAATACAGTTTATGTTTATCCTTTGCTTATATTGATCTCCTTATCCTTTTGAGTTTGCAGTACTTGGAATGCAAGGCAGATAAGAAGCCATCACAGCTAGTACATATCTTTATTAATATTTAACAATCTCTCGAAAAAAAAATTATAATGTGAGATACACGTTGATAATTAATGATGTGATTTGTGCAGTAAAAGAGTATTTTATCATACCCAAAACATCATTTTGACCCTAATGTAGATATTTCATGACTTGTGCTTGCGTTGATTATTTGGGAGCTGCCCTTCCTTGTCTTTCTGTTTTGAAAGACTTCTCTTTGATTCCCCTGCATGGAAAGATGAAGCAAGTATAGTTTTGGTTATTTTATTCTAGTTTCCTCCATATGTATCTTGCTTTTAGACCATACCATTCCTTATATTTATAGTGACTAATACCATTCCTTATATTTGCTAAGTGTTCTTCGTTTCTCCATAGGCTAAACCACCATCAATACTTAAAATTTTGGGTGGACGTTATCCATGTAATCACACTATAAATAAGAGATGAAGTGAATCCTAGCACACAATTTCTACAACACAATATGTTTCAACAAGTTAAAAGTGCTTTGACATGTGTTTTTTTCTTCTATGTACCTTTAGGATTTATAGAAAATGAAAACATAGCATGCATCTAAATAGTTATACCAATCTCCAAATCCAATGTGTGATTACTAAAATTTCCTGTCATATCTTTTATCTATTTTGAGCTTCACATTCTATCTTGTATAAATGCACAATGAAAATATGTTGGACAGTTGATGAAAGATATAGTTACATGAAAACATGGTTATTAATTGCACACAATAGTGCCACAATTGCCGCGCATCATTTTGTGGAGCACCTCATACCCCAAATCATACCAATTAGCAGTTATAGTATTATTAGTGACCTTGATTCGTAACAAGGGGGTTAAAGAACCGTCTTTGCCACCTGATTGTATGTTGTTCATCCAATCTTTTCGAGATAATTCTGTAATTTGCTCACAACTCTTTTATTCAACACAAGCTGTCTAACCCACAACTCTCTTATGTGTTTCTAACCAAACCTGAGTGCTCCAGCAACCTTTTAGGCCAACCAACTAGCCTCTTTTGCTCTGTTTTTTTCTTTCCTTTATTAGCATGTCTATTTGTTTTCCTCGATTTTTTATTCCTATGTTGTGTTCAGATAAACAATTCAAAGTTGCATGTAACTTGGGAGGTTTCATTATTGACTGGGTAACTTAGGACTATGTTTATTTACTATTAACTAAGAATGTCCTTAATTTTGAGAATTTTTATAAGCATTTTTTAGTGTATAGTTTAAATTATTTTATTTGTATTAATAAACTTCATTATAGTGGCTAACCTACTAACCATTATCTCGCTATAGTGGTTTTTTTTTTGGGAAAAATGTAAATTATATTAAATCCAAAATGATACAACAATAAACGGGGTATACTCCGCAGCTAGAGAAAATCAAAAGCTTCCCTAATACAAGAAGACCTATATCAAGATGCTAAAACAAATGCAACAGGTGCGCTTGTCTATACATAAGAAACTTAATCTTGCTAATAACCTCTATTACAGAAAATTGATAATCTTCAAAAATCAGCTTGTTCCTAGACAACCAGATGCAGTAGATTGTAATTGCTATAGCCAAACAACGAAATTTTCCTTGAACACCTGATGTGGATCTGTCCCTAATTAAAGAGTCAATAATGCACTACAAAGAAGTGAAACGCCTGCAGAAAGGAGCCAAATCACGAATGTGAGCCCAAACTTGAAGAGATTTCTTACAAGAAAAGAACAAATGAGCATTTGACTCAGCCTCATTTGAACATAAAGGGCAGAGAGAACCCTTGTTCAAAAAAACAGTTTTGTCAAGAATAAATAGCCAATTCCTTTTAGTAAGCTATAGAATGAAAGACATATTAAGGGAAATTGTTGGATTCCATAGTGGTTTTGACATTGGCCATTGTGCACCGCTGTCCTGTAACTCTCTTCGTAAATATAATGAACACAATACAAATTCATTGATAAATATATTTAGTTATTCAAACTTAGAGTCGTTAGTTTGTGGTGTAAAAGGGAATAAGCTCAAATTAATATAATTATAGATAAAGTCAATTATTTACTTTGATTACCGTAAATTTAAGAATGGCGTAAGGACATGTTTGGTTTTCAAACTTAGAGTTGTTTTTTTTATATATATAGACAAAAAAAGGCTTTTTATGTGTAAACCGTAAAGTTTGCAACTGCTTAATAATAAGGAAATTGAACAATTTCCCCCAGATATTGACATTATATATATTGGTGGTATAATTCACAGGGATCTCAAATCAGAAACCTGCTGTTGGGGGAAGATTTGTGCGTAAAAGTAGCAGATTTTGGGATCGTAGACAGGATTGATGCCATTTGACAACATGACACCAGAGCAAGAGCATATGTTGTGACTCACAAGGTATTGTATTAATTGCTTTCAAGTCATCAGAGTTTAATTGTTGTGTATTATTAATGTAAAAAAATTTATACTATCTTTAATTAGAAATTATTATTAATATAACTTTTAAGATAATTAAAAAGTTTTCAAATGTAAATGTAAATTAATTTACATAGTTTGATTTTTCATTCTATTATTTTCTTGTTTTCATTTTTGAATATTTGGATAAGGAGTAAAAATAATTAAGATATTAAAAAATTCTCCTTATTTTATTTATATATATATATATATAATTGTGTACAAATATAAATTCTCTATTAAAAAAATTACAAGATTATTACCAATTACATTAGTAAGAAAAACATCACTTAGATGTGACAATATAGTGTAAAGTTAATTGGTCAACTAGCTTTCTAATACAGAGAAAAGGAATAGAATCGAAGAATAGAAGTAAAAGAGAAATATATTAAGAAAATAGTTTTGAAAGAAGAAAGGAAATAGAGAAATTTCTCTTATATTAGATGAGTAGAAACATGTAAATAAATTCTTTTAAAAAGTTTTTTTATACTAATTAAAAAATTTGGGATTGATTAACAAAAGATGCCAAATATTGTTATAGTCTTTATGTAGGGATATTCAAGCATAAGAATTTACACAACCTTACTTCTCCTACTTACTACTTGTGTGTATTATGCTTAAGTATGTTAATTAATTTTTTACATATTTTTTAATTGAATAATAATCTTTTGTTAATTTCATGACATCTATAAAAGGCATGTTAACTTAGTTTTTATGTATCCCCTTCTTTGACTTGTATGTATCTTCTGGGTATAATTTTATTTTGATGATTATAATGTGTTTATCACTGCTATTAGCTTAACAATGTCATCTCGATTCAATTTTTTAATTTTTTATTTTATTTTTAAAAAAAAAATTCATTCTAAGATAATTCTATGAAAAATATTCTTAGAATTCTCAAAATATTTTATCTTTTTATAAAAAAAAAATACATTATAAGACAACTTTCTGAAAAACCGTCTCAGAAGAATTCTTTTCTAAGACGATTTTTCAGAAAATCATGTTAAAAGATTATTTTTTTCTAAGACGATTTTTATAAAACCGTTGTAAAAAATGAAAATTTTCTATGATGTTACTTATGACGACGGTTAATAACCGTCATTGAATGTGTCTTTTAACCGATGTAAAAAATATTTTTTCTAGTAGTAATGTATTCACTTAATTTCTATCATTTAGTCTAACTTTAATTATTAACTAGAATAACTCAATTGATTCATACTTCAACTCATGTACGCATAATTGGATAAAGTGAAGCATTTCAAGATGTCAAGCATGCATCAAAATGTCAACACTTCATGTCAATATAAACTACCATTTAAGGGGTAATTGTTCCAAACCCGGCTTAGCTTAAGTCCAGACCAAGCCTTTGTTAATTATTAGTCTAGACTAGTTACTCCAATAGGTTTGTGTCAATTTTTTTATCAGCAAAACAAAGGTTAATTATTAGTTTTATTAATTTTTATTAACATGGAAATCAAACCCATGACTTTTTTCAATTGCTACCTAGAATAGCTATTAGTAAATATTAATTATTAATTTTATTAATTTTTATTAACATGGAATCAAACCCATGACTTTTTTTCAGTTGCTAGCTAGAATAGCTAGTATAAGACAAAAATCCTCCCTAATAAGTTGAGAATAATTCAAAGGTCCTTTATTCTCTTGCTAGAAGATATCCACTTTATCATATAGAAAATTATGATGTTATCCTAATAAACCTAATCATATCGATAACAAAGAAGGCCTATAAAAGGAAGGAGACCTCACATATCATTAACGACCTTATGCTTCAAAAGACGCAATTTATCGAAGACTAGCTCCAAAGCTTATGATCGAGAAGCACGTGTTGCATAGCTTAGGCCAAACGGTACAACATGCAAACAAAATATTACCTTAATTGTCTCAATTTTTTACATATAATACAATTATATAACATGTAAATAAAAAATTGTCTTAGTTGCTTTGATTATTTTAATTACCTTTAATATCATTCTAGAAGCTATAAATATGTTAATTAGAAGAAAAAAACTAAAATCCCACAATTTAAAGTTTGGAGGAAAAAGAAATATTGCGGGAGAGACATCTGGCACGTGATTTGCTTCTAAAAACTTTGTTTTAGTTTATGACATAACTCATGCATAAATAATATGTAAATAAAAAATTGACTTAACAGATTTGGGAGATTATAAAAATATCATATAATTAATTTTTGAAGGAAAGAAGGATGTTAACACACTTTTTATGAGTGAAATTTCAGTAATTTATTTAACTACCGTACGGTCTTAGTTTTAGTTTTTTTAAGATCAACAAAAAAAAAAGTATATTAATAGGATTATCAGAAGTACCAATTAGTTACAAGGATTCTATCATATCCAGTCAATTACCAGGTGAGTTAATATTTATGTCCGAAAATAAGGGATAAATAACAGCTAACCCAGATATTAACAAGTGACCGGAACAATGACTAGAGTTGCAACAGATCCTTACACATTAATTAACTCGAGACCAATACCTCACCCAACTCTCCACTGAGCGCCCCACCTATCTTGATCAAATGATTGATGATGAATAAAATAAGCTTCAGTTCTTTGGGTTAATTATGGAATTAATTTTTGGTTGAAGACTTGATCAAACTTAAAAAAAATTATCTCTTTTATTTTGTGGAAATCAATTAAGCTACACTTATTAGGTAAATTTAGGTAATTTAGGTAATTTAGGTCATTTTTAATAAACTAGTATGAAAATTAGCATTTTATTTTTATTTTAAGATATGTAAATTTATATTGTTTAAGGTAAATATGAAATATCATTTATTAGTATGTAAATTTATTAATTATTTATTTTAATATTTATTATTATAAAAAGGACTACAAATTTTAATAATATTAGTAAAATTAAGTTGGGCGATGTTTATTTTCATGTTAATATTAGTAAAATTAAGTATGATATTGTATATATAAATCAAACTCAAATGATAAATATAAATGTTGTAAAGAAAATATTAATGATTTTTACAAATATGATTTAATATTATGTAAACTAAATCGTTATTAAAGATGACATGACATAAGGTGATCTTCAATAGTAATCTTTCATTATCATTTTCATCACATTAGATGAAAATACACCCCTTATCAGTCTTATACGTGCACCAATACTTCCTTCCGTGAGTATTATAGAGTAAATTGTTATTTTATAAATATTTGCAAATATATGAACCATATCTATAAATATTTCTTAAAATAAAATTTTAAAACAAAAGATTTAAATTAAGAATTAACAGGTTAATATTGTAGTGATATTAAGAAAAAAATATTCACTTATAGTAAACACTGAGCATCCAAAAATATTTTTTTAGAGAAAATTATTGCTAACTACTTGAATTAATTAATAAATTTTTTTAATATCATATTAAATAATTTTAGTTATTAAAAATAGACTTGTTTTTTAATAAAATAAATATTTATATTTCACTTTTTTCTTTTTATTTCTATAAATAATAATAATGATGATTTTGATTATAAGTTTATAAAGATCATAATTTAAAATTATATAATATATTTTATTAAATGTTTTGAACCATTTTTTTCATCACAATTAACTATCATTTCAACGGTATTTAGCAAAATAATTGTTGTTTATACAAATAAAATTTGTCATGTTTAAAAGTATTTTTATAAAAACAAAATAATAATATATGAATAATTTAATGAAAATCTTATAAAAAATATAAGAGAAAATTACTATGATACTTTTTGTGTTTTGCTTCAATTACACATGTACTTTCTTTCTTCTTCTTTTTTCAATCTAAAAAAAAAATCCCTAACTTCTTCGTCTCCATTATAGTGATATTTCCTCCTTGAAGCAGTGTTAACTCTTTTTGTATATTTTGGTCACATGATAGGAATGTGTTATTAATATATAATTTTTCTTGTTATTGTACATTTTTATTATTTAGTGTCGAATATTGAAATTTAATATTCTTTCTTGACTTAATTATGAATAATACAACGCATAATTAATCATCAGTGAAAATAACTTTTAAAAAATAAAATTGAGCTCCAAAAGAAAAAAATAACTTCATTGGTTTTTATTACTTCAATTAAAATATATATTGTTAATAATTATCATAATAAATTAAAATCACAATATATATCAATCATAATTATGATAATTAATATAATCATGTATTTTTATAAATAAAAATATTTTTTAGTAACATTTAGTAATTACATATAATAAAAAATAAATTATACATAATAATTACATGTTTACCTTAACGTTTTATTTTAAAACTATTTTAATTAATGCTAAAAAAAATCATTCAAATATATTTAATAATTGCCTTAATTGTATATAATTTGTTATTATATTAATTACTTTCACTATATAATATAAAAAGATCTAATTAACTTTGTTTAAAATAATTTTGTGTGACAAAAATGTTTTCTATTATTTTATAAGATAATTTATAAAATAAAAATCAAAACCAAAAAAATAAAAATAATTTTTTCATTATAAAGTAAAATTTATTAAAAAAACTAATGTCTTTTCATATAAAAATATAAATATTCACAAAAAATATAAATAATATAAATAAATCATCAAATAGTTACTTACTTTATTTTAATAAGATACATATGCATAAAGAAAATAATTAAAATCACACCCATCAACTACATAAATTCTCATTAATTAACCCCTTAAATGATAATTTAATGTTAATATTTTTCTATATTTTGTAATACTTAATTTATTTTAAATTAAAATTTATCGTAAATAACAAATATTGACAAATATTAGTTTTTTTTATACTTTTTTTTCAAATACTATTTTTTATTTTTTATTTATGAATTGTTATTTTGACTTTATTTATATGGGGTTATTGATGTTTTTATATTTATTTATATAAAATTTATAATTTAAGTGATATTTTTTGTACAAATTAATATGAGTAAAATTTAATTTATATTAACATAGATCAGGGGATTTACAAACTCTTGCGATTATTCATCTAATATGTTTGCATAATTTCAGGAAGCTTTTTGTTCAAACTTTAATTTCTTCTTATAGCTATGTGATACTCTATGTTATAACTTTCTCTTAGTAAAGAACACATGCATGTTGATATTCTTCCTTTTCGAATAACATGTTCTTGATAATCAATTTATGATTGAAAAAAAAAGGTCAATAAAAAAATTTCTATCAATTTTCAGTGTAAGAAAGAAAAAAAAATAGTGTAAAGAAAAAATCATTTTTAAATGAAGAAAGACATAAATAAGAAAATAAAAAAGTATCAATTTTCACGAAAAAATTAATGACAAAAAATGGTTAACTGTTAAGTAGTATATGTTGAGTTTTTACCATGCTTCTCTTTTTTTGAGAAAAAAGAGTATAAAACCTCATCATATTACTTGTGTTAATAAGAGTGTTGGTCATAAAAAAAAGTTGAGCCAACAATGAAACAATGTATTAAATATTTAAGTTTATGAAATTGTCAATTTATAATAATAAACATATTAAAATAGATAAAATAATCATCATTTGATAATATTTCTCACTCTAGAAACCCAATTAGTAAGCAAACATGAAACTTAACAAAGGTTAAAAGAAATGATTACATAATTAGAATTCATTGGAAATAATTAAAATTGAATATTCATTAGTTGGATTACATGTAATTAACCTATAACATAATACAAATACTGTTCAACTACTTATTTTTGCATTAATTAATTAGAATATGTTTTTCAAAATAATTAATTTTAATTTTACGGAATTATAACAAATCTGAACATTATAACAAAACCTTTTCACCGCTTAACTATTCAAATTTGCATTTATTTATATTATTTTTCAAATTGCATTAATTTTCAGATTTTTTTTTTTGCTGAGTTTAAAAATTTCAACATCAAATTTCATATTAACAAAACACAAACATTTTTTTTATTGCAAAAGTAATTATTTTTAATTTATACATGAAAAATATATTAAAATTTTTCTGTTTGTAAATTTAATTATAAAAAATTGTTCTTTAAAAATATGCTAAAAACACTTTTTTATAAACATATTTTTAATAACCAATAAATGTTTTATAAAAAAACAAAATTAATTGATAAACATATTTTTAAATACAGTTTAAATTATAAAAAATGATTTAATGAAATAAAAATTTTAATGACCAATAAATATTTTAATGCATTTTTTAAGACTTTAATATGTTTTTTATATTTGAAAATATAGGTCATTTTCAAGATATACCTAAAATTCACTTTTGGTCATCTACATACTTGGAATTTTTTTATGTTTCAATGTAGTATTTAGTGTTTGTCGTTAGTCTCGTTCTGTTAAGTTATGACATGATAGATAAAATGTCACGTCATTAAGTCTAATCACTTACACTTGAGTGCCATATCATTCTCCCTCCTCTCCTTCTTCCTTTTCTCCCCCCGCCTACCTCCCATGTGTCGCCCTCACTCTCCACTGTGGTTGCCACCGCCATCGTCACTAACAACATCTCCCCCTCTTCCTCCTCCTCCTCCTTCACAATCCAACCCCTAATCCACCCCTAGCCCCATCGCCTCACCCCATTCATTTTCTTCATCCTTCCACCACCAACCAAGCCGGTTCATCTTCTTCATCCTTCCATCGCCACCCCTCCCTTGCACACAATCACGACCCCACCATGACCCTCTACTATACCAAGTCGGTGTGCGTGTGACAGCCACCACCAACCTAGTCACGGCGCACGACAACCCTCACCAGAAGAGTCTCCTCATCCTCGTCCTCTTCCATGACGAGCGTCCACATGATAGCCCTAGATGGCCTGGTGAACGTGAAATCCTTCTTCACGATCGTCATCTTCATGGGCCTCCCCCTCACCACTCCAGGCCAGTGCAGCCTCAAGAACCACTCCTTTTGCGATGCCAACGTTGACGTTGCCAAGAAGCTCCTCATCTTCGAAGTGGTGTCATTTGGCTTTTTCCTCTTCTCATCGCTGGTGGTGTAGGGGTTGAAGCTGGCGCTAAACCTGCTCAACAACAAAAAGATGATGGGGTGAGATGGTGAGAAGATGGTGGGGTTTGTGGTGGAGGAAAAAAAGGAAGAGAAGGGGAAGAAAAGGAAAAGGAAGGAGAAGAGGGCGAGGCATAATGATGTGGCATTGATGTGTTAGTGATTAGGCATTGATGACGTGACACTCCGTCTATCACGTGATTACTTAACAGAATGAGATTAACAATAGATAATATATTGAAACATAAAAAAATGTGAAATACATAGATGACCAAAAGTGAATTTTAGATAATAATTTGAAAATGACTTATTTTTCATATATGATAAACATATTTAAGCCTTTTTAATAACCAATATATATTTTAATCTTGAAATCAATTTATATTATTTATGAATCAATTATATAATTAATTTGTCCCATTTATATTAATGATTCATTAAGTACTAATTTGAATTTAGGTTATAACTGAATAAATTTACCCTGAAATATCAAATGATGACATGTGACATCTAAACTTTGAAAAAATATCTTGTTTCGCCATGTGTCATATGAACCTGTTTTTAGATTCTTAAATTTATATATTAAATTTTACCTAATAATATGTAGTACATATAAAGGATATATTAAATGTCAATTATGTTAATTATTATTACACTACAAACAATGGTTAAAGAATAAAAGTAAATAAAAGAATACATTTATTAGAAAATATATCATTTAGTATTATCGAAACCTTCTTAAATTTTTAATCACTTTTTTATGTGTTATGTATTTACCTAGTATTACTCTTCCTATTATCCTTAATATAAATCTATATACTATATATTAAAAGAGAAGTCCACTAAAACTACTGTTGTGCCCCTGCTTAGAAATTAGACAATTGTCCCCTTTAATGGTTTTTTGGTCATTTTGGATGTCCAATTTCCACTCCTCTAGTTGTGACAGGTGTTTGTTGAGTAATCCAGTTTTTACTGTTTTGTTGTGCCACGTGCTTTGCCGATTCTTCTGCATTGTGTTACCTTTTTCCCCTCATTTTGCACCTTGTTTTTTAGTCCTTTGCTAACTTCCGTGCTTTGTTTTTTTACTGACCTCCGTTAGTTTTTCAGTTTGGCTTTCCCGTGTTTTTCGGTTTGGTTGCGAGAAGTGAAGGTTGTTCGCTTTGGTTGCCCGGTGATGAAGGTGGTTCTTTTCCCCATTGTTTTCTTCACTTTGTTTATTCACATAGCCAAGGTTTAATTTTTATTGAGCATTCTTATGTTTTTCCCCACTGTTTTTTCTTCACTTTGTTTATTCACATAGCCAAGGTTTAATTTTTATTGACTGATATGCATGTGTGGCTCTTACTTTGGTGTTTATTGTTACTTTTTTTGTTGCTTTTGGGTTTACAAAGTTACTTGCGAATGCATGTAGGAAAAAATTGTTTCCTATTTTTGGGTGTTCCTTTCATGTTCTGTGATTCTTTGTTATATGTTTTTTTGGGCGGGGTTTTTCGTGGGTTTTTTAATCTAACCCTCTTTCCTTAAATTTTGCAATCTTTGATAGTATTTTACACATGGTGATAGAGGGTGCAAAAGAATTTTAAATGAAAAAGAAATTGTAAGAGAAAGAGAAAGCCCATACCAAAGAAGCAGAGGAAGAGAGAGAAACACCAAAGATGGGTGTTTGGTTTGGTTGCTTCAGCGTAGACAAACACATGTGCAAGGAAGAAGAGAGATTGACCTCTGAAGAAGCACATGCCAAAGCTGCCGAAGCTGCACAGAAAAGGTTTTACCTTTATCCATTCCTTAATTTTCCGTTTTTTTATTAATTTAATTTCATTAATATTCTCAATTCCTGCAAAAAAATTAAAATTCATAGATTTGGGTTTTTATTTGGTGTTTTGCTTTGGGGTGTTTTTGCCATGCTTGTGTCAAGGTGGCACCTTGCTTCGCCACACAACAGCAACTGCAACAATGGTGAGTTCTATTCACAAACCTACATTTTCTTTGCTTCTCTTATATCTTAGATAGGTTTTACCTCTTGCATCGATTTTGATTTGAAACATTATTTTCGTTTTCATAATGTGCAATTGTTACTGTGTTTGATTTCGTAGGCTCCCAAACGAGGTGGAAAGGCTCCGGCTATTGCCGCTAAGACCAAGCCTGTACATAACTACTCGGAGTTCAATTCGATTAGGGATTTGGTTGTTTGCTATCTTTTTTTTTAATTTTTATTTTGAAAGTGATTTTTTCTGTTTTGAAATCTCAAGAGAAGGTTTCAAATCTGCTGTTTGAGAAACGTCCAAAGAAGTTCAGAATCGGAGGGGCGTTGCCTCCGAAGAGAGACTTGACTCGGTTCATGAAGTGGCCAAAGAATGTTCAAATTCAGAGGAAGAAGAGGATTCTGAAGCAAAGGTTGAAGGTTTCTCCAGCTTTGGACCAGTTCACCAAGACTCTTGACAAAAACCTAGGTCAGAATAACTTGCATAATGTTTAGATCTGGTATATTTATGCGTGTTGTTCTGTGAGGTGTAATCATTATACATTTGTTATTTACCTAGGCACATCCGAATATGATTATTTATCTACTATAGGATATTATTTTGGTGATGTGTATGTTGTTACTCTGAGACATGCTCCTGTTTCTCATTACTATGGCGGGTTGAGAAGAGAGGTTAATGGCTTCAAAGATGCTAAGAAGGTATCACCTCACTCAAACACAAGCTTGGTTTGAAGGTT
The DNA here is from genome assembly GCF_004193775.1 of Glycine soja. Taxonomy (NCBI): domain Eukaryota; kingdom Viridiplantae; phylum Streptophyta; class Magnoliopsida; order Fabales; family Fabaceae; genus Glycine; species Glycine soja. The sequence goes on along the minus strand of NC_041019.1, from coordinate 43,216,114 downwards.
TTATGTGCGGTTAGGGTTGTTGATTGGTGTTTTTTATACTTTTTAATTTCCTTTAATGGAAAGAAATTGTGTATTTTTCTTGGTATTTTTCTTTGGGTAGCAAATAATGGATATAATATAAAGATTTCTTTTCTGGTTTGTATGAAGCAGGGGGTGCCTGATTTATCCGAGTATAGGGATGTGTACTAGCTGGGATTTGGATTGGAACATGATAAGCCTCCAACTAGTGCTTTGGTGAAGAAAGAATTTCAACACAAAATTATCTATCCTTTGAGCCCTCACGAGGTACACAAATACAATAATAATATCTAACTACAAAAGAAATAAAAAGGACATGCTAATGCCATGCTATGTTGCATGCAGTGCCAAAAAACCTGTTTAACTCAGTTTGTCACTTTCTAGGTGCATTAGGGCGTAGGGTACCCCACATGACATGCTTTGCCCTATTGTTAATTTCATCCTCTGCTTTTTCTATATGTAGGACCATTTATGGCAATTTTAAAAAATATTCTCTTTTTTCCTGGCCAGTGTTTATGCTCATATGTTGTATTCTTAAGTCATTGATGTTTAGCTTTCCAATTCTTTTTTTTTTCCTGGCCAGTGTTTATGCTCATGTTCTCTTCAATGTGTTGTTTCTTGACCCTTTGCCTTAGGATTAGTCAGTTCTATTTCTCGATGGAGGCAAGGGATATAACTCAGCGGTAGAGTGTCACCTTGACGTGGTGGAAGTTATCAGTTCAAGCCTGATTATCCTAAACCCAATGCAAGTTTTTCTATTTGTATGTTGTGATTGAATAATAATTGAGAATGGAGAAATATCTGAAGCTCTATAGCTACCATTACCTGATAAATGGATTCGTCGTGCTGGTTACCCAACAACAAGTATGACAGTAGTTTTCATCGTCATGGTTGTATCATTTAAGAAAATTATGATTAGTTACATTGTAGTGTGTAGTTGTTTCTTTATATTGATGATTTGGTTTCACCTATCGGTGCCCGGCCATGTTTAAGCACTATTAACTTTTTTGTTTAATTTACTGCAAGTAAAAGTATTCTTACCCTTTGAAATTGCTTAATCATGAAGGCAAAGAAACTATAAAGGAGCATTGAAGTGTCCAATGTGGTTTTGGATTTTTCTATAAATGTTAAGACACTGAATTTCAACGTGCACATGTTCCTATTTTTGGGACCTACACTATGGTATTTTTATTTATTATGTTATTGATATGGAGTATTGATTAATTTTGTTGTTAATTAATTTCGATTGAAAAATATAACTGATTATTTTTAATGTGTTTTTTTTCTTTTATTTATATTTTTTTCATCCACAAAATTTAAATTTAAAACCTTATTGAAGATAATTGAATTTAATATCACTCACACCAATAATTTATTGATACAAAATAAACTATAATAATATTATATAATATAGTTACCGATCAACATTAATAGTAGTATTTTATTTCTTTGCAGGGTGTACACAGTTTTTGGGTCTGCCACAGGGAGCATGGTTTCAAGATGGTGGGTTCGAGACTGCTAGAGAAGGAGTTGTTATAGGGTTCGTTGAGAATTTTTGCGTTGTTAGACATGACTTTTCGATGAGGAAAAAGGAATGGGGTTTGTAATGGCAACTAGGGGGTCCTAGAGGCCTTCTTTTTTCCTTTGGAGTTTAAATGGAGTTGGTTAGGTTCATAATGTGGTTCCTCATGGTTTATGGAACATGCATAAATGTTTTCTTCTATGTTTTAGAAAGTCTTTGAAGAGATTGTGGCTAAAAATTTGTATTCTTTATTTTTTCTCAGATGTTTGGGAATGATTTCCTTGAAGACAAGCTAAATCCTTTCCTCAAGTCAGATCTTGAACCATGAAGACACACTCTAAAAGCTGAGTTTAGATCACATCAATGGCATGGAGGTATAAAACTTTCTTCCTTTATTTACTACAATTAAACTCTGCGATCAATGGATTTAAGTGTTTGGTTGAGTTATTCTCTTAATTCTAATTAAACACATTTTGTAAGTTTTGGATTATTCAAGGGCTGTGAAGTCTTTATGCAGCAAAAAAACTCTAAAATGAGTTTGGCAACTGGGTTGCTAAGGCTATATATGAAATGATTTTTTTTTTAATTAGCATAAGGTTATCTATTTTTTTTATACCTTGCAATTTTTATGATAACCTTAGATTGTTTCTTAGTTCATTTTATTGGATTTTTGGTCATTTTATGCCCCTCCAGCTTTGCCTTGGTTTTGTGCCACCTGGCCGCCATGTGTCTTGCTTTCAACTTTTGTTCTGCTGCCAACTCCACGTATCATTCTCAAACTGGCGGATTTCAACTTCTGTTTAATTTTGCTTGATAATCTGTCTCAAATCCAAAATCATTCTCTTTCCTCCGTTTATCTCTTTCTCTTTTTTTCGGAAACTGAAATTTCGCCGGAATGCTAAAGGCACCCGCTTTTCGCAATGCATTCTCTCTTCTTCTTCTTCATTTGCTGCTCACTTTGGTCTCTACACGAGGATCTCACAAAACCACTTGGAACACTCTCACCAGTTCGTGTTGTTTCCTTTCACTCTTTTTTCTATTCCTTTTGTGTTTTCTTTGTTGAGTTTGTGTTAATTAACTACATGTTATTAATTTTTGTTGATTGTATTCTCGAAATTTCTTCTCATTCATGTTTTCTTTTTGTTCTGATGCATGTTAAGTTTTTGTTTTTCTGTGTTTTTGGGTTCCGGTCGTGCTTGGTTTTGTTGTTGTGCATTTTTTCGACTACAAACGAGGTTTTGCTTTTCTTTTCCTGTTGTTCTTCTCATTCATGTTTTCTTTTTGTTCTGATGCATGTTAAGTTTTTGTTTTTCTGTGTTTTTGGTCTATGTTTTGATCCGTTGTTACCCTATGTTTTGTGAGATTCTGGCCAACTAATAGGTGTTAAAGCTCTTTTTGTTCAATGAAGTATGCTTCGTGCTCTCCTTTTTTGCATGCCGACTTTTTTTCACATCTGGTTAGAGTGATCCTTGAAAATAGAGAGCAACACGGACAATCACAGTGAAGAAGACGCATATGCAATGCTCAAGGAATGTTCCATGGATCCCAACAAGACTACTCAGAAGCTTCTCCTTCAGGGTAGGGATTTCGATCTTGAATCTTATTAATATATTTTTGCTCTGTTATTCTTCTTCTTCTGATCTGTGTGTTGGTTGGACTTTGTGGTATTCATTTTGATTTCTTTGCCCCCTTTTTTTTATAGTGGAATGAATGATTGTGTTTGCTATGATGGGGTTTCAGTTTCACTGTTGAGAGACTTTTGTTATGTTGAGAAGGGGATTTCTAAATTTTTTTTTATACCCCTTTTGGTTTTCGAGGGCCTTTGTGTAGCTTGACGTTTTCTATCGGTATGTATATATAGGTGAGTACTCCAGGTGCCTTTTTGTGAAGTAAAAAAACTACCCTCGATCCATGCCTCAAAATGGTTGATAATAAGTAAAAAAAAATCAATGAATTCATGTTAAAACCCTTCTGCGCTTTTTTATTATAATTTTTTTTGGCAATAAAGGGATCAACGGGTTGGGGGATCAAATGGTAAAGTTCTTTTGTTGGTAAATTGGAGGATTAGAAACATAACTATTGCTTTCCTATTAGCTCTTTTTGCATTAATCGCTATTTCATATATTTTATTGATTAGTTTGCAAAGATGAGCGGTGCGGGGTTTAGGGCTTTAATTCTGAGCAGTGTGAGGAGGACGATCCATAAATTTTTTCACCAATCTGCATTATGGCCTATAAAATTGGAGAATTGGAGTGACATGCTTGCATCCTCAAGAGTATCACTCGGCCATGAAAAATTTACACAGGATAAGGTCTTTATTTTTTAAGTTTTCCATAGTGTTCTACTTATGAATGTTTTAACAGAGTATTTAAAAAGGTAATTTGAAGAAGAAGAAAATAGAGGCTTAGGCAACTAAGAAAGACAGATGAAGCTGAAGGTATATGCGGACTAGATGTCCCAACCGTCCCGTGCGGTTCTCATATTGGAATCATGAAGTATATTGGAATCATGAAGTATATGAATTTGGATGCTTATAGATTTTCCATTTCATGGTCTAGGGTACTATCGAGTAAGTCAAGTTTTATTGAAATTCCACCCAGATAAATTTTTTCCTTGGTTTGCGTTCCATAACAACTATTATTAATTTCTTATAAATCATTTGCAGGAGGAAAGCTTAGTGTAGGTGTAAACCATGAAGGAGTGAACTACTACAACAACCTCATCAATGAGCTCATGGCTAATGGTCATAATTCATTAATATTTATTTCTATAACTCTTTACATTGGAATAGTATCTTAACCATATGGTTGTTAATCATATATAATCACCATAAATCGTGGTTTTTTAAGTCCTCACATTGTGTAAGTAAAATCAATTTCCTTCCATTATCATATGTACTAACTCTCTGATCTGTATGAGCAGCTCCAATCTCCAATTCCATGGAGCTGGACCAATTACAAGACAAGTCGTTGAGGTGTGAGTCTGAAATATACTATATACTATATACTATATACTATATACTATATACTATATATTAAAAGAGAAGGCAAGAGAAGGCCAGGAAAATTACTATTGTGCCCATGCTTGAGAGCTTGCCAGGTGTCCATTTTATTGGCTTTTTGGTCATTTTATGCCCCTCCAGCTTTGCCTTGGTTTTGTGCCACCTGGCTACCATGTGTCTAGCTTTGAACTTTTGTTCTGCTGCCAACTCCACATATCATTCTCAAACTGGCGGATTTCAGCTTCTATTTAATTTTGCTTGATAATCTGTCTCAAATCCTAAATCTTTGTTTTGTGCCACCTGGTTATTGTGGTGTGTTTGTCACTCTTTTGCTGAGCCACATGGTTTTATGATTAAAGCTTTCCGGTTATTATGGTTTTGGGTTGTTGTTTTGTATCATTCTGTGATTGTGGTTTTCGGGTGGTGCTTTGTATCATTTTCGTTTGCTTCATTTTACTTCCTTTTCCGGTTCTATTGCTTCTGCATTTTAAGGTATGACTTTTTTTTATGTTATGCATTTGCATGCCTGTTTTTGCAGCGCCTGTATCTGGTTTACTGCCTTTTTTGTGCTATTTTCCAGCTTAGCATACATGCAGATTTAAATGTCCTGAAGAAGAGGATAGAGACGATGCATTTGTAATAACCTTGAGTTCTTTTGATAAAATTGATGTTCAAAAACCTTGGACGGGTTGCTAGTGTTCTTTTTCTTCTTACTTTATTCTTTGAAATTAATGTCACTATTATTCAATATTTGATGTTTGCCCTTATACTGCAGAATTTGTGTGTAACTGCAGCACATCGGCCTATTAAAGAGATATTAGAAAAGGGAAAAAAAGTATTTCTCTTTTTTGTTAGTGTTATACTTCGTATCTATGGGTTTGTCATTGCTTTTGATGGTAAGTTACAGTTGGGTTGCATGCATAAATCTTTCCATAAAGTCTACATGCTATTTGCATGTGTTGAACATTACGCTCTAAACTTAAGACCTTGGTTGAGACAAAGCAACAATAGACTTGGAGAGTTCTTTATTTCTTGATGATCTTAGATTTTGAATTCATTTATGATTAAGTTGTTAGCCAGTAATTTTAATGAAGGGGAATTATTGTATCCTTTACAAAATATATGGGTTTATGATTGAAAGGAGCTAATGTATCCTTAATGTGTTTGATGCATGACAGGAACATGTTGCTGCTCTAGTAGAAGGGCAATTGGGTGAGGTGAACGTTCTTCGGTTTGTTATGAGAAGTCAAGGTAATAGTTTTGATCAACGTTGTTGTTCATTCATCCATGGTTGTGTTTCACTTCTTATTCGTTGTCTTGCTTTTGCAGTTTTATTCAATCACTTCTTCTTCTCTTGCATTTGGATTTCGCTTCTTATTGGTTGTTGAGATAGTTAAGGTTCATTTGTGTTCAGTGATTGTTTAGTATAGTTTTTCTTCCACTGCTTTTTTTTTTTCAGTTTGTTTCTATTTTTTTGCTAACCTTGCTGACTTTCTTTTGTCTTTTAGTTTTCGTTTTGTTAGGTGTTTCACTTGGTTATAAAGAGTAAGAATTTAGTTTCATTTATGCATGCTTGCTTTTGCTCTGTTAGTGGTTGGTCACATAAACAAGGTTTAATTTTTACTGAGTCATATGCATGTGTGCCCCTAACTTTGCTATTTATTTCTCGATTTTCTTTTCTATTTTTTTTTTGTTATTTTCATGCAACTCAGGTGGGAATGGAACTTAACAAATAGTTTGGTCAGAAACAAAATAAGTGCCTGAGAGTATGTATCGTCAATATAGTCGCCAATGTGGCTTTCAATTTTTCTTCTTCTCTGTTTTCAAGGTTTGGTTTAACTTCTACATCAATTTGTAAGAACCATATATTCAATGTTTAATTATACACAAGCACACATTATACCTGGTTAGCAATGTTGATTCAATTTATTCTACAATGTTGTTCACTATAGAATTTTTTACTGGCTCAAGTTAGGACCTGCTAGGATCTTCACCACCGTCCACTTGTGGAGGTGGAACCGTGACTTATGTCAAAGCCTTCAATGAACAGGTAATTGACATTCTGATGTTGAAAATTTTGGAAAATCATTCTCTATGAGCCTATGACAGAAACTTCGATCGTGATAAAAAAAATAACTCTAAAAGTACCTAAGAAATTGTATCTAACGATTGTTGATCCATCCTTCTAACAGGTTTCTTAGTCTTTATATTTTTAAATATATGAAAACCTTCTTGAAGGTGTGGTTCTTCTTAAGTTTGTAATTTTTCACTGCATTTTACATTTTTTTACTATGCACTTCATTTTAGATTTGTGAGACTTAAACTACAGTTGTCTTGCTATTTTATGCTTATTCTCTTCAAGTTTTGCAGCCCTGGAGAAATCCTTTAAAATTTATAACCATTGTTGCTCTGGCTTTCTAATAGGTTTCTAAGTCTTTATATTTTTTAATATCAGAAAACTTCTTGAAGGTGTGGTTCTTCTTAAGTTTGTAATTTTTCGCTGTATTTTAGATTTTTTTTTACTATACACTTCATTTTAGTTTTATGGTGGTTTTCTTCAGGTTTTTATTTTTATCATTTTGGTAACACCCACGAGCAATACAACCTTGCAGAAATCTTTTGAAATTTCTAAGAATTGTTGCTCCAAACTTCCTTTCATCGTGACATATATACTTATGATAGGTAATACTTCAGGAGCAATTTGGGCTAACGATATTTCTGTGTTTCAAAATTGTCTTCTGAATCAAGTTTTGTAATTTTAATTTTGCAGATTAATTCAGAATACGATGGTAGAGTTGTGTTCAACAAAAATGGCGGGTAATTACATTTTCTTTAAAGTCCATGTTTCTTTTCATTGTGTCGCCGTATTTTGTTACCGCCCGTAATATTCTATGAATGGTCATTCCATTTTCTTTTCATTTTGCTCCCATTTGTCGATATCCTTTCCCTTCTTTAACAAATGTTTTGCATGCCTCTATAATAAAAGAGGAGAATAGGAAAAATGCTATTGTGCCCCAACTTAAAAATGTTTCCATGTGTCCCTTTTATTGGGTTTTTGGCCATTTTGGGTGCCCAGTTCAGACTCTTTTGGTTGTGACATGAGTTTGCTGAGTAATCCAATCTTCACTGCTTTATTGTGCCACGTGGTTTCATGGTTATAGTTTCCGGTTGGGGTTGCTGTGTCATTTTTCTTTACTTTATTTTGTTTTGTTATCACAACTGTTTCTTTTGTTTTCAGTTGGTTCTGCATTTTGGGCTTCCGGTTGGGGTTGGTCTGTCATTTTGCTTTACTTTATTTTGTTTTGTTATCACAACTGCTTCTTTTGTCTTCGGTTGGTTCTACATTTCCCTCAACCTTTTCAGCTTTTCTAATTTCCATGCTTTTTTTTAGTCTCAGTTTGCTTTTACTCGGTTGCTTCGCTTGGCTGCGAAAAGAAAAGGTTATGTTTTTCTAACTTTCATGGTTTACAGTTTGCTTTTGTTTATATTGTGCATGGTTGAGTTTGCTTTTGTTTATGTTTTCCATGGTTGAGTTTGCTTTTGTTTATGTTGTGCATGGTTGTGTTTCATTTTTTCCTTATTTTACAGGGTTTTTTTTTCTTCCGTGCTTTGTTCTTTTTGGGTCATTTTGGGGGCCCAGTTTTTTGTTTTCAACAATTTGTTGTTAGCGTTTATTTTCAACAAATCTTCGTCATTGTTGTGCTTTTGTTTACCCTTCTTATTAAGTCTTTCTGTTCCTCAGGGATTTTAATTGATCGAGCTTTATTTTGCAATTTTTATTTGCATTGGTTTTTGGATAGTTTACCCTCCATAAAATATCCCTGGCCTATGACATTGATTGCTAGACAAGGCCCCCAACTATCCAATATTAACTCCCGCCGTTTATTTCTAACTTCATTTTAAGTATAGTGTACATATAACAGTACACGGTAATTATTGTGCATCTCAGATCACAATCCATTTAATTATTATCCTACACAATTGACGACTTTTGATTCCCAATGCTACCATCCATTCTGTATAATCATAAATATATACAGACTGGATATACACAATTTAGGGAAGCGTAAAAGACAAATACAAAACGAACATTATTAACTATTCGTTGCAACTATTCACCACTAATATTTCCAATAGTCACTGCCATATATTTATACTTACTATATTCATTGTAACTCCTTCCATTTGTGTGACACCTTAAACTCCCACACGGCAACATGAGTACCTCCACATCTACCTCTATTGTTGTAAGTTTCTTTCAGTTTACCAGACTTCGTTTTAACCTTATGACTATCTGTTCCAATATGGTCCTTCATATATTTCTTCTTTTCCTCTATCATTAATCTTTCACATTACTATTACTCGATAATTCTTCCTTACATGTATATCATCCACTTTTTCCAAACTTACACATATCCTCTTTACACCACAGACATGACTGCACCCAATGTTTTCTCGTTTACCCATTTTTCGGGGTGCATGTTTCTGTTCAATTTTTTTATAAATTCCTCCATATTTTGTTCTCTTACTAATTACATTATATATTGTGCTACAGGGCCCCTCCCATTGGATGGTGAAAACCCGGTTTTTAGCGGCATTTCGTGTTGGCAAGGTCGGCATTCACTATCCCAACTATTTTCCCATTTTCCTTTTTCCACATACAAAAAAAACTTATTTCTTTTCTTTACACGTTTCCTTGCAGAACATTATTGAGGTCCCTTTGTCTTACCATAGACAGTGGAGACCATATTACCCAACTATGTTTTATTTTACTATAATGGAAACACACATTTTGTTAGGGTCCAGAAATATGGCAACCGCTATTTTTTTGCTGATGGTCTGAAAGAGTTTAGGAGAACCTACAACATTAAGGATGGTGTCATTATCCGGCTTTTTGCTCCTGACAAAAATACATCTTTCGAGCTTGATGTCATGGGACCTATCCATGGGCAATCAACGAGAAGGTCAGTGGTTACAACCAGAAGGCACGTCTTTACAACTGATGTCACACAAGACATGGTGCAACACAACTTGCCTTTGGTAGGAGTTTCTAACCCACTCAATTATATTGTTGTTTTTTTGTGCCAACTTTTCTTAAACACAACCAAACAAAACTATTAGCCAAATAACTGTCCTTTATATTCCTTATATTCAGATAACATTGCTTGCTGATTAAAAAAAATTGTCCTTTAATTGTTGTTATAATTTTGCTGCAGGTTCTTCCACCAGTTGCTTCAAATTTTTTGTTTAGCTAAAAAAAAAAAAATTCTATCCACCGTGGTTATGGTAGACGTAACCAATGGCAGATCACCATTCATGATGGTCTGCCATCCCTTGCGAAACCATGGTTTCAGCACCTGTCTAAAAATAACTTAATGCCTGGAAATGAAGTTGTCTTCTTCTTCAAGTTTGACGAACATGCGTGGGAAGCGCTATTTAGGAAAAAAGTCATATGGGATGACACCCTTTCTAGTTGAAGACCATCCCACAGACAACTATATTTTTTTGGGTTTTGGTTTGATTTATATTTTGCTTAGTTTTGTTAGTCAAATACCTTAGGGTATGAAACAATTTCTTTCCCTTTACGTTGAACTTCTAATGGTTATGAACATTTTTTTTTGTCTGATTTTTTGTGGTTTTTTTGGATGCTTCGTTGCTATTTTTTCCTTAAACTCATATTTCTGATATTGTTTAGAGTTTTATAGGATAGTCTACGAGATAAGCTATAATTTTTATGCATTTTCCTCAGTGCTTAATTATCTGGATTTGCATACAAGCTTTCCACCTCACAATATCTTTTTGCGGTTTTTGCGATGTTTAGTTTTGCGATTTTTACTTTGTTCCTTCCTTTTCCCTCCCGTGATGCCTACTGTTGTGGGTTATAAACCCAATATCTCATAGACCAAACAACTATAAGGAACAATTCCAACAAATTACCCATGATTCCACATTTTCAGGGCTAATTACTGTGTAACATTTGTCCCACTTAATTAGTCTAATTTATTTGTTATTCATTCCACCAGTTTTTATTCATTGTGTTACTTCCTTTCTCAAACATTTATGCTTTTTAAAAAGCTATTTATATTTTATTTTAAACGATATCCACCTATTTCTGAATTTAATTTTAAGTCTATATTGCAATTAAAAAAAATTCACAAAGTAACTTAATAAACAACCCATGCATGCGTACGGGTTGCATACTAATATCTTCCTAAAATTGAGTTATTACCCTTCATATAAATATCTTTTTAAAATTGAGTACTATGTGGATCCCACAACGGGGACCATAGTCCATGATAGTCAAATTCAAATGAAAAGTGCCTCTCAAATCCACTCTACAAACCCAACGGTAGTGTTTTCAAAAACCCCTCCCACCACCCTCTCTCCCTCTCTGTCTAATAATCTCAAACTTTGATTTCACCCTACATTAAAATCTTCAGCAATTCTCATCAATCTGTCTCAAAATCTGAACCTTTTTTTCTGTCTTCAATGGCTGCTACTCAAAAGCCCATCAAATCTTGCACCCCCAAGAAACTCCCGAACGCCCCAATTTCAGTTTCTAAGGTGAGGGTCATCGTCAGAGTCAGGCCCTTCCTCGCACACGAAACCTCATCAAGAAACGGCGTTGTTTCGTGCATCTCCGTCCTGGACCAAGATTTCGAATCTCCGCAGGACGAGGTTACCGTTTATCTCAAAGACCCACTAACCAGGTCTCATAAAGTTTCCACCTTTGGGTTTTTCTGTGGGTGAATTTTGGTTTTGGCCATGTGGGGTTCTCACTGTTTCTGTTTTTGTGTTTTTGGTTTTGCGTGCCTTAGCCGGAACGAGTGCTACCTGTTGGACTCTTTCTTTGGGCAAGAAGATAACAATGTGGGCCAGATATTCTGCGGAGAAGTGAGCCCCTTGATTCCGGGAATGTTCAGCGGATGCAATTCCACGGTGTTTGCTTATGGGGCTACCGGCAGTGGGAAGACATACACCATGCAGGTGTGAGTGTGATCTTCGCTTTGTTGTTGTCAGGGTTTTAAAATGCGGTCACGGTTGTGGTGGGAGCTTTGCAATGTCAATGTGTCATACCCTGGTTGTAGTATATTTTCTTTCTTAGACATTTTTTGGCCTAGATATGTGAATTAGTTTGGTATTTTTAGTAAATTCTAAATTGAGTCAAGAGGATTTGGGATTAGTATCATGAGATTTAGCAACAAGTAAATAACAACATAGATCCTGGTTATTTCTTCTGAACATTAGTCTAGATATATGAATTAGTTTGATTTTTTTAACAAAATCTAAATTTGAGTTATGAATGAGGATTTAGGATTAGTGTCATGTGGTTTAACAATAATAACATAGGGTCATGGTTATATTTTTCTGAACATTTAGTCTAACAACTAACTATTATGGGAATGGTTTTGAATTGCGGTTGAATGTGTGATGTAGAGATCTCAAAACTACAATATAGCAGCTGCAATTGTCATGGTCATGAAATGCAATTTAAAACCATGATTATGGGTTTTATGTGAGTATTCAAAATAGCGTATCCACTCTTAGATTCTTTAAATTTGTGGTACCTACTTGTAAATGTGAACTTATACCCTGTTTGGTTTTTCATCGCCAAAGACAATAGGCACGCCCATGGTATAAGCCAGTTCATATAGCTTCTGATTTTTTACATTTTTAATACACATCACATAGCTTCTGATTTTCACCTTTTTTTTATCCACATTTTGGGCTTTGATGCAGAACCAAACACACATTTAGAGTTAAGAGGGTGAGGGTTAGGGGCATTTTCTATGTTTAAATTTGTGGTATCTTGTGGTAAATTTTAAGTTTTAACATGCTTGTATATAAATTTTCTTTTTATTATTTTTGAAGTTTTTTACTTTGTTGTGTTGTGTACTTCAGATGAACTGATGCTTGGTGTTGCAGGGAACCGAGGAACAACCTGGCTTGATGCCACGGGCAATGTCCATGATCCTGTCTATTTGCCAGAGGACTGGCAGCACAGCACAGATCTCATACTATGAGGTCTACATGGACCGATGCTATGACCTCTTGGAGGTCAAAGCGAAGGAGATTTCAGTTTGGGATGACAAAGACGGGCAAATTCACCTCCGGGGACTATCTCAGGTCCCTATAAACACAATGTCTGAATTTCAAGATGTTTTCTCTTGTGGAGTTCAGAGACGCAAAGTTGCACATACAGGCCTCAATGATGTCTCTAGTAGGAGTCATGGAGTGCTTGTGATATCTGTGTCCACTCTTTCTGCTGATGGCACAGGAACTGTTGCATGTGGAAAGTTGAATCTCATAGACTTGGCAGGTTACTTCCATACTCAATTGGTATTAGATGTCTTGCAAGCACTTGTGGTTATATGCTTATGTGTTTTTAGATTGAAACAGGTAATGAAGATAACAGAAGGACATGTAATGAAGGGATTCGTCTCCAAGAGAGTGCCAAGATAAATCAGTCATTGTTTGCGCTGTCAAATGTGATATATGCATTGAACAACAATAAAACAAGGGTACCCTACCGAGAAAGTAAATTGACCCGTATATTGCAGGACTCTCTAGGCGGAACAAGTCGTGCACTGATGATTGCTTGCCTGGTAAAGCTAGAGAATTCTCATTTTAGTCCACTAGATTTTTAGATACATAGCAACAAAGAGCTTGAGTAAGAGATTTATTAGTTGAAGATTCCTTGTTCAACCGCAGGAGTGACTAAGAATTGCTTATTAGTTTACTTCACTTTGTAACTATGGTATTTATTGAAGTCCTTTTCTATTTTGATTTCAGAATCCAGGAGAATACCAGGAATCTGTTCATACTGTTAGTTTAGCTGCTCGATCAAGGCATGTCTCTAATTTTGTGCCTTCAGGTCACAAACAAGAGACCCCAAAAGTTAAAGTTGACATGGAAGCAAAATTGAGAGCTTGGCTAGAATCAAAAGGCAAAACAAAGAGTGCACAAAGACTTGGGCCATTAAATTCTCCACTTCCAAAAAAAACACCCAGTTCTATTGTTACTCCTGCTAAGAGATCCATTACCTTTAACAGTTCAGTGAAGAAGTGGGGGAAAACTGCCAACCTAGATGCTCAACATACTAATGAAAGGTGACTATTCTTGCATACATAATTACAGAAAATTATTTTCTCATTGACTTTACGTTACTAACTGCTATCTGTTTTACTGAGTAAGCAGGGCCTTTGCTGTAGCTTTTGGAAATTTACTAGATGTTGAAGGCTCTTTTCATTCATGCATGGAGGTAAGTTAGTATCAAAAGTGCAATACATTACTAACAGGTTCAATAACCCATATTCAACGTCTTTCATACTGAAAAAGACAGGCATTATCAAAAGAAGCAAAAAAAGTCCAACAAGGAACTGCTTTCTTCATAACTTTTTGAATTTTCACAGTGAAGAAACCTTTGCATCTTACTTGAATATAATAATACTCAATGCTCTGCAGAATGCACCATCTGGTGTCAAGGACAATGATAAGAAAGAGACTGAGCATGATGCCAATAAGGCTGCAAGGAAATCATACAAAAGTCTACCTGGTATGCCACTACTTTGTGAAATTCCTGAATTTAGTTGCATTATTTGACAATAAAATAGGGAAAATCTGTTTGGTTCATTTGGTATAGTCTCATCATTTGCTTTCTAAAGCTTTGAATCAACATGTCTTTATATCTAGTTGAGTCATTGAGCAAGGGAGTGGACTCAATTACTATTGATGGTAAAGATGCAGCACAAAGTCCATTAAGAAAAGCCCTCTCCCCCATCAACATCAATGGTAATGAGAAACCCCTTGAATCACAAACACCTTTTCTGGCAACCTGCTCCACTAATAAAGGGGCACAAAAGAATGACACTCCACTTGGCAAATTCAGCACACGAAGTTCTACACTGAAGGTAATGCAGGTTATCTGACTCCACTCCACAAACAAAAGGACTTTCTGAACCACCATGCTCACATCATCAATTTTTTAATGTGCAGAACTGTCTAGTTCAAGAATACATTGATTTCTTGAATAATGCAAGCAGGTAAAGCAAACACTCTCCTTTGTATTTTACTACTTTCTAAAGTATATCTAGTCGTGAACAATAAGGTGTCTTAACATTGAGTTCAATTCCTAAATGCAGAGAGGAGCTACTAGAGTTAAAGGTACATGCTGAGTTGTCACAAAATGCTCCATATGAAGACCTATTTCATTATCTGACTCTTCCCTTTTTTTCGTTTAATTGCATCCATCTTTTATTTTTGTTCATTTTGTAATTTTTGGTATTCAATTCCTTCAGGGTATAGGAGAGAAAATGGCAGAATACATAATAGACCTTAGAGAAGAAAGTCCCCTAAAATCGGTCAGTATAAAGAATATTTACAGATACTGAATTAAGTTAGCATAATGCTTTTTGTGATTGCTTTGGTTTTGGTATTTTGTAGTTAAATGATTTGGAGAAGATAGGCCTCTCTTCCAAGCAGGTATATTATAGAAGCAAGTTATATTAGCTGAAATTTTGCTTCTAAAAAGTGTAAACAAAATTATAACTTTTACCACTTTTTGCAGGCCCATAACTTGTTCACAAAAGCTGCAAAAACGCTATTTGAAGATAAAGCTGAAGATTCAATACTCGGTTGAAGTCCATTCTCAGCTCTTTTAAATTTAGTCTATAAAGTGTGATTTTTATTCTTTTCAATTTATTATCATTGTACCATTGCCGCAGCTAGAGCTAGCAATCTATTCAGTTTGCTTTGTGTTCTTGTATGTTGTAATTAATCACAATATTTTACTCATCATTGAAAAAGTGTGATCCCTGTCAATTATTTCTACCTATTTGCCTCCCACAAAATTGCAATAAAAATGACAACATACAAAACTTTGAAAATAAAGTAACTTCAATGAGAAGCGCCAATCTCTAATGCTTTTGGTGGGCAGGTAGAGGTAGGTCATACATGAATCCTTCTCATGGTTCAGTTGAAAACAAGATGGTGGTTAGGGTGTACAATTAGGATGACAGTGTACCTCAACCCTACTAGTACCCATAAAAATATTCGCAGGCAGAAATTATAATTACCCACAATATTAGAGTTGGGTACATGATAGATATATACCCGTAAATTTATGTGGGTATGGGTACTATAGTATCCAAACGGCAAATTGCTCAAACTAGGTCCCTTTTAGAAACTAATTCCTAAAAGGGGGCTATTTTGAAACTTTTTCCAAGGGGGGTCTGTTTCTGAAGGGGACTCGTCAGTGGAGTTGGCGAGTTGCTGTCCACGTGGCGGGTCCCGCCACTCGTACTGGCAAAATGCTTTTTTACGGAAATTTTTTTTTTAACTTCAAACGGGTATAACTTTTGATAGGAATGTCTGTTTGAGGCTCATAATATGTCAAAATGCTCGAAATTGAATGAAGAATCCCTTGGCAAATTCCCGAAGGGGATCTGGTCAACTCATTTTCCCAAAAAATGCCTCTAAGTAGCTCAAAAATAGGATTTAAGATTAAAAAAATGGGTGGTTGAATCTTACATCCATTTTTTGGGAAAATGAGTTGATCAAATCCCCTCCGGGAATTTGCCAAGGGATTCTTTATTCAATTTCGAGCATTTTGACATATTATGGACCTCAAATAGACATTCCTATCAAAAGTTATACCCGTTTGAAGTTAAAAAAAATTTTTCCGTAAAAAAGCATTTCGTCAGTACGAGTGGCGGGACCCGCCACGTGGACAGCAACTCGCCAACTCCACTAGCGAGTCCCCTTCAGAAACAGATCCCCCTTGGAAAAAGTTTCAAAACAGCCCCCTTTTGGGAATTAGTTTCTAAAAGGGACCTAGTTTGAGCAATTTGCCTATCCAAACCGTCCCGCCCATATACCCATAAAAATATTCGCAAGCAGAAATGATAATTACCCACAATATTAGAGTTGGGTACATGATAGATATATACCCGTAAATTTATGTGGGTATGGGTACTATAGTATCCAAACCGTCCCGCCCACACATGTATGGAAGATGCAAATTGCTATTATTTTAGGTTCAAGATATAAATTGAAGTTGTTGGAGTACTTTTACCCTAAGCTTTATGAAGTGCATCTTCAATTGAAATTAACAATATCAAGGCATAATGATAAAAAAAAAACTATCAAAAAATTTTGCTCTTATTGTTTGAAGAGTATCAAGCTAAGACTAAGGGAATAGTGAAAAATTCAACTTCACATGCAAATGATATTGATTTAAACTTGGATAATCTAAATGTTAGCAATTTTCTTAGTGATTATGACTCATTTGTGAATGATACAATTGAGACAAACAAATTCTGAAATTGATCTCTACTTGGAAGAGAAAGTTTTCCTTAGGAGTGTTACATTTGACACTCTTGGATAGTGGAAAACAAATGGGATCAAGTATTCAATTATGTAGAAAATGGCTATGGATGTTTTGACAATCCCAATCTCAATTGTTGTTGCAAAATAACTTTTAGTATGGGAGGTAGGTTGTTGAGCCCTCATCGCTCTAGGCTTCATGAGTTTACTTTGGAGACATTGATAAGTGTTATGCATACTTTATTTGTATATTGAAATCACATAGCAATTATCTCATTTTCTTCTCTTTTATTGTTTATTTTGTGTTAAAACAATAGAAACTTAACTTCTAAGTTTTCATCTAGAAGATGCTAAGTTAATGATTTTTAGAGTAATTCTTGTTATATTTTGTGTAGAGTTGTAGCAGAGGCCTGGAAGAGGATTCATGAACTGAAGTGTCGCGCTCAGTGCAACCTCCTCGCTCAGCAAGTCAGAACCGCTCAACCCAAGCAAACCGCTTAACGCAAGAAGTCACTTTGGAAGACAGCTGCCATGAGCAAGTGCACATCCTGCCCTTAGTGTGTAACCACTTGATCCAACTAGACATGCGCGCTTAGCGCGAGTGTCGCGCTAAGTGCACAAGAGAGTTTTGATTGGCCAATCAGTTGGTGAAACATATAAAAAAAAGGGAAACATTTGTTTCCTTAGAAACAAAGAAACAAAAGAAACAGAGGAAAGCAAAGAAGCCAATGCAAGGAAAATCTATTTTTGGATCTCTGACCGATATTTCTCTTTCATTTTCTTTCCTTTCATCCCACTTTTATATTTGTAAGTCTTTCATGACAATGAGAGGCTAAAACCACCCGTTGTTGGGAGCTCTACAAACCAAACTCTCTTTGATTAATGATTTTAAACTATCTTTTAATATAATGTTATTATTATTCATCTCTGTGCTTATTCACATACTTATGGTTTGATCATCCTTCTTTATGTACTATTTTGGGATATAAATATAGGAAAATGTTGGTATGCTAAGAACTTTGGAAGAATATCTAAAGCGAGTCATATCAGGGGATAAAGTGGTTTTCTTTAGTCTGTTCATGCATCTATACTCTTAATGCAAATCATTTAGTAATCAATCACCAAGGGATTGGGAGCAATAGTAAGTGATTTAGATTCTTTCACTCGATGGATCTTGTTAGAATAGACTAGTAGATGCAGGTAATAATTATATTAATGTTAAAAGAGAAAAATCTATTGAGATTACATCAAGAGAAGTTCTGGCAAGCGGAGACCCTAACACGTTCCTTAACTCATGACAACACTATCTCACAACTTCGAGCATTTGTTTTCTTAACCTTCATGTTCCTTGCTTTGTAGTTAATTCCTTTTAATGTATACTTGTAGTTAATCAATGAACAAAATTCGATTTGAGTCACCAATTGCTTAATCGTTAGATATACATATAACTCTGAGTACAAGTATAGTCCATCTGGAATTCAATACTTGGTCTTATTGTTTTATACTACTTGTGCAACTTGGTATGCTTGCCAAGGAGTCAACAAAAATAAGCAACAAGATAATGAACATTGTAGTATTTTACTTATTCAATTAGAGATGTTTTATCTTCTATTGTAGTTTATTTATTGTTTTTTATTGTCTAATCATTAGTCTTCATTTCATTTTCTTTTTTTTTTATTGGTATTAATTGACCAAAACAATATATAGACTTGAGAGATAAACTTTTGCAAAAATATGGAGGAGTTGATTCTAATGATGATGTCAAATATCTTATCTAATTGTGTGTTTTTTTAATTATAACATATAATTGTAAGATAATTAGTTTTAACATATTCTTTTTTAAGAAGTCTTGGAGAGTAACGTCACCACATGATGTCCAAGCTTAATTAGAGTTTTGTTAAGCAATTAGAACATTAACTATTAACATTCACTATATTAGATGATTATTTGTAATTTTTTTATTTATAGTTTGAGTTTCGACAAACCAATGTCATGTTTGTTTCTTTTTAATATAATGTGTGTGTTTTTATTGTTATGTTTGGATTATTTAAGAATGGATTTTTACAATAATTGTAGTAATTATTGTAATTAATTTTTTTATTGATTTATAATTATTAACCTTATACATAAGTAAAGTACAAGTTATGGGTGTGAGATGGGTATATAGGTATTCAATAGGTATGAGATCGGATATGGATATTATTTTTAAACATGGGTATGAGAATGTGTACTATAGGACCCTACCCATTATCATGCCTATGCACAAGTGAAACAACTTGGGCACCATACTAAAGTCCAAAGTTTTATGGACCGTTAGATATCCCTAAACTTTGAATCTACCGTCAAAATTTTTCTTTTTTTCTTTCTTTTTCCAATTTGTCCCTTTGGAAAACCCCATCCTCTATGTTGATCTCTCTTCTTCCTCGAAACGAGAATTAACTTTTTCTCTCCACCTCCCTCCTTGGCGGTGGACCAAATCATGTTGGCCTTCATTCTCCCGTTGTTTGCCTTCATCGGCAAACTGGGTTCATTTGAGACAGATCTATATATGGAATTCCTTTGTTCGACCAATGTAAGTGATGCATTCGGGGAGGAAGCGGAGGTTGGAGGCCTTGGCCCAAATGAGGAGGTAGAGGGCAACGTATAGGAGTTCGCGGTGGTGCTCATTGTTTGAGTTGTTGTTTTGTTGTTGAGGAGCCAGATGAAGGATTTCTTGGTTGGTTGTGGATTTCTTGGTATTTCATGGTGGTTTCGTCGTTGTTGTTGTAGTGGTTTTGCCATTGCTACATGTCGTTGTCGTTGGCTTCATTTGATGTTGTCATTGCGATGGTTTCGTCGTCATTGCACAATTGTTACTGGTGGGTTGGACTTGGGAGAAATGAGGATAAAGTGACAAAGTGAAAAAATGAGGAAAAAAACAAAAAAAAACCTTGGCCTTTAATCAAAAAATAATATATCCAACAACTAAAATAAAACTTTAGCATGGTATCCAAATTATTTTACTTGTGCACTCTAATCCTTCGTCTGAAAACAAATACATTTTATGTTGAGATGGAATAAGAAATATAGACTTGCATCAATATGACAATACCAATATGTATAAACAACCAAAGTTTCTTTTTTTAATCTATTAGGTAGGCTTTACAATAATTGATCAAACGATGCCATGATGTTCTATCATGAGGCAATTTTTTTATAAAATAAAATACTTTTACATTTGAGTTCTTTTTAGTAGGGTTTTTCTTTATATAACCATCTACCTGCGAATAAAGAGTTTATAATGTGTTTGTACATAGACAAAATTAAAAATTTGATCATCCTATTTGTCTCAGAATTCAATTTTGATCTCTCTATAATTTAATTCACGAATTTAGTCTCCCAGTTTTTTGTAATTCTATTATTTCAGTCTCCAACCTCAAAATTGGAAGTTGACTGTTACTTACCAACGTTGACCACCACATGTCGTGCTTTTATTGGACGTTGACTGACACGTGTCGAGCGTTTATTGGATGTTAATTTTGTGCACCTAATTAACGTCAACTTCCAATAAAATCGCGACATGTCCTGGTCAAGGTAAGCAATTAACAGTCAACATCCAATTTCGGGATTAAAGATTGGAATAACGAGATTGTAAAAAACTAGGAAACTAAATTCGTAAAATAAATTATAGAAAGACCAAACTTGAATTATGAGATAAATAGAAGAACTAAATTTACAATTTTACCTTATACATATTCTTCTTACTGGGACTTGTATATTCAAGTGATATTTTCTTTTTCCTTTTTCGGTGGCAATTAATTGCTATGGTAGTACATATTCAAATGCTACTTGATGTAACATTTGAAAAGAACCAAGTATAACTGATACGATAAACATAAACTCGTGGATCATTGATCAAGGTCAAATAAATTAATAAATTAGTCAAATAAAAAAAGTTAACTAAAATGATTTATGAAGTATGCTTTATCATCTAATCTTTTTTTAATAGATGCTACCTTTATGTAATGTGTTCATTTCCTATCTTATCTTGTTTTATACGTCAACACATCCTAGATTATAATAGTGGTAATTAATATTAGCAACTTTTTTTTTAGGATAACATTAGCAACTGGTTACCTAGTTTTCATTTACTTAGTTATCAAATATACAAAATCCCAAATGAATTCATTGGTGAATTTTATTGCTAATTTTCTTAACTCAAAGGAAACATAATCAATTTGTATAAATGAATTTTGAGGTTCAAATGCCATGGATAATACAAATGTTATAGATGGTTTAGGTTGAGAATGAATAATTTTATTAAGATCCAGTACCAGAGATGTAGCTGGTATCTCCACGATATAAGAACGGATCTTACATAAGAATTGTGAACAACTTAAAAAAAATTATCAGAGAATCTTTAGTGGGAGATTTTAAATTAGTATCTTAGATCACTTTTTGGTAGATCTCACCGCGTCACGTAAGATTGAAGATCTCTTAAGATCTCTCTCATTTTTTCCTTTGGTGATAGATCTCATTTTAGGATCTTAAATAACTTTAGTAGATTCCACATGGGCCCCCACTTTTTAAATATTTTCTTTAAATATTTATTAAATAAAATAAAATATTACCCACAGGCAACGATCACTTCCCCTCTTCTCTTGACCTTTCTTCCTCTCCCATGTCCATCTTCCTCCCTCTCCTCACTTTTCTTCTTCTCTTCCCCACTTTTCTTCTTCTTCCCTCTCTCTCCTCGGATTGGTCCCCCCCTCCCTCACTTCTTCATTTGTTTGTTGATTCGAGCTAAGTTTCATAAAAACACCAACCCTTTTTGAAATATCCTGAACAAGTCATGTAGGTTGAGCGCCTCATTAAATGAAATATAAAATAACAAGAATATTTAAATATGTTTGATTCTTTATTGGATCATAAAAACCCACTTTCTGAAGATTTCTTTCCTCTCTTCTGGATCGAACATCGATTGTAATGATTCGATAAACAACTCATTGGGATAAAGATAGATGAATAATGCACCCCCTAGAAACGTATAAGAAGTTTTATCCCTGTACAACTCGAGAAAATAAAAAATTAAATGTATGTAGAAAATTATGATGTCAAATATATCAATAAAATCATCAAATCAATTAAACTACGACTTAAGTATTTTTCTTTCGTATTTTCTTTTTGAAAAAAAAAAACTCCTCATATTTATAACTCCATAACTCAAATCGGATAATTATCAAATAACTAAAAAGAGAACAAAGCCTTTAGTAGCAATTTCATTTATTGAGTGGTCTCTACTTCCCTTTCTTGCTCGTGTTTCATTTCTTTATAATTTATTTTTTAGAATTTTTGGTAATAGAATTGAAAATTCCACCTTCCTTTTACCCTCCGTGCGTGGCCCCCTCCCCCTTTCCGGTATTTTTTTTTGTTGATTTGTTTTTTTTTTCTTCTTCTTCATTTCGTTCTGTTGTTGCATTCCAACTATTCTTCTCCCTCCCACGTTTTACCATTACTGTCACCCAATGATATTATTTTTTTAAAATTGTGCGGATCTACACCATTCTTCCCCAAGAACTGGATCTACACAGTGGAGATCTTGAGGAATGCTTTATTGCTGGATCGGGGGAAGATCAAATCTTCAACTTAAGATCTATCCCCAAAACCTAGCATTAAAGAAGCTCTAAGGCCATCGTGTAACGACATTGAAAGGCAATACAATGAAATGAAGAGGCAAAGGAAGAACAACAAATGAAAATCAAATCCAATCCAAAAACAACAACAATTCATCAACAAAAAGAATTAAAATAATAAATGAATTTTTTTTTTAAAAAAAATACATGAAAATAATTCAAGGTAGTCGTGACAGCCGTCACTAGTAATCTTCGAACACTAAAAGGTTCCAAATATGATATCACGACAGATTGTGACCTTATTCTCTCTATTGTTGTATTCTCTTCTCACTGAGAGCAAGACACGCAGAGGTTCCAGATCTGGATCCATCTCAACATGGATGAGGCATTTTTCTTGTTGGAACGAAGCATATCTGAAGATGCACCGACGATAGAAGCCCTTCAACAGATCAAAGAAGATCACAAGTAGAAGGTAAAGTAAGGGAGTGGGGGTGTATCCATGTGAGAGAAATTGAAAAAAAATAATAAGAAGAAATGCACGCAAAAATTAAGGAAAGAACTACTCATTTTAATTTTACCGTCAAAGCAAAAAATAGCGTGAGGTCTTGAATTTGAAGTGGACATATATAATCCACAAAAAATGAGGTAAGAACCCAAAATGAGTTCTACTTCTATCACTAAAGATGATCTTATATCCCTAAAGCCTAATTGCACGACTCTCAATCCCATCAGCATCCTTTACAAACTAACTTGAACGAAATATTTTTTTTTCTCATCATGATATTAGTACGAAATAATCCTGTTGAACGTAGTTAGTAATCTTTATTGGGGACCATAAATGCATACAAGATTGGTATTTTTTTTTTCTCAACATGATTTATTTCATGCCTAAAATTAGAATTTGAACCTAGATCATTTGATTAAGGAACACAAACCGCTACTTGTGTCAACCATTATTAGTGGAAATATCTCTTCTTGCTTGCAAAAACACTAATAAAATTAAGTAAAGATTATATTTATATACTAAGTTCTTTTATCTTATTTTTTTAATTTTTTCCCTTTCTTACAATATCACTTATTATATCTACTATCTAATTTTCTTTTTCTGTCATATCATTTATTTCTTGAAAGCTATGGTATCATTTATTAAGCTTATCATTTTTGTCCCTTTTTCTTTTTCTTTTCCTTTCTTTTCTTTCTATCTCCTAATACTCCTAAATGAAAATGTACACTAAACATTTTTCTTCATTTGGTCTATCAACATAAAAGGAGGCCACAGAGGATCATCTAATCATAAATAATAAATTTATTAATTTATTAACTTTTATAAAATTATCTTAAAAATTATATCACGAATAATTTATAATTGAATAACTTTAACATCTCCACCATTAAACTTCAATCAATATGACAATCGTTTATATTATTATTTGTGGAATTTGAACCTTAACCACCACCATATAAATTAATTTTTCACTGGATCGAGAAAATTCTCAATGATTTATAATTGTTCACAATGCACATTACTAATGAAGTTAAAACTAACTCATTATTTGACTAACATCAACTACTTTCATTTACAATTAAATCATTTGTAAAGTTAATTAAAAAGTAAATATTATTCAATTATTTCCTTTTCCATATCATTATAGAGTTATCCGAAGACACAGTAAAATTATATTTCTAGGCATTAACACTACAGTTAAAGCATAAATCAATTTGTCAAAAACATCGTTTTCATGATTTCATCGTCAACAAGACGAGTCAGCTATCTAAGGATAGGAACAAAAACTGCATAGTGTATTTTGTCAATCATCATCCTCTGATTTTCATGCGGACCATGTCAATAATGCATGCTGCTGCTGATGCATTCTCCGGTGGATGAGACTCGAAGACTTCAGTTTTTTTTTTTTTCAATAAATAAATAAATTATTATTATTATTATTATTATTATTATTATTATTATTATTATTATTTAACTAACTCAATTTGTAAATAACTTAATTAATTTTCTTTCTAATGAATATTTCTATAAATAAATTGTTTTACTCATAAATATTTTATTTCTCTACAGAGTTAAGCAACTCATAAATAATAATTATTTATACAGGTAATTTTTTCAAATTTTAAGGAACTTAAAATCATATATAATACATCAAAATAATAGTTTTTTTAAGCAACTCCTAATCTAAATCTTATTTCGTAAAACAGTTATTATTTAAAGGAGAATAATAAAAATTTATGAAGTAATTTAAGAATAAAATTATCCAATAAATTATATACAACAAATATGATTCTTTCCTTAATTATTAATATTTATTAAGTTCATTGATTTTATGTTGATGATTTAACAGTACATGTATTGATAGTTAATCATATTGCTAAATTTTAAACGTTTACGATAACTACTAAAAATTAATATACATTGTATAATTTAAGATGAGTTAATATTAATATAAGTTAAATTAATTTTTGCATGACCAATAACTTAATATAAAAATTGGTTCCATTAATCTAATAATTAACTTATAATAATATATTATATTGCTTATATTAAATTTACCAAAATTTAATAATTGTATGAATATAATCAAAGCAATATTATTTTATGAATAGAATATTAAATAATTTTAAATTAAATTTAAATATAATTTTCATCCTTTTATTTTACTTAATCTATAATTTTGATCCCATTATTTTAAAATAGAGATATTTCATCTTATTATTTTTTAAAAATCCGCAATGTCCTCCCCTAATTCAATACATACACATTTGATTCAAATTTTATAACTTTTGTTAAATCCTCAATTTTGCTTACCTTTTATTTATTTTAGTCCAATTAAATTTATTTTAGTCCAATTAAATCTTAAACTTAACATATTCATTTAAAGTATCATAAAGAAATAATTTAATTAATTATAATAAAATATAGATAATTGAATATTACACTAAAACTTCAAATTTTCTAAAATAAGGATACAAAAATTATAATTTTTTTAAAATATGAATATAATTTACGGATTAAATAAAATAGGTGGATCAAAATTATATTTAATTCTTTAAATTAATATAATTTATAAATATAATATACAGAATATCTTTTATAAATATAATATATATGATAAAATATTTTAATCTACAATTAAATTTAAGAGAAATTTATTAGACAGAGTAAAAATAAATTGATCCCACATCAAATTTATTTATTATTTTTATTTTTAAAAATATTAAATTGTTAAGTTTTCTAATATTAAAAAAACTAAAAAAGTCTCCTTTTCAATATTCTCAACCAAGAAATCTCACTCCTATAAAGTGGACAGCAAATTATTCTCCACAGAATTGCTTGTCAACTCCTTTAGATGATCAAAATGCCATCCCTTGCTTCTTTTTAAAGGGGAAGTTCAATTCGTTCGCATTTTAATGATTTTTTCTTTTAAAATTTTGTGTATTTATACAAATGCTCGAATCATTTATAAAATGCTATTAAAAATATTTATTTCAATAACTGAAAATAATTCCTTTTCTTATAATTTGTAGTAATTAACTTTATCTAAATATAAATAAATAAAATAATCATAACTTTATTCCGGATTACTTTCTTAAAGCTAAAAAATATTTCTTATCTACACATTTTCTTTGATACAGGTATGCTATTACAAAATTTTGCAATCCATCCATGATTAGACGTTGAATCAGATAGGAATTGTGAAAAAAGAAAAAGGTTTCACACGCATAAGAAGTGTAAACACTCAGAGAGAGAACGAGAGAATATATAAATACTATAAGTATTGATTAAGTAGTCAAATGAAAAGGAAAAGGAAGTTGAAATATAAGCAAACAAATTATTGAAGTCTGAGAATGAAGATTGTAGGGGGGAAACTACTGTACAGAGTCTGTTTACACGTATCCATGACCATCACCATACTAGCCAAGTCAAAGCACGCACATGGAACTGAAACTCACAATCTTGATGAGTCTTTAGCAAAAGTAGAAGGGGACCAACAATGACCTCAGCATGTGTTTTTGAGAGAATGCATTGTTTTTCTAAAAAAATTGCATGTTACCTCTAAAGAAAAATTACCCATTTTATCCACTCAACGTAACATTTTTAGAATATTTTCAACTAGAGTTGTTTATGAAATTTTTAACTTTATGCAATTTGACCATAAAATAATTTTTAGAATATTTTTAACTTTTATACTACAAAATAATCCTTGTGAATTCTTTATTGAAATTCATAAGAAATTGTAGCACCACCGAAAATGAATTTAAGAACTTAACCATTAATCGCTCTTACTTTTTTTTTTACAATATTAAATGCTGTTACTTCGCTGTTCTTAAATACTCACATCGATTCAATAAATGCAATTTATCATCTAATGCCACTTTGCCACCATGCCGAAGTTTCGCACCCTCGACTTCAATTGAGAAACTTGTAACAGACAAAGAGGAAAATCGCATATTATGGCAAAGAAAACAAACAAAAAAAACTAGCCACTTTCTTCCAGTAATAGTATTTAATATTATAAGCAGAGATTCATAATTCAGATTAGCCGAACTTTATACAGAAGCGACCAATTACCAAACATTAAAAAAAAAAAAAAAAAGAAGCAACCATGAGCTTAACACACCCATCACAAGTCCAAAACACTTGAACTTGCTGAAAGGCAAGACATGACCACTTTATTCTAAGGATGTTTGTTTAACACAAAACACCAGAGTGCACGAAAACCATCACAGACATAATACATAAGTTTTTAGCTACACATTAATAGTTTATCATTATTCCTAATTAAGGGCTATCTCTGCTTGAAGCTTGCTCTCCCAACACCTCACTTGCAAGTGCAGGGGTTGCAGGAGCAGTTTGGTCCACATTTGCAGCCATCGTTCTCAGCGGGCACACCCATTTCAGCACCCTCAAATTGAGCCTTAACAGGTGCCACTCCCATGACCAAGGTCTCGGTGGTGGTTGACTCAGTGTAGCTCAAGTCTGGGTACATCTTGCAGCTGCAGAACAAGTAGAAAAAGAAAACACGTTTTAGTGAAAATTTACATAACACAAACACAAAAGGTATAGAAGCTTCTTATGATAAATTTTCACATGAACATCTCATGTGAAAATTGTGTCTCTCTCTTCTTAAAAGTGAACAATTTTTTATATGATTATATCCAAACATGACCAAGTGAATTCATCTCTCAGAAACATTTTCCCCTGAAAATAAAAACCTCAGCGAGCTTCTAAGAAGCACAGTTTAACAAAAAGGGTACCCTAAAACCAAATCAAAATCGAAACATGGCCATCTTTACACAAGTAAAACAGATCCCCAAAGTGAACAGAATTTAAACTCGTGTAAAACCCTGTAAGAGAAAAAAAAACAAAAAACGTTATCTTTTTCTTATAAAATTCACCAAAAAGGGTACCCAAAAAGCCAAGCATAACACCCCAGAAAACCATCCCATGAAAAGAAAAAAAAAAATCGACATGTTCTGTAAAAGCAAAACAAAGGTTCAGGTGATCAGAATCTCCCCCCCCCCCCCCATGCAAGAAAATAAACAAAGCATAGTTTTTTCATGCAATTGAACCAAAAGGGTAACCATAATAACAATTAAAAATCCAAAAAGAAAATTTTCCCGGAAAAACTCTATTTTCCCAAGAAAAAAACAGTGTTACAACGAAAATCTTACCCTCCGCAGCCGTTGCCGCACTTGCAGGAGCTTCCGCAACCACAGTTACCACCGCAGCAAGACATTTTCAGGTGAGAGAAAAAACAAACACAAACACAGAACAACAAAAGAAGAAGAACGAGTTACAACAACAAACAATCACACACTAGAACGAGTTTCAAGGAGAAGCCACGACCCCAATTTATAAAGCGGTTGAGGGGAGAGAGTGTGAAACATCCACCGTCCACGTGTCACGATCTCACGACGCGTCTAATCCGTTTGCGTTGAGGATCTTTTCCCACGTCGACGTCGTTTTTATCACTGGAGTGATGATAGGGGTTTTCTGGTATGTTCTAAAATGTACGCTTTCTGGAGTTTGTTTGCCGTTGGATGAGATTTTAAATGATGGTCAAATGACGATCAACGGGTGAGAGTTGATGTGATGGAAGGATTGTGAAAATATCTATCGAATGTGGCACTCATTCAATCATTCTACTCTACCTCTTGTTCATTTTACTTTTTCTTTTATTATTTTTTTTTTATAAAGCTTGCTCATTTCATTTTAATCCATTTTTCTCTCTATAGCAAAAGTACAAGACATTAATCTGAGTTTTTAATTTTTTTATACTGAGACCACTGTTTTAGACTCTTGTAATATACATTAATTAATTTGAATTATTAACTGTTGTTCCTGACGCAAGAGGTTTTCTTATTCAATTAATTATTTATATATATGGGCTTTATATCATTGTATTAATTTTATGAATTATATTTTTATTTATTAATTTTCTAATTAACTCTGCATCCTCATATTTTATTTAATTTTTTTAATTATAAATTTAAGTTTATATATATAGATATATATTATTTTTCAGATTATATATATAAATTTTAAATCAATAAATAAACAGAAATAAAAATATTAAAAATGTTACAAATTTATTTATTTATCAATATTTTTTATTTGTGCAGTTAAATGAAAAAGTAAATACTGAATAAAAAACGGTTCAGCTCACTTAATGTCCGTGAGTGTTAATATTGAATATAAAATACCAATGTTATCATTATATTAAAATTCAAATGTGTTTTGGAGTTTTGAAAATATGGTACTTTTTAGAATGAGTTCCTCTTAATTTTTTTATTCTAATCTTTACTTTTGATAAAAAAAAAAGAATGTGTTTTTAATTTTATGCTAAGATATTTTAGGTACTAAAATTAAATAATATTTAATTTTTTTAATAAATATAAATAAATAGAGTAGTTTTAGGAAAGATCATATTTTCAAAGATTAAGAATATAATTAAGTTTTCAATATATAAATAATTGTAAAATTACATTAAATTAAAAGAAATTTTGTTATATTTTCTATTTTCTATTTTAAACTTCAACTTAGTTTTTAAAAAATAATTTTTATCCTTTTAATTGATTTATTTATATTATATTTAAGCACAAAACATTAATTTTTCATTTTTTATAATTAATATAAAACAGTTCTTTCAATTTTTTAGACTTTAAAATTTACTTTTTATTTTGAATTTAATTGTGATATAATTAAATATATTTTTTTATATTATAAATCAATTAAAAATCACTCTCTAATTAAAAATCACTATAATTATAACATTTAAAATAAGTATTACATAAATTAACAATATCGTACATAATAATGTATAATTGAATAAGAGGTAAATTCTTTTATTTTATTATATAATAAAAATGAAAACTAAAAAAGGAAATAAATAAGTTAGCACGATGAACCATATTATCACACTCACTTAACATTCGGCTCATTTCGATTTTGTAAAGTTGTAGGTGTGAATCTTGTATGTAAAAATAACAAGTTTAATAAAGTATAACTAAGGTTCTGTAAAAAAAAATAAAAAAAAATAGAAGGTATAACCAAGTCCGTTCAATGATAATTTGACCTAAATTTTACACTCATATACCCTTACTCAGCAACTTATCCCCATCCCACACATTCCATTTCAACATTTCCTACGCTCCGTTTTTCATTTGCTTTTCATCATTGGCTGAAGTAGAAAGTGAAAAAGAAATCACAAAAAAATAAACCAACCAACCATATATATGCCTATCGTCATTAACATATTGCTTTTTTATTTTTGACAGAGACATCTAGGGCTATAGAAATAAAAAAGATGACAAAAGTTAGTAATGGTTATTGCAATGATTATTACTTAGGATTCTATGAAAAGCTATAGAAACTCAAACGGGTGGATGTAATGGAAGCGGCACCCATTGGGTAGATGTGACAGGATTCGAGGTAAAATAATATATTGGTTTAGATTTTTATAGGTTAAATCAATTAAAAATTGTTAGATTGAAGTATCAAAATTATTACTAATTAACTCATTCAATGTCAAATTTTTTCACTTTACATCACTTATTTTTTTTATATAAAATACAAATTTTAACAATTTAACCATCGAATGCAAAGTAATTTTTTTTATAAATTACATTAAATTTATAAAGTTTCATGAAAATTAAAAATTAATTGATACTTACCAACATGGTACAGTATGATTGATAGATAATCATATCTCTTAAAGCATGAGTTATAAGCATGATCTTTGATTCGTGCATATGAAAAAATATATGTTGATCAACCTCTTAAACGAATTTTAGTATTTTGGAATTAATCTTTAACTTTAGGTTAATAGATATCTTGACTTATCTAAAAAAGAAACTAATTGATACTTTATTATTTTATTTTGATGGATATAATGTATTTTTTTTATAACAAAAAAATATATATTAAATATGGATAGAAGAGTATCTCAACCCATTTACATCTTAGTTTGCCCTACATCACTACATTAGTTTTGGCAAGTTGTGCACCACTAAATAATATTATATTTAAAATATAAATTGTACCCCACCTATTGTAGATCGATCAATTCTTTAAAACTCTTAGTGTCTTCATGTTTACTCACTTGAAATTGAGGGACTGTATCCCAATAATTATAGACCGATCGATCATTCAATCATAAAATGAATGAAAAATGCGAGAAAAATATTCTTTCTCATTAATTGAAATTTATTAAAAATGACAAAAATTGGTGATTTCACATTATATTTAATGACTCTCTCTCTCTCTCTTTTCTATTTTATAGTTTTCAATAAATTTTAACTAATTAAAGAAAATATATTTAAAGGAGTATGCTAAATAATGTGTTTTCATCCCTCCTCATATGGATACTGACTTCAAATGCCGATTGAGCCTTGAACACCTTACTATAGCTCCATTGCACAACTCTTTTGCAACAACCCACCAGGGCACATCCGGGGTGTCAAGATAAATGATTAAATCAGCTATGAAAAATTATCCCTAGAATATTGGGATCCAATGGGATATGAAGGTATATAATCTAACCCTTAACATGTGAATAAACATATTACACATACGTACGTACTTGAATGCTTTTGAATTGGATCTCCTAAATCCTAGGCATGATGTAGCTACATGAACATAAACAAATGTCTATTACTAGATAATATATCAACTTGTTAGCTACAAAGTCATGTTCCACCCTCGTGATTAAAACTCAAAAGATCGAATATACATGTGAATAGTGAACCTTTCTTTGATATTTCCAACTATCTTAGGCTTGTTGGTGTTGGTCGTCTCTTATATATAACAATTACAGGGTTTGATGTCTATTATGTTGTGCAATATCGTAGTCAATTCGTAGCTTCGCGATTAATGGTTCGTCATCAAGATCCGATCAAAGTTATTAGACATGAATGGTACTCTAGCTGAAAGGCTATTTTTTCATGTATAAAAGCTTGGGATTGATTTCTAATGAATGCGTGAATTCATTCTTTCTTTCCCTTCCAAATTTGCGTTCTCAATCGACATCAATCATGCACGTTGTAGAAGATAATGACTTCTCAAACGACT
The DNA here is from genome assembly GCF_004193775.1 of Glycine soja. Lineage (NCBI taxonomy): Eukaryota > Viridiplantae > Streptophyta > Magnoliopsida > Fabales > Fabaceae > Glycine > Glycine soja. The sequence continues at coordinate 43,184,054 of NC_041019.1, read as the reverse complement.
ACTCTGTATTGCATTCGTTTATTAGAATTTATAAGATTGGTAAAAAAAAAAAAACAATAGAATAAATTAGAGGTGGTGTTCAAAACAGAAAATATAATTTATATATAATAAGATTAGAAAATAATTTATATTAAAATTGCAAATAAAATAATCACCTTTAAATAAAATTGTTTAGTTTAATATATTGAGTTGGATTAAAGGCCATCAAGGTAAAAACCTGTTTAGTAAACGATTCCAAAAGTCGCTTGAGAAAAAAAAAAGAAATTCATTTAGAAAATTGCGTGGGCTTTGTTTTTTCTTCTACTGGCAGTCAAAGGAATCCATTAGATTAGCAAGTAGTATTTTGTACTGGGGGTTTTACTTTCTGCACTACTTTTTTTCAACATCACTATCCTTTATACTCAACGCGACAAAGAAGAGTCATAAGGTGGTTTAATAGTTTGAAAGAAAAACAAAAGGGCTGGTGTGAGAAGTGATGAGTTCAAATCTCATCACTAACAACATATTAATTGCTAGCATTTGTTAATAGTAAACAAAAATGATGGATTCATGTATATGCTAACATAACATGTTAATTGGTAACATTTGATTATTGTACCAGAAAGAAATTCAACTCGGTAAAGATGGAATTAGGGTTAAAGTTTATTTATAAATTATTTTTGAAAATTTAATCCTAGAATCTATTTCTATTTTTTTTTTCAGAAGTAATATATAAACTTTTAAAAAACTCTAAAAGAGACTTTATAAATCAAATTTTTAGAATCAATATTTTGAAGAAAAAAAAATACATTTTAAAATTAAAATTCTAAACTAAACAATATCATACTTATTTTATTTAATCAAATCTAATTCAGTTGGTTAAATAATGTGTATGATATGAATTGTTGTAATTTTTTTTGGTATTGTACTTTGATTTTTATAAATAAAAAAAATTTATTATTTTTTTAAGTATACTCATTTTATTTATTTGAATAATGGTAATTTGGAAATAATAATTACAAAATTAAAGACTCCTACAGTAGGGGAAAAAGGTAGTGTAGCAAAAACCATTTTGCTTTGGTATAGCGGTGGGCCCTTAGTTTAGTGTGGCCGTTCTATGTTGGCACCGAATCCATTTGGATTGTGGACCAAATAATTTTTTTTATTAGCTTCTTACACGATGTTTCGTATTTATTTTGCTCCTACACCACTGCCTCTATCTATTATCAAGAATTTCTTATTTCTATCAACAAAACAAACAAATGATATTCCACATTTCTTTTCTAACAGCAATAAAGAAAGCGTTTGCTGCAGATAAAAGAAAACTGAACGCAACAACTATCTGAAAAAGACACTACCCTTACTTTATTCATTTGCTAAGTTTGTTCATATGCTGTTATGGGCAAAAGGAAGTAAAAAACAAAGTTAACTTTTATCATGGTGGTGTGACATGATTCACATATATTATTTCTTTAAATGAATATTAATACGATTGACAGAGACTATTTCTTTAAATAAATATTGATATCTCAAAGAATTAATTATTAATTTTCGATCAAAAATGTCCTAATTAAAAAAATAAAATTAATTTATACTTTTTTGACATAATAAAAGTTATGTGATCATTCAATCTTAGAAGTTTTAGTTTCCGCCCCCACTTTCTTTCCACTAAAACCCGTTTAATACTGCTGTTTTGTATCATTTATAAATTCCATGAGGAGTATTATATTTATATCTTTAACTGTATGGTTGATTTAATTTATTTTTAAAAAATAATTATTTTTCTAAATCCATAACAAAGTATAAGACTAATTTCTATCTAACTATAGAATGGTGTTGCATTTCTCTGGTTAAAGAATGCTAGCAACACTGTCTCTCATGCTTTATTTTCATCTTATAACTAAACTTTTAACTTAGTTACCTTTGAATTCACCCTATATCTCCAATTTCCTGTCTATTGTGTCATGATGTAGTGAAACTTTTGCATTCATTTTTAGCATGTAATAATACGTCACAAAACTACAATAATAACAAAATAGTATACTTTTTTATATTATAAAAGATAAATTGTAATTTTGATTTTCTTTTTTTTTTTGCAATTTTGTTTTTCTTATTTTAGAAATCCCTAATTTTGGTTCAACCATTACTTTTGTATACATTTTTTTCTTAAAATTTTTGCATTTCAAGTAATTAAATTTATTTTTAATGGTATTATAAGTGAATATGTTAGGTTTTGGGTTCAATTTGATCAAATAAAACATATACAAAATTGAAGAATAAATTGAAATTGTAAAATTTTTAAAATGAGAAGATCAAAGTTGTAAAAATAATAATTAGGAGGACCAAAATTGCATATAAAAAATTAAAGGAGGATCAAAGTTATATTTTAATCTATTATATATTAAAATATACAATTTAATGAGTGATATTCCTCACTTTATCAATTAAAGACTTTCAATATTAATTTTATAATTCTTTACCAAAGTAATCTCTATAAAAAAATAAAATTATTTTTTAAAGAATAATTTGATATTTCATTTTTAAAAGAAATTATTTGTAACAAAAATCTTTAGAAAGGCATCATGGCATAATCTAAATTTTTTATTATTAAACTGATAGTTGACCTCAAACCAAATCAAACCATTTGTAAACCGTTAAATCGATCAAAAAACTTGAAAACCACTTAAATCGACAATCACGAAAAAAAAACTAAAAAATCGCATATTTTTGCGGTTTGGTTCAATTTTCTGATCTTATTATAAAAAAAATCAAACCAAACTGAACAAACTGTATATTATAATTATGTTTATTTTTATTGTGATAATTAATAATAAGTATTAAATAATTTATTATTTTTCATTTTCTTTATAATTAACATGTATATTTTACTTTCATATGTTGAAAAGGATGTACTAATATTGTTAAAAAAAATAGTATTAAATATCAAGTGATGCATAAATTACTATTATGTTATAAAAAGAGTTGGTAATATTATTTTATATTAATGCTAAATAGAAGTGAAGATAATAAATTTTAATTAAAACATGTTAAACAAAATTTAATAAAAATAAAATTCATTCTTGATATTACGAAGCATATATAATAATTATGTAAGTTTAGTTTATAGGTTTAAATTATGATAATAGATTAAAAAAATAAAATAAAATAACTGCAAAATTGAACTGAACAAAATTGCAAAGGATTGGTTTGGTTTGGTTCGGTTTGGCTCGAATTTGATATTATATTTAAACTGAACCAAACCAAATTGCATCTTTATTTTATGTTTGGTTCGAATAACTTTTTGTCTAAAAACTGAACCAAACCGCATCACGCACACCTCTACTTAGAAGGCATGACAAGTGTACCCATTCCTATGGGGATCGACTTAGACCCGGCCCAACTTTGACTAAAAACTAAGTTGATCGAGGTTATGGTCGGTTTCGGGTTTTCCCCGATTGAGAAAGTCAGGTGTGGGATGAGATCGGGTATATTGGTCTCTACCCTCGACCTCGTCCCACTACTATTCTGATATAATAAATATTTTAAATTACTATTATAACCTTTCATTATCCTAGTTACCCACTAACCCTACGCATTCTCTTAAGAGTCAAGTAGAGTCGTGTCTATAGAATTCTCTCAACTCCTAGCGCACCTCCAAGCATTGCCCTGTGTTGTTACCCAGCGTCGCCGTTGTCCCACCCACGTTGCGAGAACATTGTCATTCCTGCAGTGTCACCGACTGACCCACGTCGTGACTCACCGACCGCGCGACTCACCGACGTCCAGGACTCACCGACATCGTGGCTCTTTCTCTACACTCATCATTGTCGTGGGACTCACCACAACATGCCATCATCGTTGTCTTGTCGCAATCACCAAAGCATGTTGTCGTTGACACCACTGACACTAGGTATGACCTTTCTGTTCCTTGTCTAACTAAGCTATTTAGGTTCTTTGAGCTCTTGAGATTGTACTGTTTTGCTGCCTCTTTGAATGTGATAATAATTTGTTTATTGTGCCATCATCTTTGTGATTACAATTTATCATTTTAATTAGGTATCAACTTTGATCAATTTTAACAATATTATGATAGAAACTGGCTCATGACAAACCACCAACTGAGGTAAATTTGTTTAAGAGGGGAGTGATTGATAGTAGTAGCATTGGTTGTGTGGAATCCAAAGTAGTCACTAAGTATGAATTCGCTAGTTTGTTGGATGAATTAGATTCAGATGATGAAGGTATATTTTGTGAATCTAAAAATTGTTGAATTCTAAAATTAAATGTTACTGAATTTTGATATTAGATACAAATATAAAGTTTTCTCATTGCTCATTTCTTATGTAGGTGATTTGTTGAGTGACATTACTTCCCAACTCACTTTGGAGGATGATCAATATATGTTATAATGCATGTCAATCACTTTCTCGTGTGACATTTTGCTAGACTTGGAAGTTTAGACTATGTTTCTTGTAACATCCCATTTTTCTTAAAATAAATAAAAAGAGTTTTATTTAAAAATTAATAGTGTTTTTAGAAATTAAATAAATGAGAGGATTTTTTAAAAATTAAAATAAGGGTTTCATAGTATTAGAAAATAAATAGAGTAAAATGATGTTTTAGAAAATAAAGGAATGTTTTAATGGGTTATTTATTTGATGAAAGAGTAAAATAGATTTCTTTTTTATAAAATAATAAAATAAAGAAAAATAGAGTAAATAGTAGGCTCAGAGTACCCTAGCTATAAATAGAGATATACTAGGTCAATTTTTATAATTATGATTTCTTCCTCCCAAATTTGTTCTCTTTATTCCTGTCCCAAAAGTCTCTCTTTTTCTCGCATACATCCAAATATGTCTCAGTAACACTAAAATCCCAGACTCTTTAATCGTTGGATCATCCTGATACTTGGATACCACCTTCAGAACTCAATTTTGCACATTCTCACCGATGGGATTTACGAATTAATGTATGTAGAGAGATAAATACCCCTCTCATGGAGACAATGAAATTGAGGCTACAATCCATTCTCCTTCTCTCTAATGCTTGGAAACCCTAGCAAAACAATCATAAGAAAAAGCGCGAGGGACCTTAGGGAATCGCTAGAGATGTCACTATCACTGCCAAACTAAACACATGAGCCCCTTAGATGTGATAGATGAGTTTATTGCAATTGGGATTAGATGAACATGTGTAGGGATCTATAGAGGATCAAATTGGGGTTAATTTTGGGGTGTTTTATGCGTTTTAATTTTGCATGTACATTGATAACTAGGAATTGCTCATGTTTGATGGGTCAATTGATGCCCTGATGCGAATTGGATGGCTTAATTGAGTGTTTGGCTTTGAATTTTAGAAACCTAGAAATTTGGGAATTCTTGATTCTTGCATGTTTTCTTGAAATTGATTGAGGGGTTTTGTCCCCATGATGTGATCAAATGTTTTGTGCTATTCATTTTGAATTTAGGTGTGTTTTGAGGTTTGAATTGTACATCTTTTGCTTCACGAAATAGAGGTTTTTAGCGAAGCACGATCGTGCTTAGTGAAAACCAATTGTTTTAAGCCCGTGTTATTTTCCTGACAACATGAATTAACTTGTAGACTAAAAATGACTAAGAAAATGATTGAATTAGGTTTTTTGATATTCATAAAAGTTGTAGCCCTGGATGTTAGCTAAAAAATTACATTGGTTCCACCCAATTTGGAGTTGTATAGCCTCCTAGAGAGTCAAATTACTGAGCAAAGGTAGAGCTATTAGGATTAAGCAATGATCCAATGTTTACCTTAGGTTTAGACATAGTTAATGGTGAAACTAGTTTTTGTGATCAACATAAGAGTTGTATATAATTGTCTTAGCTTTCAAACAAGATAAGTATGAATTTAATAGGATTAGTACATCCCCTGTACTTGTAATTTTACTCTACAAAGATCGTAGTAACTTATGAGGAAATGTAAGGATATACTTGTTTACTATACATGTACGTGTGATTGTTATTAATCGAATGAATAAGTGAATGATTATATGCTTTAAATGTTGGAAGATTGATATTATATGATATATATATATATATATATATATATATATATATATATATATATATATATATATATGTCTTGTGCCATGTAAATATTACTATTGTGTGATGTGTATATGATTCTTGAGGCGTAATGACATGTCGTTTTAGGATTATGAAATTGTGATTGAGATTGGGTAAAAGTGGCAAGTTGAGCAAGTATTAATTTGTGAGATACACATGAACATGTGACGATGGATTGTGACATTGTGAGATGTTAAATTATGGACATGAAATATAGTTGTGAATAAGTGTTTGGTCAATCCTTGATGTGATATTACTTGTGGTGTGAATTGTGAATTATACAATAACTCAATTGGTGTTTACCTTAATAAAAGTATTTATGCCTGAGGTGTTAAAAGAAAAGTGTATGATTTCAAGTTAGGAATCTAAGGTGTTAAATTGTAGCGCAATGTATTAAACGTGTTTGAAAACAAGTGTGAGGTTCTGGGTATTGTATAATTGATGAATAGTGTTTACGTGCAAAAGTTGTTTTAGGGGTTAGACCTGAATTAGGAAGGTGAGGCCCTAACGAATTCTTTGGAGTCTAGGCCTTGGGGGTAAATACACTCGGTTTGAGTGCTCCTTTAAGCCTATGTTGGTCCCTTATGGTTGGAGCATTCTCACAAAACAAAGTGACCCTGACTGGTTATCTTACAATTTCACTTAGTGAGAATGACTTAACATACCCATTATGTGCCATGTCTTGTTATGTACTCCTAGACGTCCTGGTGTTGTTTTTCACTGACATGGTACCACATTGCATATAGGCTTGAGTCTTAGTATAATTGTTGTATAACGCCTGTGAATTGTTTATTATGAAATTGGTGAGTCTTGTTACATCTTGAGTCGAGTGTGTGATTCATGTGTAATGTGATTGGTGATTGAAAAAGAATGTTAAATGATAAAGTGGTGAGGTGAAGTGACGTGAATTGTATTAAGTTGAACTATGTAATAAATATTTCCATAATGTATTTTGCTTATGTCTTTGTTTATTTGTATTTTATTTAGAAATGTGATAACTCACTCCTCGTGTGTTGTTTATGTTTTGGATCTTGTAATGATCTCGAACCTTGTGTTCGTGGGAGAAGAGATGGTTAGGTGGATTGCTTTAAGGAACCTCGTGTTGGAAGACGCATGGACACAATGTTCTGATATAATGTGACATTGGGACATGAGTTTCCACTTTAATTGCATGATGTTCCGAACATATTATTTTACTTTATTTTATTCTGCTGCTTAACTTGAATTCTTTTGTAAACTTGAACGACCTTGTTTTGAGTCAAAAATATTTTTGAGAAGTTTTATTTGGTAATAGTGAAGCGAATGTGTACCTTTTATCCACGTAAATTTACTTACGATTTTATTCAATAAAATTGATTAAATTAGATTCCATGTTTTAAACTTTTTTCCATTTATATGCATGTTGAGATAGAGACTGTCATATTTCTCTTTAGTTTTTGTATTTTTTCGTTAGATTGTTAGAAGTTGAAACAGAGACTTTATGTTTATTTTACAACATTTTGTTTTATGACACTACTTACTAGTTCCTATTATTAATTTTAATGAATTAATGCTTGTTTTATGCATGTAATTATTGTTTTTCTTATAATTTTTACTTAGTCTATTGCTAAACACTTGGAATTTCAACGGTGGTAAACAAGCATGATTACTATTTCTTTAAGCTATCCAAAAATAAATGAGATCAAAATTTTTTTACTTGAGATTTCATAGCATGCTATAATATATTCCGTCCAATTACAATTTTTTTGTCCTATTTTCTCCATTTTTTATGAATAAAAAAACAAGATAAGATTAAATGCGAGATGAGGTGAAGAAACTCGATTTCCAAGTAAAAATGGGGATGAATCTAATTTTTGAATTCTGACGAAAATAAAAAAACGGGAATGAGAAGGACTTGGGAAGTCCACCATTGGGAATGAGGAGACTAAACTCACTCCCGCCCCACTCTGATATTATACCTTTTACTTAGTCTAATCACTCTAATGTTATTACTTTTTAACCATTCATTGTTTAAACTAATGTATGTATTAAAGGAGTAACATGATTTAATATTTTAAAATAATAAAATTTTTCAGATAAATTAAAAGATGTAAAATAACAAATACTAATTTAAAAGTGTGAGAATTAAGGGTTGAGTCATGGATGCTAATTAAGATATTGTTTGATTGATTTACATTTTGGATGCATTTGAGACAAAAATTTAAAAAATATGTATAGATGTCACATATATATATATATATATATATATTTATTTATTTATTTATCTTAATTCACTCTTACACTATTTTAATTCTTTTAAAGTAAATCACCTTAAGGAGGAGGGGAGGAGGAAGCATCAGCAACCAAGCGAAAACGCCCCAAACAAACCTTAATAGTGCAGTGTGGTGTTGCGTTGGTGACAAAAAAGACGATGAACAGGAGTCGTTGTTCAGAATCTTCAACCAAACCAAACAACAATTCACCGAAACGCAAACCTCCTTTCAAGCCAGCTAAGGATGACACCAAGCCCGTGCTTCAAGACCCTGTAAACACATTCTCTCTCCAGTTTCTTTTTTTGTGCTTACACTTTGATTCTTTCTTTGTTAAATAATTATTAACCTTTCTTCTTCTTCTTCTTCTTCTTCTTCTGTGTCAGATACTGAGATCCGACCCAATTGAGACAGAGGAAGCTGTGCTGCGATTGCCACCATTCAAAATCCCTACTTCAACTTCAACACCTGAAATGACATAAATGTATATCACTCTTTTCTTTTTGCCTTTATGGGGGTTTGATTTTTGAGTGTTTTGCAAAGGAAATATAGAAATAAAAAACATTTTTATTTTGCTCGCTTCCTTATCCTAGAATTTTGTTCTATTTTATTATAACATATCGAAACATTGAAATGGAGGATTTATTCTATTATGATCTGTTTTACTTTATTCCATTTCATTATTATCTTCCTGTCTTATCTCTTTCTATTTATTCAAACATAGGCAGGACTGTTAGATAAATTTATTTATAATTACTTATAAAAAAGAAAATAAGAAGATAAAATGAAAAAAACTTTTGTACTTCAGCTTTTGGATAAGTTAGATGAGACGAGTTTCTATAAAAGTTAAACTTATAAGTTAATTTTAATTTATGGGAGAAGTGCAATTTATTTTACCTTTTTATTTTGTTTTCCTATAAACACTTAGGGCCATAGTCTTCGTTTTCAACAATTGAGAGGTTCAGTGTTAATTAGCATGGTATGGAATGCTTCGTTAGTCATATTCAATTCATCTCTTAATCAAAGACTATCACTGCTCTGATAGATGGCATTTAAATGTTCTTATATTTGTTTTCCACTTGGAAAGTTAAATCTCAGAAAATTTATGTGTAGCTTGAGTGTTGAAAGAGTGGTTTCACTGCCAGACAGTAGCGATGCAAGATTAATGAGTTAGGATTTATGGTCATTTTGGTGCTTCATTGGTTTTGTCTGTCAGATTGGGAATTTAGAATGCACATTGTCAGTGTACTCCCTGCACAATCAAGTGGTTTATTTGCTATTACTTGAGTTAATACCACAGCAATCAATATTAGTTCTCATAATAGTTTTTTGAAGCTGAATTTTCTTTTTCAACTTGAATATGCTTTTGTACTGGTGTTTTACTTAGTATTTGGGAATGAGGAAAATGGGATGGCTGTTTCAAAGTGGAACATTTGGTAGTTGTTTGAACCAGTGCCTCTGCTATCCTATTTTAGTTTTCTGTTAAACTACATTTGATGGCATGATTTTATCGATGCTTTGACGACTGTGTTGAAATGATTATAGGTTCATCTAATCATTTGATCTAATATAGGTGATACTCGTTTAAGAATCAATCTTTATATACGAAAAAAACTTTAGTCCCTATACACCACCCTTATTAGCCTATATTGGTCCTTATTGTTACTATGTTTCTAGAAAAACTTGAGCTTTAGTTCCATACATTCTTATAGGGACTAAAACTTCTTTTTTTTTTTTTTCATAAAGGGATTGATTCTTAAACGAGTGTCACTTATGGAGACCAAATAATTAATTAAACCATGATTATATTTGAACGATGCATGTGATGATATCACTAGCATGAAGCTTCATAGGTGGAATATGAACCAAAATTTTTAACTCAAGGTCTTTTTGTATGACTGCCACATTGTGTGGAATTTGGCTTCTCCAATTTGCATATTATGGCAATCACTTCAAATCTGTAAAATCCATGCAGATTGATAGCTTGCAAAATCTAATTTGTGGAAGTAAAGGGAATGACTAGAGTCAATTCTGCCCCCACCCCCTTTTTTCCTTTTCTTTTTCTAAGATCTATTTTGGTTCATTTGTGTATCACTTATATTGGGTTTTTCGTTCTTCCAGCTTCGGAAATGAAAATTCTTGTTGCAAATGAAAAATGAAAGAATTTCTGATGGTGGCACTAAGAGCCACAAGAGAATATCCTAGGGTTTAAAAGTCTACTAGAGAGAAGATAAAATGTGCAATTAAAAGATATCCGTTCATTCATATGTGCTCCAGCAACAACAAAACATTAAGTAGTCTCACACTATGGGCTAATAATAAAACAGGTAACTACTTGGGGCCAAATTAGGAAATAAAAGGGAATATAATATATCCTAATTAATAATAGTCCTTGGACTAGAAAGGCTTGAAAATGAGACGTTTGGGCCTTGGGGTAGCTGGGTCCAACCCGTTATCAATACCCCCATCTTTAGAAGGGACCTTGTCCTCAAGGTCGACAGACACATGGCGTGTGTTGGTAGGCTGATCCAGAAGCATGCAGATTGTGCTTTTTGGGAACGACCTAGATGAGTGCGACACATTCAACTGTGAGGAAGGAGCTAACAAGAAACAAGTTGGTGGGGCAGAAGCGGGTTCCCAAAATGCGTCTTTGGGAAGAGATGCGTCAAGTGGTCGGTCCAACAGAGACGAGACATGTGTCAATGATGGAAGTGATCGGAGCAACTTTCAATGGTGCAGATTGTTCCGACCCTTTTTGACTGAAACTGAAGAGAAATGGTGAGATGAAGTAAGTTGTGTACTTGGAAAGATCTCATTTTAACTTTAGGTGAGTTAGGAGAAGAGAAAGGAAGTGGAGAGTCTCTTGGATTTCCTGAGTTGAGGGAGATCATTGCCGATAAGAACATGGTGGTGAACGGTGGTTGGGTGCCACCATAGGGTCTCAGCATGGAGACGTGCACTACTGGATGAATGCGCGAATCCGGAGGAATACACAACTCATAAGCCACATAACCAATCCTTTGAAGGATTTTGAAAGGCCCAAAGAAGCATTTGGAAAGCTTTTGAGAAGAACGACAAACAACAGTTTGTTGGCGATATGGTTGAAGTTTGAGCCAAACAAAGGCACTAGGCTCAAAGGTAACATCTTTGCGCTTTTGATCAGCTATGTCTTTCATGCTTTGATGCGTCCTTTTTAAATTTGCCTTTAAATTGTGAATAATGGAATATTTTTCTTGCAATGTTGTAGTTGTCCCTTGAACATAATCAAGCAGTGTGGGAGGGGGATGACCATACAAGGCCGTGAAAGGTGGCATGTCGATGGATGAATGGAAGGCTGTATTATACCACAACTTAGCAAGGTGGAGAAACTTGAACCAGCAACGTGGGCGTTCACTTATAAAACATCACAAGTAAGCATCTAGCCCCCCATTCACTACTTCTAATTGTTTGTTGGTTTGTGGATGATAAACAATGTTGTATTGTAGGGTGGCTCCTTGGACGTGAAAAAAGTTCTTTTCAGAAGGCACTCATAAAAAGAGGGTTGTGGTCTGAGGTGATAGTTTTGGGAATGCCATGCAGACGAGCGATTTCACAAAGAAACGAGAGGTCACGTTTTGAGCTGTGAATTTGGCAGGCAGAGCTACAAAATGAGTTGACTGGGACAAACGATCACAAACAACCTAGGTAGTAGTATGACCCAAAAAGGTAGGTAAATGAGTGGTGAAATCCATCGTCAAATCTTCCCAAACTTTCTTTGGTATAGGTAAGGGTTGTAATAGCCCCATTTGTTTCTGTGGTGGGTATTTGTTATGTTGGCAAATAACACATAAGTGAAGGAACTACTTAGTATCCTTGTACATGTTGGGCCAAAAAAAAGAAGTAGCCAAGCGGGCCATGGTGGGTTTGATGCTGGAGTGGCTCAAAGTGGGAGTGCAATGATTTTCTAGGATCAAAGAGTTGCACAAATCTTTGAAATCCAGGATGAAGAGTTGCTCCCGAACATATAAGAGACTGTCTTGTATCTTAGACACAACAACTATAGAAGTGTTAAAAGTGTACTGAGTGAGGAGAGCTATCAGTAGAATAAAACTATTGCAAATGCCCTATCAACGATGGAATGGGAGATGAGGTGAAAGACAACAAGAAGGCCTCTTCTTGCTGATGGGAAAGAGCATCCACAACTATGTTAGACTTGTCAGGTTTATACAGAATGTCAAAGTTATAACCTTGTAATTTACAAGTCAATTTTTGTTGATCGGGGGTCTAAATTGTTTGTGACAACAAATTCCTTAAACTTTTCTTGTCTGTGAAAATTTGAAATTTCTTCCATATCAAATATTAACACCATTTTTATGGCGTTTGTGACAACATACATTTACCGAATGCAAGCAAAGGCGACACACATCTGAGGATTCATCTTCTTGCAGAAAAAGGCTAGCATATGATTATCTTGGCAAATGATAGCTCCAACAGCCATCATAGAAGCGTCTGTTTCTATTGTGAATAATTTTGTAAAATCTGGCAAGGATAGCACTAAGGCTTCTGTTATTTTTGTTTTTAACTGTGTAAAAGCCTCAAATGCTCTTGTATTCCAAGAAAAAGCATTGTGACGCAACAAATCGATGAAGGGAGTGGCAAGAGAGGCATGATGTTTAATAAACCGCCTGTAAAACCCAGTGAGGCCAAGAAATCCTTTGAGTGCCATGAGAGATTGTGGCTTCTACTAGTTTAAAAATACTTACACTTTCTTTGAATTTGGGGCGATACCTAACTTGGAAATCACTTGTCCTAGATACTGCACATTATCCACAACAAAGACATATTTAGGTAATTTAGCAAAGAATTGATTAGAAACAAGTAAGTTTAAGTGAGCTAAATGAGAATACGAATTGTTGTAGATTAGAATATCATAAACAACAACTAGAACAAGTTTCCTAAGGTAGGGTCTTAGCAAGTCATTCATAGATTATTAAAAGGTAGAGGGAGCACTAGTAAGCCCAAAAGGAATTACTAGGAACTCATAGTGCTCGTCGCAAGTGTGGAAATCAATCTTGTGGGTGTCCTTAGGGATGACCCTAATTTGATGGTAGGCATAGCGGAGATCAATCTTAGTGAAAATGGATGCTTCATCCAGTTCGTCCAATAACTCATCCACTATAGGAACATGAAAGTGGTCCTTCATTGTGATTGCATTAAGAGCTACATAATCTACACAAAAGTGTCAAGTCCCATCTTTTTTTTTTGCACTAGTAGGATTGGGGATGAGTAAGGGTTGTGATTAGGAGTAGTGATGCCATCTTTTAGCATTTCCTGTATAAGAGTGGTCATAATTTCTTTTTGGTAATGAGGGTAATGGTAAGGTTTAACGTTAACAAGGGTGGTGTTGGGTAAGAGTGGAATATGAAGGTCATGAGGTCTAGAAAGGGGAAGGCCTTTGGGTTGGTGAAATAATGTGGGTAAGAGGATAAAAGTGCAGTAAGATCGGGTGGTAGTGGTTCAGGTGGAGTGTTTTGGGTGGGTTTGGATTGTAACAAGTGTAGAGATGCAATGGCATCAAAGTTGCGTAAGTTACACATTTGGTAGAGGTTGGCTGTTTGGGTGGGTGAAAGGGTGGTGCCACATAGGGTCACAAGGGATTAATCAAGGGTAAAGTAAGTTGTAGAATGACAAAGTTTGCACTGACCGTGCCTAAGGTAGAAAGCCACTCTAATCCCAAAACTATGTCAGCGCCTTCTATAGGAAACAAGTAACAAGGAACGTAGAATGTGTGACCTTGAATCTACAGCTGCTCTTGGGGGCATAGACGAGCACATGCTATTTTGGTCTTATTACCAACCATAATAGAGGAGGGTTGTGTAGGGAGTGTGGGTAATTGCAAGTGAGAAGCAATCCTTGGCTACAATATATTATGGGAACTCCTTGTGTCAATTTAAACCTACATAGTAAGGCCACCTAGCAAACTAGAGAATTTCAAAGATTTGAGAGATGGTTGTCCCAGAATAGCCTGAGGAGATAAGTGAAAATGAATTGGTTCCCTCTAGAAAGTGGGGAAGGGAACCTTTGTGTCTGTGAGGTCTACAACATCACAGTCTTTATCCACCAATAGTAGAAAATGACCTGATTGACATTTGTGGCCAATAACTATTTTTTCATCACAATAATAGTAAAGACCTTGTGGTCAGCGTTCGTGCATATAAGCAACAAAGATGGGCTTAAGGGAAGTATGGTGGGTGTTGTTGCCATGGTTTGTGGTTGTAATGAGGGAAGTGTTTGAGTTAGGGACATTGGTGGTTATAGGGCTAGGTTTATGGAAGTATATGCAGAAGAACTCACTGTAGCACGATAGGACTTAGGTCTAGCATCTTGTAATTTATTCTCCACTAGTTTGGCTAAGCCTATCGCACGAGAAATTGGGTAGGGATGTAAAATGATAAATTCTCTACGAATTTCTGGCAACAATACAAAGATAAAACAATTCAGAATCTCAACAATAAGACTAGTGACACGATTGCTCAATTTCTCAAAAGCAGTTCGATAATCTGAAACAGAGCTTGTCTATCGTAGCTTAAATAATTTTGCTTGATGATTTGCATAAGTGGAGGGGGCCCAATCTCAATTCCAAAGCTCTAGTAAATGAAGGCCAATCACTTAATTGAAAATTTTGGGACATCCATTTAAACTAGCTAAAAGTTTCCCATTTCATATAAAAAGGTGCTAAGGATAAATGGTGTTCAAGAGGTATCTAATAATACAAAAAATACTAATATGCTTGAAACAACCAATCTAATTGATCTAAACCATCAAAAGGGGATAGTTGGATTTTGGGTTGGTGGGGAATTTAGGGGCTGTTTAGGAAAAGTTGTGAGCGAAATGTGTTATCAAAGGAAGAGAGCAATAACACCCTGGCTATCATTGTCGTTTCCTTTTGCAATGCACTTGATCATAGCGTTACCACACGCGACCATCGTGAAGTCGAAACAGAACCACCATGGCTTTTGCACAAGGGTTTCGAACCCCCCTAACCCCCCTATCTCCTGTGTGTGACCTTGGTGTTACTGCAAAATCCATGTTTCTTTCTTCTTCTTTTTTTTCTTTCTACACTTACATCTTTCCCACAGCAAGCCCAAATCACTAGGGCCCAAACTGCACTCATGTGTTATTTCTTTTCTAAACCCACCTCGTGTTTTAACAATTGTTTTGTTTTTATACTGTGTCATCAAGTTGTTTTGAGGTTTGGATTTGAGGTCACAACACCTTGAGGACAGGGTATTTTTGATGGGCCAGAGGATGTTATGAAAGGAAGAGAGCAACAACAATGGGTACAACAAGCAATTAACACTAATACAAAGATGCAACAAGCAGACACAAGGGAGACAAGCACAAATCAGAGGCCCAAAAGGAGAATCATCAAACCTCAACATTTGAAAGATTTCATATAACCAATTCTGACCAGGAATGCTGAGCTAGCATAACTTAATTGGCCAAATGAGCATATGTTGTCTGCCATATATGTTTCTATCTGTTATTTGCTAAATTCCATTAGTGTTGTTAGTACAATTTGTTAGAATTTAGTTAACAATTTTTCATATTTTGGTGCTTATATATGAATGAATCATGTAATGGAAATCAAGCAAAAAAATAATACAAGTCTTTCCTTCCTTCACCTTTTTCTTAGGAGGTTTCTAGGCCTCGAACTCTAGGACAATCACCTTGAGCTGACCCTAGCTCATAACAAAATGGGTGAGGTTGTGGAGTGGGTGTAAAGGGTAGTGGGGTGGGCATTGGGGTAGGCGTATAACTAGGGGGTGGAGGTGGGGGTTTTGGAGATATGGTGGAGTGGAGGGGGGTGCCTAAGGAAGTGGAGGCGTAAATTCAGATGAGACTAGGGTTAAGGGTGGGAAATGGGGTAACCCTTCTAAAAGTGAAGAAGATACATGGGGAGGTGTAGACTTAGAGGCTAGCTGTTCTTTTAATCCCATGAGAAGTTCCTTGGCAAGAGTCCATGGATTGTTGTAGCAAGGAAAAAATGAGTGTCCTGATTTTCCAACCGATGTATCCTCCATCTCCTTAGATGAAGCTTTGGTAGGAGCCATAGGAGTCAGTAGATCAAAGCACCAATTATGGTGGCACTAAGAGCCATAAGAGAAAACTAGGGTTTAAAAGTCTACTAGATAGAAGATAAAATGTGCAATTGAAAGACCGTCGTTCATTCATAGGTTCTCAAGCAACAACAAAACATTAAGCATTCTCACCCAATGGGCCAATAACAAAAATAATAACTACTTGGGCCCAAATTAGCAAATAAAAGGGAAAATAATAGATCCTAATTGTTAATAGTCCTTGGACCACATAACTACTTGCGTTATAAGCCTATTATTCTTATAATTTAATTTCATCTACTTTTAGGATTCGTCTCACGGAAGGCGTTATGTGATTCATGTAGACTACTTAAGGAGATATGATTATTGTTGTGATCATTCATCTAACCTTTGAGCTTATGCTTTTCCGAAGATTTAAAAGAAAAATTTGTAATGATCATATAAAGCATAAAAAAGAAAAAAAGAAGATAAAATGAGTTTTTAAGAAAAGTTGTCTAGGTAGATTAAATATTTAGTATCCATTGAGATTTTAAGAGTTGCATGTACAGTCAAACAGATGAATGTCCGAAGTTTAGTTAGTTAAAGAATGAACAACTACATTGACATCTGAATCGATTAATGTACTGACTGATTGTGTTTGGTTTTGCAGAGTGAAGGAGAAAATTTTCACGATCATTATGTATTTATGTTTCATCTCAAAATTCACTTCAATTATTTTAGTTTCTTTGTAGCAAAGGAAAGAAATTCTTCTAATGCCAGCGAATTTTCGAAGGTTTCGTTCTAAAGTCTCTATGTTGTAGTCAGTGTGAAGCAGAATCAGTATTTGACCTCATACACGCGGAGGCTAATGTCAACCACTTTTATGTTGAGGACGGTTCCTCCATTTTTATTTGTAACTTGATTAAAAAATATTAAAATTGGAAGGCTGACATGAGCTTCATAAAATTCTTGGGACCAATTCCGTTGATTAAAGTTTAAAACACCTTTAATGAAAGGAAGAAAATACCATTAATTAAAACATAAAAAAGAATTAATGTTAGTCATAAAAAAAGCCTTTAATTGTTATGATATAAAGGAGAACTATGAATTGTCCCTCACTTTGCTTTCCTGAAATATCTCGAGCCAATTAGTAAGTTTTTTCTATTTTTAAAACTGAGTAAATTTTGTTATTTTATGGCTGTTTTTAAATGCAATTTTTTTAATCTTGAATTCTTAATATTTGGAGGGTGGTGATGAATTGCGATATGGAACAATTTTAAAATTTAGAAGATATTTATTTAGAAACACAGTATAATTTGAAGACAATTTGAAGATTTTCTTTTATAATGTGCGAAGTTTAATGTTTTAGTAAGTAAATTTCAATAATAGATTCAATTTGTTAAAAAAATAAGTTGTAAAGCTTTTGGTACTAAAGAGAAAATCAATGGAGGAGCACATTTGCTAAGTTTAAGATATAAAAGAACTTGAATGACTTAAAAAAATGGCAAAATTGATATTGAATTGTCTAGAAGGATAAAAAGTAAAAATTAAATGTTAATTTTAATTCATTATGTTTTAGTATAATTTCATTTTGGTAAATTAAGTTTTAAAAGATTTATTTTGATTTTTTATACTTTTAAGATGTATAATTTTGTTCGATTTATAATTGTAAAATTGAAAAATAGATCAAAATAATATATTTTGAAAATATAAAAAATTAAAATAAAATTTTTAAAACTTAATATATCAAAATAAAATTATACTAAAACATAATGAATCAAAATAATATTTAGCCAAAATAAAATTATAATTTCTACGTAAACATGTAAATAAAACTAAAAATCTTAAAAATACAGACATAATAACATGAATTGTTGATATCAAGTCCACAAATGTTAAACTCGACTATTTTAAATAAGCTTGCTTAAGTGGAAGCAGACTTAGTTATTAGTTTAGTTTTGCAAATTTAATCAAGCATTTAAAATTTAAATTCAAATAATTTACGAATAACTCAAATCATTCACTTTATTAAAAAAAAACTCAAACCATTCACAACAAATGTAAGCGGTGGATTACAATGTTTGTGTGGCTAACATGTGTATATTATGATTTTGGAAACAATGATTAGCATGGTGTTGCCACATGTTGTGTCAATGCCTCAACAATCTAAATCCCTTAAACAACCTAAATTCCTAATTGTGAAAATGAATTGCCTTAATAATTTCCCGAACTAACTTTGCGTTTCATTACATTTGCCTAATGAGCTAGATGGCGAATTGTGACCACGAGAATGATAAAAGTAGCCTGATAAGAAAAAAAAAATTGGTATTAGGTAATGGTAATTAAAATTATTTGTAAATTAAAGAGACTAATTGCGTCACATAAGAACTTACCGAAAAAAAAAACTTACTATGATTTATAGAATAGTAAATGCAATTTCATGAGCGTCATCATTGTAACATTCCCAAAAATAAAATATTAGTATTAATAATATAGAAGTGATAAATAATTATATATTTGCATGTTTGTATAGTTCGAAGAAGTTGAGTTTTAATATGAGAATTTTATATGAAAAATAAGTTTTGGGTCATGAATAGGCTAGGAGAGGAGGTAAGGCCCAAAAAGGGACCAGAAAGGGCTGAAGCCCACAGCCCTTATAAACACACACTCCCACTCTCAAACACACACACACCCCTTTGGCTAAAAGTAAAAGGGGAAAGGGAAAAAAGATAGGAAAAGAAGGAAAAGAGAAGGAAAAAAGAGACTTGTTGCATTCAAACATTTCCAACCACTCCAACAACTTGAGGTGAATGTGTGACTATCATCCTCTTCCCCTAATCTCTTAGATTTTAGTGGGATTTGTGGTAGCCATGAATGGGTTTTGGTTTTGAACCCTAACCCTCCAAGCTTTGAGAGCCTTGTAAGAAATTATGCATGAAACCCACTAAGTTTTGGTAGTTCTGAATGTTTAGTACTTGTTTAGGATCATTGAAAGGAGGTTAGGATGGGTGGGTACACCATTGATGGCCTCCTAATTTGTGAAAACCTTGTTCAAATTCCTTTCTGGATGTGTCATTCCCATGACATATACCACGAGCAGGCCATGGTAGAATCTGACTTTAAATTTGAGTCTTTCTGGGGTGTGCCATGTCTATGGTGTTTACCATAGACTGGTTGTGGTACATCTTGATTGTGTAGTTTTGTCAGTTTCTCACTTTTCTTTGCATTTTCAAGGTTCTTAACTTCTTATTACTTCCATGATTAACAAGGGAGGGATTGAATATGTGTCTTGATGAATTATAAAGTGTCCTTCATCGAGTTTCATGCATGTAGGGTTCCTTGCTAGGATTGGGATCCCTGGAACTAAGAATGTTAATATCTTTTCTTACCTTCCACATGAGTAATCTAAAATGTTGTAGACATTATATGTGCAGTAAGTGTTAATGATGAATGTAGGAGGTTCCATATGAATATGTCAGTAATGAATGAAACATATGTGTGTATACTTGTGAAAAGGAAAGTTAAAGACTAAGGCCCCTCAGACCGAAGGGGGATACAAGTAAGAGGTTGAATGCTTTCTTTAAATGATAGGCAGGGTTCCGTCACTTCCTAGCATTTAAGGCAAAGCAAAGCCCCTCGGACTAAAGGGGAATATAAATACGAGGTCATGACATAAGATCAAGGGAGATGCTCCTTGAAAGTTTGAGCTCAATACTTGCCATAAGAGAAAAAAGACAAAGAAAGAGATAAAGTAATTCATGCAAAGGTTGATGTTTAAGGTTATGTTTATGCTTTAGCAAGTGTTGAACTAAAGCTATATCTTTATGATACATCCTGAGTCACATAGGTACATTGTTTCATGTTTAGGACTCATTAAGACCTTGTCTCATTAGTTTAGTTTCCATGTTCCAGATTGAACAAGCTATGGAGAATACTCTTGGCCATGAATATGTTGTACTTTGTGTATTAGTGACTTTTATCTTATTACTTTTGAAATACTTCATATGTAGATATTCCTTTGGTATAGGGTTCTGTACGTTGGGAAATACCCTTTAGATATGTATACGATAATTTACTTAAGAATGATGTATGACTCGTAACTTTGAAATTCTTGATTAATGAAATCATATGTTTTTATTATCCGCATTTGATGACTAAAATGTAAAGCTAAGGGTAATACACCTTTAGGGTGTTACGGTATGGTATAAGAGCAGTTCAATCCTTTGGACTATGGATAATATGTTAGCATAGTTTGGCTATCTTGCCATGAATTCTATCTCATTTAGTTACTATATATTAAGTCTGGTCAAATCAATGAGGAGCAGAGTAGGTAGAGACTATGGTAGGGATGGGAAGACCACTTGTGCATAATCACACTATTGAATTGGCAGCTACAGAGGCAAAGGTTGCTGCCATGAGAGAGCAAGCGACATCCACCACCAACCTCATTAACCAAGTGTTGAGGGGATCATCTGGATGTTCCTCAAACACTCATGACTAAGGGGGTGGGGCTCAAAACCTTGGATTTTCTAAATTCAGAAAGAACAACCCTCTTAATTTCAAGGTGAATACAACTCCTCAATTGCAGAGTTTGGCTCCAAGGAGATGGATAACATCTTTGAGGTGGTGCCAACTACTGAGGAACAGAAAATGGTGTATGACACATTCATGTTGAAGGATGAGGCAAAAAATTGGTGGAAGGACACAAGGGAGAGGATGATGGCCTTGGAGACTCCTGTCATTTGGGAGAACTTCAAGATCACATTCTTGGAGAAATACTTTCCCCACAATGTTAGAATCTAAAGGGAGACTGAGTTCCTACAACTCAAGCAAAGGAGCATGATGGTTGGTCAATATGTTTCCAAATTTGAAGAGTTGGCCAAATACTCTTGTTATCTCCGCAATCATCCTGATGAGGAGTGGAAGTCCATCTAATTCGAGCAAGGCCTGAGATCCGATATTCCTAACCAAGTTGGGATTTTGGAAATTAGGAGTTATGCACTCCTAGTTAACAAATGTCTCATTGTGGAGGATAACTTGAACAAGTTGAAGGCAGACCAATGTCTAGTCCTCAAAAGGAAGAGTGAAGAAATGACGCATCCTCCCACTATCAAGTACAAGATGGAAGGATTCAAGGGCAAGAAAGTGATGATTTTTGGGACTCCTAAGGTGGAGGCATGCCCCAAATGTGGGAAAACTCACTGAGGTGTGTGCATGTTTGGACAAGATGTCTACTTTAGGTGTCATCAACTGGAACACTATCCTAAAGATTTGCCCCCTTGGGAAGAAGCAGAGAGTTCCTATCTAGGCTAAGTTAGCAGATAACGGTTAGATCCACACACTTACCCATAATTTTTTTTAAAAATAGTATAATGTCATTTTTTATGTTATTTAATTATTATTTTCATAATAATTTAGTCATTTTTTATAAAGTGAAGTTAATTACTTATTATATGAAATATTTGCATTAGTTTTAATTGATTAAAAACGTATAAAAAATATCAAAGTTTATGTAGTATTTGCACTTATATTAAAACACAAATATTGAATATTTGTTTTAAGAATAAATTAATTGGACTAATGAATAAATTATGGAAAATCATAATACATTCCATCTCCAAACTTTACTCAAACATAAGTATTTTTTTTTTATGAAATAATGTCAAACTAAACTATCCAATAAACAATAGCTCTCCTGGAAAGGAGTCAATGTAAAATTTACGTTAGATTTTAGTTATATATTATTATAGAAATTTTGAAGCTCTTATTTACTATATGTTTTGAAAGATTTGCTTGTAAACAACACTATTAATAAATTTTAAAAGTTTCAAAATTCCAAGAAGTCATAAAATATAGTTTAAAAATTATACAAATCAGAGTAAAAACTATTGGATCGATTAAATTAATTATTATAAATTTAAAATAAACATTTCATATATAATTGATTTTATATTTTTATTATTTTAAAATTTACCAGAATATTTTCTAAGTTTAAATAAGTATTTATATATTTTTTCAAAATCACCATTTCAATTCAAATAATATATATGAAATTCAATTGTCACAATTTTAAGGGTAATTAAGTTTAATTTTTGTGATATCTGATATTTTAACTATTTTATATTGCATAAAAGTAACATTGTAACAATAGAATAATATTTATCAATTTTATTTCAAAGTTCATGCAAAAAAATACTGAAAATGAATATAAAAATAGAAATAAAATGTCATATGGATATTATTAATATATTTTTATAATAATTAAATGAAAATATCAAATTAAAAAAATTAAATATTTTAGAAAAAAATAAAATATAAAAATATTATGCAAATCATCCTTACTTTTTTTATAAAGTAGTTTAATTACTTATTTTAAAAAATATAAAAATTTCAATAGATGTTTCTTTTTTAGATAATTAAAAATGATTTCTTACAAATATATAATTTAAATTTCATAATATATCTTAATTTGATTGTGAATTTTGTAAAAAAAAATGAAGGTAATAATGAAAACCAAACCTGGAGAAAATTATTCCTTAGAAACTATTTCATTGCTAAAACATTTTTTTATCTTTTAAAATTATTTTTTAAACATATTTAAATATAAATATTTATATAAACAAAATTTATTATTGAATTCATCACTAAAACAACATTACTAATAAAATTTAATTTACAAAGATCTATTTTCTAATATTAAAACTAAGAAGTTTTAAGCATCTGTTTTTAAATTGCTAAGTATAACTTGCGTTTGTTGTACAAAAATACTGATAAATGTAACTTTTGTTTGTTAGGGAATATATATTATTCTTTCAAAAGAAAGGACTATCATTTGGGTGGGAAAAATATAGTTTACACTGAGTATTACTTATCAATTTAAATTATAAATGAAGCATTTTCTTACCCCTCTTTATATATAGTTACAATTCAATGGTTTGTGCAATAAAAATTCTATTAAAATAATATTATTAATCATTTACTAATGATTTGGTTTAACTTTTATAATTCAATAATTATGATTTGAGAAAAAAATACCAAAAAATAATTTTATCCTTAATTATAATTTTCAGCTTTTTATAAAACTAAATCAAATTGTTATTCTTATTATATGCAATATTCTCTTGAGTTAGCGAAAATCATACATCACGATTAAAATTAATTTCTGACTTAATGGATTAAAGGACACTTATCATATTTGACCTATTTGACCTAGGATAAAAAAATGTAATTTATATCCAAACCAAAATTCTTAAAACTAAAGATACATAAATTACAATTAGTAACATGTATTTATTGTTAATTCTTTAACACAATCCCCGACATAGTTCAAATTAGTTTATTAGTTAATATTGTAATTATTATCTTATAATTATATTGACATAGAAAAAAGTCAAAATTAATTAAAAAAATGAAAAATGAATTATTAACACAAGCAACATAAAATTATAAACACAAAATATTTTTAATCTTAAATTCTTTTATTTGGAGGGTGGTGAAGAATTGCGACATGGAATAATTCAAAAATTTAGAAGATTTGTATAATTTGAAGACAAATTGAAGATTTTCTTTTATAATGTGAAATTTCATGTTTTAGTCAGGAGTAACTTGTATTCAATTTGTAAAAAAAAAAAATAAATAAAGTTGAAAAGCTTTTGGTACAAAAGAGAAAATCAATGGAGGAGCATATTTGTTAAGTTAAATGACTCAAAAAATGGCAAAATTGATATTGCTTTGTCTAAACTAGAAGGAAAAAAAAATAAAATTATAATTTCTATGTAAATATATAAATAAAACTAAAACTCCGAATATTGTTGATATCAGGTCCACAAATTTTAACCTTGACTATTTTAATTAAGCTTGCTTAAATTCAAACATAGACTTATTGGTTTAGTTGAGCAAATATAATCCACCATTTAACAATTTAAATTCCAATAATTTACTAATAACTCAAATCATTCGCAACTTATGCAATGGATTACATATTCATGCGACTAAAAAGTGTACATTATGATTTTGGAAACAATGATTAGCATGCAATTTCTTACTTTTGCCGAAGAGCATCTTGCTATCATACTCCTATTGTGGTAAGTGGCAATTAAATAGGACATCATTTGGTCAGAAAGGTTTGTTAACATCATTCCAATCTTTATGAAAAATGATGATCCAACTTAATGTTTCATATTTTGGGTATGGATCACATAATCCAAAACAAACTCTTAACATACTATGATTATCACATCTAAACTTAACATGGAATTTACAAAATCAATTCTAAGGTACACCAAGACAATTACATTTCTAAGGAATCATTGCAACGCAACACATGAAATAAGATGGAAATAACATCACCAAAATCAGAGACACGAAAAGAAAGAATATGAGTAGAAGAAAGAAAAAAAAACATGGCTAAGGGAAGTTCAGTACGCGTGTGCAATCTTTGCATTGCAACCAGGTAAATTGACTATCATTGTGGGATCACCAGTTTTACCGCATACATTACACTACAATGACACAAAAGAAGAAAGTTAAGCCACAATGTAACAAAAAAGTGTTGGCAATAAATTTGTATGTCCACGATCTAAATTATCATGTAATCAATTATAATTTTAATAATAAAGTAGTATTTTATTTTCATTGTCATATTTTACTATTTGATTAAATAGTCCGTTTGATAATGTCATTGATTAAAATTAAAGATTTATTATTATAATAAAGATTATGATAATGAGAAACATGTTTGTTCTAATTTTAATCTAAACCGTTCTTGATCATAGGATTATTGTAAATAGGATATCAATAATATAGATAGATTAATATATATGTGATAGTATTTATTGGATAAATATTAATAGATTTCATTTATTAATTTGCATATATAGATGAGTCACATGTTGATGTGATCATTGAATTGACTCAATTGAAATTTTTTAATGGTTAAAATTTACTATAAACTGTCAATAGAAATTCTCAAGAAGAGATATAATAGTTTTCTTTGACTTGAGATTATCATAATAATTAACAGGTTATTTGTTGTATTTTGATTCCGACACCTAATGCTTTAAAACACTTGTTGAATGAATATTGGATATATTTAAATACTTGTAGAATTAATGATTAATCAAGAAAGAATCCATCAACTCTTGGTAATGAGTTTGAACACAATGAATAAAATTATATCCTGACCAGGAAAATTAAATGAAAGAAGAAATGAGTTCCTTAAATCATCATGAGTTAACTCAAAAGGGTTTGATACCATACTCTAGAGTTAACCCAGAGATGTAAAGATGGAAGAAATTATTACACTACTCTTCTAATGATTCTTAAAAGTAAAATGTTACTTCATACTATTCGGACTTTAAGGAGTGTTGCTAGAGGCCTACCTTGATTAGTATATTAATTTGATTAATATATTACCGGCTTAGTATTGAACCTACAAGGCCAAACACAAACGAGTAATCTCTGTTAAAGAAATTATTTTAATATTTGATGATTAATTAAATTAGAAAATTTAATATGATCAAATGATTAATTGATTTCAAAAAAGTGGAATATTATTATATTTTTGTTAGCGCTGAAAATATAAATAATATGAAAGATTTGGTGAAAGAAGAGAAACAAACATGTATGATTTTGTATTTGGAATTTGGGTTGAAAAGGCGACTAGATACAAGATACAAGTTTGACTTGATCAATTATTATTTCAATTTTAATTGTTAAATGATTAGCAATAAAAGGTAACAAAAAATAATATAGTTTAAAGAAGATACTATTAATAATGATTTTGATTTGATCAGAAATTGGGGTGTCCTTAGCGAGATAGAGCCTTGGGTTGCAAATTGAAAATATCTCAATATCACTTCTCTATTCTTATTTTTTTCACTTGTCAAAGTTGTTGACAAATAGAGGTCAGTCTCGGTGTGGAGTTCATCAACAACACGTATAAGATCAGTCTTCACACGTTGAATTTTTATGCTTCAAGAGCTCATCAACATCAAGAGGTATAAGATCTAATATGTCATCTGTTTATAATATAATTTAAATACAAAATAGATTCTTTCATTCGGCAATGCGTGTTATTGAACACTTTTTTCTACAAAAAAGACTCATCGATAAATAATTAAATAAAAAACAAGTGCAAGTCAAAAATGGCTATTGAAACCAAAAGTGCAGTAAATTTTATGTTTTTTTATCCTGCCTGCTCCATTGTGGTGGTACGTGAAACAAACATGAATGATGGTAAGTATATTGAGTGAATGAAACAAATCTTTTCGTTTGATGTTTATAGACATTTTTCATATCAAATTGGCTTCATATAGACATCTTTTCGTGTGACATAGGAAAACATTTTTCTCATGATCACATATGGTTTCCATGGAAAAAGTGTGTTTTGCAAACTGTTTAAATATAGAAAAAAATTGTAAGCATATGTTTATTTTATTTATACTATATTTTCTATCTCTTATTTTCCTACCTTTTTATTTATCATTTTTTTAATATATTTTTCCTCTTTTCAATCTTTTCTTTATTACGTACAATGTAAAATGTTCGTGCAGCTAACAGGGTGTATATTAAGATTTTGGAAACAAAGATTAGCATGCCATTACTTAGTATTCCTGAAGAGCATCTTGCTATCATACTCCTATAGTGGTTGCTAAATGGTACATCATTTGGTCAAAGAAAGGTTTATTAGCATTCCAACCTTTCTGAAAAATGATGATCCAACTTAGTGTTTCATATTTTGGGTGTGGATCACAGGATCGAAAACAAACTCGAACATACATCATCTTACTACTTTGACACCAATGAGAAAATCTTCTGTTTTCAAAGATTTCTTGATAAATCATCCTTTAGAATGCATTTAGATAGAGAATTTTGACTAAGAAAGTAATTTAGTAATTTATCAGAGAATTTGAATTTCTGTAATTTAGAATTCATTGTTTGGATGTTTTTTATGAAGAATTTAAAATTTTGGAATTTTAAAATAGAATTTTAAACAACTAAAAATTTGAAATTTCAATTTCCTTCTAAAAGGTGAGAAATTGAAATTCTCTTCTTACAGTCTTCTTCAAGAAACACCGTCTGACTTCCTAAAATATCAATCGGGTGTGAGCATAGAGGAACACGTATAACTAACACAACAACCATATCTTCTCTTTTTTTTCATTCATTTTTTCATCCTCATAATTTTAATCTTTTTTCCAAACACAAAATTTTAAAAATAACAAAATTTCAATGGAAGTATTTGAAATTCTTATAATTTAAAATTTCCCAGAATTTTAAATTTCTCTGTCCAAACACACTCTAAAGAAATTGCAAAGTCATTGACTAAATGTCCTCATGCCATGCTTCTTGTTAGAATACGTAAATTTATTTGGCTTTCTTGTGATGGTTTTAGTATCTATCGCATAGACTACCAATAAAGAAAATAAAGAATTGTTTTGGAGGTCATGGTACTTGTTTCACTGTTGCTCACCTTCTGTTCCCACCTGGTGGAGTTAACCAAACTAACCAAAAGCAACATGTGCATCTCGTTAGCATGGTCCTAACCTTGTTGCCAGAGTCCTGCGGCATTGACTACTCCTGTTGCAGTCAAAATTTAACTGCATTATCTACTATGAAGGATAAGGAAAATGCAACATAGAAAACTAAATATTGAATTTAATACCAACTGGTCCAATTGCAAATTTTGATATGGGGAAGAACAATAACTTAGATGTCTAGTTTTTGGTCAGAACCACACTGCAGGTAAAATAAGCAAATTGTAGTCAGAAAGGACTTAAAGGACATGGTTGTTTTGTCACTAAGTGGTATTATTAGCTTGTAATTTTTATTTGTCTCTAGCAAATGAAATTCCATTGGAATAAGTTAACATGTTCTTAGAAACATCACAAAAAAATATTAGGGTTTGTATGTGTTAATCTAGATCACTGGAACAAAGTGCAAATATGATAAGGCATAATCTACATAATGTTGGACATTTTAGTGTAATTGATCTCTTTATTATGTTAAAATAAGAGTGCACGCTTGTTTTAATGTAATAACGAGATGTTCGGTTTAGGAAAATTTTGGAAATTACATGGAAGTGACTTTCAAGAAAAGGCAGGTTTTAAAAAAGATAAAACTTCCATCAACCGCCAAAAACCACCTGTTCATCAACCGCCAAAAACCACCTGTTCTTTGATCATAAATAATCATTCTGGTTCAGAAAGCATTACGGGTGACAAAACATACAAGACCAAAACAAAACTCTTGAATTATAATCTTCTTATTTTATCCGATTGAACAATTTTGGTTGAACCCCGAAATTTGATTCAATCTGAAAGTGTTATACACGATTTCAGATTTATCCAGTATTATCTCGATTTTCAAATTAACCAACAAAAGATTGAATCAAATTTTTTGAGATGACGAACGATAGTTCGAAGATGACAAGTAAGTTTACGAAGTTGGACAAGTTTGAAGGGCAGGATTTCAGAAGATGGCAAAAGAAGATGCACTTTCTCTTGACAACATTGAAGGTGGTGTATGTGCTGAGTACACCAATGCTGGTGTTTATGGAAGACGAAACTCTGGATCAAACAAGGAAGCGTTCGAAATGGGAGAACGACGATTACATTTGTCATGGACACATTCTGAACGGTATGTCTGACTCTCTCTTTGATATTTATCAAAATGTTGAGTCTGCTAAGGAATTATGGGACTCTCTTGAATCCAAGTATATGGCAGAAGATGCCTCAAGTAACAAATTCTTAGTTAGTAATTTCTTTAATTACAAAATGATTGATTCGAGGCCTGTTATGGAACAATATAATGAACTGCTGCGGATTTTGGGTCAATTTACTCAACATGATTTAAAAATGGATGAATCCATTGCAGTTTCATCTATAATTAATAAACTGTCTTCTTGGAAAGACTTCAAGCATACCTTGAAACATAAGAAGGAAGAGTTGACTCTGGTTCAACTCGGTAGTCATTTCATGATTGAGGAGTCGCTGAGGGCTCAGGAAATTGACAAAGTCAATGATAAAAACGTAGCAGGTTCCTCTTCCGTTAATATGGTAGAGGAAAGTGGAACAGTTAAGCAAAATTACAATGCTAAAGGTAACAAACGAAAATTTCAAGGAAATAAGAACAAAGGTCCAAACAAATAGACAAAATTGTCATGTTGAAAGTGTGGGAAACCTGGTCATTTAAAGAGGGATTGCCGGGTGTTCAAAGGAAATAACAAGGCTGGTCCAAGTGGGTCTAATGATCCTGAAAAGCAACAAGGTCAGATTGTAGTGAATAATTTTAATTCGAATACGAATTCAAATTATGTATCACTAATATATGATGCATTCTATGTGCAGGATGATGACGTTGCTTGGTGGTTTGATTCGGGAGCAGCAAGCCATGTGTGCAAAGATCGTCGTTGGTTCAAGGAATTTAGACCAATCGATGATGGCTCTATTGTGAAGATGGGCAATGTTGCAACTGAACCAATCCTAGGATTAGGTTGTGTGAATTTAGTTTTTACTTCCGGAAAAAGTTTGTATTTGAATAATGTCTTATTTGTACTTGGTATTCGTAAGAACTTATTGTCTGGTATGGTTTTAAATAATTGTGGTTTCAAGCAAGTACTTGAAAGTGACAAGTACATCTTGTCAAGACATGGTTCGTTTGTTGGATTTGGTTATCGTTGTAATGGAATGTTTAAATTAAACATTGATGTTCCTTTTGTTCATGAATCTGTTTGTATGGCCTCGTGTAGTTCTATAACTAATATGACAAAATCAGAAATTTGGCATGCTAGATTAGGACATGTTCATTACAAAAGATTAAAAGAAATGTCAAAAACAAGTATGATTCCTCCTTTTGATATGAACATTGAAAAATGCAAAACTTGCATGTTGACCAAGATCACTAGGAAACCTTTTAAGGATGTTAAAAGTGAGACTAAAGTCTTAGACCTTATTCATAGTTATTTGTGTGATTTGCATGCTACTCCATCATTAGGTCATAAAAAATATCTTGTTACTTTTATTGATGATGCATCAAGGTATTGTTATGTATATTTATTAAATACAAAAGATGAAGCTCTTGATAAATTTAAAATTTATAAGAAAGAGGCAGAACTTCATCAAAATGGGCTAATCAAAACTCTTCGTATGGATAGGGGAGGTGAGCATTATGATCCGGTTTATTTTCAATCTACTGGAATAATACATCAAACTACAGCTCCCTATACACCACAACAGAATGGTGTAGCCGAAAGGAAGAATAGAACCTTGAAAGAAATGGTGAATTCCATGTTATCCTATTCGGGTTTAAGTGAAGGATTTTGGGGTGAGGCTATGTTGACAGCCTGTTACTTGTTGAACCGAATTCCTAACAAAAGGAATAAGGTTACCCCATATGAACTTTGGCACAAAAAGACACCAAATTTGAGTTATCTCAAAATTTGGGGATGTAGGGCTGTAGTCAGGCTTATAGAACCTAAAAGGAAAACCATAGGTGAAAGAGGTATAGATTGCATATTTATTGGATATGTTGAACATTCTAAAGCATATAGATTCTATGTGCTAGAATCTAATGATTCTGTTGCTGTGAACTCGGTTATAGAGTCACGGGATGCTATCTTTGATATCAGTGGAGTTTGTGAGAACTCAGCATAATTTGGCCGATCATTTAACCAAAGGGTTAAGTAGAGATCTCGTGAAAAGGTCGGCTGTGGGATTAGAATTAAAGTCCATCTGAAATCTCTTATGTTAAGATACCCAATTCCCATCTAATATGACATTAGGTGCTGAATTTAATGTGGAAAGCTTAACATGTAGAGATTGGAACACATCATCAAAAGTATCCCAAAAGGTATGTGTTCGGTTCTGTAAGTTAAGGAGGTTGAAGTATAACTCCTCAATGGTTCTTTTGAAAAATTGCATTTGCAGGTGCAAGAAAGAAAAAGACTACCTATATAAGCATGAAGTTTAGCCGCTTCAAGAAGCTGGGACTTGGCTTTGATATGCTTATGAAGGATAGGGACACAGGCTAGTAAACTAGTGTCGAGCAAGAGTAATGTTATAAACTATTGTGCAGATTATCTTCATGTATTCATTATGAATAGAAATGGTTCAATCCTTAGTGACACCCTGATATTCGAATATTTGAAACGTGTAATTTGCTAAGATGAAATTCAATCGTCACGATATTTCATCTATGCAGTAGTTTGTGGTATGTTATGACTTTGGTGATTTGATTGGTAATTACACTAAAATGGGGGAGGTTTGTTGGACATTTTAGTGTAATTGATCTCTTTATTATGTTAAAATAAGAGTGCACGCTTGTTTTAATGTAATAACGAGATGTTCGGTTTAGGCAAATTTTGGAAATTACATGGAAGTGACTTTCAGGAAAAGGCAGGTTTTAAAAAAGATAAAACTTCCATCAACCGCCAAAAACCACTTGTTCATCAACCGCCAAAAACCACTTGTTCTTTGATCATAAATAATCATTCTGGTTCAGAAAGCATTACGGGTGACAAAACATACAAGACCAAAACAAAACTCTTGAATTATAATCTTCTGATTTTATTCGATTGAACAATTTTGGTTGAACCCCGAAATTTGATTCAATCTGAAAGTGTTATACACGATTTCAGATTTATCCAGTATTATCTCGATTTTCAAATTAACCAACACATAATCTACGTAAATTCCCCAACGTGGGTGGCTATACTTACGTACTATCAATAACTCTAGCCTATATGACATTAGTATTCCAAACAGCCAAGCTTGGCTCACCCTAAAGCATAAAACAAGTATGCAGTTTCCAACAATTCCAGGTCCAATTTTCTCGCATCTGTCTCATGCATTCTCTTTCAAACCAAGACCTTCCTTTACTAATTTGGAAACCTATGGTTCCCCAAGCCAACAAAACTATTGCACTAGTGCAGCAATTGTTAGCTTCTTTTTCTCTGTAACTGTAACTGTAACATACCCTCGTCAGATGGATCCTTTGACTTAGCTCAGAGTTTCATCTTACAAAGTTTCTAGCATAAAATATTAAAATTCAGCAACAAAGTACTTCCCACCAGCTAAATGTATTTTGTAAATAAAAATTTGAGTTCAATAGCCATGAAAATATATAATATATATTATATACAATTATTCAATATGAAGTAAAGTGCAGGAGACTAGCTAGATTCACATCTATACTAGAAGCTTGCACTTGAGAAATAAATTCACATGCTGAGACTGAACAATGACCTCACCTTGTATCCTGTAACTCCTGAAATTATGACGTTAGCACGGACAAGCATAAATTTCAACTAATGGGCACAAAGTTAAACTATGATATTAAGCTTCAGTAAGAAGAGTCCTTACAATAGATATTTAAAGTTCAAATCAAATCAATGACAATTGAAATGCATTATTATGAGATCAAAAGAGCAAAACACAAAGAGAACGTAAAGAGCGAAAAGTAGACATTGACCCTCATTTGAACAAAAATTACGTTATCAAGTAACATTCTCTTTAATATTATTTAGCTTAGGATTGAGATTTCACACTTACTCCAATTTTTCAAAGGATTAAGTTCAAAATAAGGAATTTCTCATAACTAGTTTAATCATGTAAGTTACGCAAAGTAATCTCTATCTCTTATTAGGTCAATCAATTATACACAAATGGTTACTATCATGCAATAAATTAAGATTTAAAGAGATTTATTCCAAATTAACAATAAAGAATAAAAAAGATAAATAATTGGTTGGAAAGCATTGAGGATTTCATTAAAATAAAAAAAAAAGATACAAGAATATGGCTATATCACAATCCCTAATTAGGAAGACAAGTCATTCATAGCTATGACCAAATTAGAGATCCCAATAAAGAAGGAAAACATACCAAAAGAGAAGGAGACTTGACTAGAATCCATTCCAATTGTGATCTTTGTGCTCCTCTATAGCTATGAGACTCATCATCTTCTCTCTCATAATTCCAAGAACGTAAATAGAACAAAAGACACTAAAAATAGAGGCCTTCATCCCTTATTTATAAAATTTATGGAGGTCCTCCTTCTATCTTTTCTTGATTAAAAAATCTTATCTCTTAATCTTATCAATTAGGATTTAAATTTGTCTTGTAATCTTTGCAATCTTTATCTGACACATACAAATTTATCGTATAAGTACAAAATTATCATGATTGTTGTCTTTTGATTAGCTCCAAAATACATGATTTTCAGTTCTTTTCCACATGAAACCTTTAAGTACATGTCTTTGACAAACTTACACGAGTTTTGTCGTTGAAAATATGTCAACATGAATTAAATTAAATTGGCATAAAAACTCACTAAAAATACTATTAAATTCGAGTTTATCAATATTATAAACCATTTTTGAGATTATAGTTTAACTCGCATCATAATATTGTTAAGTTCTTCAAAAATATACAAAAACTATGAGCATGGTCCTAAAATCCTTTCATCTTTTTGTGAGCCATGACACTAAATATCAATTCATTTAAGAATATCAATAATCATCATGTTCTAAGCTTCTTAATCCGTAGTCATAATAACTGATACTCTACTTAACTAAATTGATATCTTGTAGTTATCGATCACATAAAAATTATAGTTAGATCAAATACATGACTGCCTAATTTTGGTAATTCATTTTAGATACAGACATGCATGTGAACACACACTTTTACTAATATTTGGGTAAAAAGGAGGGTTGAACTGGGGTTTGTTAAACTCTTTTAATTCTCTTAAAAACAAAGAGGTTTATGATGTAAGTTCAAAAATAGCTAATCTAGAATGAAGAACTATTCTGAGCTCATAATAAAAATGCAAGCAGTTCATAATGAAATTGCACAGTTTTAGGAAAGGAGTTTTAGTGTAGATTTGAGTTATAGTTTAAAAGAGAGTTATTTATTTGAAAAGACTTTGATAAAATCAATTTGGTTTTAGATGTATTTGTGAAAAGATTATAAGTTTTAAAGCTTAATGAAAACAGTTAACATATCTTGTCAAAATCAAAACCAAGAGGGGGAAGAAGAAGAATGCACAATGATTTTTATACTGGTTCATCTCAAGCTTGAACTACATCCAATCCTTACCCTTCACGATGAGATTTGACTAACACTACTAGTCACAGTTAGACTAACAACTATTGGATTTCAACAACTAGTTAGTTCTCTCACTAGACTTGAAACCTAGTATTAACTAGAATAGCAACACCACTAGATTTCAACTTTGCCAGCCAATGTTGGGCTTACAACAATAAAAAGTTTCTGTGTTTTTGGTTACTCAAACACAAATCTTTCTCCTCAAAAAGGGATTCCACTCAAGAATATAGTCTCTCAATTCTATCTAATATTTATTATAGATTACAAGCATAATACATAAGTAGTCACTCTTATGGAGAGGGTTGAAGTAGAAACTACAGATTTCTCACTCAAAGATTTTCTCAAGTTGTTTTGTTTTGATTGCTTCAACTTAATCTTTGATACTCCTCAAAAAGACCTCATAAAGCTTACAAGATGACCATTGAGGTGGGCTTCACTTAATTGACAGGCTTTTGGAGCAAGTAGGTAAACTTGACAATTGTCATGAGGTGATAGCTTGCAAAATAATTGAGCTAGCCATTCTAAGGAACCTTTTTTATGAGCATTCTGAAGTATCATCAAAATAGACATTCTGATGTTTTGTTGAGAAAGAATACATAATTGATAGATTTTGTTAATGAAGTTCAAACTGATTAACCTTTTTGATCATGAAGTAGAACAACTTTATCAAACTTAACACTTCTTCACAACTCCAAGTATTCTGAAGTAGATTGCTTCATAAACACTAAGTGAAGATTTAGTTGTTGGTGTGTTAGTGTTCTATCCAAGGTTAGATTGTGTAGTATATTCAGACTTATATTCTGATGCTTCTCATTAGAGCTTCTTATGGACATATTCAACTTTCAACAAGTTTGCATCTTCTAATGCAATTAACATTAACTTTCTGATGCACCCTCGGTGGGTGTGGTAGCATGTGAAAGGTGAAGTGATGTCAACCTCAGTCTTCTTATGTACCCTCAATATTTGTGGCATCATATGGAAGACTTAATGTTGTCACTTGAAAATCATTCTGAGGTGGTCATTTTGAACTTTATTTTGAAGTTCCGTCTTCAAGTCATGCTCTTCATCATTTTGTTGTAGACTCTATGATAGCTTTATTCTGATGCTTACTGCTCTTTATGTAATCTTCTTGTTTCAAGGGCTGGTTGTTCAATACAGTAGTCATGAATGGGTACTTAGAGAGAAGCTTTCTTTATCATGTTGATGGGCTTCCAGAAATCTTTTGAGTTCATAACTCGTTAACAGTTGTTGTTAGAAAACCTTTCTAAGCATCATTCTAAGTACCTTAGAATGCATAGATCTATTCCTTAATAAATATATCATTGGAACACTTGAACGAAATGCTAGTAATCAGATAGATCCATCATCCTATCAATTTGTTTATCTAATGATTTGTCATAATTAAAACCAAGGATGTGAATTCAACAAGTACAACTCTTGGTAAAAGAACATGCAATACAAATGAATATAGAAAATTGATTTTCCTAACTATGATAATAAAATTATTAAAATTATTCTTTCAAATAATATGAGTTTAGTCCAGTGTTTATTTATGTTTTACCAATCAAACCAGTGTTATTAGCTATTAATTTGTCATATAAATCAACTGGCATAAAAGTCATACGACAATGTTCTATTTTTTAAAAAAAATTAGAAGTTTGAAAGAGAAATGCTCTATAAGTGATTCTGAGACTAAAGGCTTCAAACAAACATAAAAAAATAGAAAAAAATTAATGCATCTTGAGCTTTAAATTACTTTTAGTTGATTTAAATGAGAAAAAAATTAATGATTAAGGAAATATTAAATAATTCAAGAAAGTGAAACCCAACTTACATCTTGATCTTCAAATTTCTTTTTGTAGTGCTACGGATATGACAAGTTGTCAAAACAACTAAAGTTTATGCATTCAAGGAAACAATTGTTGCATTTGTGAAAAAACATGAATATTCAGTGTTGATTGTATTCTTATTCAGAAAAAGAATTTGATATCCATCATGTACCTAGGTAGCTTAATTATAAAAAAAATCTCTCCATTGTATATAAAGACCAACAAAAGAAAAATACCAATAACTATCATCTTATGTTCCATCAAGTCCCTCAGTCAATATTGCATGTCTTAAGATGCAATTAACAACCCTTCCATACTTCCTAGAAACAATGAGCATTCATCATTATAGTCATTTTCAAGCAAGCCATCAATAAGAATTTTACAAGCTACTTCTTCATAATTATATTAACAACGAAGAAGTACAAAATACTGCTTTAGCCATGTATTTTTCTCCTTTGTCACAAAGCCCAAAAATAAGCATCTTGAGGGTTTCCCAATAGCCATTCTTAACTATGCCATAAAAAAAACTCACTGTCTCTAGATACAATTTCAACTTGTAGCAAACACTAAGAAGTTCATTATAAATAAGCTCATTGGGAGAAATTTCACCTTCTTGTAATTCATTCAACAACCTTAGAGTTACATTCAAGCGCTCACCTTGAAAAGTCCAGCAATAAGCTTGCTATAGGTACTAACATTAGGTTTGCAACCACGTTCAAACATATTGTTGAATAGTAGAGATGCCATATCAAAGTCAAGCATCTTTCAGACATTAATTAAATTATTTGGAACAACACATGGAGCAAATGAATCTCCAACAACACACCCATCTTTTATTATTTGCATTTGCTTCACTAGATGCTTTGATAGAAATGCATATATGTGATGAAAAGGCTCACAACCAACATCAAACATTCACTTGAGAACATCAGATTAGCAATCAATCAATTACTTGCGTCTATATCCATCAATGAAAATTGTGTAAGTCAACGAGCAAGAACAATTCCTTTTTCCTTTATCTTAGCCATCACATTCTCCGCTTCTTTCAATCTTCTTGATAATAGTACGCATGCACAAATGTATTGTATGCAAATACATCAGGCTGGCATCCCATGGAAATCATTTGGTTAAGAGTTCTAATAGCATGACTGATGTCACCCTCTTTCAACATTTCTAGAATGAGATTTGTATATGTTTCAACTGTGGACTTCAAATTTATCTTAATCATTTCATCTACAATCAATAAAGTTTCTTATACTTTTTTCTTTGAGTGTAAGTAGTCTATCAAGACATTCAAAGTGATTGAGTTAGCAAGGCATTCCTCACTCAACATTCTTTTGAACAAAGAGTGGGTTTCACCAACCTTCCCAACTTTGTAGTATCCATTAATCAAAGCAGTATATATCACCTCATTTGCTTTAAGATCTTTTTCATTGTAAGTGCGAGCATTTGGGATGCAATTATTTGATTTCATCACACCTAAAACTTCCAATGCATCTATAGTTCTTCCCACCTTACAGTATCTATCAATTAAAGCATTGTACATGACCACACCAAGAACCAAACCTTTTTTCAACATCTAATCTAACTGTTTCCTAGCTCCATCAAAATTTCTCTCCTTACACGAGCAATCAATTAATATAGAGTAAGTATGAGCATTTGACTCAACTTCTCCCACTCATCTCACCAAAAAGTTTCACTGCCTCCAATTTCATGCTTGATTCACAGAAAACACATATCAAAATCATATATGTTTGCAAAATGGGAGAGAAATTATCCTCCCCCATCTGCAAGAAAAACTTAAGCACCTCATTGATCCTCCCCGCTTCATAAAGCCAATGAATTAGATTCGTAAATGAAACCTCATTCCTCTAAACACCTTTTTCACCACATAAGCCCAAACAGACAACAAGCACCATCCAAATTCTTATTCCTACAATGGCTCAAAACCAACTATGTATAAGTAAATATATACATCGAAAAACTTGCCTTTACAGTTTCACTCAAATAAACATTAGCCTCCCCCAAGTTCCCCAACTTATAATACCCATTAACCATTGTATTGAAAGTACACATATTTGGAAACATTTCATCATCCAACATCTCATCATACAAGCCTTTCATCTCATCAACCAAAGCAAACCTTGCCAATGACATAAGCAACAAGTTATAATACTTAAAGGTGACCTTAAATTTCAACCTCTTATCAAAGTTAGCATTCATTCCCCTCAATAAGTCTAGCACAAACCTCGTGTCATCGGGCAATCTGGTCGCCCTGACCATCAAAATTTGGGCATCCTCGATGGCCCAGAGGAGCTTATGGGCCACCAAGACGTTGAGCAAGGAAGTTTAACTAGAAGGGGTGTGCTTGTAACCTTGTTTGTATGTAATCCATTTTAAGAATGCCAATGCAATTTTTGGGGTGGGGTTGAGGTTAAGGTAGCAATGGACGTGAAAAGGGTGATGGAAGGGAGCAAGTAGGTGAGGGAAGGGTAGTGCTGCCAATTGGGACGAGGGAGAATTGTGAACAAGTGAGGGGGAGAGATCGAGTGCAAGGCGGAGACGGGCTTGGTGAGGTGAAGGAGCAAAAATGTTTCTCTGGGGATTGTGAGGGATGCCAAAAATCTCATCTTGGGACATGAGAAAGTTGGGGTGAGAGATCCATGAATAAAACCATGTCAGGAGCTATGATACAATGCAGAGAGTGATGAGAATGAAAATATCATGATTTTTAGGAGGAATCAAGAATCAGAGAAGGTGTGGTGGAATCAAATCTTCAAAGGAGTTGTTGTAAGGAGGAAGAAGAGGAGGTGGGGTGGTGTGTGCATTGGTGGGGGCATAGTTTGTGATTTTGGGTCAAGGTTTTCATAGGTTTGTAATTTTTCTTATGTTTTCATTTGGAATTTTTGGTATTTGCACTCCTCATGTGTGTTTTTTTCTTTGAGGTAAAAAGAGCTCATGGCATTTCATTATCAATCAAAAGCGAAATACAAGAAGGTGAAGTTGTAAATATCATGTGACTAGCAAAAACATTGGAAGTCCTAGATAAATTATGATCCACCATGTTAGCTTGTCACTGAACAAACTTAACACAAAAATTATTATTGGAAGATAGCTTTGCACTGGTGTAAAATCAATACAAGCTAAAGGCTAACAAGAGTCATAAAGTGTGACGCCCTCTACCCCTCACATATATATACTAATAATAAAAGGATAAGAAATCAAAATTAATTAAAAGTTTTTAAAACACATTTAAATACAAGTCTTTCAAAAGGGTAAAAGACTCACATTCACTTTTCTAACATCATAATAAAATCTATCCAAATAAATAATAAATTATCTTGGCTCAAAACAAGGTCGTCCAAGACTTCATGCAATTAATATAGAAACCTATACCCCAATGTCACATCCTATCAAAGCATTGTATTCTCGTGTCCTTTAGCATGAGGTTCTTCATAATCATCCACCTAATCATTTGCTCCCACGAACACAAAGTTCGAGATCATCACAAGATCCAAACACAAATAGCACACAGGGAGTGAGTTATCACATTCCTAACTAATGGAGAGAAACAAGACAACATGTAAGTATAAATATCATATAAACAAAATAAAACTTACTCAAATATAGCTCACGTCATTTCACCACTTTGTCGTCCAACTTCACATCACAACATAATACGTCTCATTCATTTTCACAATATTCACGTACTCAAGGAACAAAACACAATATCACCAAGTCAATCAATATCGATTAATACACAAGTGTTATGCAACATATACACTAAGACTCAATCCTATATACAATGTGGTACCATGTCAGTGAAAAACCTCATCGGACGCCTAGGAGTACATGACAAGGCAAACCACACACTAGTAAGTCAAGTCACTTTCACTAGGTAAAATCATAGGGGAGACCAGTTAGAGTCACACTATTTTACGAGAATGCTCCAACCATGTGGGATCAACATAGGCTTAAAGGAGTACTCAAACCGGGTGTATTTACCCCCAAGGCCTACACTCTGAAGAGTCCGTCAGGGCCTCTCCCTCCTGATTCAAGTCCAACCCAGAAAACATTTTAGCATACAAACTCTAGCTATGAATTGTACAAAACACACAACTCCTAAATTGTTCTCAAAATAGTTTTATTTTGTCGTGCTTGTGATTAAACTCGTCAGGTCCCCACAGTGGTTCCCATCACAATACTCGTCGCGCATTAACTCGTCGCCCTTAAAGGGTTTTAGCATTAACTCGTCACCCTTAAAGGGTCTTATAGTCATGTGATTGTACAATTCATAGTTCATAACTCAATGCACACAACATCTCAATGCACATATATATTACAAGTCAATACATACTCAATTTATCATATACACTCGGTCTCAATCACAATGGTATAATCCCAATTTAACACATTATCACACCTTATGAATCATATACACTTTTACCTATGAAATATGCAATACACACGACTCTTCAATTGTTTTCAAAATAATTTTATCTCGTCGCGTTTGTGATTAAACTCGTCGGGTCTGCATAGTGGATCCCATCAAA
This sequence comes from Glycine soja, assembly GCF_004193775.1. NCBI lineage: Eukaryota > Viridiplantae > Streptophyta > Magnoliopsida > Fabales > Fabaceae > Glycine > Glycine soja. The sequence goes on along the minus strand of NC_041019.1, from coordinate 43,143,161 downwards.
ATACTCGTCGCGCAAAAACTCGTCGCCCTTAAAGGGTCTTACAATTGTGTGACTGCACAGTTCATAGCTCACAACTTAATACACCCATCTCAATACACATGTATTTCACCATTCATCACAGGTTCAATTTATCACATACTCATAATTTGAATCACCATTTCATAATCTCAATATAACAATTTATACAAAAGGTTTATCACAACATGGGGAGTAAAACCCCTCAAATAATTTCACACAATTATATCAAAATCAATTAATCAAAATCATAGGTATAAAAACGAAAACACCAAGAGCACTCTATTTTATCAACCAATTTGCATCAGGACATCAATATTGTATTCATAATCATAAAGGAAAAATTGTAATTTAATAAACATCCCAAAATAAACCTAATTTAATCCTCTAAGGATCCCTACACATGTTCATTCTAACCCCAATTGCGATAAACTCATCCCTTACCTCTAAGCGGGCTCACATGTGTTCCGGCAGCGATAGCGGCATCTCTAGCAATTTCCTGAGATTCCTCAAGTTTTTCCTCTGATTGCTCCGATAGGGTTCCCAAACGTTAAAGAGAAGGAGAAGAGATTGAAGCCTCCATTCCACTGTCTACGTGTGATGAGTATTTCTCCCTTCAAAAACTATAATTTGAAAATCCCAACGGTGAAAACATGTGGAAATAAATCTTGAACCTCATATCAAAATTTCACAACAATCCAACGGTTGAAAGGTTCGTGATCGTAGTTTTACGGAGACAGTTTTGGGTTTCTGCGAAAAAATAAAAAGTTGCGATAGAAAGGGTTTTTCTCTCAGTTCTGACATCTTTCATAATTCCCAATGGTGAGAATGTTTAAAAATGAGTTTGGAACCCGGTTCTGAAATATCATGACGATCCAACGGTGAATGAATCCGAGATCATCATTTTTCTAAGACAAGTTTGGTGGTATGCGGGAAAAGAGAGGGTTTTGGAAAGAAAAGAGAGAAAAATGAAATTGAGAGGAAGAGGAGGCATCGTCGATGTGAAAACTGACCTAACACATCTCTATTTATAGATAAGATACTCATAGCCTATTATTTACTCTATTTATTTATTTTTATTATTTTATAAAAAGGAATTCTATTTTATTTCCTATCAAATGAATAAATCAAATATAGTTTTTCTTCAAACCATTATTTTAATACAATTATTTGTCTTTATTTATTTAATTATAAAAACCTCATCATTTTTCTAAAACTCTATTTATTTATAAATAAAAATCCTTTTTAAATTGTTTTTAAAAAAAATGGGATGTTACATATAGCTTCACCTTGCATAATATCATGATAGACATTCTCAGCTACTGTTTTAGCAACAACAAAGTGCTCGTGACAATCATGAAGGAAAATTCCCCATCTTGTTTTACTTTCAAGCTTCATAAATGCAATGTCCACATTGCATTTGACCATGCCATTGTTTGGAGCAATCCATACTGCACGATTCTCCCTTAGAACAATATCTGGTGCACCATTCAGAAATTTTTTTGCAACCTTCCAGTTAACAATAAGTTGTTGGGCTCAAGCAACAATCTAATGCACATTAAAGTTGGTATCACACCACAATTTATCATTTTTGGCAAACCATACTCCACATTAACATACTTGATCAATTATTGTCTTTCTCATTAAGATTCTAAAGTAAGGTGACACATAGATCTCGAAAACCATCACACATGTTAATAATTTGATCAATATTAGTCCACAGGTTCAATTCTTCCCAACACAAATTGGCTAGAGTTACAAGCCACTAACAGATGGAAATAATTCTCAAATTCATAGTTGCAATATAGACATATGGAGGCGACAATAATACTTTTATCAATTAACCTCATTATGGTGGGAATGCAATCTATGTAGGCCTTTCACAAAAAAACTTGATCTTTGCTGGGATTTTCAAATTCCATAGAAGTTTCCAATTCCTTACAACTTTGATTTGTGACCAATCAACAATTTGTTGCATTACTAATCTATATGCACATCATACATTGTATAATTCACTATGTTAGGGTCCTATATGTGCCTATCAGATTGGACATAACTAAAAAAACGGACCCATGATGTTGAAGCAACCAAATCATTAGGAAAGAGTTAGGATACCAAGGGGAGATTCAAGGATTTGTGGTTCTGTAACAGCATATCATTAACACATAACTCATTTAAAAGAGGGCTGATTAAGTTATGGGGTTGTAATCTGCCTCTGTTTTTAGACGGGGCTTACCAAAAATTTCAATATTTTCTCTTGAGCCAATGCACCATTTATACCTTTCCTTTAACACTACCTAAGAAGCACATATACTATGTCAACAATAAGACAAATTATAGCCTACCACAACATCTAAAAATTTCCCATTTGGATAGTATTTAGCTTTGAAAATTCTACTAATCATAATGCTTAGGTTTGAAATAAAATTCCAACCTTGTTTCCCTAGCATTGCTAGATTGAAGACATGAAGCTCTCGAAAACCTAGTCCACCAACTTCCTTTGGGACAGTTAGTTTATCCCAAGCCAACAACATTATTCCTTTTGAGTCCCTTGAAAATGATCTCCACCAATAGGAATTTAACATCCATTGAACTTCATCACACAAGGAGGGAGGGTAGGGATAAATACTCATACTATAGACATGAATAGCTTTGACTACAAATTTAACGAGTACCTCTTTTCTAGCAATTGAGAGAGTCTTCCTCTTCCAGGTATTGATCTTGTCCAAATATGTTCCTTGATGTATTGAAAAGTTGCTTTCTTACTTCTTCTGATGCAAGTAGGCATCCCTAGATACTTCCCAGAACCAAGCCCCTCTTGGACATTAAGAGCTTCTAAGAGGTCTTCACGAGCTTAGGAGGAGAAAGCTAAATTTGTTTTTTTCCTAATTTCTTTTAGGTTTTCTTTATCAATATGAATTAGAGATAAGTATCAATGATTTACAACAACTCACATACTTTGCTCAACTGATCAACTAGACCTCCATGGTATTTTTTTAGGTTTAGATATTGATAATTGTTGTGCATTCTTATAATTTGCACTCATTTTACACAACAATTATCTATTTTTCCTTAGTTATTGTTTAGTTTAGTCCCAAATAGTGAGAATTTAATGCTTTCTTAGAATTGTAGTCATTGTATATAAGTATGTAGCATGTATTAGTTTTCTTGGTATTTTGACAAAATATTAGAGAATAGGAGGAAAAGTTGTCACTCATTGGATGGCTCGCCCAATGAGGAAGCTCATGCAGAGAATGCCATTGGTAGCTCAGGAGTGGAAGTAGAGGGTCAGGTCATCCATAAAACTTGTCTAACAAGCCTATTTCTTTCAACGAGTAGATCCCACTGGGTAAAGGAAAAGGAAACTTCAATTTGGGATTTTTAAAGGACTTGTCTAACAAGCAATGCTTACAAAGAAGTAACTTTTGGAATTCTCGAAGGGCTCGCCCAACAAGTTGTGCTCGCCAAGTGACCAATGCCTTAAGTGAAGTGACAAGACATAGGCCTTGAGCCCATTATAAAAGGCACATTCTCTTGGGATTGTAGGAGGATCGACCTAGGGTTTTCTGAAGGGAGAAAATCACTGTTATTGGCTTTCCTTCATTGTTCTCCATTTCTTTACCTCGTTCTCTTGTAACTCTCTATTTTTTATGCCTCTCATGTCTATGATAAGCTAATTTTTCCATAGTTGAGGATTTTATGTACTATCAACACACATGTAGTTATCTTCACTATCTATTTAATGAATGTTCAATGTTATTTCCATTTCTTTGTTTTTAATGAGTTTGTGGATTGATCAACTAATTGCTTATCTTGTAGTTTCCTTTGTCATTTGGAAATGCTTTGAAAACTTAGTTTTGAGAATGATAACTAATAGGTTTCTCTTCTAGGGATAGAGTGGTATTCATTAGTCTCTAAATGACTCTTGCTCATATCAAATCATTTAACTGAACTTGCTAAGAGATTAAGAGTGAGGTTAAGTGATTTAGCTTTTATCACTTGAGGGATCAAGGTTAAAAGATAACAGTGAGTTGAAATGACATTGAAGCTTCATTAAATAGGGGAAAACATTTATTATTGTTGAGATGTTGGTCTAGTATCACCACTTCCCCCAACTATTCCATTTAATTATTATTTACAATCTTCGCATTTTACGTGTTTGATCCTTTATCTGTGTGAAAATTTGTCCTATGTTTACATTGTTTTGTAGTTATAGACTTTAAATTTCTGCACTTTTACTTGAAAATCAATTAACTTATATTATACATTTGCTTAGAACTTGGTTTTACACAAATTGTTTAGCACAAACTTAGTTCATGTGGACACGACAGTCGATTTTACTGTTTATTTGCTACTTATGTGAGTTGGTTCACTTGTCAATCCGGATCAATAATTATGTTTTTAGTCTCTCAAATTAGGAATAACTTCTCCAAAATTCATGAGTTACCTTCCAAACTATTGTATTTTGGTAGAGCTCAATTTTTATGGTTTCTATTTACTTGTAAGGAAATGCATTATTTTATTGTAACAACTAACAACTTGAAAGCTTAGTAAATTGGCTCAAATGTCGCTCTACACTAATTATAAGTGTTATAAGATAAATAAAACAATTTAGAAATTATAAAGTTTATAATTTACATAAAAGTAATATCTCGTAAGTTTGGTCTAATAAGATACGAAAATATTTAATAAATGGTAAAATTTAATTGAATCATAGATATTTGTTATCATAAAAATAGAAGGAAAAAGTTGTTAAGTCCAAAGTTGTTTGAACCTTTGGTTTCAATTTGAACAAAGATGTTCACTCATATGAGTTCATCCAAGTGACACACCATCTATATAATGTCTAAATAAGCATTGCTTAATTCCATAGGAAATTTGATTTCAATAACATATCATCTAATGATCATTTGATGTTTGAATCTTCTTATGTATACTTTTGTTTACTTAATTAATGTTCAATTTAATTCAATTATAGGAAACATTTATCAAGCTTTGTGATTAATTTATAGAATAAAATGCGATAGAAAGAAGTTTGTGTCGTTCTATTTATCTAAGTAAAAAATATAAAATTCAAAGCAAAATGAAAACTTTGATTGTGACACCTTAGTAGTTTATTAAACCATATATTAATATGGTCTTTTACAATATTCAAACAATGACTAATTTAAATAAATATGGCAATTAATGTTTGGTAGTGATTGGGGTATCAACCTAGCTAAGATCATTGTCTCAATTGTGTAATGCCTTTGTAATTTTTAAAAAATGAATAAATATGATAATTAGTAAGTAAAAGTCACATCCAACCATATCATAAAATATATAAAGTTTGTTTGTGTAAAAGTACCGATAGAGTTCATATATAATATTAGTCATCATCTATATTATAACCACAAAATATACTAAATCTCCAAAGCGAAATAGACAACATTATCATACATATCCAAAAATATTTCATCAGTATCATTGCATCTAATCCATGAGCTAAGCGGAGGAATAACAAAAGTCACAAAATATTATGCCCTAAATAGATAATGATATCTAGACTAATAGTAATGATAACCTATGACAAAAGGAAGAGAAATAGTGATTCAAAAGTATCTAGTAATAGTAATTGGTGAAAGATCCAAAGAATGCATGTAAGTGATCTTGATCACCATAGGTACCCAAGAATGAATGTTTTCATTAGTGGGATTATAGTCCCACCACGCTTGACCATTTTACATGTCAATCATCACTAGAGGAGTTGCTTCTATTGCCATTGTCACTAAGTTCTTCATGTATATGAACATAATTTAAAATAGAAAATAGAAAAGAGTGAGAAAATCAATATTTTGTAATAATAAAAACTAAGAAATAAATTGAACGAATAATCAAAGTATTATCTAATAGTAAAAACAAATAATTAAAATAACAACTAGTTTGTGTTAGAGAAATTATCAGATAAATTATATACTCAAACAATAATAATAAACATTTGGTTATAAATAGTAAACATCATCCGCTAATAAATATACTATAAAAAGTCACATTAATATTAATGTAACATTATGTGTGTGACCCTAATTTATTAGTACTTTTAATGAATGATGTTATTTGGGAGGAGTGGAAAGGGGAATACACATTTTGAGGTCTTGATCTTATTTATCAATCTCCACCAACTAAATATTGGTCAGGAACTCATCAGTAGAGCTTCTTAGATTAAGTTAGAATTTCATGACACAAGATTGCAAGTATTAGACACTAATAAACCAAGCATGAAACTTCATTCTCAAACTAATATGACTCAACTTATATAAAAAAATGTCAACATATTTTCTAATGGATGTATATGCATTCCTATTATGAAAATCATCAATTATTTGCAACAAATCTTTTCTTTTTAAATCCATTAAATTTTTTATTGTTGATGAACTACAACCTAACATAGGCTCTAATTATCTAGTTTAGCATTCATAATTTACTATTCAAGTCAACAATATAATCCACCAAAATATGTTGTAAATAAGACATATTAGCACCCACGATAGAAATACTATTACATATTTACTCATCCATGCAAATCAACTTGTCAAGCTAACAAAACAAATAAGAACATGTTGCACACTCATATAAGTTAATATGAAATTTCATGATAAAAGGTTGAATCATCATTGTTACCACTTAATAATCAAGTAATAAAAAGTTGATAGAATGTGTAGTAAAATGGTGGCTTAACAACATAAAAACACAATTTAAGAGGATTTAATGCTTTGTTTGGATGCGGAAAAAAAATAAAAGGAAGAAAAAATAAAAAAATAGTAGGATAACTTTTTAAATTGTTTGGATTGAAAGAAGTAGAAAAAAAAAACAAAAAAATGTATTTATTTTTGCTTGTTTGTTCATATATAAAAGTTAGTGACAATAAATTTAGTTTTACATATAATTACTTTATTACCCATTACAAATTTAGTGGGCAATAATAATAATAGAAAGAAATATGGTTTATGCCATTTGAGGATGGGGGACAAAAATATTGTCTCCTTTGTTCATTTCCAACACCACACTATTAGATTCTTGTAGCTAAGGACTATACTCTTATCAAGTTTCATGCATAGAGGAAGCATATTGAAATTCATCGATGAGAACTATCGCTATACAATGAATAATTGTTTAACATTAAAAGAAACATTTTTGTAGTACTCATTTGTCAACCAAAATCAACTTATTCAAAATGAAAAATAATATAATCACATTATAAAGAGAAAATCAAGTAGATCACACAAACTAGGGAAATCAAAAATAAAAAATTTCAAAATCATCCTTGTAAAAAAAAAAACCACAAAACCCAAAGTTTAAAGCACAAAACCCATAAGCGTTTCTAACAAGATTTGAAAAATCATAACCCATAATCAAAGTAACAAAATCCAGATCCAAAAAATTAAATTCATAAATATTATAATCAAAATCATAATCCACGAGTAGTAAAGACTATAGAGGTTGACAATAATGTGATGACTAGAGGAGATTGGCGATGATGTGTAACCAAAGAGGAGGACGAATAGGAAAATGAGTCTAGATGAGGATGATATTGGAGAAAGGGAATGAGAAAATGAGTGAATATATAAAATAAGACAATGAAGGAAGATAGTGCCATGGAGTAAAAGGATGAATGAGAGAACGATCTAGGAGAAAATCAAAGAAAAGACTTTGAAATAAAGAAAACTAGATAAAAAAAAAAAAAAAGAGTTGTTCCATTGGAGTGAAAATTTTCTAAAGTTCTTAAAATTGGTGTGGCATGGTAAGACCCACCAAAAATAAGCTAAGCAACTTCAATTTAGTTCACCATTAGAAATGTTCTTAGTGATGTTTGGATAAAATTTTCCATATGCACTTAGAATAAATAAGGGGTATAAATGAATTGAACTTCTCTTATAAGTTAAAATCAACTTTTACACCTAAGCTTTTGCATAATTTAGATTCAAGAATTTTATAAAAGTTAAGTCTATAAGTTGGTTTAACTTCTAGGATAAGGTCAAGTCATTTTACTTTCTCTAGTTTCTAAGTATTTATGAAAAAGTTTATTTAAACAAGACCCTTAGATAACATTTCTAAATTATGTACCAACAACACTTTATACATCCTCTTTGTTTCTTACAACCAAACAGAGGAAGTAGCTAATTTTTACATCAATTTGTTCCCTCTTGCTTGTTTCTATTTTAGTTCTATAGAAACAAACACACCACAAATGATCATTTTAATGAACAAACATTATGATTTTTATTGCACATGCAATTAAACATCAATCAAAAGAAAATTCCCCTTTATGTAAAATAGAAATAGTTGTAAAATGTCAAAAAATTGAAATTATACAACCATCCAAAGATAGAAATCAAAATTAAAGAAAATAAAGATATTATTAGATAAAAAATGATGAAAATGTCAAAATTCATTTAGACAAAAAAGGAATAATAAAAATTAAAACCTTGAAAAGAAGGGGAAAGCTTCTTGATTAAGAGAAAAGGAAGCTTACTCATGAAAAGGGACTTCAAACTAACATGAAAAAAGTGATTTGGACACAAGACTTTGTAATGCTTATACTGGGGGAATGAGTCAATTTATTTTAGAAGTACCTTTTTTTTTTACATTTACTTTACTTAATAACTTTTTTGATAAAATGTGAAATTTTTAAATCTGACCGTTGAATTATGAGAAACGTCTAGATGGTTATACATATAAAATTTTAGATAGATCAAATATCACATGTACTTAATCTTTTAACCAACATTTACTTAAATTTTGGAAAGTATATTGTATATTAAAATCATGTTGATTGATGAAATATGAAATAATTTTTAAATTATATAAAATTTTGTATGCTTGATTAATTAAGTGTGAACTCTCAAACAAATAATTGGATTAGTAAAATTCAAAACGTATATGAAGTTACTTAATTAATTAAGTTATGCTTGACTTACTTTTCAATTAAGTTAATCCCTTCTTATATATAAGAGAAGGATGAATTTACTCTAAGAGTAAGTTTATATATATATATATATATATATATATATATATATATATATATATATATATTTTTGTTAGTTTTTAGGATAAAAATACAAACCTTAACTATCATAGATATTGAGAAAATAAAATTGGAATTTTATAACATTATTGTAAATTTATGAGTTTTTATCACTAAAACTAAATATTTATAAGCTAAAAAAGTGATAATGTCATACTAATATATTTCTTATTTAAAAGATGAAAACAAGTTTTATGTATAAAGATCTAACTTCAACCTCAATATGCATTAAAGCTAAAAACCAATGTTAAAACAAATCAAGACATTATCCCAAGTTTGTGTTTTTAATATCTATTAAGAGTTTATGCACTATTGTAGTTAAAAAAAAAAAGTTTATGCACTATTAATATATAGGAATGAATAATTAATTTTACTGTCTAATCACAATTTTTTCTTGAGCTTTCATTGAGTTCATCCTTTCATTCTTTATCCTATTAGTTATTCTTTTAGAGAAAATATATATAACTATTACAATTCATCATTCAAATCCTCGAGTATGACATTGAATTTTCTTCATAAACACGAGAAAAGTGTAGAATCTGAAGATACTTAAATAAAATAATGCTAAAAGATTTGAGCTTGCAGAAAATTATACAATAATACTTAATTTTTCTATAAAGAATTCCATGTACTTGAATAATTTATTAGTGAAACTAATAGTATCTTATCAAGGATTATATGTACCCTAATTATTAAAGATGACATAATATAATTCCTCTTTATTTATTATCGTCTATCATTTATATCTTATGCTAACAACTAGTCTAGAATTTTGATTTTATAAATTAAGTTTTTAATAAAAAAGTTCTAAGAAATTTGTTCTTCAGTGTTTTCATAATACGATTATCTATTTTATCATACAATTGTGTTTTAATTTGTTATTTTTTAAATCTTGATTCTTTATACTTTTCTATCTTTTACAAAAAAAAAAGTCAATTTTTTTTAAAAGGTTCGACAACAAAATTAAACCCTATTTCTTGTGTTTATTTCTTAGCTTTTTAGATACTAAATAAATTAAATTTACATAATTTAACAAGAGTTTAATGACCAAACATTAACCATATAAAATAGTTTTATATCCATTTATAAATCATCATTAATATGATTTTTAAAGTATTTATTGATAAAGTTAACATGTTTATCATACATGAAATTTGTGATTAGAGATTAAATAATGTTAAGTTAGTTATATTTATATATATTTAAGTCCAAGATATAAAATAAATTTTTTGCTATATATGATCAATCCATATATTATTTATATTATGTAAAAAATTATTTATTATGAATAATAAATGTTTGAATTTAATAGCATCAATAAATAAAATATTTACGAAATATAATATATTTATTAAAATTAATAAATATATTATATTTAATAATTTTATTAAATTTAATTCTTTATTATTATTTAATAAATAAGATAATTAATACTATTTAATGATATAATAAATAGTATCATTTATTGAATGTATTAAATAATAATAAATAACTAACTTTAATAGTATCATTAAATATAATGCATTATAATTGTAAATATTATTAATCTTATAATTGTAAAATATTTGGGTCGCATTATAATTTTCATCTTATAACCAATAAATAGATGAAAAAAAATAAATTTTTTTATAAAATTAATGTTATCATCATTAATTATTTTTTGTTTTGTAGTCCATATCATTAATATGATAAGAGATATAACTGAAAAAAATAATTAATTTACATTAAAAAATAATTAATTTTTACACTATGGTTATATGTAATATAGGGAGGAGTATTATTTAGTCCTTCTATAAATACTTTATTAATTTTATTAAATACATACATTTTTTGCTGTGTATGATTACTATTATAAGGAATATAAATAAAAATAATAATTAATATTACATTAAAAAAATTAAAATAATAATTATTTTGAGACTTATTTTTTTTTACTCGGCATTTTTTAGTACAATAAGGTTAGAATCTATGATATCAGGTAAACTACCTAAACCTATCACCACTAGGTCCGGTGGAATTTATATATAGTGTACAAACTCCATCTAGAACTGAAGAAGTTCAAGCCCATTCATTAAGTTTTGCTAGATCTGCACTTGCAAGATCATGTATTGTTTGGTCAGCCTTGGATCTCAGGCATGTGTACTGTTTCATTTAAGTCAAAATACCATGCTGAAAATACTCATTATCAATAGTTATACATATCTCACAATTAAATTCTGCTTTGTCTTTGTTGTCTCCATGAAGTTGAGGAATCTCATAGTTCAATTGCATGCTCAGATTCTCCACATTTATTTTAATCATTTGTTGTTCAACATTCAACAATATCATATTAGTGAGTCTGGACTAAGATTTTGTATCCTTTATCATCCAATCACCATCTATACAGCGAATAATCATGGCAATGAAGCAAGCAAATCACTAACAAGAAATGACAAATTGTTTAGTATAAGGAGAATAAAATATATCATTAATATTAGATCGACAATAATAGAAAATCTCTGCATTCATGCTTACAAATGAAAGGATTTTTTTTAAAAAAAAAACCTCTTCCGGTCAAATAAAATAACTAAAGATCAACAACATTTTTCTTTTCAAATATTTTATCAAGATTGTATATTTAGAATTTAAACTCAAAAAAATTAGTTAAGTTAAAATAACTTTATATCATATAATCCATAGGGTTGGGTTGGTATGATAAGGTAGGATCCACTTGCATTTATATGTGGAAAAAATAATTCATTTAGTTAGAAATTTTATATTTAAATTTTATCGTAGGTAAAAATTTACTTAGACCAACAACAATCACGTTCTTAAATCATATTAATCTTTGGTTGAATAGCTTAAAAGATACACTATTCGGATGTATCAATATGTAAGTTATTCTCAATTCTAAAACCTTTCATGTTTATTTTCAATTGCTACAAACTAAAAAAATCAAATAATCTATAAGCATTTAATATATATATGTATATATCCGCCATTTCTGTTTCTTAAATATAGTTTTAAAATAAAATAGAAGGTAGCAATAAAAACCTTCATAAATGCCTCCCACGCCGTTTCTATGCTAACTCTAGCAAAGTCAAAAGCATCCAAATTAATTTTAATTGCTATTTCAATTTAAAAACTACACCACGTTCCCCCTTATAAACTCTTCCTTATTCAAACTCACCACTACCAAAATAAAGAAACTCTTCCTCATTCAAACTCACCACTCTAAAATAAAAGAAAAAGAAAAAACCTGTCTCTCTCAGCCTTTTACTCAAACTCAGTCAACTAACTGATCAGAAGAAAGGAAAAATAAATTAAACCATAAAAGAAAAACTACCATGAACTAACTAGAAGAAAACAACATTTCCATTTTAAAAATTTAAAGAAGTGTCACAAAGTCAACACCCCCTCCCTCTCCCCTCTCTTGCAAAAAACCCTGTTCCTTGCATTCAACCCTGTTTTGCTCAGTTCTGTTCTGTTTTACTCTGCTTCCCTCTCCTCTGCTGTCTATGCAATGCAAGTTGCTTCACTTTCGGCATTGCCACACCCACATCCAAAGCTCAAAACTTGAACCCTTCACTGTCTTTCACTCACCAATGGGTAATCGAATCAGTAATCTCTGCCTCTGTTCCTCCGGCGACGCCTCCAGGAGGTTCGAGAACAGAGCTTTCTTCCTCTCCAAGCAACACCAGAATTCCCTCGGAAACTCCATCTGCTACGTGAGACCTGACACGTGCCGGTTCTCCGTTGATGACATCACCCTCTTGACTTTCCGGTCAGTGTCCGGCGCCACCGTGAGTGCAAACACGTCGGCGACGCCTTCAACTTCGCTCGATGATTCACTCCAACACAGCGTAGTTTTGGATTCCTCTGCTTCATTTGAGAGCTCTGGCTCCTTCACTTCCACTTTAGTGCCTTTTCAGCATCAACATGCTCGTGGATTCTCCGTGGGAGGCTCTACAGAAAGAGGGTTGTATTGGGGTCTTCGTGATCGTGTGGTGAACGGTGAAGGGTCTATTGAGAAAGGTTATTCTGAGGTAGCAATGAAGAAGGGGAAAAGAAGTAAAAGAAATTTGAAAAAGGTTCTGAGTAGAGCGTTTTTAAGTATTGGGAGAAGATCAGTTTTGAAGAAAAATGATAACACTAATGCGAGAGTGAGTTGTAGTACTGGTTTGAGTTTGCAAGGTGCTGAGGGTGATAATGATAACTATTTGGATGGTGATGAGTGTGATGTGTTAATGGGGTGTGAGAATCTTCACTGGGCACAAGGGAGAGCTGGTGAGGATCGTGTGCATATTGTGATTTGTGAGGATCATGGATGGGTTTTTGTGGGGATTTATGATGGTTTTAATGGCCCAGATGCCACTGATTTTCTTCTCAACAATTTGTTTTATGCTGTGAATGATGAGCTCAAGGAGATGTTGTGTGCTCACAACAAGTTTGAATCCATGGCTATGGATTCAGACTCTTTGGAGTTGGAGGAGAATGTGTTGTTATCAGGTAAGGGAAATGGAGGGGTTGATGGTGGTTGTTCTTCAAGTGAATATAAAGAAAACTATCCAATTGAAAATGAAGAGTTAAATTTGGAATGTGCATCAGAAGGAGAGGAGGGAATGAATGGGATAAATAGTCAAAAAGTGGATTTGAGTCACTCAGATGTGTTACAAGCTCTTTCAGAGGCATTGAGGAAGACTGAAGATGCATTTTTGAAGACTGTTGATGAGATGATTGGTCACAACCCTGTGTTGGCTATGATGGGTTCGTGTGTTTTGGTGATGTTGATGAAGGGTCAAGATGTTTACTTGATGAATGTGGGAGATAGTCGTGCAGTGTTGGCCACTCACACTGGGGAACCTCTTCAGCTCACCATGGACCATAGCACTCAAGTGAAAGAGGTACCATGTGCTTGTGCAATGCAACTTGTTTTTCTGAGCAATGAATGAAGGTTGGTGTGTTTTATGTTCATATGACATAGTTTGTGAGACCTTTGTGAATCTCAGGAGGTTTACAGAATCAGGAGGGAGCATCCTGATGACCCTTTAGCAATAACTAAAGGCCGGGTGAAGGGTCGCTTGAGTGTCACAAGGGCTTTTGGGGCTGGGTTCCTTAAGCAGGTAATTTTATAGTCTTTGCTGAATTACTTACATTACTGCATAAAAAGCATTTTCATGGGAGATTTCATTGTGAATAATATCCCAGAGAATTTAGTATTTAACTGAACTTAACGATGTCATATAATCTATGAAACTAACTTTAACTGTAATTATGACCTTTGACTCTTCGGTAAGACTCCAATATATTTCTATAAGTTTTGATCCTTTGAGTTCAAGACATTTAGTCACACATAAAAGCTTCTTGCTCCTTTTCAAGAATGTGTTCTAGACTTTGTTGCTGTTGTTAGTGCATAAAAGCATGCAATGCTAGTTTCATACTCCTATTTTTTACTGTTACATTGAATTATAGATTAATATTCTTCACAAGTAATTATAAGACAAGTCAACTTTGTTACGACTCAATCATAGCACATCTAGCATGTTAACAGTCTTAAAATTTATTAGCACCCCAGTTACTACTTCAATGGACCACTATATTTCACCCATGTCATGATTTTGTTGGTCCATTTTGCAGCCTAAGCTAAACAATGCTGTGCTAGAGACTTTCAGAGTGACCTACATAGGGGAATCTCCATACATCACATGTTTCCCTTCACTCCACCACCACAAGCTCAGCACAAATGACAAGTTCCTCATACTATCTTCAGATGGACTTTACCAATACTTCACCAATGAAGAAGCTGCTGCCAAAGTAGAGTCATTCATCACCATGTTTCCTGATAGAGACCCTGCACAACTTCTCATTGAAGAAGCACTAGGTCGAGCAGCAAAAAAGGCTGGTACAAAACACTTTTTTCTCCTCAACTATGTTTCAACATGAACTGAAAGAAATTCACAAGTGGTCAAAACAATCTTAGTTAGGTTGATTTTCATTGTTGCAGGTATGGAGTTTCATGAGTTGCTTGATATTCCACAAGGGGAACGCCGTAATTACCATGATGACATTTCCATTGTCATAATCTCCATAGAGGGAAAAATATGGCGGGTGTAAATATGCATATGATTATAGTAACTAAGCACTGAAACTTTGGGGCATTCCTTCTAGTTCTTCTTTGTTACCTCTTTCTAACATTTTTTTCAATACCAAAGATTCAAAATTAGGGGCAATCAAGAGCTACTAGTTCAAATTCCCTTCTAGAAAGGACCAGTTCTGTTTTGATAATCCATCAATCTTTTGTTTTCTTTCAGTGGTATATCTACATTCCAAATAAATATTCCCTTTTCTCTAAGAATTTAATAACATTGTCATAACCTGATCATAAAGTCAACGCCCATTTTATTTCTCCAATGATACCAAAATGACATGCAGTTGACAAAAGATCCTTATTTTGTGCGCTAAATTCATCAAGAATTTAAATAATCAGTTTCAAACAATGAGAAGCTGTAAGAAGGGTCCACAAAATAGTTTGACTTTAAAGTAACAACAATTTCAAAAGGCTTAGTCAACCTATTAAGGAGCAGGAAGTAGTAGATTTGGATATAATAGGGTTGATAGTCTAAGAACTTGTCCCATTTAATTCAAACTCTGCATGGTTGAAATTAATGATTGTTTATATATAATCTATGGCAAATTGATTTGGAAAGCAAAGTTTTAATTTGCTCGAAGAAAAAAGTATACTTCATGGCATTTTTTTGCTAATGTTTAATTGCCAATTGGTTTCAGCAAAACATGTACAAATCATGCGTGACAATGACAATTCTAGAAAATATGAACTTCAACTACACTACGTAGATTGATAGGCACAAGGGTCGTAAAAGACAATGCAATAGGTCTATGGTAATTAGAAAACGCGTGGTTGATTTTAAAATTACATGCACGTACACAGATCAATCTATACTAGGATGTTTAACAGTGACTTAGGTCTATCTAAGATCTTTGAAGCAGTACCCTAGTGAATCATTCTCTTGAAATGCACAAGCCACTATAGATTCTACGTTCTACCTCCAAGATTTTTTTTATTCTGAATTTTTTGTATAAAGGAAAGTTTAAATTGGAAGGCACGGCTCTTTACATGGTTAGGAAAGACAACCTCAACAATGATTCAAAGTATATATATATATATATATATAGACACACAACAATAATCTAATAATCAAACCCAAGTTACTAGTGTGAGTGAAAGACTCAACCAAATGTCCCAACACCTTCCTCCAATATGTAGATGTTAAAGCTAACCCAAAAATATTTTACTCATTGAAAAACAGAGAATATAGAATTTCACTATGTTTGTTTGGATAAATTTCTCTATAAATGCCTAAAGAGAAGAAATCAAAAAGATAAAATAATTTGAGTTTATCCTATAAGTTAAAATCAATTTATACGTTTAATTTTTATAAAAGTTATTTCATTTAACTCTTCCAAAAATTTAGATACATAATTTAATTTTAGCTTATGAAAGAAATTTAATTCAGTTTGTCTTTTTTTTCTTCTTCTTTTGTAAGTGTTTATAGAATTATAGCGAAGTTTACCTAAACACCAATTTTGCCTTAACTTTTTGTTGTGTTATGTGATGACATCATGGAAGTTTCTTGTGTGCTGAAATTTGTTCCGCTAATTTTTGTTGGATATAAAATTGTGTATTAATTTTTACTCAGTAACGTAAGTTTTTTCATGGTTCATATCATGATAACAAAGTTCAATTTTTAAATTTTGTGTTACGTGATGAAATTAATTGAGGGAGCATCTGACTATGGTGACTCTAGCTAGGTAACTTGTGTTGTGAAATAAAATCATTTACGTGTTTTACCTAATAATTTTAACTACTTGAATAGAGGGAGGATTGTCCATTGTCCGTGCTTGAATTTCAAAGGTTAATTTAATTTCTTGTATAAAGAGAGATGGTCGGATAAGTGTTCGGAATAGTTGTTTTATTATGACTATTGATTATCTTTTTCTTTGATATGTATGTTCTTCCTTGCTATAGAATTATTGTTTAAAAAATTGAACTAGCTGATTTGATTGGAAAAAATTGTGAATGGATTAGGTATATGATTTGTTTAATCCGAAAAGAACTGCTAATTTCAAAATCAATGGGCTAGTCAAATTTGTCCAAAATAGATTATGAAAATTCGAGAAACTAGTTGTTTTAACTCAAACATTTTTACCTAAAAAACTTATAAATGTTTATTCAACATTTTTTTATTAAATAAGGGACTAATGTCAAGTTATAAAAGTCTATGGTTCACTTATAAATTGCTATTATTTAATCTCTTATATTAGTGATTTTTTTAATCTTGCAGAGCATATACTATAATCATTTTGTATTAATATAAGATTTTGTCTTAGTTCCTTTTATGATTTGCATGAGTTTATTATTTAATATACATATAATATTAAAATATAAATTAGAATCTGTTCAAATATAATTAAATGTAATTAAATCAATAAATCGTGAAATAATATCTCCATTTGTTCTTTGATTTTAAAAGCAAATGGTAGAAATGTAGAATGAAGCATATTTATTCTTAGAAAAAGCTTTTCTAAAGTTAAATTATCTCTATGAACATCGGTAATATTTAACCTATGATGATCTTAACCTAGTTAGGTTAAGATTATCATGTACCTGAAATTAATGAAATATTAATACATTATATTATTAATTAATCCCTTTATAGACAGATTTATTTTAAATAAATTTATGAAATAATAATACATTATTATTTATTCAATTTATAGACAAATAGATTTTATTTATTTTTAATACTGTTCACATAAATTGTGCACTTCGGATTGACAAATTTCTTGAGACCCTAATTCTTCAAAAATGCCAAACTAAGATAATTTTGATTGGTTCAGTGTACAAATTAATAAAAGAGAGAATCTCTCTTATTTTATGTTAAAAATATGTGTGGTACATGACAGTGACATAATATAGGACTGCTTGTCTTGTTTTCAACAAAACAAATTAATGAATATGAAACACACATAAAAAAATGTAAATTGAAATAGTTTGAACCTTTTCAGAAATAAGAGTGACAAAACAGATTGAATTTGTTAGGTAAACCTGTTTAGGCCTTTTTTTTTATTAATTTATCCTGTTTTAGCCAGCTAAAAAATAGATTGAGAAAGAAAATGAGACAGATCGATCGGTCAACCTGTTTTTTTATTAAAAAAATAATTTTAATATTTATTTTGATATTTTATATCATATACTTATTAATTTTTATCTAAATAAATTATTATTCAAAATTTAAGATACATTTTTTAATAAATATTTATTATTTAATATTTATAAAATATAAAATTAATTAAAATATATTTATAATTTATTTTTTCTTAATATTTTAATTTTAACATATCAACAATAACACTTTAAATCCATATATAAAAAAATGTTGAACGAGACACATTAGACCATTTTTTATAGGTTGGTTGCATCCCAACCTATTTTGCCACCCCTATTCAGAGGTAATTTGAAGCGTTTCCACGCCTTAGATCTCAACTGCGACAACTTGACTTTTACAAATGTGTTTTAAAAGTCTGGTGGAATTTCCAAAGAAACAAGCAAAGAGCCCAGCTGGAGATGTTGAGGATTGAGAACAGCTCAACGCCAATTCTAATATACAAATTTGAAAAGACTACATAATTAAATGAAATTGAAATAATGGAGCAAGAAATCATGAACATGTGTGTGTTGAGGGATCAATGTAAAGGATTACTGAAAACAATTATGCAATCTCCAAAATTTAAATTTTAAGAACGTGAATTAAAAAAAATATTATTAGATTTTCCCAACAGCTAAAAATAATTATGACAATTTTGAAAATGACAATTATTAATTAATTGGAGTAAAATATATTTGTGTTGAAAAAATCAATTTGTTCTTTTAGTGATTGTGAATTGTATTTGACATTTATTATCTTTATAATCTTCATGTATATAAAAATTAAGATTAATATTACTTTTGATTCATTATATTTTATAATTATTTTATTTTAATATATTAAGTTCTAAAATTTTTATTTTAATCATTTATATTTTTAAAATATATCATTTTAATTTTTTTTTTATAATTTTCCCGTTTGAAAGGTTAATCTTATGTTAACATTTAAATTTTAGAATAATTAATCTAATATAATAGTTACTAAAAACTATCACAATCGTTATTTTATTTTAGAAAATTTAAATCACTAACCGAACAAGTTTTCAAGTTATTTGATCCGGCAATCCCTACAATGTTCTCTCATTCTCATTTTTCTTCTCTCCTTAACGACTTCACCTCACTCATCTTTCCCTTTTGCTCCTTCCTCCTCTTCCTTCCCTCGGCTACACCATTGAGCACATCTAAAAAAGAAACTCTACCACTATACCAAGTGCAGAACCACGCCTAATCCCCCAAGCCTAGCACCAAATAAACAAAGCATTCCAGTGATTAAACTAAAAAGTACATATGAAACTGATAAACTATCTTATTTTTCTGCATAGGGTCCACCACTATTTTATACTTACTATAACCCATTATCAACACTGATGCCCGTTATGTGCTCGACAAAATGCCCAAACCAGTTGTTGCACCCATACCCACTATTTCATGCTTCAGCTTCCACCCATCCAATATTGCCAAAGAAGTTTAAATCTACAATAACACCAAATCTATAGACAGATCTTTAGATGTACAATTACTTTGACACTGCCATTGAGAGATCCAGACATAACAGATGTTTGCGATTTCGACATTGAGAGATCTAGACACAACAATTCGAGATCTGGAATGTCAGAAACAAGCCTCGGTGTTAGTTGGCATCCTTGTCAATGTGAAGAGATCTTTGTCGCCCCGTCATTCGCCATGTGCAAGAAGCTCACCTTGGAACTCATCTACTCTACCCGCCTCATGTCGGATCTCTAGGAGACCCTTTGCGGCAACATTCACACTAATCTCTGCTTCTTGGACCCCGACATCGTCACCACGACTGTCGTCTTCATCCTTGTTGGACAAGTGGCCTCAATAACTTAAGAGGGGGGTGAATTAAGTTTCAAAATTTTCCCGCTAACAAACTTTTAACTCCCTTTCAAATGATAGGTTCAGAATGCAGAAGAAGAAGCACCAATCAATCTAATCGATGTTCTTTAAACTTGTAAGATAAAATTGATTGCAATAAAATAAATGAGATAAGGGGAGAGAGAAATGCAAACTCGATTTATATTGGTTTGGCCACTTCCCGTGCCTACGTCCAATCCTCAAGCAATCCACTTGAGATTTTTCCACTATCTCTGTAAATCCTTTACAGACTTTGAACACATCTTGGGATCCTCACCCTTGTGTTCAAGATTCTCCAAGAGACAACCCGTATCTTGATTATAATTTTCACAATCCAAGAGACAACCAGTCTCTTGATTACAACTGACTTTCTGAGATGAACAAAAAAATTTCTCTCCTTTAGAGTGGATGATACAAATTGAAGATCCTAGAGGAATTTCTCTCTTTTAGAGATGATAATACAATTTGAAGTTCCTAGGTGAATTCTCAATAGATTTGCAAGTGTTTGTCCAAGAGTTGTTGAGAGAGCATTTGACAATTAAGTTTTCTTAGAATCTTTCTCTTGCTTTTCAAAGTCAGACACATATATATAGGCCAATTGCGCCTTTTCAAAATGGTTTTGAAGAGACATGTCTTTTCAAAAAGTTTTTCTGAAATTTCAATTTTCAATTTTCAAATTACAAATTTCAAATTTCAATTTCAAACTTCAAATTTCAAATTTTCTGAAAAAGCTTTTTAAAATAATTTTGCTTCTGGTAATCAATTACAATGCCTGGTAATCGATTGTCAGTGGAAAAATGTCTTTTTCAGAAAATGTTAAAAATATTTTAAAACCTTTTTATAATCAATTTAAAAATTATGTTGTGAGATCAAACATTTGCAATCACTAAGATACTCTTTTAACAAAGATAGACTAAGTCTTAACTTTCTTCTTGATCTTTGTTTTCTTGGTCTTGATTTGGACTTGAAATAAAACTTGTATTGCTTTTGTCTTGGCATCATCAAAACCTTCATACACATACATTCACATCCTCCCCCTTTTTGATGATGACAACCAACTGAAATCATAACGGAAAAATATTTCTTTTGCGAGACGATCACTTCCCCTTAATTTTGCAATCATTGCTTAACATAAAATAGTTTGCAAAAAAATATATACCCTGTACCTTACATGATTCTCTCCCCCTTTGGCAACATCAAAAAGACGAAAGCACCGAAATAGAAACAATCATTCACATGATAACCAATCATTCACAGAGGAATCAACCAAGTGCGAAACACATCAAGGCTTAAATAGCAAAGAGGAATATCCAAAGAAGTCACAAAACAACCAAGTCCAAAATAGAAATATAAAGAACTAAATCCTAAAGAAACCTAATGCAGAAAGTTTGAAATATCAAGGAAATTAAAGACAGATAATGCTAGAAATCAGGACAAATATGTGATTATAAACAATCAATATAAAATTAAGCAATCAAAACATTTATGAGTATGAACAATCACGAAAAAACAATCATCAAATGCAATTATTATAAACATTCAAAGTAATCAATCATCATAAACAAGCAAAACAACCATTAAAACAGTCATTATAAACAATCAAAACATTATAATAAAAAACAAACAATCATCATAACTATCAAACACAATCATAAAAAACAATCAAAATAGTCAATCAAAAACAATCATTAGCAAACACAAGCACTTCACTCAACAAAAATTAATCAATCATTATAATCAACCATAAAAGATAACTATCAAACACAATCATTTTTCTTAATCAAAGGAAACAATCATCATAAACATGCATGAGTAACAACCATCAAAGACAATTTATTATAAACAATCAAAATGGCTATGAATCCAAGTTATTTATGTCTATGAGTCCTAATTCTCTTCTAATAGCAAAGAAAGTTTCTTTGGGAGAAGTTTTGTAAAGATATCAACTAACTGATTCTTTGTGTCAACAAATTCTAGTATACAATCCCTTTTTTGAACATGATCTCTCAAGAAATGATGCCTTATTTCAATATGTTTTGTTCTAGAGTGCAGAATAGGATTTTTAGATAGATTGATTGCACTCATGTTATCACACCCAATGGGAATATGATCAAGTATTAAACCATAGTCAGAAAGTTATTGTTTCATCCAAAGTATTTGTGCACAACAACTTCCAGCAGAAATATATTCCGCCACAGCAGTAGATAAGGCAACACTATTTTGTTTCTTACTATGCCATGATACTAAAGTAGAACCAATAAAATGACATGTTCCACTAGTGCTTTTTCTATCAGTTTTGCATCCGACAAAATCAGAATCAGAGTATCCTATTAGATTATAAGAGGAATTCTTAGGATACCATAATCCTAGATTTATAGTGCCTAATAAGTATCTTATTATTCTTTTAATTGCACTAAGGTGAGATTTTTTGGGATTTGCTTGGTATCTTGCACACATATAAACACTAAACATTATATCAGGTCTACTTGCAGATAAATAAAGAAGGGATCCGATCATACCTCTATATTTCTTTATATCTATTAATTGACCGGTTTTATCTTTATCCAGATAGCAAGTAGTGCTCATAGGAGTTTCAATGTGTTTAGCATTTTTCATCCCAAACCTGTTAATTAGTTCTTTGCAATATTTGGACTGACTAATAAATATAATATTCTTTGTTTGCTTTCCATCCTAAACCATGTGTTTAGCATTTTAACTCACCCATCATTGACATTTCAAATTCATTTTGCATATCTTGAGAGAATTCTTTGCAAAGAAAATCATTAGTTGACCCAAAGATTATATCATCAACATATATTTGTACTAAGAGAATATCATTCAATTTTCTTTTGATAAAAAGAATGGTATCAACCTTTCCTCTTGAAAAGCCCTTTTCTAAAAGGAATTTGCTCAGACGTTCATACCAAGCCCTTAGGACTTGTTTTAAACCATATAGAGCATTTTTCAATTTAAAGACATGATTGGGCTTTTCTAAGTTTTCAAAACCAGGAGGTTGATCCACATATACTTCTTCTTGGATGAAACCATTTAAAAAAACACTTTTAACATCCATTTCATAGAGTTTGAAGTCCTTTATGGATGCAAAAGCCAATAACATTCTAATGGCTTCTAATCTTGCTACTGGAGCATAGGTTTCCTCATAATCTATTCCTTCTTCTTAATTATATCCTTTGGCCACTAGCCTAGCCTTATTTCTAATTACTATTCCATGTTCATCCAATTTGTTTTTGAATACTCATTTAGTTCCTATAACTGGATGACTATCGGGTTTGTCAACTAATTCCCAAACTTTATTTCTTTCAAATTGATTTAACTCTTCTTGCATAACAATAATCCAGTGTTCATCAATTATGGTTTCTTTTAAATTTATAGGTTCAATTAAAGAAACAAAAGCCATATTATTGCATGCATCTTTGAGAGAGTGTCTAGTTGTTACCCCTTTAGATATGTCACCGATGATGTTATCAAGAGGATGGTATCTTGAAGTTCTCCACTCTCTTGGAAGATCTGTACTTGTTTTTGTTTCATCAATTTGAAAGTCTTCATCATTTCCATTTTCTTTGCCTTTGTTTTTTTCCTCATGAATATGCATATCTTCTAAATAATCTATTTTTCCGACTCCAAGAATTCTACCTTTGTTGTTGTCGCCATAAGTCACATGTCCACTATTCTTGGGAGAAATATGAGTAAACTTTGATGCATCTCCCATCATGTGTTTAGGGCATCCTCTATCAATGTACCAACTTTTCTTCAAAGAATCCTCTTCTTCGCTTTCATAGTTTTTGGCCATGAGACTTAGATTCACGACTTCATTTTCTGAGTCTCCGGATGAATCCATATCGTTATCTTCCCAAGTGATGTAAACTTTCTTTGCTTTCTTATCATTGAGGGCTTTCCTGTCAGATTTTTCCATTCTTTTCTTGAAACTAGGGCAATCAACTCTTAGATGTTCAGGTTGATTACATTCATAACACTTTGGAATAGAAGATGAATATTCTTATTTTTTCTTTGGTTTGAAGTTTGATCTTCTTTGATTTTCTTTGTTTCTTAGGAATTTATAGAATCTCTTTATGAAGAAACTGAAATCATCATCTTCTTCTATTTCATTCAAGTCCTCTTTGTCACTTTCTTCTTAAATTGAAGATGAGGCTTTAAGTGCAATTCCTTTCTTTTTCTTGTCATTTTCTTCATGTTGATTTAGTCTCATAAGTTCCATTTCGTGTTCCTGACGCTTTCTAATGAATAAAGTAAAGAGCACTAAAACAATACTATGCGATTTTCCAAAAAGAGTTGCAAGAGGCATGTTAGTGAGATCTCTTAATTCTGCAATTGCAGTTACCTTTGGTTGTCATTCCCTGCTTAAACATATTAAAACTTTGTTAATGAGATCCTCATTAGGAAATATCTTTCCTAATGATACAAGATGATTTATTATATGTGTGAATCTCTTTTGCATATCCTGTATGGTCTCATTTTGATTCATTCTAAAAATTTCATATTCATGAGTTAGGGTGTTTATTCTAGATCTCTTCACATTAGTTGTTCCTTCATGGGTTACTTGTAATGTATCCCACATCTCTTTTGCATTCTTACAATTTGATACTCTAAAGTATTCATCTGTGCCTAATGTAGAGGTAATTATGTTTTTGGCTTTTAAGTTATATTGTACCCTTCTTCTTTCTTCTTCATCCCATTGTTCCCTGGGTTTTCTTTAGTTTCATTTCCTACTACCATTGTGGGGATGTAGGGACCAATTTCAATGGCTTCCCTGATGTTTAAATCTATAGCCTCTATGAAGATTTGCATACGGATTTTCAAGTAATGATAACCTACACCATTAAATATAGGAAGCCTATTAATGGAGTTTCCTTCAGGAAATAGAAAGTTTGATGACACCATAATTATTCTTGAAGTTTCTAAACTTTATACAAGAATCAAGCTCTGATACCACTTGTTGGACAAGTGGCCTCAATAACTTAAGACGGGTGAATTAAGTTTCAAAATTTTCTCATTAACAAACTTTTAACCCCCTTTCAAATGATAGGCTCAGAATGCAGAAGAAGAAACATCAATTAATCTAACCAATGTTCTTTAAACGTGTAAGACAAAATTGATTGCAGTACAATAAATGAGATCAGGGAAGACAGAAATACAAACTTGATTTATACTGGTTTGATCACTTCCTGTGCCTACGTCCAGTCCTCAAGCAACCCACTTGAGATTTTTCACTATCTCTGTAAATCCTTTACAGACTTTGAACACACCTTGGGATCCTCACCCTTGTGTTCAAGATTGTCCAAGAGACAACCCGTCTATTGATTACAATTCTCACAATCCAAGAGACAACCAGTCTCTTGATTACAACTAACTTTCTAAGATGAACAAAAAGATTTCTCTCCTTTAGAGTGGATGATACAAATTAAAGATCTTAAATGAATTCTCAATAGATTTGCAAGTGTTTGTCCAAGAGTTGTTGATAGAGCATTTGACAATTAAGTTCTCTTAGAATCTCTCTTGCTTTTCGAAGTATATAGGCCCACTGTTTGAAGAGATGTATCTTTTCAAAAAGTTTTTCTGAAATTTTCAATTTTCAAATTTCAAATTTTCTGAAAAAGCTTTTTAAAATAATTTTGCTTTTGGTAATCGATTACAATGTTTGGTAATTGATTATCAATGGAAAAATATCTTTTTCAGAAAATGTTAAAAATATTTTAAGAACCTTTTTATAATCAATTTAAAAATTATGTTGTTAGGTCAAACATTTGCTATCACTAAGAGACTCTTTTAACAAAAATAGACTAAGACTTAACTTTCTTAATAAAACTTGTATTACTTTTGTCTTGGCATCATCAAAACTTTCATACACATACATTCACAATGACACCATCCCTTCCTACTACCTCGCGAAACTAATCACCTACTACAACAAGAAGAAACTCAATGCAAAAGACACCTTCAAAATGGGTTTGTTGTTGGGAGAATTGACTTTGGAGGGTGTGGTGTTGATGCTATGATTAATTTGTGACTACATTTAAGTTTGGAATTGTTTGGAGAATGTAAAGTGAAAAATTTGGATGGAAGTTCTGAATCTTTGGTGGAGGAGATGAATTTTTTTAGAGGTTTAAATTTTTTAAAATAAAATAAAGATTGTGACGTTTTTTAGCTGTTACTATGCTAGATTAACTATTTTAAAATTTAAATGTTAACAAAAGAGTAATGTTTCAAAAGAAAACTTGAGAAAAAAGACCAAAACAATACATTTTGAAAACATAAAAGATCAAAATGAGACTTACAAAACTTAATGTATTAAAATGAAACAACTATGAAACATAATGGACCAAAAGTAACATTAACCGTAAAAATTAAAGCATTCAGCTGGGTGTTTATTCACTCAAGCACGTTTAGGGGAAAAAACATTTCTCTTAAATTTTCTGCATATACATGCATACATATACACTCACACTGACACATGTCCGCAGCAAAAAATATTGCAACTGCCAGATATTTATATATCAAAAGAACAAGCTCGAAACTTATTTTGGTCAGCCTTCAGAGAAAATCGCACAAGGCAAATTAATAGTATTTGCAACAAGTAGTATTATAAAATTTGTCTAATGATATAATCCAACGGCCATATAATATCAAAAGTCAGAACAACAATCCAGGTAAAATCATGTGCTGGTGTGGAGCAAGGACACAAATTTGATCATGTCACTATAAAATTTCACGTTATCATCTCATCATAATGATGTGGTATCATGATTGGGAAAAAAAATTACATCCGCATTAAATTTAAACTCTTGAACAAAAAATTGTAAACTCCTACAAAACAAGGAAAAAAAAAGAAGATAAACCAAGAGATTATTTATTAGTAAAGGTAGCCTTGATTCAAGTATTGGAGTGTTAGTATAACAATATACATGCATGATATAATAATTCAATTTTAAATATAACGTAATGTTGGACAATTTAAGGGTGGATTCATTCCTACTTGTGCACTTTACAAATAAGCTTACTTCCAAAACCCTTTTTCCATGAGGATCATCAAATAGTGTAAATAAAGACCTGGACTTGACAAAATATTTGCAAGTCACAGCTACAACAGAGCAATTGTATTACATATTCAGACAAAAACACTAGATTATATTGGTAGGCTAAACCACAGAGCAGCATGAGAAAAGAAATAAAGAATATTAACATTTTTCTTTTGATGTCCCTTTTCTATTACTATGTCCATATTTACATCATTCCTAATGCTAGTGTAACACTACTAACTGCCAGTCCAGAAACTATTTGAATCACTTGTAATGGCTATCATTCTCCACTAGGTTTACAAGCAGGCCCAAAATAGCAACAAGAAAATCTAGCTCACAGTCAGTAACGGCCTATCATAGCTACATCTTACTAAGATGCAACTCTTTTTTAAATACAAACAGTTATTGAACAGCTGAACCCTCCAATGATTTGATTATCTTTCATTAGTTCAAACATAACACAGACTCACTCAACAGGCAGTAATGGAATGAGACCCTGCTGTCAAACACTGGAACCTGTAAAATCAAGTTATTGAACAACTCAGACTCAATTTCCATAACCTATTTCATTCTTCAAACATGCCACAAAAGAAATCACGTAATTCAACATACAAAACATTCATCAATTCCCTTTGTTTAGTCATCCATTTCCAGTCTTAGGCGACTACAAAAGAAATAACCTGCAATTCAATGCAAACGGTTGAATTAGAGATTGAAAATACCAATGCCACAATTTAGAAATAGACAGAAGTAACTGAAATAATGACAGATTACTCACTCATGTGACCATGTTATCATAATCAAAACCTTCCATGAGTTGAAGGGGATGAAAATTAAACTTTGTAACAAACTTGGTGTCAATGTGCAGCAATAATGATCTGCCATTGTAATCAGACAAATTGTGCACAAAATTCCAGTAAGAAAATGGTCCCCGATCAATTGATTAACACTTTCAAGTTTACTATCTGGAAAGTATACAACATATAAGAATGCCTTTACATTGGATAAACAGTGCCCAGCATTCAATCCCCTTTTGTCGTAACCTTCGAACCTTCCAAAGATCAGACACAACCGCACATCCCAAAGAATTTTCATTATCACACCAAATTCTCTGTTAATATCCTATCAAGCTCAGCAGCATTGCCATCTAAATTATCCACAACAAGTTTTAAGAAAAGATCCCACAATTCACCATCAACTCCGGTCGTCATGGCCAACAAAACTACCTTGTCAATTTCCTCTTTCTTTCCTTCAGAAAGAGAAATCTCATCAACCAATATCGAGTATGTCGATTTGTTAGGCAAGCATCCACTCTTCACCATCTCCTCCAGAACCCTGATACCCTCCTTCACATCACCAACCTTACAAAACCCCTTAATCAACACATTATAAGTAAAAGCATTCGGAGCGCGACCCTTCTCCACCATCTCGTCCCACAGCCTCCCTGCCTCGCAAAGCTCCCCTCTCTCGCACATCCCCGCAATCAGTGTGTTATAGGTCAATGAACTCGCAACCTCCCCTTTCTCCTGCTCATCCAACACGCCCCTCGCCTCCACCACCTTCCCCTCCTTGCAAAGCCAATGCACGATCGTACTCACGACCGCGCCACCAACCCTCCACCCCTTCCTCACCAGCCCCCTCCACACCTCGCAAGCCCTCTCCACACTCCCCTCCTCACACAACAAATCAACCACCTTACAACACAACACTGAACTCGGCACAAACCCCTTCGTAACCATATCCTCGAGCAAATTCACCGCCTCCCCCGGCTTCCTCCCTTTACAATAAGCCTCAATCATCACACCATAAGTAACCTCATTAGGCTGAACCCCATTCTCCTCCATCAAATCCATTACCCTAATTGCATCCACCAACTTCCCCAATCTACAAAACCCACTCACCAAAACAGTGTACGAGGTTACATCAGGCATCCAACCTTTATCCAAAATCTCACCAAAAACCCTCATAGCACTCTCCATATCGCCCCTAAGCACAAACCCACCCAAAACAGTGGTGTAACTAACCACATTGGGAACCAAACCCATCAAACTCATTTCATCCAAAACCCTAACCGCGACATCAACCTCGTTCCTCTTACACAGAGCCTTGAGCAGAATGTTGCAGCTAACAACGTTCGGTACAAGCCCGAATTTTTCGGTGGAACTTTTAAACACGGAGTGTGCCAAACGGTGTCGTTTGTTCTGGACGAGCGCGTTGAGGAGGGCGTTGAGGGACCTGAGGCCGAGGGGTTGGAACTTGAGGAAGAGGCGGAGGGCGGAGAGGGGTTTTCCGGCAACGCCGTAGGCGCGGATGAGGGTGGTGAGAGGGGGCTCCGGTGGGGGGGTGGGGAGGCGCGTGAGGAGGGACTCGAGGTGGGAAAAGAGGCGGGCGCGTGAGAGTTTGAGGAAGAGCGCGTGGAGGGGCTGGGGCGCGTGGGAGAGTGAGGGGTGGGCATGGTGGAAGATTTGGAGGGAGAGGTTGGGATCGTGCTGGCGAGAGATGAGGGAGGCGAGGTTGTGAGGGGTGAGGCGGCGGGGCCAGGGGTGGATTGGGGGCTGGATTGTGAAGGAGGAGGAGGGGAGGGAGGCGGCGGCGGGGACGCTGTTAGCGGCGATGGCGGCGGCGGCCGCGGTGGAGAATGGGTGGAGGTGGGGCCGGGGAGGGCTTGAGAGTATGGAGTGGAGCATTGGCAAATACCAAATGGCAACAACAAAAGTGTGTGTGAACTGAACTGTGAAGTCAATCTCGGTTATGCTCTATTGTTTTTTTTTTTTTAATATTCAAAATTTTACAGAAATACATTCTCAACATTTTAATATTTACATAAACGAAAAATATATTTTAATTTTTTTTCAACCTGAGGTGTCTCTCCGAAAGCACCACTAATTCTAATATTTCCATATATTATCAATTTAGGTCTCTATATTGTTTTAAGAGATTTAATTTCTTCCTTAAATTTTTAAAATGTATTAATTTAATCATTTCCCTCAGACACAGACTACAATGGGAGAGAGGATTAGGTCTCCCAACAGTGAAAAAGCTATTTAACACAGTTATGTATTAATCTAACGTGGCAGGTGGATAATGTTTCCCACCATGAGAGAAGTTTTTCCAGGATGTACACTTTAAAAGTAATAATGGTTGTGATTTCAAAGGGCAACCGAGGAAGACAATATTGTTTTCAACTTTAAAAAAAAAAAATAATAATAATAAAGTCCATGTGGCTATTTCCTGTACCCGTTTTGCTGGAAACCACTTTTCAATAGCGATTGTTTGTTTATCTGCCCAGCCTCTGAAGATGTGGTGTTCATTCCTGTAAAAGGATCCTAAAAGGAGTTCACCGGAAACCTTTCCCTTTGTTCTCATTTTGGTGTTGGCTTGTTGGCAAAATTTGCAATGTGAGTGGTTTTGGAACTCTAAATAATTTTTGCAGTGTTAGTTTAACTTTATATAGTGTTTCTGGTTTATGTGATTTTATTGTGTTAGTGGATAATGTTGAAATTTTTTAATTTATTTTCCACAGCTATCGTCATGAATGAAGAACAGTGGAGGAATGTTTTACGAGTCAAGCAAGGGGTGCACAATTTTCAATAAGATATTATATCTTAATTTGTTTCTCTGTTTTCTTAAAGGCATAAATAAATGTTTTTTTTTTCTGTTGTAGGAATTGAATAATAATACAATTGATGGCAATGACAATAAACATGTTATTTTGCTGGAGATAATGATGTGGATGGAGATGATAAGTTTTGTATGATGCTATTGATGGAGATGATAACTTTTGTACAAATGATAATTTTGATGGAGAAGACGATGCACTAATGGACATGGAGGTTACTTTGCTGGAGATGATGAAGTTGATGGAGAAGATGACATGGATGGACATGATGACTTTGATGATGTGGATGGAGAAGATGACATGGGTGAAAATGAAGATGATTTCATCATCAATGCCATTCTAGACATCTACAACATTGATATCCAGAACATCACAGCTGATGAAGTTAAAAGGTTAGAGTTTGCAGAGCTTGAGAGTGCATACTTATTTTACCGTTGATATTCAAGAGTTAAAGGGTTTTCTATTCTCAAGAGTCATGTTATTAGGAATTGTCATGAAAAAAAAATATTTTATTTATAATAATTTCATATCTTTTTATCTTTATAAAAATAAATATTATTCCATATCTTTTATTTTAAGAAATTTTCCAAAAAAAATAATTCACAAGTAATCATATGCTTAATTACATAATTAATTACATGATTTGATGTCTAATATGTAACAATAAAATACTATTTTTATTTTATGGATAACTTTCACATTTATAAAATAATATTTATTTTTTTATATATTAATTATATTCTTGGTACTAGCAAAAAATATGATAATATCTTGCTAAAATATTTATTTGATTAAATTAAATTTTTTAATGTAATTATCAAATAAATTATTTTCTTTTGTAAAGATTGAAAGCATGAAGTGATATCTTTTACCTTCAAGAACCAATAGAAGAATAATATAATATTTTCTTCTATCATTTATAGTTCAAGATTAATTCTAAAGTATAGTATTATTGTCAAACTCTAATAAGTTAACACATTTAATCCATGAATAACTTACGAAACTCTTTTCTTCTTTCATTCAATTGTCCTGTCCAAGGTCTTAGTTCTATCATAAAGCTCAAACTCATTACCTAGAATTGATGGATTTCATAATGATATAGTACAAATCCAAAATTATAGAAAAGTTGGGATTAGCACTCCTCATATATATGGTGTATTTGCTAACAATTGTGGTAGTTTTGATAAGGTAGGTTTTGTGATAAAAGATATTTATAATCAACATGGTAGACAAATACACGAACAAAAACTAATGAAAGTGGTGCTTTAAAGTATTTGAAGGATTTGAGGAATAATGACCCGCTAATGTTTGTAGCTTATATTGTTGATGATGAAAATAAGCTCCAACACCTTTTTTGGTGTGACGATGAAAGCCAGATGAAATATAAAGTGTTTGGTGATGTGTTAGCATTTGATGCCACATATAAGAAGAACAAGTACTTGTGTCCTTTTGTCGTCTTCATATCAACATCGATTTTTACCAAAAACCGATGTTATTTTCTGATAACAAACATCGATTTTTTTTTTATAAAAAAATCGATGTTGTATGTTCAACAACAATATCGGTTTTATAGAAACCAATATTTTTAATGAAGCTTAACATCGGTTTTTTCAAAAATCGATATTAATATATACATACAACACCGGTTTTTAGTAATAACAGATGTTATTTTTTGGATTTTTTTAATGTGCTGTCTGTTTTTTTAATAACCCCAAATTAACCTGCAAATTTAAAAGTAGAACCACAACAGATAATTTTCAAATAGTTTTTACCAGAAGTTCCATAAAAAATTGATTATTTATTATGAATTAAAAGAATATTTAATATGCATATAACATGAATTGTAAAAAATGTAAATGAACTAAACTATAATTCCAAAATTGTTTAAACACTAATTGTTTCATTTTGAACTTTCAAATAATAGGTTGCCCACTGGATGCGAAGCATCTTCAATCTCTTTGGTTCTAATGGTTTAGCATCATTGAAATATTGTATGATATAATAAAACATAAGTCAATAATATATAATACCAATTATAACAAAATGAAATACGTTTGAATTAAACAATCACCGTTTTCCAATTATTCTATAAACTTCCTAAGATTATAGTTGACATCCAGTGCATGACGTAATATCCACACTCAGTGCTTTTTTTTTGTCTATTACTCTAAATATATTATGAAATTTAGATATTCAATGTTAAGTACAAATTAGTCTACACAATATTAAAATATAACTAAAAGCATTGTTTAAATGACTTATTTTAACAACAATCCACCTAGCAGCAGCCTTGGATTTACTTTGTGGAGTATCGTCAAGTCCTTTCAAAGCACTGTTTAATACAAACATGGATGTGTATTGTACAATTAAAATATTGATGCTCCAGACTAATGCTAATACAAATATATTGAAAAATAGAACTAACCTGTTAATTATTCCTTTGAGGTAGTTGTCTGGCCTATTATGCAACGAACAAAACCAAATGACAACATTTTTCTTAGGCAAAATGACGACCATTTGCCCATCTGCATTGCAGTGGAAAATAATATAAGTTATTATACTATTATACATTATTTAAATTCATTTGTCCAGTTTAACTTACCCATTCAAGTAGGCTTCTAGGTACACATCCCTCTTTGATTTCTGCATCCAATTCTTAATATAACTTTCTGATTCAAATTGTGATTGCCCAGGTCTCTGTATGAACTGTGGCTCGAGGAATCCATACACATTGACATTCCCTGCTCGCATACTTGTCTCAGTCATATGCCTATTGTTGTTAAAATAAAGTAAATTATGTATGAATTTAAAACAATTAGTTAGGCAATAAATGATAATGTAAACTAACTTACAGAATCCACAATTGTATAACAGAGATGTTGAGACATTGACCACTGTGTGCTATTTCAGACAGATCTTCATGCTTTATGTACAAGGGGAAGTTGTCATTAAACACCCTAAACATGGTAGCATCCCACATAACCTGCAACGACTTAAGAAAAAGTTGTGGGATGACCAATGTCATCAGAAAAAGTTGTAGCATCCCACAACTCCTTGTTTATCCAACGCAATTAATTAACATAATATATATACAGTGAACACTTTAATTGAAAAAAAAACATTTAATGGCAGTGAAATACTTGTTCTGATAAATGCTTGACAAGATGTGTCAGCCAAGCAACGAAGGTGTTAAGTGTCTGCCTCACTAACTGAACCTCTTGAGTGGGTACAGGAAAAGGAGCATCTGCATCTCTAACTTTCTCAACACCAACCTTGACTTGATCATGGCACAAAAGGATGTTGTGAATGTTTGTCGACCCCTCATAAAGTCTTCCTAGGGCAATCAGGCAGGGATGATTTTCTTCGACATACAACCCGTATTTCTCTGAGTCACCCATGTCTGGGTCGTTCCCTGAGGGATCAACACAACTCTCCTTTGTGCAGACACGAGCAGCTGAAGGACCAACCTCAGGCTCAGGAGGTAGTGCGAGTCCCTGTGATTGCATGTGCGATTGAAACTAGGATTGCATCTGGTTGAAGGATAACATTAGTTGTCAAGTCACTTTTTCTGTGATCAACTCCTCCAACTGGTCCTTGATCTTTTGCTCTAGGTTTTCAAGAGCCATGGACGAAGAAGTGCAGGAGGTCTTTGGAGTCAGCCCAAAGTATTGTTTGATCATGACATCGACTCTAGCAGCATGCACACGACCAGGGTGTTCTGGTCGCCCAATGGCAGCCGTCAGTACATCTTGACATCCATGGGCAACAAAGGAATCCTGTGAGACCTGTTCCTCCAAGGAATCCTGCAACGAACACATTTATTGGTTTACTGAAGCGCACAATAAACATAAATAATTGCAAAATACATTTGAAAGTGACTTACAATCTTGTCAGCAATTTCCTTTGCTGCCTCAGATGTCATTTGGCCAGTTTTCTTGGTGCGGGCCATCTTCCACTTCACGTGTCGTCTGATGGGAGATGGAGGATCAATCACAAATGCTTTCGGATTTAGTAGCTTCCTCCAATTGTTTCTTTTTCTTCTCATCCATCAACTTTTTTTCTAGAAATTCATAACCCCCACAAGACAACACGTGAGGGGTGGTGTTTTGTTTCTGAATGGTCTGTGCCTTCTTTCACACATCCTTTAAAAATTAAACATTATCGAAAGTTATTATTATTGAAAATAATAAGTAAATTTAATGTTTAAAACAATGAAAATAACAAAGTTACCTCCCACGAAGGGTCTCTGTGGCTCTAACAAAATTGGGTCCACTTGTCCTTGCTAATGTCGTACTTTTCACAAACAGTGTCATCGACACCGTCCTTGTCGGCTGCAAGTGCCCATTTCGACTTTAAATCAGACTTGAACTGTCTTCATCGCTCCACCACGGTCTGAAGTATTTTCTTTTTCGTCCTCAAATCAGATGCCTATGGGATATCGAATTCAGCTGACAAACGAAAAAATGCATTTTATTGTTAATCAACAAAATGCAGCATTTAAGTCAATTACCTGAATATCCTCCTATATCAAATCCTTTTGGGCTGCAGGGACATGTTTTTAGTTCTTGTATGTGACATCTACCTTATCGTGAGCGACGATCCCCAAATATGTTCTTAACTTCTTTCTGTGGGGACCGTCGACTTTCCCCGTTGCAGGATCCACATGGACCGGGAGTCTCTCTGCCCCAATTGGTCTAGTAGCCATTGATCTTAGCTAGGTCACTTTTCTTGTCCTCTTCATGGTACAAGGTGAATGTGATGTTGAATTAGTGTGAGGAGGAGGAGGAGGAGAGCTGGATGGTGTAGTCATTTTCTTCTTAAGAAAAAAAACATTAATTTTAAAAATGATCATAAAAGTATTTTAGAAAATATAATTGAATAAACCAAAATGAAGTACATGTAAAAAAATTACATTAGACGATATTAATTAATTGTATCCTTGCCAAGTTATAACATTTCTTTTAGGCCTATCTGCTAGCTTTCTTAACATTTTAGAAGCATCAACAAAGATTATATCTTTAAACCAATCTAGGAAAGTCTTGTTATGCTCTTTCAAGACCATGTTCTTCGACATTTTTACTTTCCTCCACTAAACCTTCATGGCAAAGTATGTATGGCCAAACTTCATTATTGTTATTTAATACATACAAATGAGCTTGTTGCAAATCTTCTACACTTGGACTGATAACATGCAGTCCTCTTGAACCCTTACCTCCCACTCTTTCGTCATGTCGAGACTTGGGAAGCCCAACAGGTTTTTCTTTTTCAATGTACCCTAAACAAAATTCAATGGCTTCTTCTGCAATGTACCTTTCCACAATATATGCTTCCGGACGGTGTAGATTCTTTGTATACCCTTTTAAGATCTTCATGTATCCCTCAACCGGGTACATCTACTGCAAATAAACAAGACCATAACATTTGATTTCTCTGACCAGATGAACAATTAAGTGAACCATGATGTCGAAGAAAGCAGAAGGAAAATACATCTCTAACTAACACAATATAATAGTAGCCTCATTTTCCAGCTCATCTAACTGGCCAGGATCAAGGACTTTGCTACATATGGCATTGAAGAATAAACACAGCCGAGTTATGGCAAGCCTGACTTTGTTAGGAAAAATGTCTCGTATGGCCACGACTAACAATTGTTGCATCAAGAAGTGGCAATCGTGAGACTTTAAGCCTACCAACTTAAGATCTTTGAACTGCTCAAGGCTCTTAATATATGAAGAGTATCCTTGTGGGACTTTGACATGACACAAACACTGACAAAAATTGATCTTCTCCTTTCTGGACAAAGTATGACAAGCTGGAGGCAAGTATATTTTTTTACCATCAGACCTTGGATGCAACTGCGCTCGTATACCCATCTCAGCTAGATCTTGACGAGTATTCAAACCATCTTTGGTCTTGCCTTGAATGTTAAGGAGCATCCCAATGACACTATCACATACATTTTTCTCTACATGCATAAACATCAAGATATAACTGTGAAGGAACCGTAGTAGGTGAGGATGTGATTGATCAGCTTTCAAAATTTAATCTGATTCTACCATATGGTAATGGTAAATGTTCTATTGTGAATAAGTTTAAAATTAATCCAAGAATCATGAACTTAACACCATAACAAATAGCATTGATAGTAGAATCATTGACAACAACCCTCTTATAACTAGTCAAAAGAATCTCCAAGGGCATAACAACCCTCCTCAAATAAGTCTCATCCCTATAATTATCATAAACCCAAACCAAGAAGCAAGCCTAAGTGAACACCGAGTTTGAAGTTGGAAGTCACGATGGTTGGGTTGTCCTATAGTCAAAGGACAATGATCAAATGTACAATTAGTGGGCACCTAAAATAGATTCAAAGTTAATGAAACTCTTTGTAAGTACCACTTCTTAACAACTACCCTTACATTACACATAACCATTTATATCATTTTCTATGCATTCAAATATATATAGTAATGATACATGACACTGATAAAGTGTATACACCTAATTAATACTCCTTATTTCCCTTTATCTTTGTTTGTTAGGTCATATCACCTATTATATCTAGAGAAAAAGGGTTATCCAGTTACAATGTGAATGCAAAGACATTAAACTCTTATATCCATATTTTTATATTTTTGTGAGTGTTTAATTGCATTGTTTTCCATTGAAGCAAGAACATAATAACATGAAACCTTTTTTTATAACTTTTGGGATTGTTATAATGTTCAAGTATGAGAAAGACTCGGTTATGGTGGTGACTGAAGAAGAGTATGACAAATGCTATACTTCATTAGTGGGGTGAGTGGTCACTATGATAGAGGGCAGAGGTTGATCATCAAGGTTTTCGATGTGGAGCCAGCAGCAGCACCTCCACCTCAATATGCAAATGAGAATGCACAAAATCCAACGCATAAAAAAAATGGAGTTCCTCAAATGACTCCTATGACTATAATATTGAGCTTTGTTTCAATAAAAAGAAATCATAATCATGAGGCCATTTTGTGACCTGAAACATGAATAAAA
Source organism: Glycine soja (assembly GCF_004193775.1). NCBI lineage: Eukaryota > Viridiplantae > Streptophyta > Magnoliopsida > Fabales > Fabaceae > Glycine > Glycine soja. The sequence goes on along the minus strand of NC_041019.1, from coordinate 43,105,305 downwards.
CCCAACCCTCCTAAGCAAGCCTAAGTGCACACACATAGTCCTAACATAGGTGTCAACCTCACAGGAAATTAAGAAAACAACCAAGTGCCTGTTGGATCAAGTGGCCTTGGAATAATTAAGAAGGGAGGGTTGAATTAATTATTAGTGAACCTTTACTAATTAAAAAAACCTTATCCTTCTTAATGTTACTAGATTCAATTAGGCTTTTACTACAAAGTTAAGAAAGTACAGAACAGAAATAGAAACTTAACCAAAAGTAAAAGCGATAATTAAAGTGCACTGCGGAAATTAAAGAGTGTAGGGAAGAAGAAGACAAACACAAGAATTTATACTGGTTTGGCAATAACCCGTGCCTACATCTAGTCCCCAAGCGACCTGCGGTCCTTGAGATTTCTTTTCAACCTTGTAAAAGCCTTTACAAGGAAAGATCCACAAGGGATGTACCCTCCCTTGTTCTTTTTGAACAACTAAGTGGATGTACCCTCCACTTGAACTGATCCACAAGAGATGTACCCTCTCTTGTTCTCAGTTACAACAACCTAAGTAAATGTACCCTCTACTTGTACCACAAAGGATGTACCCTCCAATGTGATAAGACAAAGTTCTCAAGCGGTTAGTCCTTTGAAATCTTTTGTTTAAGGGAAAGGGAAGAATCAAAAGAATTCTTAGACTTTGTCGTTTTGAATTCTTTGAAAAGGGAGAAGGGAGACACAAAAGAATTCAGGCGGTTAGTCCTTTGTTCTTTTGGAAAAGGGAGAAGAGAGACACAAAAAGAATTCAGGCGGTTAGTCCTTATCGAATTCTTTTTGGCAAAGGGAGAAGAAAGACACAAAAGAATTCAGGCGGTTAGTCCTTCGTTCTTTTGGAAAAGGGAGAAGAGAGACACAAAAAGAATTCAGGCGATTAGTCCTTGTTGAATTCTTTTTGGCAAATACACTTTTGTTTTTTGTGAAAGAACAAGGTTTGGAAACCATAAAACTTAGAAAGCTTTTTGAGCAAAGGAAGAAGAAGAAGAAGTTCAAAAAAATGTTCAAAAAGATTGTAAGAGTTATATCAAGTACTTAAAATGCAAGTCAAGGTCTTGCTTTTAAAGACTCTTCATGTCTGGTCAAGAAAACCATTGGAAGAGTTATAACCTTGAGAAAATCTTGAGAAAACCATTGAAAGAGTTACATCTCTTGATTTTTATTCAAAACTTGTCACTGGTAATCGATTACCAAAACCATGTAATCGATTACACAAAGCATTTTATGAAAAGATGTGACTCTTCACAATTGAATTTGAATTTCAACGTTCAAATACATTGGTAATCGATTACCAATATATTGTAGTCGATTACACCATTTAAAAATCAATTGGAACGTTGTAAATTCAGTTAAAAGCTTTTGAAATCAAACTTTGCCATTGGTAATTGATTACAGGAAAATGGTAATCGATTAAGAGAGAGTAAAAACTCTGGTAACTTAGAAAATGTTGAGAAAAACTTTTCTTGTAAAACAAAACTATGCTATGTTTGGTTTTTGAAAAATTCTTTTCAATACTTCCTCTGTGAAGTCATCTTCTCTTGAATCTTGATTCTTCTTGATGTAATTTCTTGAAACTTGAAATTAATCTTGATTATATCTTGATCTTGAACTTGTTGACTCCATCTTGAAATCATTCTCTTGGGCTTTTTGTCATCATCTTTGTCATCATCAAAACTACTTGAATCAACTTGATTCATCATCATGAAGCTTGCTTCTACAATTTCCCCCTTTTTGATGATGACAAACCTGAAATCAAGAAACACATACACATTCTTTTTCCTAGTCGATCACTCACTTAATTCTCCATATTCTCCCCCTTTGTTTTTGAGTTTAAGCTTCACTTGAAATTAAATTACTTAATCATATGAGTTCTTGATTTAATCCCTATTTTTTCTCCCCTTTTGGCATCAACAAAAAGCCAAAGTGCATAAAGCATACATGATTTAAAAACATACACATAGCATCCATTGTAAATCAATCATAAAAGATTCTAAACATAATCATGAAGCAAGACATGAATAAACCAAATTAAAATGTAAACCACATAGTCATATATCACAATCTATATATATTCAGTCATACTAAGCATATATTAAAAATACTAAGTGTTCAAATGTCATAAAAACATAGCCAAATACAAGGCTTAAAAACAAAATATAATAAGTGTTCATAAGTCATCAAAACATAAATCATTTGTCTAAGTCACTTGTATCTAGAAGTCCTAATTCTCTTCTAATGGTGTAGAAAGAATCTTTGGTTAGTGGTTTTGTGAAGATGTTTGCAAGTTGGTTTTTAGTATCTACAAATTTTAAAACACAGTCAGCTTTTTCCTAAGACTAAGTGCTAATTGACTATCAACACTTACCAAGATGAGTTTTTGTTAACATAGAAGGTTTTATTATATCAAAATAATTTTATTTGAAATAAAATATAATAATTTTGAAAAGCATAAAAAAATATTTTGAACAATCAATCAAGTAATTTAAACATATCAAACAAGAATTATACAAGGATTGGAGGATATAGATCATAGACATCATCAAACATTCAGATTTGTTAAAGGTAATTTAAAAACTCAGAAAATTCAAAGAACTCAATCAATCATGTAAACATTATTTTCTATGAAACATATATGCTCAATATATTTATCATGCTCATGCTTGATAACACATTTTTCAGAATAAAAAAGGACTTTATATCTGAAAATTTTTATATAAAAATAAATAAATATAACATAATGGATTTTGAAAAACTTTATGAATGAACCTTAAGCAAGTAATTCACATATTATATTAAAAATTATGCAAGAATCATAGACATCATCAAATATTTGTTTTAAGAATAAACTTCATGCTTTGAGAAAGAAAAATAACTCAATCAAAACATATAAACACATACTCACAATTTCAATTAATCAAGACAAACAAATAAAATTTTGTTAGTCATCATATAACAAGTTAATTGAAAGGAAAGTTTCAACCAACTTAATTTAAAAGAGAATGGTTTTGATGTTACCTTTTTCATGATTTAAGTGCCTCAAAGATGGAAGTGATATTTTTGCTTTTTGCTGAATCTTCTTGAGAGATGTTCTCATCGCTTTCATAGTCCTTGGTTAGATGGTTGATCTCTTTCTCTGAACCATCGGATAAGTCATTGTCATTCCATGCAATGTAAGCCTTCTTGGTCCTTCTTTCTTCATACATTTTCTTATCACTCTTCTCAGACCATTCCTCATTTGAGGGACAATATGCTTTGATGTGACCAAGTTGGTTGCATTTGTAGCATCTAAGAATTTATGAGTCTTCTTGAGATCTTCTTCCATTGTTGAAGTTTTGACGCCTCTCAATTCTTCTCTTCTTGACAAATTTTTTAAACTTATTCACAAAAAGTGAGAAGTCTTCTTCATCTTCCGATTCTTTTTCTTCATTTTCTTCTTGCATTGATGAGGAGGCTTTAAGTGCTATACTTCTTTTCTTTTTGTCGGTTTCTTCATTTTGATTAAGATGTTGGAGTTCCATTTCATGTTCCTGTAATTTTCCAAACAAAGTAGCAAGAGACAAAGGAAATATCTTTACTTTCAGAAATAGCAGTTACCTTAGGCTGCCATTCCCTACTTAAGCATCTTAAAACTTTATTAATTAGATCTTTATTAGGGAAGATTTTTCCTAAAGAGGCAAGATGGTTGACTATGTGTGTGAATCTTTTCTGCATACTTTGGATGTTTTCATTAGGGTTCATCCTAAACAATTCATATTCATGTGTAAGGGTATTGACTCTAGATCTTTCTACATCAGTGGTGCCTTCATGTGTAAGTTGTAGTGTATCCCACATCTCCTTGGCATTTGAACAATTTGACACTCTAAAATATTCATCTATTCCTAGGGCAAAAGTGATGATATTTTTGGCTTTAAGATTGTATTGAATTTTTGTCCTATCTTCCTCAGACCATTGATCTCTAGGCTATTCTAAAGCACTCACATTGGTTTCACTAGTACTTTCATTTACTATGGTAGGGATGAAAGGTCCTAACTCTATTGCTTCCCAAATGTTGTAATCTATGGCTTCAATGAAAATCTGCATACGGGTTTTCCAATAGTGGTAACCCTCACCATTAAAGATAGGTGGTCTATGAATGGAATTTCCTTCCGGAAATAGAAAATTTGAAGAGGCCATGAATCTTGAAGTGGTTAAACTTTCTACAACATACCTGCTCTGATACCACTTGTTGGATCAAGTGGCCTCAGAATAATTAAGAAGGGGGGGGGGTTGAATTAATTATTAGTGAACCTTTACTAATTAAAAAAAAACTTATCCTTCTTAATGTTACTAGATTCAATTAGGCTTTTACTACAAAGTTAAGAAACAACAACAACAACAACAACGCCTTATCCCACTAGGTGGGGTCGGCTACATGGATCAACTTCCGCCATAATGTTCTATCAAGTACCATACTTCTATCCAAATCATTAAGTTCGAGATCCTTCTTGATAACCTCTCTTATAGTCTTTTTGGGTCTTCCTCTGCCTCGAATTGTTTGCCTCCTCTCTCCATCTGGTCTACTCTCCTCACTACAGAGTCTACCGGTCTTCTCTCTACATGCCCAAACCACCTAAGTCTATTTTGGTTAAGTTTCTATTTTTGTTCCTTACTTTCTTAACTACAAAGTTAAGAAAGTAAAGAACAAAAATAGAAACTTAACCAAAAGTAAAAGCGATAATTAAAGTGCACAGTGGAAATTAAAGAGTGCAGGGAAGAAGAAGACAAACACAAGAATTTATACTGGTTCGGCAATAACCCGTGCCTACATCCAGTCCCCAAGCGACCTGCGGTCCTTGAGATTTCTTTTCAACCTTGTAAAAGCCTTTACAAGCAAAGATCCACAAGGGATGTACCCTCCCTTGTTCTCTTTGAACAACTAAGTGGATGTACCATCCACTTGAACTGATCCACAAGAGATGTACCCTATCTTGTTCTCAGTTACAACAACCCAAGTAGATGTATCCTCTACTTGTATCACAAAGGATGTACCCTCCAATGTGTTAAGACAAAGTTATCAGGTGGTTAGTCCTTTGAAACTTTGTGAAGGGGAAACAAAAGATATCTCAGGCGGTTAGTCCTTTGAAATCTTTTGTTTAAGGGAAAGGGAAGAATCAAAAGAATTCTCAGACTGTGTTGTTTTGAATTTTTTGAAAAGGGAGAAGGGAGACACAAAAGAATTCAGGCGGTTAGTCCTTTGTTCTTTTGAAAAAGGGAGAAGAGAGACACAAAAAGAATTCAGGCGGTTAGTCCTTGTCGAATTCTTTTTGGCAAAGGGAAAAGAGAGACACAAAAGAATTCAGGCGGTTAGTCCTTCGTTCCTTTGGAAAAGGGAGAAGAGAGACACAAAAAGAATTCAGGCGATTAGTCCTTGTTGAATTCTTTTTGGCAAATGGAGAAGAGAATGAAAAGATATAGCACACTTTTGTTTTCTTTGAAAGAACAAGGTTTGGAAACCAGAAAACTTAGAAAGCTCTTTGGGCAAAGGAAGAAGAAGAAGAAGTTCAAAAAGATGTTCAAAAAGATTGTAAGAGTTATATCAAGTACTTAAAATGCAAGTCAAGGTCTTGCTTTTATAGACTCTTCATGTCTGGTCCAGAAAACCATTGGAAGAGTTATAACCTTGAGAAAATCTTGAGAAAACCATTGGAAGAGTTACATCTCTTGATTTTTATTCAAAACTTGTCACTGGTAATCGATTACCAAAACCATGTAATCGATTACACAAAGCATTTTATGAAAAGATGTGACTCTTCACAATTGAATTTGAATTTCAACGTTCAGATACACTGGTAATCGATTACCAATATATTGTAATTGATTACACCATTTAAAAATCAATTGGAACGTTGCAAATTCAGTTAAAAGCTTTTGAAATCAAACTTTGCCACTGGTAATCGATTACAGGAAACTGGTAATCGATTAAGAGAGAGAGTAAAAACTCTGGTAACTTAGAAAATTTTGAGAAAAACTTTTCTTGTAAAACAAAATTGTGCTATGTTTGGTTTTTGAAAAATTCTTTTCAATACTTCCCTTATGAAGTCATCTTCTCTTGAATCTCTATTCTTCTTGATGTCATTTCTTGAATCAACTTGAGTCATCATCAAAACTACTTGAATCAACTTGATTCATCATCATGAAGCTTGCTTCTACAGTGCCTATCAGGGTTTATGTGAAATCCTGAAAACACAGCAAGAGACTTATTTGATGAAGTATGAAACTAACACAACAAATCTAGAAAACAGTCAAGGAGCTTGCTTTCGTAGATGGTCCTAATCCAGAACAATTAAGGGGGACGCTAAAAGACGGCATCGATGAGGGTTTCGAGGGCACGGGCGACGTTGGAGGCGTCTGGGACGGTGGCAAGGTGTCACGATGACAAGCTGTCATGGTGGCTGTAGAGGGAGAGAGTGTTCGCTCTTTGACAAATGCAAAATCTATCAGTAAGTGTACTGAGTCACAAGTAATATAAAATAGTAAGAACCGAGTATTGAATCACAGGGAGTTTTTTTCATTCGAAAAAATGTTCATTCAATAAGTAGACATTTGTATAAAATCATGAAATGGAAATAAACATAGGATATAGTTGCAATTCTAAAGATAACTACAAAATTAACTATGTAAATGCGAGAGATAAATAGATGATTAAAACGTTGGGTCCTTCTACTGAGTAACTTGATGTAATTAAAGGTTTTTCTCTATTTAAGGTTGTTTTTGTGTTTTATGTTGAGGGCAAATACACCAAACACCGATTCCTCGCGTGAATGGACTAAATCTATTTAAACCTTGTTCTAGGATGTCTCGTCGAACTTAGTCTAAACGAATTGCATTACGATTACAACATATTAAAAACTAAATCCCTACACTTTGTGTCCATACATACAGTTATCTAATCCTGCTCTATCTAGTTCTAAGGATTCAAAACATTTTCCAATGCTAAAAATCCTAACTTTACACACACATGGGTGATCAGTCCACAAGCATGCAATAATTGAATGCAGATAGAAGCAATGAACACATCAAAACAACATTAAATAGATAGTAAAGAGTTTTTACATCAAGGCTCAACAAAAATTCCCAACAAAAGCTTTAGCCTTTCATGGCCAGTTATCACCTTTCAGTTACAATAAGGGTTTTTGGAAGCAAAATTCAGATTACACAGTGGTGGGGATGTCTCCTCCACCTCTAGGAACCTAGAAATCACTCTAAAACCTATAATCCTCTTGAAAGTTGAGGTTTTTGGTGCTCCCTTGCCCTGTTGTGTCTCTCACGTATATCTCTATTATTTCAAAAGCTAAAAAAAAAGAAGAAAAAGACTCCTCCTTTACGCCAACTTAAGCTTTTAAGGACTTTCTGTCCTCGAAGGCTCGCTTAGCGCCATTTTCGCGCTAAGCGCGAGTTAGTGACTTTTGGCTCAACGAGTCAAGCGCGCTGAGCACGAGAAGAGACAAATGACTCACTGAGCGAGCTAATGGCATGTTGGGCGCGTGCATGAATGACAGGTTCTCTTCCAGATTCTCCCAACTCACTAAGCGAGCTGAGTGTCTCGCTTAGCGGATGTTACTCACTAAGCGCATATGCCTCGCTTAGCGAGACACCAGCTGCTCCAACCTTCTTATTCTTCTTCTTTTCACCTGAAACTAAAGTTGAAAACACATTAATTCACAATGAAGGGAATATCTACTGCATGAAAATTAAACTAAACATAAAAATATGTACAAACCTACAAAAAGAACTATAAATTGGGGAAAAGACAAATTTCATAATGTTTTTCAATACAAAAGTTAGTCGTAAATGACAACTAACAGAGAGCACGAGCTGTCACGAAGTTTCAAAGACGAAGAGAAGAAGAGAGCACGAGGAAAATAAGGCTCGCGTTCTAATATTTTTAAATGTAGCTTCCACATCAGTTTTCAATACAAAACCGATGTTAACCAAGAGGTGTAAATGTTAACATCGATTATATTGAAAAAATGATGTTAACGTTTGATAAGTTGACATTGGTTTTGCAGAAAACAAATGTTTATAAAGTCATGTCAACATTGATTTTTTAAAAACCAGAGTTAACTGTTAACATCGGTTTTTTAAAAATCGATGTTAACGTAAGTTCATTAACAATGGTTTTTTGCAAAACCGATGCCAAGTAATGCACATTACAATTATGTCACCGCGTTTATGTTAACATCGATTTTTGACAAAATCGATGTTAAACTTATAATGTTAAATCTGCATTTTCTAGTAGTGGGTCTACTTCTAAACTATTGAGCAAGAAGTTGTTCTTTCATTTAAGACCATTTCTTACGAAGGCTTCGATGTTGAGGGTGAAGGAATGTCAGGAGATGGCAATGTATTCAGTCTTTACAATCAAGAAGTATTACAATGGATGTAGTTGGCACGTATCATATTGTCCATCTCTTGTTCAGTTTTGATGTTGATGCTTAAGAATGGAGTCGATGGGTTTGCCATGCGACCACATCATAATTGTCCTTGTTAGTTTGAACTTTATAGAAATGCCTGAGAGCTTGATCTTAGATAGATGGCCAAAGGATGCTAAAGATGCAATCAAAGGTTCTTATGTTGAGGGTTATGGTTTTTGGGATTATGAGTTAATGGGTCAATATGTCACATTAGCTCATATTTCTAGAGAGCTTTGTGATTTAGCTCACCATGATGAGGAAGACTATGAAGTTAACTATGGATATGCTTACAAGTGAATAGACGAGGTTGAAGGCTAAGTATAATACTACTGGTAATTCAAGTGCTACTAACAATGAATCTCAACCTTCATATGCTAATATACAAGATCCTGCTCAAGTACGAAGCAAAGGATGTGATTCTAGTACAACTAATGTAATGGGAACCCGAAAGAGGACTCTAAATTGTGGCAAGTGTGGTGGAGACGGAACAATAAGCATATGTCCTACCTTGAGTCAAGGTGTTAGTGCTGAAGATAGAGGTAGTGGTGTTCCTAAATTTGCTGATGACATTGTCTACAACACTCAAATGGTAAGTGTCGGTTTATTATACATCAAATTATTCAAACTATAAAATCTGTTGTTGTCTTATAAATTGTTATAATTTGAACTTTAATTGCGACATGATGTAGTCTGTCAACCAAACCAAAACATTTATTCAATGAAGCAGTCATCCACTTGAATGATTCACTGTAGAAAGGTATGCTCCCACGTGTGGTTAAATAAATATCATTTTTGAAGTTATTAATTGGTTGTTATCATAATGTTTTTTTGGACTAGTATTGCTATCTCGATCTAATATGTTTGTTAATCTTGAAATGCAACTAACAACGCATGAAGGCCAATTTCTCCAAACTAATTTTGAATCATGAGCACAACGATTACTATGATTTTAGGAACTTATTGTATTGTGGTTTGCTTTTGAACTTAATTATGTTTAATGAAGTTATATTTTTTCTGTCAAGTAAGATAATGGCATGAACTATGTAGTGTTACTAACTGCAATATTTGTTAACATTATTTTATATGTGTCATATGATATCCTTGTTGCGTGCTTCAGATAGGTTATTTTTATAGGCGTCCTTAATTGGGCTTTGTTGAGTTATAAAGGCTTGTTTTCAAATTGTGTGTAACAAAAAATTAATGGCAACTTCTTGGGGCACCCAACATTTTTGTTGGGAAACCCAATAGTTTTTTGAAATGCTGATGGGTATTTTCAATTATAAATAGCAGCATCCGTTTTTCATTTCACTCCCTTAGTGTAAGTTGCTTTCATTAGCTTCCGTTAGACTCCTTTTCCAAGCGTTTTTTGTCTCCGGTGGTGTACGTGCATTGTTCAGAAGTATACAGTGAAGTTGGGTTGTTATTTGTCACCGGAGAAGAAGAGGTACGTAAAAAAAATTTAGAAACCTACGAATTGCTGATCCGTATGAGCCATATGGATTGCCAATCCGTATGGCCATACGGATTGATAATCCGTAAGTTTTAATTTTTTTTAATTGTAAATAAAATTTTATGAATTATATATTTAATTTTTTTTGTAGTGTAAATTTTTTTGTAATAGTTTTAGCAATTTTAGAAAAATTGATTTGGTGATATTATTTTATAGTAGTATAAAAAATAAAAAAATGTATTTAGTAATTAGATTGGTAAACAAAATGATAATATATATAAAATTTTAAAAATTGCTAAAACTAACATTAGATTGCTTAAAAATTAATTTAGTAATTAATTGAAAATAATTTAGTAATTAGATTGGTAAAAGTAACATTAGATTGCTAAAATTAGATTATACAAGTAACCGGTGCGTTTGCACGGGTAAGTTGAGAAATACAATTGATAATACAGATGTGAATGACATGGATAAAAAATAGTGTTTGTTGCACAAGGTTGAGAAACAACTAAGTGTGCAATTTACAAAAATTTACAAATGTTACTTCAATAATGCAAAAAATTTATGATCAAGACATAGTAAAACAATTATTATATAAGAAACTGGTAATTAACAAAGGGATAATATTTGATAAATTGTTTGTAGCAAAAACACAACTAAAAGGGATAATGTTCCAAGTCCTAATAATGTTGAATTTAATTCATAAACATGGCCAAAATAAAACATAGTTAACTGTTGGATCAGGAAATTCGAAGACAATTTCCATGTCAGCTTTGAAGGACTGAGTTTCACAAAAATATTTCCATCTGGCTCCAATTTTAGCTGTTTTTCTCAAGTGATTGAACACAATCTGGCATTGTGTAATGCCTTCCAAATTCAAATGAGTCCAACCTTTGTCTTTAAGAAAATAATACATGGTGCTTGGAACGTCCTGATATTAAGAATAATGTTATGTGAGAAATAGATGGAATTTAAAACTTGGGAGATAAAGATTTGCTGGCAAGTAACTTGGAAAGTTGCTTACCAGGCTGCTGCAGGTAATTTTGTGCTGAGTGAGAAGTATGTTGAAAGTGACAGAATTTGGCACCTGATGGAATAATGAGTGTCATCTTGGGAATGATTTTGGATGGCTACTGCTCTTGAATATGGTCAGAAAGAATACACTTTTACCATAATGAGTTAACGACACTTGATAATCTCTCTAGTCATGTGATAGAAATCCCTCAGTGTTGTCCACCATGCTACAATGGTTGGTCTGTCCAAATCTTGGTTGTAGAGAACAGTATGCAAATTTCCATCCTTGTCAAGCAAATGCCAGTAACGGTCAAGCACGTCTTTCCACCTCACAACAAATGAGCAATTTTCTGTATCTCATGGGATTGAGACTCTACTGATTTATCATCAGTCATTTGATACTTGAGGTAGCGGCTAACAGCATACTTTTTAGTCCCAGCTTCCTCAGTATCATACTTCTTTTCCAAAGCCAGCCAAACTAATTTGGCAGACTTATATGGGCTATAATAATCATAGAGATCATCAGCTAACCCATTCAAAATGAAATTCTTGCATAGGTAATCATTTTCATTCCAGAGAGCTAATTCCATAGTCATTTTATCCTTCACTTCCTTCTCAGCATCCTTAAGTACCACCGGAATATCAGTGTTCAAAACATAGACAACTTTTCTCATAGTTAAACAAAACATCATGTTTTGTTGCCAACGTTTGAAATGATACCCTTCAAACCTAAAAGGTTTGTTGAGGTCATTGCTGTTCGAGCCAGTAATATCTACGGTAGCCATAGCAGAACCGAAAGCGTCTTAAAATTATTGTAACAATAGTTTATGGCAAACCGAAAAAATTACTGGCTGAGTCACGGACAATGTCACTTTCTTTAAGACGTTTCGTGGCACTGCCAAAAATTGTGCAAGCAGACTATCAACCACGACGTCCCCAGGATAAAACAGCCCAGATCACTGTATAAGATTCCCACTGCACTGAGGGAACCTTTTCTAGAATTACACCCTCTTGTATGACTTGAAAAGTCACTCTAAAGCCACCCGAAAATATGACTTGAAAAGTCACTCTAATAGCCAACCGAAAAATGTGACTTACAAAGTCACTCTTAAAGCCAACCGAAAAATATGACTTACAAAGTCACTCTTAAAGGCAACCGAAAAATATGACTTACAAAGTCACTCTTAAAGGCAACCAAAATTTTAGAGCGACAGAAAGAAAGAGGGAGAAGTTTGCCGGAAATGCGTCGGCTGAAATATGGGAGGGAGAAAGAAAAGTTGAGGAAATGCTTCTCAACTGGGGTAAGGAAAAAAGAAGAAATGAGTTCTCTATATATAGGGAGTGAAACACTATTCAAGTGTTTATCCTGAGCGATGTGGGACTTGAAGCTTTTTTTTTTCTTTTCTTTTTTTTTTCAAACTTTCATCCTTTGTTCTAACAATCCCCCACTTGAAATTTGAAAAGAAGATTTTCGAGGATTTCATAAAATTGTGCATAAACAAAGGTGTCATACAACTTGAACCTTTGCATAGTGAGTAAGATTCAGATTTTACTAGAGTGACTCGAAGTCTTGAACTCTATCTCCGACATCAAACCACACACAACCTTTTCATAGGTATATTCTATAAAGCCCGTGCGTTAAAGGCCATGCACGTCTATCCCGGTATAGTGAATGCTCTAGAAATTTTTGCCCAAAATTTCATATGAAGCGGCCCCCACTTCAACATTCACATAGGTGAGTCTATCAAGAGTACTCCTGTAGCCTAGGTACTCCATTCAATGTAGAGCATAGATCTCATTAAGAATTATGAATTTTTTCCATAACTCATCCTCTTGTTACTTCAGGAATCATGCTGCTTTCACTTATAACAACATATTCATCTCATATCACTTCATAACTTGTTATTACCCATTGAACCTAGTTCTTGGGATCTCCAGTCATTTAGGTTGGATTACCATCATGAATGATCATCGCAGTAAGGGCAATAGTCCCATTCTTTTAGAAGTGTTATGGACTTTCTCTCTAGCTAATCCTTTCGTCAAAGGATCTGCTAAATTATCATCAGTGCGTACGTGATCCACTCTAACAGCTCCTGTTGAGAGTAATTCTCTAACAGTGTTGTGCTTACGACGTATCTGTCATTTCTTACCATTGTAATAACGGTTCTCAATTTTTGCAATAGCCGCGGTACTATCACAATGGATCAACACAGCTGGTATCGGTCTTTCCCATAAAGGAATCTCTGCAAGTAAGCTTCTTAGTCAACTTGCTTCCTCACTAGCAGTTGCTAGTGCTATCATCTCAGATTCCATAGTGGACTGAGCTAAGATAGTCTGTTTCTTTGACTTCCAAGAAACAGCCCCACCAGCTATGCTAAATATATAGCCGCTTGTTGCTTTGGAATCATTTGAAAGAGTGTTCCAATCTGCATCGATGTATCCTTCAAGTACAGCAAGAAACCTTTTATAATGTAATCCAAGGTTTATGGTTCTTTTAAGGTACCTCATTACCCTTTCAATAGCGTGCCAGTGCTCCATACTAGGTCTACTGGTAAACCTGCATAATAATCCCACAACATAGACTATGTCAGGTCTAGTACAATCAGTGGCATACCTAAGGCTGCCAATGATACTTGCGTACTCAGTTTGTCGTATACCTTCACTAGTGTTCTTAAACAGTTTTACACTTGGATCATATGGTGTACTAGTAGGTTTACAGTCAAAGTAGTCATATTTCTTTAAGATCTTCTCAATGTAGTGAGATTGATCTAGAGAAATTCCCTCTTTTGACCTAGTAATCTTAATACCAAGGATTACACTTGCTTCTCCGAGGTCTTTCATATCAAAGTTGTTACACAACAATGATTTCACATTGTTCACTACATGAATATTTGAACCAAATATGAGAAGGTCATCGACATATACACATATGATAGTGCAAATATTATTTACAGATTTGTAGTAAATGCATTTGTCACTTTCATTCACCTTAAACCCATTCGAGACTATTAAGTTATCAAACTTTTCATGCCACTGCTTAAGTGCTTGTTTTAGGCCATACAAAGATTTATCTAACTTGCAGACTTTATCTTCTTGTCCATGAATCACAAAACCTTCAGGTTGTTTCATATAGATTTCCTCTTCCAATTCACCATTTAAAAAAGCAGTTTTAACATCCATTTGGTGTACCACTAGACTGTGAATAGCAGCAAGAGATATTAGCACCCGAATAGATGTTATTCTAGTGACTGGTGAAAAGGTGTCGAAGAAATCCACATTCTCTCTTTTCCTAAAACCCTTGGCTATAAGGCGAGCCTTGTATTTATCCACAGTACCATCAGGTTTTAGTTTCTTTTTCAAGATCCATTTACAACCAATTGGTTTGCAACCAGGAGGCAAGTCTACTAAATGCCATGTCTTGTTAGATTCTAAAGAATCCATCTCATCATTAATGGCTTCTTGCCACAAGTCAGCATCCAAAGAAGACAAAGCTTCTTGGAGGTTTGATGGATCCTCCTCTAATGTATAAGCCATATAATCGGGCTCATAATCTTTAGCAATTCTTGCTCTCATACCTCTTCGAGGCTCTAAATCTGGTTCTGGTTGAGCAAGATTTTCACTACTAATAGCAGGAAGATAATTGGATGAAGTACCCCCACTATCCCTTAATTTAAAAGGAAATTTATTTTCATAAAAATCAGCATCATTTGACTCTATGATCACTTTTGCGTTCAGGTCATAAAACCTATACGCTTTGCTATTAATAGCATAACCAATGAACACACATTCATAGGCTCTACTTGCAAGTTTAACCCTCTTAGGATCTGGGATCCTTACATAGGCCAGACATCCCCAAGTTCTCAAATAAGACAAATTTGGTTGTCTTTTCTTTAATATCTCATAGGGAGATGTCTTGCTTTTTGATTTGGGGATTCTATTTAGCACATAACAAACAGTTAACAAAATTTCGCCCCACCAAAAAGATGTTGCACTAGAACTCAACATAGTAGCTACAACTAATTCTGTAAAAGTTATGTTCTTTCTTTCAACTTTACCATTCATTTCAGGTGAATATGGAGCAGTCGTTTCATGTTTGATTCCATGCAAATTATAAAACTCATTAAACAAACTGGAATCATACTTTGTGCCTCTATCACTTCGAAGTTTCTTAATTTTCTTATTGAATTGATTTTCAATTTCTGTTACAAATAACTTAAACATGTCAAGCGCTTCACTTTTATTTTTCATAAGATATACATATGTATAATCAGAGCAGTCATCAATAAAAGTGATAAAATATTGTTTTCCATTTCTGGTCAACGTTCCATCAAATTCACATAGATCAGAATGTATTAAATCCAATGGCTCAGATTCTTTAACTACTGATTTATGTGATTTCTTAGTGATTTTAGATTGACTGCAAAAAACACATTTTTCAAAGTGATTTGAAGATAGCTTTGGAATAAAACCTAAGTTACTCATATTAGATATGCAACGACTATTTATATGACAAAGTCTAGAATGCCAGATATTAAAATCACACAGCATGTAAGCAGAAGGAGAACCTTTATTAATATCAAGATTCAATTTGAACATGCCATCAGTGGTGTACCCTTTCCCTACAAATACCCCATTCTTGGTCAAAGTAAATAAATCTGCACCTATGGTCTGAGTAAACCCAGCCTTGTTTAAAAGAAAACCAGAAACCAGATTCTTTCTCATCTCTGGAGTATGCATCACATCTTTGAGAATCAAAGTCTTTCCAGAGGTAAACTTCAGTTCAACATCTCCAGTTCCAGCAAAAATAGTGGTGTGGGAATCACCCAGCAACACTTTCTTATTTTCAATATTCGTGTATGTTTTAAACATAGCACGATCATAGCAGACATGGCGGGAGGCGCCAGTGTCTACCCACCATCCATTTGATCCTCCAATCATATTGATTTATGTTATCACAACTATGTATAGCTCTTGAGTCATGTTAGCCTGGGGAGCACCTGCCATTGAAGGATTTCTGCATTTACGTGCCATATGTCCCGGTTTGCCACAATTGTAGCAAAGGAATGGCTCACCGGGATTATTCTTGGCAGGTGGATGTTGTCTAGCATGTTGGACCCTTGGGGGGTTCTTATTGCGATTGGAGGTATTGCTCACATTGCGGTTCTGATTCTTAAAGTTTTTGCCAATAGGCTTCAGAACTGCACCTGTGTTCTTCCTTTTAGTGTTGTTGTGAGACACAACCAACACTTCATCTTTCTGATCTTGTCTGCGTGCCTCTTCCTCAATGCGCAGACGTGTGATCAGAGACTCCAAAGAGAATTCTTTGTTCTTGTGTCTAAGAAGGTTTTTGAAATCCTTCCAGCCAAGAGGCAATTTGTCTATGATGACAGCAACCTGAAATTGCTCATCCAATGTCATAGCCTCTGATATGATATCATGAGCAATTTTTGGTATCTCATGGGATTGAGACTACTGATTTATCATCAGTCATTTGATACTTGAGGTAGCGGCTAACAACATACTTTTTAGTCCCAGCTTCCTCAGTATCATACTTCTTTTCCAAAGCCAGCCAAACTAATTTGGCAGACTTATATGGGCTATAATAATCATAGAGATCATCAGCTAACCCATTCAGAATGAAATTCTTGCATAGGTAATCATTTTCATTCCAGAGAGCTAATTCCATAGTCATTTTATCCTTCACTTCCTTCTCAACATCCTCAAGTACCACCGGAATATCAATGTTCAAAACATAGACAACTTTTCTCATAGTTAAATAAAACATCATCTTTTGTTGCCAACGTTTGAAATGATACCCTTCAAACCTAAAAGGTTTGTTGAGGTCATTGTTGTTCGAGCCAGTAATATCTACAGTAGCCATAGCAGAACCGAAAGCGTCTTAAAATTGTTGTAACAATAGTTTATGGCAAACTGAAAAAATTACTGGCTGAGTCACGGACAATGTCGCTTTCTTTAAGACGTTTCGTGGCACTGCCAAAAATTGTGCAAGCAGACTATCAACCACGACGTCCCCAGGATAAAACAGTCCAGATCACTGTATAAGATTCCCACTGCACTGAGGGAATCTTTTCTAGAATTACACCCTCTTGTATGACTTGAAAAGTCACTCTAAAGCCACCCGAAAATATGACTTGAAAAGTCACTCTAATAGCCAACCGAAAAATGTGACTTAAAAAGTCACTCTTAAAGCCAACCGAAAAATATGACTTACAAAGTCACTCTTAAAGGAAACCGAAAAATATGACTTACAAAGTCACTCTTAAAGGCAACCAAAAAATATGACTTACAAAGTCACTCTAAATTTTAGAGCGACAGAAAGAAAGAGGGAGAAGTTTGCCGGAAATGCATCGGCTGAAATATGGAAGGGAGAAAGAAAAGTTGAGGAAATGCTTCTCAACTGGGGAAAGGAAAAAAGAAAAAATGAGCTCTCTATATATAGGGAGTGAAACACTATTCAAGTGTTTATCCTGAGCGATGTGGGACTTGAAGCTTTTTTTTCTTTTTTTTTTTCAAACTTTCATCCTTTGTTCTAACAGAACTGAACCGTAAAGTTTGTTTACTAGCCTCTGTCCATGAAAAATATATATCTTCCATTCACCAGCAAACACGTTAGTGAGTAAATTATCATTTACAAAAATATAAAAACCACTGTGTCTGTAAGAGAATCAATAAAAGTATGACCTGGTACTCGACCCTGAAGAACAACATAGACTTTCCTTGTGTTCGCCTTAGCCATCTTGTGTTCCATGTGAAGGTGAAAACCTTAAACATAAATTTATACGAAGGGTGAAGCAAAATGCTATTAATGTTCACCAACCCATTTTTAATGTTCGTATATCTACTCCCTGCAGCCATAAAGTTTTTGCCACTTATTATTGTGTGGTTGGAAGGGTTTAAGCCATGATGTTTGTTGTTATAGACAACCACAATGGTTACTAGTAGTGAGCTAGCCATGTAGCTATAATATAAATGACAATATTTATAGTTGTAATTAGTCTAAAAGTGGACAATTAAAAAATAATATGCCTACTTCTATATAATAATTTAATAAATAATTACTTACCATTTTATATTCATGAACAATTAAAACGTTACTTGTTTATAAAATAATTTTAAAAATTACAATTATAAAGAGCAAATATAACTAGTTATATAATTGGTTAAAAGACACACTACTGAAGAGTTAAAGACAGTATTTAAAAAATTAGTTATATAAAAATAGGTATAAAACTATAACCAATTTATAGTTATGGGTATTTCAAATAACTTTATTTAAAAATTAGTTATAGTTATAAAACTATAATTAGTTTTATAAAAATGGGTATTTGAAAAAACTTATTTTTATTCATCCATAACTAGTTGTATAAATAGTTTATCCATAGCTAATTATATACTCATATTTTAAAACAATAACTAGTTATATCAAATTATACCCATATTTTTAAAACTAGTTATGATAATGGTCCTTATTGGTCCTTGGGTCCTCAGTACTGCGTTACTTGGGTTTTTTGGTCCTTGGGTTCTCATTAGTGCATTACTTGGGTATCGTAATTAAGCTTAAGTATAGCATTACTCAAGATCCAAGTTCGACAAGACTCAAAGATTATACTATTGATGCCCCAAGGCCAAACAAGGCTCAAGTAATACACCATTGATGACCCAAGGACCAACAAAGCCAAAGTAATACACTAATGATGACCCAAGGCCAAACAAAGTTCAAGTATAACACTATTGAAGATTCAAGGTCAGACAAGGCCTAAGGATTACATTATTAATGACCCAAGGCCAAACAAAACTCTAGCATAGCACTACTGAAGATCCAAGGTCGAACAAGGCCCAAGTAATACACTACTGACGACCTAAGAAAGCTCAATTATTGCACTATTGAAGATCCAAGGTCCGACAAGTCCCAAGGATTACACTACAGAGGACCCAAGGACCAAAAGACCCAAGTAACGCACTACTGATGACCCAAGGACCAACAAGGCCCGAGTAATACACTATTGATGATCCAAGGCCAACCAAAGTTCAAATATATCACTACTAAAGATCCAAGGTCCAACAAGGCCCAAGGATTACACTATTGATGACCCAAGGACAAACAAAACTCAAGTATAGCACTATTGAAGATCCAAGGTTTGATAAGGCTCAAGGATTACACTACTGATGCCCCAAGGCCAAACATGGCTCAAGTCATGCACTATTGATGATCCAAGGACCAACAAGGCCAAAGTAATATACTACTAACGACCCAAGGCCAAACAAAGCTCAAGTATAACACTACTGAAGATCCAAGGTCCAACAAGTCCCAAGGACTACACTACTAATGACCCAAGGTCAAACAAAGCTCAAGTATAGCACTACTAAAGATCCAAGATTCAACAAGGCCGAAGGATTACACTATTGATGCCCCTGAGGCCAAACAAGGTTTCTTGGGAGCATGAAGCGCTTCATTCTTTTGGGGGCAGAGGAAGAAGGAGAGAGAAAGGCGATGGGAATGGGTATTTTGATGGCGGGGACTATAAAGGTGAGTAGAGAGCATGCACAACACAAACGTTCAATAATGCATAAACCTATTGGGCTGGTGTGCAAAAAGATTAAATGCAACGAAGGCGGTTTTCATTAAAACCCGTCGTTGTTGTTTTGTCAAGAATAACGAAAATGCCAACCAAGCACATTCTAAGACAGTTATTAACGACCGTCTTAGTATGTATGTCGTAGAAAACAATTTTTCGCTATTTAATTACAAGTTTTCCACCGCGTCACATTCTAAGACGGTCGCAAATAACCGTCTTAGAATGTGCGTCGTAAAATGCTTCTTTTCTAGTAGTGCAAGGTCTAACAAGGCTCAAGGATTATACTACTAACGACCCAAGGCCAAACAAAGCTCAAGTATAGCACTACTAAAGATCCAAGGTTCGACTAGGCCCAATGATTACACTACTGATGCCCCCAAGGGCAAACAAGGCCTAAGATTTACACTACTAATCACCCAAGGCCAAAAAAGCCCAAAGATTACACTACTGATGAAGGTAAGTAGCTGCTTCACACTTCTCTTTTCTCATTTCTTTTCTTTTCTTTCTCCTCCTTTTCCCTTTATAAAATTTAATCAACTATAAAAAGCTTATGGAATGGTCTTTTCATAAGCAAAAATGCTTCCAAAATTAATGACCTTTCCATAAGCAAAAAATGCTTGTTTCGAAAGCATTTTTACTTACGAAAAGGTCATTTCAGAAGCAATTTTTTAAAATATGGAGCAGTCTTTCTGGAAGTGTATTTGGTATATTTTGAAAATGATGTTCCAAAAATCATTATTGTGCTTACGAAAAATCCCATTCCGAAAGCAACAACTGCAATCCGAAATAGGTTTTCCAAAAGAGTATTTTGTATCTTCTGGAAAGGACATTGTAGAAAGCACTATTTTAGCTTATGGAAGAACCATTTTGGAAGAAAAAATTGCAATCCAAAAGTGCATTTTCTATCTTCCAGAATGATCTGGTAGCACTATTTTTGCTTACGGAAAAAGTGTTCCATAAAATTGGATGTGTATTTTATCCTACTTGTATTCTAAGAAGAAAAAACAATATATTTTTCATACTAAATTCAAATATAACTTTTTATTAAATCAAAAATAGGTTTACATATTTTTTTCCTTGTAATTTAGTATTTTTTTTCTTTTAGTCTTTACAAAATTATATTTTTTATTTTAGTTATTGTAAATTATGTTTGTTTTATTTTCGTCTTTATACATTTTAGACATCGTATTTTTCACTATCAAAATATTATCTAAAGGACTAAACACACAACAAACATAATTTCTAAGGACTAAAAATAAAAAATTAATTTTACAAAGACTAAACACAAAAAAAAACACAAAATTACAAACAACAAAAATATGATATTCCAAATGTATAACAATTTTGACTCGAATGTATGCTATCAATTATTAACCCAGAACCATCCATGCAACAAATATTGACTCCTAAACATAAATTTCATGGATCACTATGTCTTCATAGCATAATTTACAACATTCCTCTCTTTAAACAGAAAATGGCTTCCTAAAACCTCTTTAACAACTATTAAATTTTCCTAAATTTAACTAAAAAAATGACCTTCTCAAACCGTGGTGTTAATTAAGAAATCTCACATGATGCAATAAAAATGCACTAAGTACAAATTTGGGGAAAATTTACCAAATCCTTCTATTTCAAATTTCGTACACTCAAATGTAACGAAAATCAACACCTATATGCTAATTAAGTACAATGCTTAATTAAGCAAAACATTAACTTCCATCAATATACTCCCCCACAAAAACCTCAATTAAGAAAAACATTACATTTTTGGGATGATGGTAGGGTCAGATGAACTAAATTATTACTTTCACAGAAATACAACAATCAATATCTATATACTAAAGTTGAAGTATGGTGAATATACTAAAATGCCCATGGCTGAGAACTTGACAGCTGTCCATTTTCTTGGCTTTTTGGTCATTTTATGCCCCTCCAGCTTGGCTTGGTTTTGTGCCACCTCGCTGCCATGTGTCTTCCTTTGAACTTTTTTTTTCCTGCTGCCAGCTCCACGTATTATTCTGAAACTGGTGGATTTCAACTTTTGTTTAATTTTGCTTGATAATTTGTCTCAAATCCTAAATCTTTCTCTTTCCTCCGTTTATCTCTTTCTCTTTTTTTGGGAAACTGAAATTTCCCCGGAATGCTGAAGCCACCCGCTTTTCGCAATGCATTCTTTGTTCTTCTTCTTCTTCATTTGCTGCTCGATTTGGTCTCTACACGAGGATCTCACAGAACCACTTAGAACATTCTCACCAGTTCGTGTTGTTTCCTTTCAGTCTTATTTCTATTCCTTTTGTGTTTTTTTCGCTTCTTCACGTTTTGCTTAGAAAATGCATCCCAGAAAAAGAAAAAGCAAAAAATTAACAGGTTTTATTTTTGGAACAGGCTACAGTAACAACAACGGCTTTGGCAAAGAAGTTGTCGGAGAAATTAAGAGGAAGATAGAGGTTCTTTTATTTTGATTTTATTAAAACGGTGTTTATGTTTTTTTTGTCTGATTTTTTGTGGTTTTTTTGGATGCTTCGTTGCTATTTTTTCCTTAAACTCATATTTTTGATATTGTTAAGAGTTTTACGGGATAATCTACGAGGTAAGCTATAATTTTTATGTATTTTCCTTAGTGCTTAATTATCTGGATTTGCATGCAAGCTCTACACCTCACAATATCTTTTTGTGGTTTTTATTTTTGCGATTTTTATTTGGATCAGGGTGTTTATGGCTCAATGGTATTTTTAGTGCTCACAGTTATGTATTTTCTGATCATGTTCATTAGGACATTTTATGTGTTTGATCAAATGTCAATATGATATTTTTGGGTATGTTTTCTTATTTCTTATTTTAATTTTAAATTTGTGGCACTTTTAAAATTATTTATTTGTGATGCATTAGTACAGTTTAAAACTTTTAATTGCTCGGCTCTTGCTGTTTGAAAGAGTGAGTTTTTCTTTTCTGAAATTGGAGGCTCTGTGCCTTGGATTAGGAGTAGACATCTCTATAGCTTGGATTTGAAGCTTATAATCATGATCTTACAACCTTCTATTGATCTGATTGGAACAAATATCTAATTCTCTATTATCTTAAGTTTTTTGGTTTGTTATCAAGATGCATGTGTGCCCCTGATGATAAATCCTCTTTTGACATGTCTTTTCCCATTGTCTGCAGGATTATTTTTAGTACTCGCAGTTATGCATTTTCTGATCATGTTCATTAGGACATTTATTGGTTGCAAGTTATATGTTTGATCAAATGTCAAGAT
The DNA here is from genome assembly GCF_004193775.1 of Glycine soja. Classification (NCBI taxonomy): domain Eukaryota; kingdom Viridiplantae; phylum Streptophyta; class Magnoliopsida; order Fabales; family Fabaceae; genus Glycine; species Glycine soja. The sequence continues at coordinate 43,082,506 of NC_041019.1, read as the reverse complement.
GATATTTTTGGGTAAGTTTTCTTATTTCTTATTTTAATTTTAAATTTGTGGCACTTTAAAAATTATTTATTTTTCACATGGGATATATTTTCATTCCAACATTTTAATAGATTTGTATTTAGAATTGTATATTTATATGTGTATAGTTTCTTTTTTAAATAACACTGATATTCTAGCACTATGAATTTATATATGAAATCCTCTTTTGACATGTCTCTTCCCATTGTCTGCAGGATTATTTTTAGTGCTCACAATTATGCATTTTCTGATCATGTTCATTAGGACATTTATTGGTTGCAAGTTATGCATTTTCTGATCATGTTCATTCCAGCATTTTAATAGATTTGTATTTAGAATTGTATATTTATATGTGTATAGTTTCTTTTTTAAGTAACACTGATATTCGAGCACTATGAATTTATATATGAAATCCTCTTTTGACATGTCTCTTCCCATTTTATGCAGGATTATTTTTAGTACTCACAATTATGCATTTTTTTATCATGTTCATTAGGACATTTATTGGTTGCAAGTTATGCATTTTCTAATCATGTTCATTGGGACATTTATTGGTTGCAGGTTATGTGTTTGATCAAATGTCAAGATGATATTTTTTGGTATATTTTCATATTTCTTATTTTAATTCTAAATTTGTGTCACTTTTAAAATTATTTATTTTTCACATGGGATATATTTTCATTCCAACATTTTAATAGATTTGTATTTAGAATTGTACAAGAGATGAGCTTGGATTTGTGTTTACCATTTTCGAAAAGGCAGGAAGAGCAGTGAGCATAAGGTATTGTTTTCTAGGTAGAGAATCTCATATTCTTATAGTCTATGTTTCTATTATATTTTTGTTTTGTTTGGTGTGTTTAAAAGGATAGCAGGGAAGATCTCCCCATACGAACAAACAAAGAAAATTGGTAGTGGAAAGATTACCAAAGGAAAATAAAATCCTCTTTTGATATGCCTCTTAAGACTGAGCTTACCAAAGACAAACACCACAACACACATCTAGCCTATTACAATTTGTTGTCATCAAAGTGACTATGTGGGCTTCATCCAAACTCACGAAGCTACATATATTAAAAGTATTTGATTGCTAACATTTATTATTGTGGTCCCTCAGCCCATAATTGATGTTTCATATACCAACTTTAATGTTGAGATTCACACGGGAGACAAATCACGTCGGTAGTGCAATGAAAATTAGAAATTTTCCTTACTTTCTCTTTTTGTATTTAATTAATTTATTTATTTATTTTGTTGTTGTTGTTGTTATTATTATTATTATTATTATTATTATTATTATTATTATTATTATTATTATTATTATGTGTTGTTGATTTAACTTTAGCAAGTGTGTTTATTTTTTATCTTATTAACTTTTCAACTTATTATATATCTTTTTTGATGTTTTATTTTTTAAATCAGACATATACAATAGTGAGTAATTTTAAATTTGTGGCACTTTAAAAATTATTTATTTTTCACATGGGATATATTTTCATTCCAGCATTTTAATATATTTGTATTTAGAATTGTATATTTATATGTGTATAGTTTCTTTTTTAAATAACACTGATATTCGAGCACTATGAATTTATATATGAAATCCTCTTTTGACATGTCTCTTCCCATTGTCTGCAGGATTATTTTGGGTGCTCACAATTATGCATTTTCTGATCATGTTCATTAGGACATTTATTGGTTGCAAGTTATGCATTTTCTGATCATGTTCATTGGGACATTTATTGGTTGCAGGTTATGTGTTTGATCAAATGTCAAGATGATATTTTTTTGTATATTTTCATATTTCTTATTTTAATTCTAAATTTGTGTTACTTTTAAAATTATTTATTTTTCACATGGGATATATTTTCATTCCAGCATTTTAATAGATTTGTATTTAGAATTGTACAAGAGATGAGCTTGGATTTGTGTTTACCATTTTCGAAAAGGCAGGAAGAGCAGTGAGCATAAGGTATTGTTTTCTAGGGAGAGAATCTCATTCTTATAGTCTATGTTTCTATTATGTTTTTGTTTTGTTTGGTGTGTTTAAAAGGATAGCAGGGAAGATCTCCCCACACGAACAAACAAAGAAAAGGGGCAGTGAAAAGATTACCAAAGAAAAATAAAATCCTCTTTTGATATGCCTCTTAAGACTGAGCTTACCAAAGACAAACACCACAACTCACATCTAGCCTATTACAATTTGCTGTCATCAAAGTGACTATGTGGGCTTCATCCAAACTCACAAAGCTACATATATTAAAAGTATTTGATTGCTAACATTTATTATTGTGGTCCCTCAGCCCATAATTGATGTTTCCTATACCAACTTTAATGCTGAGATTCACACGGGAGACAAATCACGTCGGTAGTGCAATAAAAATTAGAAATTTTCCTTACTTTCTCTTTTTATATGTAATTAATTAATTTATTTATTTATTTTGTTATTGTTATTATTATTATTATTATTATCATTATTATTATGCGTTATTGATTTAACTTTAACAAGTGTGTTTATTTTTTATCTTATTAACTTTTCAACTTATTATATATCCTTTTTGATGTTTTATTTTTTAAATCAGACATATACAATAGTGAGTAATTATATAAAAAATTATCTATTTGGCATACATGGTGGAATCTTTCTCTAATTCATTCAAGCTAGTATGTCAATTGTCTTAAATATTTTTGTACATACCAAACATATTTATTGTTTTCTAGGTAGAGAATCTCATATTCTTATAGTCTATGTTTCTATTATATTTTTGTTTTGTTTGGTATGTTTAAAAATAATTGAAATATCTTCATTTCTTTGATATCATGTCTCCTTGATGTGGCAGTGACTTCAAAGATATATTTGATGTAGATAATTTCATTACCTCCTTGAGAGACGAGATTCGAATAATAAAGATACTGCCACCTAAGGTCAAGAAAAGAGTTGAACTAGGATTATTATACTCAATGCCACCCATTAGATGGTCTAATATCTCATACTATGAAAATCAGGTATTTGCTTGGTTCACATTATCTTTGCACTTATCAGATTTTGACTCAGTTCTTTATTCCAAGTTAGCAACTAATTGTCCTTAACTACTTAAACAGGTCCTTCCTCTGTTGCTGAAACACAAGGTCATACAACTAAATAGAACAGATGCTAGACTTGCAAATAATGGACTACCTGGTGGGATTCAGAAGCTACGATGCCGAGTAAACTTCAATGCTCTGAGGTTTACTACTCAGATAGGAGAACTTGGCAGAAGGATGGTCAAGGTTTTGAGGGAAAAGAGACTTGTCCTTGCACTTCATCTTAGATATGAGATGGACATGTTGGCCTTCTCTGGCTGTGCTCATGATTGTTACAGCAAAGAGAAGGAGGAACTCACAAGAATGAGGTAATATGAATCTTGCATCTTTTGAAATCAGCACTGTTCAATGTACTTATATATATATATATATATATAAATTGTCCCACAGCAGCACGTTTCTTTTTTTTTCCACTTTTTCCTTCTATTTTTTTTATCACTTTAAATTTTTTAAAAATCATGCAACGCACAGGTCCCACACCTAATTTTTTTATTATAAAGTTAACAAAAATAGAAATAAAAATATTTTCTTATATGTATATTTTTGGGTTCTAATGATATTGTGTATTTGATTATATAAATAAAATAAAGAAGACATGTATAATTCTTTTAATGTAATAGGAATTACTGATTTATCAAGTCTATTTTTGTTATGTTTAGTTTGTTAACAATTACCATAAGCAATTACTGATTTTACTCCCTATGATATTGTGTGTATATGTAAATTTGTTTGGGCCCCTTGGGTGGAGTACCCTCAGGTATAGGGTATTTTTTTTTTCTGAATTATGATGGAAAAAATGATGTCTTGACTGATGGATAAGGTTGTGTTTGTAGAAATTGATTGTTCAAGTGCTTGCGGTGTGAAGAATCCATGATTCACTTGCGGAGGATATCACATTTTTGTGTTAATTCCTCACAATGTATTTGATTGTGCAAGTAGAAGATTCACTTTACATTAACTACAGTTTTCTTTAATATCGCATTCTTTTTCTTTATTTTCTTTTAGGTGGATTTGACACAATGCATGCTGCGGCAAGGTAATTTGAATTTTGTGATTAGGTGTTTTTGGTTTTGTTTAAGCGTAAGAAATATTTCGTATTATTATTATTATTATTATTATTTTGTTTCAGGGCTTATGATCGAGCTGCGATCAAGTTCTGTGGCGTTGATGCGGATATCAAAAGGAAACCGACCTTTATAAAATGTTAATGACGATTCAACAGGTCTCTGAATCATTTGTAAATTAGTTAGTAATTTAACCTATTATTGTAAGATAAAATAAAATTATTGTATCATTTAATCATTTTAAAAATTCACAAATATTTATTGTTTAAGAAGTAAATGATCGAAAATACAAAACTATGAATGTTAATTAAAATAATATATCACACATTTTAAATTAAGAAAATATGGTTGTATTTTATTTGAATTTTAAATATTACTGACAAATCCTTTTCTACTAGCATGATCCATTTCTGCAACAATAGTTTTTATTTAAATTATTTAGGATCAAAGTGGTGATATTAAATTATTTGGATAGAAGTTATAAAGCATGTTGTTAACTGTGAAGTGCTTTTTTTATTTTGTTGCTATTTTTTTAACAAACTTGAATTGAATTTGTAGTTTGTAGATTTTATGTGCAGATGAGTAACTTCACGAAGGAGGAGTTTGTGCATAATTTGCACTGACAGAGCAAGGGGAAGCTTCAAATAGAGGGGATTCAATATGGGCTAGTCACATGTACGTGTAAACATATAAAAAGAATAAAGAGTTAGTCGCCTTTTTCTTTTTCAGTTATTCAATATGACTAGAGTCGATTAATGATTTATAGGTACATGTTCAATAATATTTTCATGTTTATCTTGCTTATTGTTTCCTGTATTCTTATTTACATAATATATTTTTGATTTTCTGTGTATTTTAATTATTTTCCTTTATATTTATGAGTGAAAACAAATTATATTCACAATTTCCAATTTTATTGTAATTGAACTAATCAAGCCACCCGTGGATTGCATACTAGTTCATACACAAAAGCCTAACTAAACTTCTACACAATTAACAGAGCTTGTTCATGAAACAAAATTGGAATTTATAGTTCACAATTTAAAAAATACTCAAAGTTTGCAATAAATTCCAGGCAAGTTTAGCAACCGTTGCTCGGCGGCACCCTTTGTTCTCTCTTATTTCCTTCTTCTTCTCTCTGGCTAAAGATTGTTGCAGCAGTGTCTCCACAAATATCCCCTCTCGCTTGCGTTGCGAGCACCACAAACATCCTCTGGCTGCATCTCTTTCGCTCCCGTTAAGGACATCGACCACCCTTTCTCTTTACCGCAACATTGCAGCAGCCTCTGAAATTAGGACTGCAAAGAGAATCAGGAAAAGGGTAGAAAGGGAAAAGTCACAAAAATAAAAAGAAAAAATTTCCTGATCATTGATTTAAATATTAATGTATCTAATGATGTTAAATAACTTTTCTATGGCGGAAAGCCTCACTGAATGTATTTTAAAAAAATTGAGGATGAAATTAAATCTTTTAAAAATTTGAAAATTAAATTGAATTTTTTAAAATAATTAGAGAACTAAATTGATAATTAAGTCATTCATTTAAAGATGAGGAGTGCAAGTAACATACTTCTTCATATACTTTCTTTTATTGGTTAAAATATATTGAAAATTACAAAGTCAAAAAAGAGAGTCATTAAAAAAATGTAAGACTCATTAAATTTTTATCATTTTTAATAAATTTCAACGGAAAATGTATTCAAAAGGAGTGTAATAAAAAATATGACCCAAACATTTATTTTTAAAGATTGATATTTTTCAACATATTTTTTTTATATATGTATGAGACAGAGATCAAGTTTATAATTAACCACATATTCATGTTATCTCTACTAATTATATGACACTATATCAGTTGATTATGTTTTATTTGTCTGTGAAAGAAAAAAATAGGATGAATGAAAATAGAAAAGAGATAATTAAAAAAAAGAGAAATATTTTATCTTGTATGATAAATAATTTATCTATCTATGATAAATAAAAGTAAAAAGTCTAAGCGGGAAAATCTTAATTAAACAATTGAGCAGCAAAAATTTTATCTATTTTTAATTCATAAAATTATATAAATTAATAATTATGTTAACTAAAACAAGTATATATTAAGATTTAAAATAATTAAATTAATTGTGATAAACACATTTATGATTTAATTAAGGTAATGGAAATTATTTTAAATTAAGGTAATTATATAATTTTAAATTAATTAGAATATTCCCTTATAATATATATTCTTCTCCCTTGCACGTTCCATTATTTATTTATTTATTTATACCTATTTTTACTTTTTTTTTATAAAGATTTACCATTGATGAAAATAGAGAAGAAATTATAGGTAAATTAATATTTTTTTTCGTTAGTGCTACTCTCTTTTCTTTCTTTTTTTCGACCATACCTTGAATGCTTTTTTTCTGACTTGATTTTTCTTTATATAATATATTTTAATTATGAGTTTTGTAATGATTATCAAGTATTGGGTATCTTTATGTGAATGAAAATATGGCGTAAAATAAAGATGAGCATTTTATATATTGATATGTGTGAGATGAAATAAGTTTATAGTATGTAATTCATTAATTAACATTTACGGGATACTAACATCTTTATTTTTATCTTCATTTTTATATTATAAAAGTAATAGAGTATGAGGCATATTTGTAAATTCAGTTTTCCCGCCTATTTGTAAATTCAATCTTGGGGCATCTTTATCTTTATTCAGTTCCAAATTCCCGCTCTTTGTGAATATTCTTGGAGTTAAAGAGATACTTGAAACTGGTAAGTACCTTGGATTACCATCCTTGGTTGGGCGGAATAAGAAGCAAATTTTTTATTTTGTGGAGGATCAAGTTTGGAATAAGATCTAGTCTTCGGGTGGTTATGTTAGCACCTTTGAGCCCAATAGACCCAAGAGACACAACCAGAGGCCTGCTTATCTCAAAAATTTCGTGTAATTCCATCAACCAGATAATGACAAGGGAGCAAATCATTTGCTAGCACTACACCAGATTCCATGTCTCCCTTTGTTGCAGCATATGCAATTCGGTTATGGTCTTAGTAATTATGTTAGAAGCATTTAGCCTACAAGGTTGTTAGTAGCAAAGTTGTTGATGATTACAGCTGGTACTTGCTCTGTAACGACCTCCTTATCTATGTAATATCTATAAATAACATAACAGGAAATGAAATTATATGAGAATTTGCCTATTTACCTTTGATCTTCTTAGTTATTAGATAAAACACCTAACAACTGGCCCGATCTGTCGGATCCATGCCGGAACACAACACCTGACAAGCCTCCATAGAACGAGTCGAAGAAGCATAGCCCGCCTCACACAGAGCCACCAGTCCCTTTCTCAGAACCAAACCTCTTTAGCCCAAGCTCAAACAGACATGAACACCAAGATGAACTCCCTTCTGGAACATCTTGTTGCCCTTACTCCTATTCCCACCTCCCCAAAATATCCACCAACACCTACCCCAGCTAGTTGCTTTCGTCCACACATGAAACTTGAAATACCCCACTTTGATGGCAATGATCCCATGGGATGGATATTCAAAGCTACTCAGTTTTTTTACTATCAAAACATTCATGATCAAGAGAAACTTATCGTCACCGAATTTTACATGGAGGACCCCGCCCTCTCGTGGTATCAATGGATGCACCGCAACGGGTTTCTCACGACTTGGCCGACACTGCTTCAAGCTATCAAATCTCGCTTTACGCCTTCGTTTTACGATGATCTCCACAACACACTATTTAAATTGCAACAACATGGTACTACTATCTTCAAGTACCTCACGAAATTTGAACGTTTAGCGAACCATATCATCGGCCTCGCTCCCCTTTCATCCTTAGTTGTTTTGTCTCCGGTTTACTACCGAAACTTCGCTGAGAGGTCCGAGCTCTCCAACTAATCTCTCTCCCACAGGCCATAGCCTTAGCTAGATTCCAGGAGGACAAGATCCAAGATCAACGTCGAGGCTCTCATCCATTCTACCTTGCTCCACATACCCTGCCATCTCCACTTGGATCTTCCCCACTGCCTCCATGCAAACTTCCTTTTGAGCACTTTTCGTCTGAGGAAATGGTCGTTCACCGGGACAAAGGCCTTTGCTACCACTGTGATGACAAGTGGGTCACTGGCCATCGTTGCAAGCTTTCCCTTCATCTCCTTATCGTTGACAAGGAGGGGGATATCGCAAACACTCCCTCTCTACCCGAGGAACCTCCTGATCCGATCCCTTTGAAGTTTCCCCAAATCAGCCTAAATGCATTGGCAGGGATGCTAGCACCGGAAACTTTTAGGATTTAAAGCATCGTACATCATCACAGGGTTGTCATTTTAGTCGACAGCGGTAGCACTCACAAATTTATTTAGACCAGGGTGGCTAAATTTCTCAACCTCTAAGCATCCCCCACTACACTGTTACATGTCATGGTCGGAAATGGGAACATCCTGGAATGCAATTCCTTCTGCCCTGCTGTTTCAATTTCAGTTCAGGGGCACCATTTTCCCGTGGACCTTTTTAACCTTCCCATAACGGGTGCTAACATCGTACTTGGGATTCAGTGGTTAAAAGCACTTGGGCCAGTCACCACAGATTATGTCTAACCATGATATTTTCGCATTTGGGCCATTACATGTTGATGTCCCTTTGCTAATTGCACCAGCTTCAGTCCAACAAATAAGACATTATGCTCAGACCCAGATCATTTCAGTCATCTTCCACCTAACCCCCCTCACACCATAAGCCCAACCATTCCCAACCCAATCACCCTCTGAACCTTCTTCCCCCTAGAGTTACTCACCCTTCTCTCCCAATTCGACCATCTCTTTCACAAGCCCACCACCCTTCCCTTGCCTCGAACCATCACCCATCAGATACATCTCCTTCCCCATTCACCACCAGTTAATGTCAAACCATACCGTTACCCCTATTATCAGAAGACGGAGTTGGAAAATCAAGTCACCTCTATGCTCGAGGCTGGCCTGATCCAACCAAGCTAGAGTCCATTCTCCTCACCGGTGCTCCTTGTAAAAAAGAAAGACGACAGCTGGCGTTGTTGCATCGACTATAGATCACTAAACATGATCATTGTGAAGGACCACTTTCCGATGCCTACCATTGACGAGTTACTAGATGACATGGATCAGGCATCGTGGTTCTCCAAGCTCAATTTACGATAGGGATTCCATCAAATTCAAGTGGCTTCTGCTGACATGCACAAAACTGCATTCAGGGCCCATGAGGGCCATTATGAATTGAAAATGATGCCCTTCAGCCTCTGTAATTCCTCCTCCACTTTTCAAGCCACCATGAATGACTTACTTCGGCCATTTTTACGCAAATTCGTCGCGGTCTTCTTTGATGACATCCTTGTCTATAGTGTAACACCCTGATATATATATATATATATATATATATATATATATATATATATATATATATATATATATATATATATATATATATATATATATATATATATATTATTAGTAATTATGTTTGATGTTTGATTATTTGTTGTGTTATTTTATCCGTAATTATTTTCAAGGAGGTTAATTTAGTTAATAGAGGGGTGTGGGTAGATAAGGATCTAGCTTCTCAAAGAAACCTCTTGAGAAAGCTTCTCAAAGAAGCCACGAGGAAGCTTCTTGAGGAAGCCTCTTAATGAAGCTTCTCAAGGAAGCTACAAGAAGCTGTCTCGGTAAAAACGCTTCCTATCCTTCATTAACCGTTGGATCATCTCAAAATTTGGTATGCAGCTTTACAAGATACTTTTCCATGATATTACCGTTGGGATCTTTGAGAAGATGTCTGGAGTGTGCGTGACGTTTCCATTTCCGAGAGCATTGCTCACTTATGCGTTTTGAGCCTTGTAGTCCATGTAGCTTAGGAAAAACGCCATTTCTTCTCCTTTCTTTCTTCCAAAACCATTTCCAACGTTCCAAGCTCTTTCTCCATCACCCACAACCACCATTAGCCACCACAAACCGCCGTTGTTCTCTGTTGAAACCCCACACCGAGAGGAACCCTTCAACCGAAGCAGAATCTTCCAACTTGGCTTGCGGTTTCGGTAGAGAATGAAACCCTAACCTGACCTTTCATTTTCCTTCGAGGTAACCATGGTTCTATGCTTGTTCCTTGTTAGTTTCAGCTTGTCTTTGCATCTTTTCTAACTTTGGAACCGCCATTGCATGTTTTACGCTTCCTTTGAAAAACCCTAGAGAAAGAGACTTTGTAAACGTTATCCTTTCATGAAATGCATGTTATTTTCGTAACCTACACTGAACCCTGATCACATTAGCATGGTCGGAATTTCCAAATGATGTTCCTTTGTAAAACCTGAAAGGCTCTCAGCCCTTTCATGTAGTGACGTGGGTGTTTGACCCAGAGTATTGTTATTAGCTTTATTTTCTGAAATCTATATTAAGTCTCTTTCATTTTGGCATGGTAGAGGCTTACGTGGAACCGACGAGCGGAGATGAAAAAGAAATCTCCAAGTGACGCGACAAGGAACCCGCAGGTAGCTCACAATAAGTGAGGGGAGTTTATTATAAAATTTATCATTTTAACACAATAGTTAGGGTCAAGGAACCTAGCTATGAGGATAACTATCTGTCCTTGTTGCATGCTGATTTTTCTTTTATAGAAAACGATGTTTTTTAACTAATAGGATGCGATGAAATTGTTATTGATATGCATGCTGGTTTTTCAGGAAAAACTATGTTTTGACAAATGGGATGCGATATATATATATATATATATATATATATATATATATATTGTGATGAATGATATTGTTGTCTTTATTTGATTTGTTGTTGATGCCACTATTGAGGATTCTAATTGATATGTGATGATAATGATAATTATGACGATATTGATTTGAGATGACATTGTTAATAAAGACCATGTCAACATGAATTGTTGTTATTGTTGATGAATATGTGAATATGAAATGAGGTTGTTGTTGTTGTTGATAACGTCATTGAGACGAGATGATATTTATGTTGAGAATGACATGGAAATAGAATGTTGATTGATGTTGGAAATGCATTGGCATGTGCATGTTGTGTATGTTCATGGGGGGCGAAGTGCACTGACCTTCCAGGGTCTTTGGCACTTGCTTTGGGCCACGTTCATACGTTGGATGTTGTGTATGTTCGTGGGGGGTGAAGTGCACTGACCTTCCAGGGTCTTTGGCACTTGCTTTGGGCCACGTTCATACGTTGGAAGTTGTGTATGTTCGTGGGGGGTGAAGTGCACTGACCTTCCAGGGTCTTTGGCACTTGCTTTGGGCCACGTTCATATATTGCATGTAGTGTATGTCATGGGGGGTAGAGTGCACTGACCTTGTTGGATATCCCAGACGTGGGTGACAAGCGTGGTTAGAGAATCTAAGCATTTCTGAGGGGATGCTTAGGCGCTTTAATTGGTCCATGGTCTTTGGCACTTACTTTTGGCCATGTTCATAGCTCATACGACATAGGAAATATAGTAGTTGTGGCAGAGTGTACTTTGTACTAAGGAGGCTTGTCACCTGGTAGAGAACTCCTTTGGGCTCCTAGGCTGATCACCTATGGGAGGGGGGCAGTTACGTGCACAACCGGGTGGTCTCGACGAACTCTGCATGGTTCCCTAAGTGAGAGTGTCGTGTGGACACGCTTAGGCTATTTCCTGAGATTTGGTTGTAGGTACGTACCACATTGCATCTGAGTGTTGAGTCAGGTGCATGCATCATTCTGTACAGTCTTGATTGGATCCATGGATGAATGATGAGTAATTGTTGGATGTGGATGATGAATAACTCTTGGATGTGAGTGTTGAATAATGAATGTTGTGTAAGCTCATAATGTTTGCCTATGTTCCTTGCTAATTGTGGTCATTTGGATTTGGTATTGGTTTTTTTTATAATGAACTCACCCTTGCAATTTTGTATCGTGTGGTTGATACCTGTGATGATCACGAACATTGTTTGTGGGAGCAGAATGACAGCAACATGATGCAGGAAGTGAGATTCTGGTGAGGAGCCGTCGAGCCGACGTGATGACATTGACATTATTTTGGAAGAGAGTTGTGTTTTGTAATCAACTCCTCCGTAGTTGGTTTTAAGTTTTATTTTGTTGAGTTAAAGATGTAAAACTTGGATTTTAATTATATTTATGAACATATTTAATTTTTGTTTATATGTATGACGTGTACCAAGTTACTGTTTCTATATAATTATGTATATTCACTTAAGTAATGGCGTGTTGTTGGATGAATGTATGTTGTGACAAAATTACTTCTATTTTCATAAGCAAAATTAAGGTAGTTCTTTTTATAAAAATCGAAATTATCGCATATTAGAGTGTTGATATCATAGCGACGAGGCGGGTCGTTACATTTAGCCCCACTCTCCTATTGCACCTCAACCACCTCAAGGCAGTTTTCGAGTCATTATCGCGAAACAATTTCTTTCTCCAGCACTCCAAATGTCTTTTTGCTCAAGAGCAAATTCATTATCTGGAACATATAATTTCGGCTCAAGGAGTGGTGCCTGATCCTAATAAGATTTGCACCATGCTTGATTGGCTTTTACCATCATCTACCACAACTTTATGCGGGTTCATAGGCCTCACCGGTTTTTATCGCAAATTTATTAAAGGTTATGCTCAAGTCGCCAACCCTTTGACGACGTTACTTTGCAAGGACCAATTCTTGTGGAACCCAGGTGCCCAACAAGCTTTCGAATTACTAAAACATCTCATGACCACATCCCCTGTTTTGGCAATACCAGATTTTACCTTTCCCTTTGTTTTGGAATCTGACATGTCAACCTAGACTATGGGGGTCGTTCTTCTCCAACGCTCACATCCAATAGCATTTTACAGTAAGTTTTTTTGTCCCAAACTCCAACGAGCCTCAACATATGTTAGAGAACTACATGCCATCACTGTAGCTGTACGCAAATGTTGCCACTATCTTCTTGGCAATCATTTTACAATCCTTATCGATCATCGTAGCCTCAAGGACCTAATGGCACAGGTCATCCAAACACTGGAACAACAACAATACTTGTTTAAACTTCTCGGTTATGATTACTTCATTCAGTATAAATCAGGTTCCACCAACGTTGTCGTCGATGCTCTCTTGCACATACCATTGCCAACTGAACATCAATTGTTTTCTCTTTCGGCTCCAAACTTTGCTTTCCTGGAACAACTCCGCCAGTCATTGCAGGAAAATGGTGAATACAACGATCTATTCAAGCAAATTCGAAGGAACCTCTCATCTCATCCTGACTTCACCATTTACAAGGACCTTTTCTTGCGGCAAAATTTGGCTTCCTCATGATTTTCCTTTCTCACAATTGTTGCTCGAGGAATTTCACACCACCCCTCTCGGTGGAAAATCTTGAAAATGTTTGGCATATATTCTTTGGGTGTCAAGTAATGGGTTGGTGGAAAAAGATAAGTTATATGATGGACCAAGTGAAGGGTTTTGTGGAGCTCATCTTTTTGTTTTTCGAGAAAATGGGGATGCCTAAACTCTGAAAATGTATTGTGATGACGTGGAGTTTGTGGGGGGGCTAGAAATGAGAAAGTTTGGGAAAACAAAAGAAAGGAACCCGAGAACATTGTTGTTTTCGTAGTACAAGATTGTCTTTCTCAATGGGAAGAGGTGCAAATTATCATGAGTGGTACTGCTTGCAAGCAGAAAGCTCAAGAAGTTACGACTTGGGCCTGTCCTCCACCAGGACTTGTGAAGTGTAATGCTGACGCAACTTTCCTTGTTGAAGAGAGGCGTATATGGGAATGGGGTGGTGCTTGAGGAACCATAAGAAAACTTCATCTGAGCCGGTACGGGGCTGAAAGACTTCATACCAAAAGTTCATGAAATAGAAGCTTTGGCGTTGAAGGAAACCCTTACATGTAGGGGTGGGAATAGGCCAGGTCGGCCTACAGGGGCCTACGACCTGACCTACATAAAGTCTGGCCTGAACTGACTTATTTAATTAAAAGGTTAGGCTCAGGCTTTTTTAAAAGTCTATTAAATTAAATAGACCAGGCTTATTAAAAAGCCTTATAAGCCTGATAGACCGGCCAATATATATGTATATATATTTATATTATTTTTTGGGTACAATTAATTTTTTTTAAACTATCAGACTTTGATTACACATTACTGCTCCATAACTTCTATTCGGTAAGACTTTAATTACAATTTAGGTGTGAGTCATGTGCCCCTTTATATTTCTCATTAAGAGCAAAGGAATATTAAAGATTTAATATAAAGAAGACTTTTAAGAAGGCTTTTAAAAAGTTTATCAGGTCAGACTAGGCTTTTAAAAAGATCATGCCGAGCCAAAATAAAAGTCTTTGATAGGCTATAGGCCAGACTCAGGTCTCAAAAATTCATCGTAGGTTAGGCTCAGGCCTTTCAAAACCTGGTCTGGTCTGACCTATTTCTACCCTTGCTCTCAAGGCAAGTGGACAATGTTATTATAGAAGTAGACCACCAGATAGTTGTTTCAATCTTCCATAATAATCGGGAAGATGTTTCTGAATTTGGTAGAATAATTAGTATCCGTGGAACGTTGCATCGTTCTTTCACAAACTTTCAAGTTTTTTTTCCTTAAAAGACATGTTAATCTAGCAGCTCATGGCTTACTTAGGACATCTAGACGTTTTGCTAGCTTTCAGGATTTTCCATCTTTACCAAATTGTATTTATGTTCAGTTTTGGAATGATTCAATAATATGAGTACGCATTCTTAAAAAGAAAAACATTTTATTTCTACAAAAAAAATAACCAGCCTCTTATTCAAGAAACGTTCCATGCATACACGTTAAGTGATAATTGTCAATACAAAATTTCCAAAATTTGTACAATAAATGCCAATCAGTTTCAAACAATGTTATAATATCCATTAAAATGTAGTGATTTACGTTAAAAGAATCCTTAATTAAAGGAATCATATTATGCCAATCAGTTTCAATCGCATTTTTATTGTATTAAAGTTTTTTAACGCTTTATCAACAGTACTATGAATCATTATTAGGATTTTGGTATTTAAATTTGTTCCTGAATTATTGAACCTACGAACAAAGTCTATTCGGATTTTACATGTATCCGCTAAAATATCCACAAGAGAGTATTTATCCACATATATATACTCTCTAAATCTAAATATCTAATTCCTAAATCTAAATATAATCTATTATATATGAAAGTCATAGACATATGAAAATATATTTCTCCCCTTACTTTATTTGTTGACATGTGTCAACTTTTTTGGTTTTTTTATCTTCTTACCTTTTTCTATAAAAAAAAGTGAAAATGCATATCATGTGTAGCACTGGAAGTGCAGATCACTTGATTGCTTCCATGTTATACGCCAAGTAGTACTGGAAGTGCAGATCATGTGTCCAAGCACTGTGTTCCTGTGGTTCTAGATTTTTTCTCTGTCAATATCAAGTGTGGTTTTACATTTTTTCCCTCTCATTTTCTTAGATATTTTACACTCTCTTTTATGCCTTTTTCTCTCTCAGTTGGGTTAGGTGTTCACATCCATTTCCTTGATGCAGATCGAGAGTTTTATTAGTCTCAGTAAAGAAGTAGAAACACCAGTAGCTCTTCGTTGGCTATATGATCAGTTAGTTCACTTTCTTATCTTCTAGATTCTTCTTCCTACATGTCTTTGATCTGCATAATCTTCAACTATTTATAATTTTTTAATCTTAAAAATTTTAATGGACAACATTATACAGAAACTTCGAATAAAGAAGCAGAAACAATAGTAGGTCTTCGCTAGCTGCATGATCAGTTAGTTTACTTTCTTATCTTCTAGATTCTTCTTCCTACAAAAGGAGAGCATTTTCTCTATATGTTTTGGTATTGCACAAAAGACTAATTTACGAGCTGATTTTGTGGTTGATCATGCTGCTAGATTGTGCTAGAGAGATGATTACTATTAGTTGTTGATTATTTTTTCATTTATTTTCTCCAGGCATGGCACGTCATAGGGATTTCATAAGGGATATCGATAACACAAAGGATACCTTGAAGCTTGCAGTTAGAATCATAGACTTGTGGTTTGTTGAAACTAAAGATAAATCTGAACAAGCTGAAATGATTATTATGGATGAAAATGTTGCCTTATTTAACTTTCTTATGTTGTTAATTGATATTATATGGTGTTATAATAATTTATCTTTTCGGATTATTACCTTTGGACTATGATTTTTGTTCTCGCAGGCTGAAAAGATTCATGTCCTTATAAGAAAAAAGGAGTTAAAGACATGGAAATTGACTCAAAAGGAGAACAACACTTAATTTAAAATTGTTAACAACGAGGGCCAGTATAAGTTATGTTTGCATCAATATAAGTTGATTTTTACTGGTGTCATTGTTGTCATAGAACAGGACCTGCCTAATATTCCTTTAAAGGCATATGAGTTTGTTAATTTTGCTGATATCTTTGCTAGAACCTACCGGCGCGATCAATTAGTTGGTAATGCTATTTATTGTCAAACAAGTTTCAATATCTTATGTTTTTGTCTAGAGTTAGTTTATTTAGTAAGGATGTATATGAATTATTATCTTTTTCCCCTTTTTTATTTCATATTTTAGATGTCATTGGTGTTGTTCATGAGTTGACATCGCACCATGTTTTAAGCAGTCCAAAAAGAGTCCTCTTTACCATGAAAGATCTAAGGAACAAAAACTATATCTATCTATATATTATCCTTTATGTTCTTAGTATGAGATTTACATAATTAAAATTTTTATTTGATCATAGTGGTCAAACTGTTACCTGTAGTCCTGTACACTTTGGGATGACCTCTGTTTACAATTGATTAATTATTTGGAAAGAGACGGGTGGTATGGAGACAATGGTTATTATGTTAAGACACACTCGAATCAAAGAGGCACAAGGTTTTGCACTTTTGATTTGTTTTTTTTTTTTATATTACAATGGTGGCTTAGTCATATTTTTTCTTTTACTTAATCTTTTAACTTATTTTCTATTATTAAATTGATAGGAGTTTACCCAATCACAATAACTAACACATGACAGGGCTCAAAGTTGTTGATTAATGAATCATCACCTAAAATACAACAATTTAAAGAAAGGTCAATTACTTTGTGGCCTCTCTTTTCTTTGTATGTAGTTATCATGGACATTTTTTATCGTACTTAATCATTTTTTTATTTGCTGTAACAATAGGGTTGGTGTTAGCTTGCCTATTGGGGTTCTAACGCAAAGCTCTTCACAAAAGGGTTGTAGTTTGTCACAATCTTCTGGATCATCACAATATTTAGAGAAAGAAAAGTTCTTTTACAAAGCAGAGGTGAAGAGTCTCTTTGAAATCAATGACATTACCATGGTATTCTATTATATGTATTCGCCATTGCTAAATTTGACATGATTAATCGATCTAGCCAACTATTGACTATTATAATTACTTGGCTGAATACGTAACAGATTGTGTTACTGTTGGCACTATTGAAAGAATTATTGTGGAGAATCATGGATGGTGTTATGCATCATGCATGAAGTGCAACAAGAGTGTTGTACTAAAAAATGAAGGGAGTATATTAAGGTTGTGTATTTGCCATGGTAATGTCATTGATTTCAAAGAGACTCTTCAACAAGAGTGTTACACACAAATACAATTTGTTCACAAAAGTATTTAACAATAAAATAAAATCTAATTTAATGTGTAATGGTAAACTAAAAGTACACAACATTAATATACTCCCTTCATGTGGCAAATACAATGAAGGGAGTATATTAAGGTTGTGTACTTTTAGTTTACCATTACACATTAAATTAGATTTTATTTTATTGTTAAATACTTTTGTGAACAAATTGTATTTGTGTGTAAAAGGTATAAGCTAGAAGTGATGGTGTATCACAAGAAACAGAGTTCCAATTTTATGCTATGGGACCGTGAGTGTATAGAACTTATAGGAAAATCTACATAAGAATTAAACGACATGACGTTTGTTGTATGTGTTTATATGTTTCACTTACTCCTATTTTTCTTTTATATTTATATTATTATGATTGTTTTTCTAATATGTTTACTGTTTTATTTATGTCTATCTAAGGGTGGTGATAAAAGCGTTAATGTGTTCCCAGATCCACTCGACAATCTCATGGGTTGTACTCTTGCATTTAAAATCAAGGTCCAGCCCAAATACAGGAATTCATCTGTGAAAAAAATATCTGATGATCCTGAACTGATGCAACCAATTATGGACTTACTGCCCGATGTGGAGGTACTATCAATATTATCTCAATAATTTATTAAGGCTTAGTATGCGTAAATAACTTTATTTCCTTGGTACTTTATGATAGGATTTAGTTAAAGCTCTGGTTTGTTTTTCTTCTGAAGTTGAGGTAGTAGGAACATTTATAAATTTTATTATCCATTATAATAAATTTATTGGTCCACTATTTATGATAGGATACAACTAGACATCAGGTTCCTTTGTCCAACAATGAAGATGATTCCTTTCAATATGAAACCATAAGTTATGTCTTACAATTTGATGCACGTATCTATTATATTTTAAAAATTATTTTTATTGTAACTTTAAATGAAATTCATTTATTCAATGTACCTATACTTTTTGTGCATATTAATAAATTATTTATAATTATAACTTAACTCAAATTCATTTATTATGTTGGTTTTTTACATAGCAATCACTCTCCGCGACATCAGATCATAATCCAAAGGTTACAATGGCTGCAACTCTAACCAAGAAAGTTGTGGATGAAGTACCTAACCATGATTCACAAGCTGAAATGCCTGTTACTCCAGCCAAGCGTGGTTCAACTGAGGTCTTTCCAGATGATAATTTGTCTAAACAATTTCTTTATGCTCAGCTCTCAACTACTAAGAAGTATTTCAAGAATGAATGAATAATTGGACGTTTGAATTATGCTTTAGGTGTCATGGTTTAACATCATGTGTGTCAAGACTTTCTAACATTATTTTGTTTTGGTGTGTATATTTTGTTGTTAGACAATTAATCAGATATCAATGGTGGATTAAGTGTCATGGTCATGGATCATGCGTGTCAAGACTTGCTAAGTTGTTATTTTGTTTTGGTGTGTATATTTTGTTCTTAGGCAATTAACCATGTATTGAAACTACATGCTTTAATGCCCAATGTTATGATCCAATACCAATGTTATTAAAAGAATATTTTGTTCCAATGATTCTATTTTTACTTCATGATGATAAATAAACTCAATATCCAAAAACTAAACAAAAAACAGAGTATGTGCTAGAAACTAAACAAAAAATAGAGCAAGTTTACATGTTGGAATGTTAGAAGAGTAATTTGGCGTGCCACAGTCCACATGGAAGTATATGATGGCAAGTTAAGGTTGTCTTCAGCTGTTACCGCAAGTAATATTTTTTTATTGTGTTTGTCCCAGGAAATTTTATGATGCCCCTTCCTTCCACCTGCCCCTGTCAAGAGTGATACAAAGATTTCAGCCTCCACAGATCAAGAAAAGAAACTTTGTAAAAGTGAACTATTTGTTTAGTTTACTTCCTTCATAACAAAAATACAATATGTGTCGGGTACTTGCAAGATAGTTAAAATCAAAGTGCAGATACTAACTTCTTTAGTTTCTTTATAAGCTGCAGATTGGAGCTCATAGAAAATTTGTACGGCTGTTACCAAAGTCTTTTTTTTAGTATTGTCTTATTAAGTGTATAAAGAAAGAATAAAGTCAAGCTTTCAGGAAAGGAGTGAATGAGTTGAATATTTCTTCCTCTTTCCCTTCTTCTCAAGCTCTTACTCTTATCAACATGATTTGATTAGTACACTAAGTTGAATTTAACAATAATGATAAGCATATACTAACTAGATCCATCAAAATGGCCAAATCACTAACATACTAACTCAGTATTATAGTCATTGCTTTGCATTTGGAATGTAAAAGCAACAAAATGAATTCCTCACATACTTGGAAGTGTGGCCCTAGCTAAACCAATTGAAAATTCAGCTTCAGAATCTCGATTAATCAAATCTCCTGGTTGTTGGATCGAGTGGCCTTAGAATAATTAAGAAGGGGGGGGTGAATTAATTATTCCTAAACCTTTACTAATTAAAATTTTACTCTTCTAAGGCTTTTACTTATCTTGTTAAGAGGATATGGAGTAGAAGAGAAACTTAACAGAAAGTAATAGCAGAAATTAAATGCACAACGGAAAGTAAAAGAGTAGGGAAGAAGGAAACAAACACACAAGAGTTTTTATACTGGTTCGGCAACAACCCATGCCTACATCCAGTCCCCAAGCGACCTGCGGTCCTTGAGATTTCTTTCAACCTTGTAAAAATCCTTTTACAAGCAAAGATCCACAAGGGATGTACCCTCCCTTGTTCTCTTTGAACCTAGTGGATGTACCCTCCACTAGAACTAATCCACAAGAGATGTACCATCTCTTGTTCTCAGTCAAACCCAAGTAGATGTACCCTCTACTTGTACCCCAAAGGATGTACCCTCCAATGTGTTAAGACAAAGATCTCAGGCGGTTAAACCTTTGATACTTTGTGAATGGGGATACAAAAGAATTCTCAGGCGGTTAGTCCTTTGAACACTTTTGTATTAGGGAAAGGGAAGAATCAAAAGAATTCTCAGACTGTGTCGTTTTGAATTCTTTGACAAGGGAGAAGGGAGACACAAAAGAATTCAGGCGGTTAGTCATTTGTTCTTTTGGAAAAGGGAGAAGAGAGACACAAAAAGAATTCAGGCGGTTAGTCATTGGCGAATTCTTTTTGGCAAAGGGAGAAAGGAATGAAAAGATGAATAGCACAAGTTTTCAAGGTTTAGAAAACCAGAAAACTTCAGAAAGCTTTTGGTACAAAGAAGAAGAAGAAGTTCAAAGAGATTCAAGTCTTGTAAAGGATTGTATGAATAAGTGTAAAAAGTGTATTGAAAAGCAAATCAAAGCCTTAATTTTATAGACTCTTCATGTCTGGCCAAGAGGACCATTTAGAAGAGTTACATCTTTTGATTTATTCAGAAACAAACACTGGTAATCGATTACCAAATCAGTGTAATCGATTACACAAGGCTTTTATGTGAAAGGATGTGACTCTTCACATTTGAATTTGAATTTCAACGTTCAAAGGCACTGGTAATCGATTACCAAAACATTGTAATCGATTACAACTTTTTGAAAATAATTAGAACGTTGTAAATTCAATTTGAAAACTTTTTCAAATCCATTTTGCTACTGGTAATCGATTACAACAATCTGGTAATCGATTGCCAGAGAGTAAAAACTCTTTGGTAAACATATTTTGAGAAAAATCATGTGCTACTCAATTTTTGAGAAAAGCTTTTCATACTTATCTTGGTTAAGCCTTCTCTTGAATCTTGAATCTTGAGTCTTGAATCTCGATCTTGATTCTTGAGATCTTGAACCTAGAATCTTGATTCTTGACTCTAAACTTTCTTCTTGAGTCTTGAATTCTTCTTGATTCTTATCTTGAACTCTTGAATTGTTCTTGATTCACTTGAGTTGTTCTTTGATTGATCTTTGATTCACTTGAGTTGTTCTTTGATTGATCTTTGAGCTTTTTTTCATCACCTTTGTCATCATCTTTTGTTATCATCATTGTTATCATCAAAACACCTTTGAATCACCTTTGATTCATCATGAAGCTTTGCTTCTACACTGGTCTCGGTATTATTTCCAATCATTCAATAATCTTCTACTAAATTTTTTTTAACTAAATTCAATAATCATACAAACAAAATATATAAGGAATTTTGGAAAAAAAGAAGGAAGACACAAACAATTGCTTACCGTTTATTGTGAAATTTCAACCACGAGCAACAATAGCTAAATACTATAACAGTGTGCTCTGAGTCGTATATTTTACATGCTAATTTCTTTGCAAGCCTGCTGTCAATGCTCACATTGCATATTTATTCCCAAAACCACATGTGAATATGAATAGTTTTATGGAATATATTCCATTTTCTTCCACTGCACAGATGAGAGGAAATATGAACAGATAAGAGGAAATATGACTAGTTTTATGGTATGAAGCACATCTGGCCACATGTGAATAAAAGCATTTTTCTTAAAGCAAGAAAGAAAAGAAAGGTTCTTACTCCGAGAAGACTTACCAAAAACAGCCAAAGCCTTCAGGTCAGCAACTCGGTGTCCTAATCATCTATCATTATACAAACAAGGCCCTGAGTGGCCACGTGTCAAGCTGTCGTTGCTCTAATTCCCGCCTAAAAATGTCACCTCATGCTACAGTGCCAACAAAAACGATGTGTTTCTAATGCATTTCATTTCCAAGCATTTATTGCAGCACGCGTTTTACAATTTTCATTTATTGTTGCAGGCCTTTTCCTTCTCTCTTCCTTCAGAAATCCCAAGCGCCATTTTTTTTTACCATTTTCACTTTCTTTGTTTCTCTCTCCTTAATTGCTATCTCCCCATTCTCTGTTCCTTCCTTCCATTTTTTCATTCTTCCCATTTTTCTCTGTTTTTTTACATCTAAAGCTGTGATTTTTTACACCAAAACTGTGATTTTTTTCTCAGATTCCATGACAACGATATCATATTTGCGTTCCTCTCCAGGTTTGCATTTCTATATCGTGTTCTTGGTGGAAGAACACACCAAAGCTGACATTTTTATCTCAAAACTCTGTGAGTGCAGATTTGTTTTCTTTGTGACTTCTGACAATACAAAAGTTTAAATTTTTTTATTTTTTTTTTGACTTCTCACAATACCTTCGCTATTGTATGCAGAGAAGGTGAAAGAACACTAAAGCTGCGATTTTTATCTCCAAAAAGCTTCAATTTTCATCTCAAACAGATTTGTTTTTCTGCGTTTTTTTACATCTAAAGCTGTGATTTTTTACACTAAAATTATGATTTTTATCTCAGATTCCATGACAAGGATATCATATTTGCGTTCCTATCCAGGTTTGTATTTCTATATCGTGTTCTTGGTGGAAGAACACACCAAAGCTGTCATTTTTATCTCAAAACTCTGAGTGCAAGTTCGTTTTCTTTGTGACTTCTAACAATACAAAAGTTTAAATTTTTTTATTTTGTTTTCTAACTTCTCACAATACCTTTGCTATTGTATGCAGAGAAGGTGAAAGAACACTAAAGCTGCGATTTTTAAAGCTTCGATTTTTATCTCAAACAAATTTGTTTTCTTCGTTTCTCTGTCTACGTTTTCTTTGTTTCTTTGTTTTTCACAATACAAAAGCTTAAATTTTTTTAGTCAGCCTCTATTGCATGCAGAGAAGGTGGAAGAGCAGACTACAACTGTAGTTTTTATCTGAAAACTCCACGTGTATGGGTTCATTTGCTTTGTTATTTTGGTTTATGGTTAAATTTTTTCGTCTTCGTCAGCCTTCTCAAACGTGTTCATTCTTTCTTATACCCATTTTTTTGGGGTTTTATGATTTTTCACAAGACAAAAGCTTTAATTTTTTTGGGTGTTCTCCCTTTATTTTGTTTACTAAGTTCTCGCACTACAAAAAGTTTAAATTTTTTTATTTTGTTTTCTGACTTCTCACAATACCTTTGCTATTGTATGCAGAGAATGTGGAAGAAGACACTAAAGCTGTGATTTTTATCTACAAAAAGCTTCGATTTTTATCTCAAACAAGTTTGTTTTCTTTGATTCTCTGACTACGTTTTGTTTGCTTTTTTGTTTCTCACAATACAAAAGCTTAATTTTTTTTGTGAACCTCAGCCTTCTCCGATGTCCGACTTTTTTTGGGTTTTATGATTTTTCGCAAGACAAAAGCTTTAATTTTTTTGGGTGTTCTCCCTTTATTTTGTTTTCTGAGTTCTCGCACTACAAAAAATTTAAATATTTTTGTGTTCCTGAGCCTTCTACAGCTTGCATTGCATTTTGGGTTTATATCTGGATCATTGGGTAACTTTTTTTTTTGTTTTTTTATTTTTCGCAACCCAAAAGCTTAAATTTTTTTGGGTGTTCTGCCTATATATTTTTTTTCCTTTAATGCTGGCTGAAGTTATTTCAATGGGTTATATTTTTATATTTGTTTAATCCCTTTGAGTTAGACACTTCCAACTTTGATTTTCAAATATATGACATGCTTTATTATCACATATATGTCATCCTTTATTTATATGGTCAGATGATTGAATATAGTAGTTTTCGACTTCTTTGTTTATGGTTTTTTTTTTGGGTCACAGGGATTTCAATTTACATTTTGATGCAGAGGCTCTCAACATTCGTAGCTTGAATTATATTTATTCTTTATTAGTAATATAGATAATTTTTATTGCTCATTGTTAGGTTTTAGTTGATTTAATATTATTTTATTAGTAATATAGATTATTTTAGTTAATTTTTGTTTGCGTCCCATTTTTGCGTTTAGTTGTAGCAATGGCAGGAATTCTTGACAGAAGATCAGTTGACTCCGGTGATAGGGTAGCTGATAATCAAGAAGCAGCAAAATTGGAGTGATGATGATCCCATTTGATTGATGAAGAAATTTTTATATTACTTTGTTTTAACAGTTTAAAGTTGTAATTTCATAATTATGATTTTCAGACAATGTATTTTGTTAATATTGTATTCAAACATTGTCAAAATAGACAGAGTTTTACAAAATTTTCTTAGGGAGCCGGGTTTGATTATGATTAATATATGAGTCATGTTTAGTGTTTGATCAATTCAATTTCATGTAGTTTTTTTAATGGCTAAATTTCATATATATACAATTTTATTATATATTTCAGAAAGAATAGTGTTCACGTTACTTTAGCTGAAACCTGTATAACAAAAAATTATTGAATTAATAAATAAATTTTAGAGATAAAAAAATGTTAGGATGATGAGTTAACGTTTTAATTTTCATTTTCAATCATAAAAAAAATAATGATCAATTGGGGAGTTTGGGTGATTAATATTAAACTAATGTTAGTGCAACAACCTCTTTATTTTTTTTAATAAATTCCTAAGACCATTTACATTACATAATTATTTATTTATGAGTTACTTATTATAATTTTGTGGGTCTTATAATTTCATATAAATTTAAATATTTTAAATTAAAATTTATTCCTATGCTAAGATTATTTTATACTTTTGTTTAACTTTTCTGTCAATTTTTTATTATATTTATATCGTTCTATATATCAATTTGTTATTATTTTTATGTTTTTCCCATTTATTGTTAATGAAAATATGCGTGATTGCTCTATTACAGAAAATTAATTAGCTTCATACTTAGGAAATAGTTCCATTTCTATTTCACTCAGCTTTACAGTGTGGTGTTGTTTATATCGGGGTCACATAATTTTGGACCCAGTCGTGAAAACTAATTTATGGATAATAAAATCAATTCGTTTGGTTGAATAGTCAATTTAAAATATTATGTGGATATGAAAGTCATAATTTCAAATTTCTATCTTCAAATTTCAAATTTAAAATCAATTTGTTTGATTTAACAGTCAATTTAAAATTCGTTTGTGTCTATCTTCACTTCTTTTGAAAGTGACAATTTTGTTAACAATTTAATTAATAAGCATATTTTATTCATATTTTTGTAATTAATAGGTATTTAAGAATCAATTTTAAATATTATGTTAGGATATAGAAATAATCATAATTTTTTCAAATTAATAACCACATTCTGTTAGGATATGAAAATAATCATAATTTAGACGATGATTTATTCCTAATTAGTAGGTACTTAACAATCAATTTTAAATATTAAAGTATCAATTTTAATATATTTTTAAAACAACTTCAATTTTGTATTTATTTTTTCTGTAATCATTGTCAATTTATTGACATTTAATTAATAAGCATATTTTATTCATATTTTTGTTAATTTTCATTTCAAATTAATAGGTACTTAACAATCAATTTTAAATATTCTGTTAGGATATAGAAATAATCATAATTTTAAAATTAATAAGCATTTCTTCTAGGATATGGAAATAATCATAACTTAGATGATGAGTTATTCTTAATTAGTAGGTACTTAACAATCAATTTTAAATATTACAGTATCAATTTTAACATATTATTAAAATCAAGATCAATTTTGTATTAGTTTTTGCTGTAATTATTGAAAATTTATTAACATTTAATTAATAAGCTTATTTTATTTCTATTTTTTTTAAATTTTATTTCAAATTAGTAGGTACTTAACAACTAATTTTAAATATTACATTATGAATTTTAACATATTATTCAAACAACTTCAATTTTGTATTTGTTTTTGCCGTAATCATTATCAATTTATTGACATTTAATTAATAAGCATACTTGTTGGACCTTGTGGCCTCAATAATCTAAAGAGGGATAGGCTTAGAATGCAGAAGAAGCAACAACAATCAATTTAATAATGTTCTTTAAACATGCAAGACATAATTGATTGCAACAAAATAAATAAGATAAGGGAAGAGAGAATGCAAACACAATTTTATACTAGCTCGGCCACTTCCCATGCCTACATCCAGTACTCAAGCAACCCACTTGAGATTTCCACTATCTTTGTAAAATCCTTTACAAAGTCTGAACCACACAGGGACTACCCATCCCTTGTGTTCAGATGCTTTACAACAAGAGGCTTACAGTCTCTTAACCAATCTCATTGAATAAGAAGAATGGAAGAAGAATTCTCTCTTCAAGAGAAGAATATTACAATGAAGATCATGTAAGAATCCTTATAGATTTTTCAAGTGTTTGGTCAAGGATTTCTTTTGAGAGAGCATTTGACAACGAAGTTCTTTTGGAATCTCTCTCATTGTCTTTTGAGAGGATAAGACATTTTTGCCAAACAAAACTCTCTCTTCAATTTCGTCCCAAGTCACACATATATATAGGCCTTTGATGGCCATTCAAAATCCAAATGATAAGATGTGACTGTTGGCGATATTCCTTGAAAATCCTCTCTGGTAATCGATTACAGAATTAGTGTAATCGATTACACAGTTGTTTTTCTTGAACAGTTGTGACCCTTCATTTAAAATTTGAATTCCCAACGTTCAGAGTCTCTGGTAATCGATTACACACACTTTCAAACCATTGGTAATCGATTACATGTATTGGTAATCGATTACATGTGCCTTGAATGACTTGAAACCTTTCATTGTGAGGCAAGACTTGATCTTGAAGAAATCTTGAATCAAGGCTTTGTTTGTTGAAACAATCTTGTATTAATCTTGAAGCAAAATGAGCCTTGTTTGATTCTTCTTTTGACATCATCAAAATCATGTATACCATACATTCACATTCTCCCCCTTTTTGATGATGACAAACATGTGATTTGTTCTCAACACCGTCAAAGCTTGCATGATTTACATTCTCCCCCTTTCTGAAGCAAATTCTTAATTCTTCTTGACATCATCAAAATCTTCATGATTTACATTCTCCCCCTTTTTGATGATGGCAATCACGTGTAGGTTAGGAGCAACAACAAAGAAAAAATATCTATTTGCATATAGTTTACTCCCCCTTGGTTTTGCAATGATTGCTTATATGAGACAGTTGAAGATTTCATATTTTTCATATGTAAACAAATTGTCTCATAAACAATAGATAATTTTTCTTACTATTTTATATTTTATCTTTCTCTCCCCCTTTGTCAACATCAAAAACAAATCATGAATAGAGAGGAGAAAGATGTTACCACTTGTTGCAATGTATGAGAATCAAGTGATACCAAAAGGCATTAAAACAATCATTCAATATTAATCAAGCAAAAACAAGTACAATAACACATCAATCAAACACAATCAAATACAATCAATCATCAAATATTTCAAATCAAATTAATTAAATTAACAATCAACTAACTATACACAATAATTTCTATTAAAAAAATTCAAATTTCAAATTTTAAATTTTAAATTCCAACTTCCAACTTCAACTTTTAGTAACTTCCCCTTCCAACTTCCAACCTGCATTTTCAACTTTCAATTTCCAATAACTTTCATTTCCAACTTCCAACTTCCATTTTTAACTTTCAACTTCCAATAACTTCTACTTCCAACTTCCAACTTCCAAATTTTAATTTCAAATTTCAAATTTTAATTTTCAATTTTCAAATTTAACTTTTCAAATTTCAATTTCAAAATTTCCTTTTCTAAATTTGAAATAGTTTTCTTAAAACATGAAACTAATTTGAAAAGTTTAATAGATTCTTTAAAAACAATCAAAAACTCAATCAGGAACAAACATCAAAGACAATACAATCAAACACACAATCAAAAATACAATCAATCAATCATCAAACACAGTCAATCAAATTCAATCACAATCATCAAGAACAGTCTAAACTCAAGTAGAAAACAAGCATCAAAAGTAATCAATCAAAGACAAGTGACCTGTTGGTATCATTTGATATTACTTGTTGGGGTTGTTGATCAAGTGGCCTTTGTTTGTTGTCTCCATATATCACATATTCACTTTTCTTGGGGAGAAATGTGGCCTTCGTTTGTTGTCTCCATAAATCACATATTCATTTATCTTGGAGAGAAAAATGAATAAACTTTGATGCATGCCATGTGTTTGGAGAAATTGGTATCAATGTATCGACTTTGCTCTTCTCCATTTTCATAGTCTTTCATCATGATATCCAGACTTATGATTTTCTTCTCTGAATCACTTGAATAATTTATGACATTATCTTCCCAAGTGATATATCCTTTCTTTTCTTTCTTCTCTTTGAAATTCATCTTGTCGGATTTTTCCATTCTTCTTTTAAACACAGGACAATTGAATCTCATGTGCCCAAGTTGATCGCACTTGGCATTTTGGGGCTAAAGAGGAACCTTCTTCTTTCTTCTTTCATCATCATCTTCTTTCTTCTCTAGTTTTTTTTTTATGTAGTTGCATTTCTCTCTACCATTGTAGGAATAAATGAATCAAATTCAATGGCTTCCCATATCTTTAGATCTATGGCTTCTATAAAGATCTGCATACAGGTTTTCCAATAATGATAACCCTCACCATTGAACATAAGAGCCTATTGATATAATTTCCCTCAGGAAATGGAAATTTGGATGAGGCCATATCTATTCTTGAAGTTTTTAAACTTTATACAAGAATCATGCTCTGATACCACTTGTTGGACCTTGTGGCCTCAATAATCTCAAGAGGGATAGGCTTAGAATGCAGAAGAAGCAACAACAATCAATTTAACAATATTCTTTAAACATGCAAGACACAATTGATTGCAATAAAATAAATAAGATAAGGGAAGAGAGAATGCAAACACAATTTTATACTGGTTCAGCCACTTCCCGTGCCTACGTCCAGTACTCAAGCAACCCACTTGAGATTTCCACTATCTTTGTAAAATCCTTTACAAAGTCTGAACCACATAGGGACAACCCATCCCTTGTGTTCAGATGCTTTACAACAAGAGACTTACAGTCTCTTAACCAATCTCATTGAATAAGAAGAATGGAAGAAGAATTCTCTCTTCAAGAGAAGAATATTACAATGAAGATCATGTAAGAATCCTTATAGATTTTGCAAGTGTTTGGTCAAGGATTTCTTTTGAGAGAGCGCATTTGACAACAAAGTTCTTTTAGAATCTCTCTCATTGTCTTTTGAGAGGATAAGACATTTTTGTCAAGCAAAACTCTCTCTTTAATTTCGTCCCAAGTCACACATATATATAGGCCTTTGATGGCCATTCAAAATCCAAATGATAAGATGTGACTGTTGGCGATATTCCTTGAAAATCCTCTCTAGTAATCGATTACAGAATTAGTGTAATCGATTACACAGTTGTTTTTCTTGAACAGTTGTGACCCTTCATTTAAAATTTGAATTCCCAACGTTCAGAGTCTCTGGTAATCGATTACATATGATGTGTAATCAATTACACACTTTCAAACCATTGGTAATCGATTACATGTATTAGTAATCGATTACATGTGTCTTGAATGACTTGAAACCTTTCATTGTGAGGCAAGGCTTGATCTTGAAGAAATCTTGAATAAAGGCTTTATTTGTTGAAACAATCTTGTATTAATCTTGAAGCAAAATGAGCCTTGTTTGATTCTTCTTTTGACATCATCAAAATCATGTATACATACATTCACAATATTTTATTCATATTTTTGTTAATTTTCATTTCAAATTAATAGGTACTTAGCAATCAATTTTAAATATTCTGTTAGGATATAGAAATAATCATAATTTTCAAATTAATAAGCATTTATTTTCGGAGATGAAAATAATCATAACTTAGACGATGAGTTATTCCTAATTAGTAGGTACATAACAATCAATTATAAATATTACAGTATCAATTTTAACATATCATTAAAATCAACATCAATTTTGTATTTGTTTTTGTCGTAATCAATGTCAATTTATTGACATTTAATTAATAAACATATTTTATTTATATTTTTGTTAATTTTCATTTCAAATTAATATGTACTTAATAATCGATTTTACATATTCTGTTAGGATATAAAAATAATCATAATTTTCAAATTAATAAGCATTTCTTTTAGGATATGAAAATAATCATAACTTAGACGATGAGTTATTCCTAATTAGTAGGTACTTATCGATCAATTTTAAACATTACAGTATCAATTTTAATATATTATTAAAACCAGCTTCAATTTTGTATTTGTTTTTGTCGTAATCATTGTAAATTTATTAACGTTTAATTAATAAGCATATTTTATTTATATTTTGTGTTAATTTTCATTTCAAATTAATAAGTACTTAATAATCAATTTTAAATATTCTGTCAGGATATGAAAATAATAATAATTTTCAAATGCATGAGTATAAAGATTTAAAAAAAAAAGATAGTAAAGACAATAGACATGATAAAGTAAGTTATAGTATGAAAAAAAAGAAAATGACTCACACTAATACCGTAAAATAATTTATACATTTTGAAATGGTACCAAACATGTTTCATTTATGTGGTTAACCCATTTTTCCGTCCAAAAATGTCAACATCAATACCGACCTACGTGACTGTTTTTTTTACGTTTATACGCTTTTTTTTATTTTTTTTTAAAATAAAAAATGTAATTAATATGGTACCTTCGTAATTAATATAATACCAATACTGGTGCATTTCACGCTTCTCCATCTCACGCTGACGTGACCCATTTCACGCATTAATTGTGGCACCATTATCAATGTACATGCATTAATTGTAGCACCATTATCGATGTACCAAATACGATACCAATGACGTGATCTATTTCATGCATTAATTGTGGCACCATTATCAATGCACGTGAATTAATTGTATCACCATTATCGATGCACCTATACGGTACCAATGACGTGACCCATTTCACGAATTAATTGTGACACCATTTCCCCAACGTTTGCATTTTCCAAATACGTTTATATCTTGAATTTGCTTTTGAACTTAGTGAACTCGAAGGATTTTCGTGATACGCTCACATTTGCATCATTTCCATCTTCCATTTTCGTTCCTCTTCATTCATTATACTTATCAGCAATAAATATGGATGACGCATGGAAACCGTAAAAGGTTGGCGCTTAATATACTAAGTAGATTATTAGAGTATATATATGGATTAATAGACTAAATGTTTGCTGAGATGCAAAAGATTATCATGGGAAGTGAAAAAGATTATCATTATATGATCAACAATAAATATGGATGACCCACGGGACAAACATATTACTTTCCATGTTGACGTTATGAGACATCTCATACGTTTTTTTTTATAATTGTTTGTTCGTGAATATATGGAAATGATTATCATTATACTGATAAGCAATAAATATGGATGAGGAACAAAAACCATAAAATGTTAGCACTTAATATACTAAGTAGATTATTAAAGTATATATATGGATTAATAGACTAAATGTTTGCTAAGGTGCAAAACATTATCATGGGAAGTGAAAAAGATAATCATTATATGATCAGCAATAAATATGGATGACCCACGGGACAAACATATTACTTTCCATGTTGACGTCATGGGACCTCTCATACGTTTTTTTTTTTTATAATTGTTTGTTCGTGAATATATGGAAAAGATTATCATTATACTGATAAACAATAAATATGGATGAAAAATGGAAACCGTAAAAGGTTAGCACTTAATATACTAAGTAGATTATTATAGTATATATATGGATTAATAGACTAAATGTTTGCTAAGGTACAAAAGATTATCATGGGAAGTGAAAAAGATTATCATTATATGATCAAAAATAAATATGGATGACCCACGGGACAAACATATTACTTTCCATGTTAACGTCATGGGACCTCTCATACGTTTTTTTTTAATTTTTTGTTCGTGAATATATAGTTATTTGTTATTTGCTTAAACATATCATACGTTATTTTTGGGTCTGTCATAGTACTTTGAATTGTAATTCCATTAACCAATCTTATTAGACAATGTTCCATCTTTGTAATTTGAACCATATTACTAGACTATATGGTTATTTGTTATTTGCTTAAATATACAAGTTAATTTTTTTTATATATATTCTTAAATATTAGTAATATTTAACATTATAAGAAATCTCAAATATTATTATAAACAAATCTCGAGGACATTCCTTGGCACATGTTGGATTGTATTCGCCAAACCCAGTGTTTTGTCATGGCCAACTATATGTTGCACTTTCACGAGTGCAAAGTAAAAAAGGACTACGTATTCTTATTCATGATAGACAAGGCATTGCAAAAAATACTACCATTAATGTAGTATACAAAGAAGTATTTGCAAACTTATAAACAGGTATGCTTACCAAATTGTTATACTTACAATTCCTACATTCTCAACCTAATACATTTTCCTTAGATATCATTTCCTACAAGTCAATATTTAATTTACAAAATTTCAATATATATTACATTTATTTCTTTATGTTGCAGCATCACATGACTAAGGCAACTATTGGATGTTTGTTATTACTATCACCTCCACTAAAGTAAATTGATTTAAAATGTCTACTTATCAGGTGAATATTGTTGTATATAGTACTATCGTCATACTTCTGATTATTAAATGATCAATAATTGTATCCAAAAATCTAATGAACTCATTTATCTCTTTATTGTGCAGCCTCTCTTTCATTGCTACATCAACACCATCCAACAATCTACAATAGCATTAGGTTTGTTTGTACTCTTACTTTATGTTGCTTTTTTCTAAACATAACTCAACATTATTATCATACAAATAAACATCGTTATTGAACTTTGCACATATGTTGGTAATATTCAAATAGGAGTATGAGTCCGGGCGTCGCATGGACAAAAGACTAGTATCATAAAAAAATGACGAACATCAAAACTCACAACTCCACATGGGAGCTTTTGGGCGGCAAAAGTTTAGAGGAAAATGAAAAGGGGAGACAAGGAAGTAATTTGAAAATATATATGATAAATTCATTTCAGAAAATTGTTTTAATATATAATAAATATATATAAAGTCTAGTTATTTTTATCAATTTAATACGTTGATAAATTCATTTCAGACAATTGTTTTAATATATATATATATATATATATATATATATATATATTAAAATTATATTTATAAAATAATTTGTTTTATTAAAAGCAACTTTATTAAGTTCTATTTAAATAAAAGTATAGGCTCTTTTTTTATATTTATTTTCTTTGGCTTTTATCATATATATATATATATATATATATATATATATAATAAGATTAACATTTTTTTATGAAATAGATATGTTGGGTTTAACAAAATGAAAATGAGTGATGATTCATGTGTATAAATTTGTTAGAATATAATTAATATATAATATAAGATACACTGGAATAATTTTTTTAAAATTAATAATATTTTCATTCCAACTATAGATACATAATATTTTTATTGTGAGCTTATATTAAACTCTATTTGTTTTTATTCAAATTATAAATAAAATTACATTTCAATCATGATTCACATAAATTTACATTATTTAATAAACTTTATTAATAAACTCAAACAACACACACTCACTCTCCACCTATGCATACGCATAGGTACCATACTAGTAATGTAGTAAAAAGTAACAGAATCGTACTTCCTAAATCTAAATATCTAA
Organism: Glycine soja; assembly: GCF_004193775.1. Lineage (NCBI taxonomy): Eukaryota > Viridiplantae > Streptophyta > Magnoliopsida > Fabales > Fabaceae > Glycine > Glycine soja. The sequence continues at coordinate 43,048,254 of NC_041019.1, read as the reverse complement.
TTCTAATCCATACGACCTCCTCTCGACTTCTTAAATCTCAATTGTGGCACGATTCCTCGTGATGGTACTGTGATTGACGATATTTCGAGACTTTGAGTGTCGTCAAGTTGTGCACCACTACACTGTGATCCTATGCCACCACGACTACCACTACACTACCGCGACCTTGTCTCTGTGAGTCCATGATTAGGACTTAACCTTTCACCATAACTACGACTTCACCTTTCACCGTGGCTGCAACTTTGCCTCTTCACCGTGAGTGCACCACCACCATCTAATTCCACCACTATTTTGCTCACTCAGATTGATTATTGACTCAGTTTCACTATACCAGGTTCATTTTTCTCATTTTTCCCCCTTAACGCTAGATTGTACTGAAAACAAAAAATTTACTTAATAATATTCATTTACTTTTGTACTAAAAATTTGCTAAATTAGTACTATTGAACTGAAAATTGTTTCTAAATTTATCATGTTGAAATGAGAAATTTGGGTATTTTATTTGTGAATGAATATTCTGTTTGCTAAATATTTTGTTTGGTGCTTCAATTGTGAATTGAAAATTAATTATAATATTATGTGTAGTGCTTCAATTGTGAACAATATTTTGTTTGCTATAATATTTCATCAAAGGGTAGATCTATATTGTTTGTTATAATTTAATGCTCTGAATTTGTATTCTTTATGGTTTAGTACAAACTGCAAAATGTAATTTTTTATTGTTTCATTTTTCATATAATGTTAATTGTAGATGGAAACTCAACATGATGTGTCTCCTTCAAATGAATTTGCAAGTAGTAATCTTATGGATAGTTTTAGTGTTAAAGATCAATCTCCATTTGAAGCTGAAACCCCTCTTCTTATTATTAATGTATATAAGGGTTGACAACTACTAATTATGAGTATATTTTTTAGGTTAAATTATATAGGAATTTGTAATTTTTCTCTCTTAATTTTTCCTTTTGAGCAAATAATTGTTAAATTAACATCATTTAAGTTTTTGTGCAAAGTGATGAATTTATTATGCTTTGTGAGTAAAGTAAAGCCCAAAAAAACAAGATAATTCAAGAAAGTACAAATAATTAAGGAAAGCAAGTCAAGAAGACTAATAAAAGAAAGCAAGCTAATTAAGAAAATGAAACTAATTAAAGAAAGCAGACTAATTAAGAAAAACATGACTAATTAAGGAAAACAAACTAATTCAGGAAAGTAAAGGCGGACTTAGTGCAAGAAGCCCGCTAATCTGCACCTATAAAAGAAGGAGAGAGAAGAAGAAAAAGACACACATGAATTCCAAGAGAATACAATTTCTTATATAAGGCAAAGGTTAGAAGAAGGAGAAGAAAGCATTATGAGTCATCCTTTCCCTCCATTCTCTTTCTTATCTTCTTCCCCTTTACTAAATATTCCTCTCTTGTAATTGTAAAGCCTCCATGACAATGAGAGACTAAACTCCCTTTGTTGGGAACTTGACAACCAACTACTCTTGATATAATTTTTCTTCCTATCTACTTATGAATATTACATTTGCATTATTTTTTCTTGACCTTAATATTATGGTTTGTGGCTTGATCACCCATTTGCATTGTAAGTTTTAGGGGTAACATTGGAAAATGTTATTTTCTAATAGAACTGGGAAAGGGTATCTAAATAAAGTCATCGTTAGGGATAAGTTGATATTTGTTTAGCCTGTTATACATCTTTATTCTTAATGTAATTTACTATTTTAGCTCTGCAAAGAGATTTGGGAGAGAAAATAGATAAATTAGGCTCTTTAATGCGGGGGACCAAAGTTAGAGTATATTAGTAGATGCAGGTGTAAATTGGGATAATTATTAATAGAGAAAAATTATTAACATGACATCAAGGAGTAACTCTGGTAGGCTTAGTTCTCAACATTCTCATCTTCTGAATTTAACTTCTATAATAATTGGCTTTTCTTTTCCTTTCTATTTTTAATTAATTAATTTAAATTCTTATTTAATTTCTCATTTTGTTTGATTTAATTTTCTGCCAATTTAAATTATTGTTTTCTCATAATCTTTTCAAATCAATTTTCTTTAACCTCTTTTATTAATAAAATATTTATCTACCTAAGTACAAACAAAGTCCTTGTGGATTTGACACTAAGACTTCCGCTTTAATTTTATTACTTGGGATGAATTGGTGCACTTTTCAATCTATCAACAAGGGTATCGATACTGAACTAATTGAGGATGGCAAAAGAAGGAAAATATTTGTTTCTTGGAACCACTTCAACATAAGAAAGATCAACAGTGAGGAGAAGGAGGTGTGCAATTATTGCAACAAGCATTTGACATCCTAGAGATGTGATGGAACAAATCATTTGCATATACACTTGGCAACCTATAAAAGAAAATCATATAGGGATATAAGACAATCACTTTTGTTGAAAGAACAAAAGAAGGCAGATGGTTCAAGTACTTTGTTTGCAATTAAGGAAAAACCTTACTTACTCATGAGTATCCACTTTCAATGATGGAACATTTGGGGTTCAGAATATATTCTAAAGGTCTTCAACCTTTGTTTATGATTCCAAGTCGGAACACAACAAAGAGTGATATTGTGAAGATATGAGTATGAAAAGGTGAGCATCATGGGATATTTAGAAAGCATTGGAAGTAGAATTGCTTTAACTACCGACTTGTGGACAACTGGCAATAAAAAAAAAGTGTTTTGGCCATCACAAGTCATTTCATTGATGATAATTGGGAGTTGCAAAGTCGCAACTTAAGTACGAGGAATGAAAGAAAGACTATGAGACTGAGTCAATGATCAATTTGGGTGAGTGAAACAGTGGTGGAACCAAAAAGTGGTGTCGCAATCACGATGAAGAGGCAAAGTCCCAATCATGGACACAATGAAAGGCAAAGTCGTAACCACGACGAAAGGTGAAGTCGCAGTCACAAACTCACAGAGGTGGGTCACGGTATTGTAGTGGCGTAGGGAGGTAGTGTATTGGCGCATAGCTTGACAGCACTTGAAATCTCAAACAATCATCAATCATAGTACACTCGCGAGGAGTCACGAGTCACAATTGAGATTTAAGAAGTTGAGAAGAGGCGTGGTGCTAGTGCATGAACGTGAAGGTGGGGTATTTTAGCAAGTAAGTTCTCTCCTTGCTTGCAGATATTTTAGCAGGTACCCATAAGGTTTGAGTAGACTTTGCCATCCCTAATGAGGTCAAATATCTTATTCATTTGTGTCTTTTTTTAATTTATAATATATAGTTATAAGTTAATTAGTTTTACTATATTCTTTGACAAGTCTTGGAGAGTATTGTTACCATATGATGTTTAAGTTTAATTAGTGTTTTTATTAATCGATTAAAATATTAACTTTAAGAATCATGTTATGTTAGATGATTAAAATTGTAATTAGTAATATTGTTTATTTATGACTTGAGTTTGGACGAATGTTTGTTTTTAATACTATGTGTAGATGTGCTTAATGTTATATTTTTTAAATTTAAGAATTCATTTTAAATTTTTAGTAATTGTTTTGATTAATTTTTATATTGATTTATTAACTTTATATATAAGTAAAGTGTGAGTAAGAATATACAAGTGCCTAACAGGTATGTGAATAGGGATTAAAGTTGCTACCCGCAATGATATGGGAGTATGAAGATTTTCTTAAAAACGGGTATTATAAAACCCTACCCAAATCCTATCCATTATCATCCCAATACCTTCCATGGTTAAGGATCCCACCGGAAATGTAGTTGAACTAGAAGTTTCGGAATAAACAAAAGGGAACCCAATTTCAAGAATGGCTCTGAGTATGGTAAATTTATATGGACTACATACTAAACATTATGTGATGTTTCACTATCTGCAAAAGAAATATTTTATCCAATTTTGCATAAAACAATGAACACTGCGGGTAATCTTGCAAAGGTTTTTTTTTTTTTTTGCACTTTTAGGACAAATGTGAACACGTCTCATGTAAGTTTCGAATTATACTTTTTTTTCTTAATTTTTATATGCACGTTAATTTAATATTTCTTTCATATTAATAAATTTGTATTGAGTAAAAGCAGCATCTTAAACATTGATAAATTAATTTATTTTATTTTTTAAATGTTATTCATGAATATAATACTACGAAACTAATATCATAAAAGTAAATATATATTTATTTTTCATTTTAAGTTTAACATCATAGTAATATTTTACACATTTTTTTATGATATAGGATACTTACAAATATTCTACTGCTACAAAAACTTCCGCACCGTGAGAGACATTCGAGCCTCTCCCACGATAGACATAGACAGATCTGTGAAAGAAACGCTATTGACAAATGATAGAGACAGTTTATGTATGAATATCAAATAATTCCACTTTCCAATCTATTTCGTCTCTTTCATCCCTCCCACTTTCGTTCCTTTTTATTCGTATATACCAAACACAATGTAAATATATATAAGAAAAGGGGGCCAATATTTATTGAAAGAAAACTACTGGCACAACATACCCTTTTCATTACGGTTGCATTTATTCGGAGATTTTGTAGTTGCTAATAGAGCATCAATATAATAAATTTGTAATTCACAAAAATCTAATGTGCTGGATTAGGGATCCATAAAAAAATTACAAAGTTAAGAAGAAACTAACAAATCAATTACACAATTGATTTATATAACAATTGAATCACTTGATCAAGGGGACACATGCTGCATGGCTTAATAATCTATAGACTGTAGAACCCATATCATACAAGTGAATAAGATGAACTCCCCAGCATATTCTCTAACTCTGAATCAATTGAAGCCAAATTCACGTAACGGATATAAATGAGGATATTCCTTCATGAACTTCAAGCAACCAAGATCCGGGATAAAAGTTGCAATAAAAAATGGGGCTCATAGCTTTATTTTATATTCAGGTGAAATCCATGTTGTGGCAAGTGGGGTTGCACGAAAAAGAAGAGCAGTCAATGCGCTTTACCGCTTCTCGGTCAAAGTACCAATCACCAACAGATTCCGCAATTGTCTGCTTCAGAGGCAAGGCAACAACAGTGTAGGGTAGTAGCTAAAAGAACAGTATGACATAAAAACTACAATGTAAAGTAAACAAGACAGAGACTGTAGTTTGATGAATTTTTAACGTAAGGTAGTGTGGTTTTAGAGAGAACGGGGAGGAAAATCCTTCTTTTTTGTATATGTGGAAATTGAAGATACTGTCAGGAGGTTTATAATAACTCACATACCATGTTCAACCAACTGAGCTAAACCTCCATGACAAATCTTTTATTTTAAATTAAGAGAAATATGTAGTATGTAATAATTATACAAAAAAAAAATAGTTTATGCTATTTTATAATTTTACTTCTTATTTTAAAACATTATCTAACTCTGCCTATAATACCATAATGATCCCAACCCTAGGTAAAAAGGGAGGATTGTGTTAGGCCACTCATAATCAACGTAAAACATGTCCAAGGATCGACCACAAAAATGGATTATATGTGTTAATGCCAATTTGTTATCAATAAGTAATGCAATGTATGACCCATGCATGTTGTTAAATGAACTAGAGTAGCTGTATCAACACCCAAATCAAGTGTTGAATGAGTAAGGATCTTCACATTCTAATGGACAGATGTGGATAAATAAGGTAGTTCACGAGAACCTAATTTAAGTTTGGTACTTTAAATCAGTACGTTGACAAGTCACTGAAGGTGATGGACACCATGATTCAGAGAAAAATTAACAACATATGTGTTCAAGAACATAGATGGGTTAGAGTGTTACACATATATACACAAATCCAAGAATTAAGTTCCTGCAACTCAAGGATGACAAATATGACACAGAAGGATAGAGAAATGTTCAAATAGTAGGTTCTAAGGCTAAGGGAGGTAGCTACCTAGGTAAAGCCTCTCTATATGAAAAAGAAATGATAAAAAGTATTTCATCAAAATTCTCAGACATCGTTATCATGGGAATAAGGTACAAACAGGCATGAGTGAGAAAATGACCCACAGTTCTGACAGGAGTGTTAACCCTAAAAATTCATTAGGTTGATGAAGAAGAAAGGGAGATTATCTTTGTAGCTTATCAACAAAGAAGGATCCCTCAATGAAAACCCCACTACAGGCCCAATTATCCTCAGTAAATATTCCCTACTTATCCCTCAAAAAATCGCACTTGAAATCAAGCTTAAAATCAATGAAGCTTATGAGAAAAAGAAGGTTGTAAATAATGCAGCATTTGGACTGGAAAAAGATGATGATGATGATGAGGTAGAAGCATTGGATGAAATTAACAACATAAGGGCTGGAAAAAGACCTGCAGCAGCAGGTTCTACCCTTGCACTTGCTGTCAAGAGAGATACAGAGAATGACCATATGGATTTGCATATGCTTAAAGGTCCAGAAGCATCAAATAAACTCACAATGGCTAAAAGACAAACAAGCATACGGAATGCTTGTATTAAAGAAGCAAGGGCTAAAAGGAAAACAGCATACAAGATACTTGTATTAAAGAAGCAATCCTGTTTTCTTCTATAGGCATATGCAAATCCATATGGTCTTTCACAGTATTTCCCTTGGCAGCAGGAGTAGAACCTGTTGCTGCAAGTCTTTTTCCAACCCTTATGTTGTAAATTTCTTCCAATGCTTCTACCTCATCATCATCTTTCTCCTGCCCAACTGCTACATCATTTACAACCTTATTTTTCTCAGAAGCTTCCTTGATTTCAAGTGGAACTTTCTGGCAAGCAAAAAAATCACCCTTCACCCCCATTAAGTGCCTCATAGCTCTACTTATTCCACCCTTTGTAGTCTTAATACAAAAATCATAAGTGACAACCTTTTTTATTGTTAATGTCCTTCAAGGAATTTCATTTCCAAGCCATATCAAGGTTGTCACCTGTAAGCTTGACCAACGCTGAACCGATTGATGAAGCAACATTTCCAAGAATTGGTTGTTCATTTGGTGGCTAAGATGATGCTAGGGTGAAAAGAAATAAGAGGTCTTAAAGTAGAAGTGAAGAGCTGAAACTAATGGTGAGAAGAAATAGGAGAAGAATGGTTAATTTGAGAAGGGAGTGAGAACTTAAAAAGAGGGGAGGGGCGCAATTGAAAAGCTTTAAAAGATTAAAAAAAACACAAACACACACAGAAACTCAAAACGGTGTTAAAAGAGACGAATTCCATTTTATTCTTCGATGTTGCAATTGTGCCTGTGTGTATGCACAATTGTCGCGATCTCGATGCAAATAAGGGACAAATTTGATTTTCTTCTCTGATGCTGCAAATGTGTCTACGCGTGTGCACAACTATTGCGAACTTGTCACAAATAGTGGTCACACCCACCACGTTCAAAAAACGCTACCACGTTTTGCTATTAATGGCTTTATAGTGTTTATAAATGGAAACATAACTACCCTACAGGGCTTCTTATTTCTATTCAAAATTCTTTCTAATGCACTAATATTATGATTTGTCAATTTTATGAATCTTGAGTGTCACACTCTTAGAATTTGGGTTTAAGGCATAACTTAATCCCACAAAACTCTTTTAAAGTGAGGATTGCCCAAGCTTTATAAACTCTATTTAAAGCCTTTAACTGTAGCTGATGTAGGACTAAACCCTTGAGGCTGCAATTGAGTTAACCCCAAAGAATCTGCAATTAAGGCAGACTAGGGGTGACCGCAATTAACTGCAGCTTTTCAACACCCCCCTCACGCCCAGGGCCTAGAGCGTGGCAATGCAGGTGGCCCAACTATGGATTTACGATAGACTTTGATACTATCTTAATATTTGGGCTTAAGGCCTAACTCAACCCCACAAAACCATCTTGTAAGGTGAGCATTATCCAAGCTTTATAAGCTCTATTTAAGCCTTATCTCCTGTGGGACTAAACACCATCCTTCAGACTTCAACTGAGGCAGCCCCAAAGAGGCCACAATTAAGATGGGCCAAGGGTGACCGCGATTAAAGTGACTTCCCAACACATTACAAAATCACATTTAAATTTGAAAGAATAGGAAATAAGTCAAATTTCACCGCAAAAATAGTCACTAGTAGAACACAAACACTCAAACCAACCACTATGACTAAGCACATAAACAATGTTGTGGTCAAATTTCAAGGGAACAAAATGGCATTGTTAAAATCAGAGATAAAATTCATATTTGGAATGACTGCCATGAAGCAATCACTAAGAAGAAATTGGGTGAATGCCATGTCTTGAGTAGATATATTATATACACAGCATATGTGAAGTGCCAAAACTATGGTTACCTTATCATTTATTTTAGGAGAGTTGGGTGAATGCCATGTCACTTCCATCTCAGTCTGGCAATGGACGAAGCATGAATCTATAAACATTCCAATCTCCTTTCGTTGTTGGAATTCATTCACAGCCTTCAGCAAAGAGCCACGGTAACCTGACAATGATAATTTCCCAAGTTATCCATGCCTCAGCGTGGCTACTACATTTAGGTTCCAGGTTAGATCATCATTAATCAATATCTGCAGCATTCCAAATCTAATCCAATTGAAGGCTTACAGAAGTTAATAAACCAAGACTACAACAACATATCCAGAAACTATATGGTAGCTATAGCGAATACTTACTGTCAAGTTTATCAATCATATTAGCATTACAACTGCGAATGTCCAGTCTGCACCGTTGCCAGTGACCATCAGGATCTGATCCTTGAGGCACCAAAATATTGCGTATCTAAATACGTTTTAATTAGCATCAAATGTCCATCACAGAAAAATTAGAAAAAAAAAATGTTTTATGACAATGAAACATGAATACTAAGGGACTTACCTGCCAGAAATCATAAGCTGGATGAACAAGGAACAGTGGAGTCTTTATGTTTTTAGCAATTTCTGATGGAAAGAGACACTGCATTACAAATACACAGTTGGTTGTTCTTTTAGATGAAATATATGAACCAACTAACCAAATTTTACTCTTACAAATTATATCGAAGGGTGAGGCAACAAGATTTGAGAAACTAAAAAACCTGCCTTAGATGGTTCCATTTTAGCAATGCAATCTTTGTGCAAACTTTTTGCAAGACCCTAACAACAAGATATGCGAATATTATATAATTAACTGAAAAAATCACATTCTACTTTTTTTATTTATACTAATAAACTTAACAGATAAGTATAATTGTAGTTCCTTAAAGAAATATTGTTATAAATATATAAGCAAGCACCACAATACCTGAAGCTGGGCAACATCATGATAGAAAGATCTCATTGTACTGTTTCCACTAATATCCTTCCTGAAATTTATAGAATAAAGATTATACTAATTACTTATTAACACATAACATGAGAGATAGTGAACAAGCCATGTACAGGTACAAATCAGAAGTGAATGCGCCAAATGCAAGGTTTCTCAAATCCCAATAGCAGATAATGAAACTCAAGCCAATTATTAGTCACAACTCTTTTTTGCCAAGCAACAACATCCTAGGATGACCAATTCTGTAATAAAATAAAAGGACTTTTGGCAACTTTCAGTTTTCATTTTACAGTTTAAAGGACGGCCTGAACAGGGACAGGGAGAAGTTGCTTGGCACGCCTGAGAAAAAGCACTTGTGTGAGCTTTTTGATGTGCCGTCAACTGGTCTGTGTAGATCGGAGGATGGCAATCCTAACCACAGGGTTGGCTACTGGAAAGGTCACCAGAGGAAAATCGTCAAAATTTTGTCAAAAGGGAAAGTGGATCCTCCGGACAGATCACGGTTTTCAAGATGTCTCTGTTAGACTCTGGATACCATGTTAAAAAAGGGAAAGCAGAAACATTGAACCGAAATCATGTGTCCTAAATGGCACAATGGAGCTGACTTATATAGGCTAATTATATTAGTTACACATAATGAGAGGATATTCACTTTCCTCTAAATCAGATCAGATAATATATCCCTATAAAATCGCTATACAATAAATGCAGGATATTTATTCTTTTTTTCAATAGATATGTTGAGAGAAACCTACTCATCTAGGAAGAAGCCTGCATCAGCAAGACACTTGACAGTTGCTTCCTTTGGAAGTACTTGCCGGAAACTATCACAGTGTATAAGAGTTGCCAACCCTCCAGCAGAGCATCCTGAAAGCAAAGCCTACAAAAGTAGCCTTATCTATCATCACATGCTAACACATCATAATACATAAACAGTGCATTATGTCAAAAGCATATAATCTGGAGTCTGGAAAGTAGAAACTGCACTTGTTCAAATCCATAAGCTAAGCTTTAATCTTTCACACTATCATCTATGCTTATTTCTCAAGTTCATCTAAGAGAGAAAATGGAAAATATTATTTCTTATTGCTCAAGTTCATTTACAATAAAGGACAACCACTTTCTTATGTTTACCAACTCAAGAAATAATCAAAGTAAATAGAAGTTATTCAATTATAAACTAACAGAAAGATTATGATGGCAGACCCCCAATTAAAAGGATGTAACTAGAAAGAATACAAAGGAGTGTTACAAAAAACCTCCAATTGAAGAAAGTTATAGGAGAAGGAATAGGCTAGGCTGAATAGAATCCATTTCTTTAAAGCAATTTTCCTAGAGTTGTGACAAAATGCTACAGTTGGTTAGCCAACTAAGTAATGACTACAGTGGTTAGTTAACAGACTAGGGTGACGATGTTTAATGAGACCTTGTGGGCTAAATGGAAGTGGGGTTCATTCCGCAATGACCAATCCCTATGGGGTCAAGTGATTGAATCTAGGTATGGTGGGTGGAGGGGGCTTGAGGAGAGAGGAGGAGGGAGAAATTCATCAATTTGGTGGAGGGATTTGAGGAGGGTATGCGGTGAGGAAAGTGAGGACAAATGGTTTGATAAAATGAGTGTGGAAGTTAGGGGATGGTAACAAAACAAAATTGAGGGAGGATAATTGGTTGGGTGAGGAGAGTCTTGCAAACTTGTTCCCTAGAATATATCTTAATTCACTTCACCATCATAAGTGTATTAAGGATGTGGGGTTGTGGATTGGGGAGAAATGGAGTTGGAATTTGGTGTGGCGTAGGAATTGGTTTGTTTGGGAGGAACCTCAAGTGAATAAATGAGGACCTTGCTTGAGGGGATACCACCTTGGGCAGAGTAAGAAGATCATTGGTTGTGGCCACTGGATTCAAGTGGAATTTATCCCGTAAATTCGGCATACTCAGCTCTTCACCATTCGAGAAATGGGAGTGGGGTTGACGACTTTTTGCTACAGATTTGGAAGCTAGATATATCACCAAAAGTCATGTTTCTTTTGTGGAGGTTGTTCATTAATAGATTCCCCACTAAAGACAATTTGAAGAATAAGAATATTGTGGTGCATAGAGAAGACTATTAGTGTGTGTTTTGCGAGCAACTTGAGGAGTCAGTCAATCATGGGTTCCTCAATTGCAGGAAGATTTATCCATTGTGGAAGAAATTTTTTCAGTGGCTGAATTGTAGCTCGGTTTTACCAGGTGTGATTTCTGAATTGTTCCTGCAATACCCTTCTATTTTGGTACACAAGTCTGAAATCCAAAGATGGAAGGGTTTTTGGAGTGCCTTTGTGTGGTCTGTGTGGAATATGAGGAATCAGAAAGTGTTTAACAATGGCTACTGCAGAAAATTCAATTCATGACGTGGTCATGATTATATGAAATTTGTGAAGGGTTTGATTTCTCTTTTGCACAGTGGAGCATAAATCCAAGTGCATTCTTCCTCAATTATCCAGAATCAGTGGTGGTTTTGTAACCTCAGATCGTGTTTGTTCTCTGGCCATATGTGATGCTATCAACAGGGGTATGTTTTGGGGAGGTTGATATGGCATTATAATTGGATTCCCGAGGGGTCCTTCTAGATGAATTGGGTTGTAATTATATGTTGATGATGATTTTTTGTAATCGGGTTATGCAGTATTTGAGTCTGAATGACTATAAATACATAGTAACCCTCTTCTGCATTGTTTCATTTTGGTATCTCTGGTACCAGCTTAATATAATTTTATGTTTGCTGATAGAAGAAAAAAAAAACTAGGGTGAAGATTGTTATAAAAGGCAGGGAAACTCCAAGACGGGGTATCAGAATTTTTTGGGAAAATTGTGGGTGGAGAGTCCAGGCCTCTCAAAAGTCTAGGCAGTATCTGATCCGGTTCTATTAGAGTGCAGGGAATGAAGGTACTTAGTTAATGGTTAATGCTGTTGTGTTGGCAATAGGATGTAAAAATGATTAGTCATGCTGTCAGTTACTGTTAGTTAGTTGAGAAGACTTTAAAAATGATACGGGGAGGAAAAAAAAACCATCTTTTTGTCACTCTTCTATCTCTGTCCTGTGAGATCTCTGATTGAGATATTGAGAACAGAATTCAAACGATAAAATCTTAATCTTTTTCTATTTTTCTTCATCTATTTCGGATCCAGTTCTATCAGAATAATTTCATAATATGACTTTCACTGTTTCACATGCATCACCTGGGGATAATAAGTGCACAACAAATGGAATATCCACCAAACTGATCCATACATTTAATGTTTACAGTGCAAGTGATAAAATTGAGCAGAGGACTGACAGCTAGATATTACTGTATCCATTATTATTATTATTATTATTATTATTATTATTATTATTATTATTATTATTTGTTTGTAACAATCTCAGAAAATTTTAAAATATATCTTAGATTGTTATTGTGGTGGAAGTATAACCTGCTTTGCATTAGACAGGCCAGTTGATAAGAGTTCATCCATAATAGCTTCCCATATGACCTGGCCTCTGAAGAACAACCCACTTCCTCTCTGCTATATAAAATAATTTTAAGAAAAACATCAACATAAACCCAAATGTGTAAAAGTTAACAACAAACGGTGCAAAACATAAATCAATCCTAACCTCACTCTCTGGATGACCCGCAAAAGATGCACCGTCACAATAACGTATCTTCACCTTGTTCCAGTTAAAGAAATCTGAATAAGTTTGACACATCATACAAAGTAACATCACTTAGTCAATATATCTGACTGTCTATCTATCTATTTACCTACATACATTCACACATCCTACACCAGCACAAACACACAACTGCCAGATATGCAAATCCAATGGTGCTGGATATCTAATTATTCAGGTTTGAGGGAAAATGTCAGCAAAACAATTAATCATCAATATTACAACAGTAGTAATATATTCTACAATTTCTCTAATGATATAATCCACAAAACCCATAATACCAAAACAAGAATAATGACGAGCTACTATGTCAATGTAAAACATTGTCACTGTATCATTCGATCATAACAATTGACAACATAGCACCACATGATTGGATGATAGTACAAAAATGTCTTACAAAATGGTGCATTTAATTTAAACTCTTAAAACAAAAAACTGCCAATTCCTACAACAATGGGTAAACAAAGAGAGAAAGATAGCAAGATATTGCTGACTAGTATCAACTATCAAGGTAGGGTGTGATAGAGGCAGTGAAGTGTTATGTTTACAGTGCATAAGCCAAGGGTTTAAATTGCAAGTTGCAACAGTTGCAGTGACATCAAAAACCTTGATATAGCTCAAAAACTCACACAGATGCAGCCACAATTATGGGATTTAAAAGTTAAAACCATGATATAAGCATGTTACATTCAGTATAACTTACCAGGGTTCTGAGCAGGGTCAGAGCTCAAAATTCCTGAAAAAGGAATAAGCTTCTCCATATGATCGGAAGACCCCAAATGAGTGAATTTTCGCTGGTAGCAAGAAGGTATCGAATTGCACCACCCTCCTCCCTGCACACACAATTGAAACCAGGTCAATAATATTTTTGAGAGGAAAACACTCTCTGCCACACTCTCTTTAATACTTTTTATTATTGGTTAAAATTCATTAAAATCTAAAAAATTTATGAGCAAAACTTATTAAATAAGAAGGGAGAGCTACAGAATTTTGTGATTTTCAATGGATTTCAAGGAATTATAAATAATGCGTGCCTTTACAAGGGTGTGTCAGAGAAGAAATTATTACATGCTGAAGGACTACCACCAGTCTCTAGTTCCCGCAAATTTCTATGTGACACATAATCAAGTTTTTCAATTTACAAACTCAACTACAAGTTACTCCCTCTGTTTTCATAGGTTTCTGGTATTCGAGATAGAGTGTGTTGCTAGCATTTCTCTGTGTTTAAAAAAGCAAACTCAATTTTTTAACAAAAGGGAAAACAGAAACCTCAATGTGGATCAGCCAATTGCGGGATCCGGATCCGAACCCGCTTTGGAAATGGTAACCGGGAGCGCTCCCGTCCAAGCAAACTGCATAGACAGCAAAAACGAGGATTCAGTCAAAGCCAAAAAAGATGGTGGCGCGTGAGATTTGTTGGGAACGTACGCGCGCGCGTTTGGTTGGCGTTGCGGAGGAGGGTTAACGGAACGAGCTTGGAGTGATGGGGCTGGGAATCGTAACGGGAATGGGAACGGGAATCCAAGTGGGAGAAGAGAAGGAGAGAGAAGAGAATGAGGAAAATGAATGCGGCGATTGCATAGTCCTTGGAGGACCAAATTCTGAGAGTGCGAAGACGCAAATTGGGAGCGGTTAGAGCGGAAGAAGAAGACGACCATGAAGGCATGGCGTTGTTGTCGGGGGAGAATGAATGAATGGGATTGAAGAAGGACACTGCAGGAGTGAGTTCAAGTAGTTGGAGTCAACGCAATGAAGATGTTTAGTTTTATTTGTTGTCCAACGTGCTCAATGTGCTCTAAATCTAATGCTAGATTATTTTGTTTCCTATTCTAGTTTGATTTGAGGGGGTTGGGTAATAAATATGGTAGATCTATAATGTAGTATAAAAATGGTTCTAGTATAAATGTTCTTTTACCCATTTTATGGTCGTTTATATTATCATCATTAATTTGATTTATCTTTTATCTAACTTTCATTTTTTTTTTTACTTTTATTAACACTAGTTATTAGGGTTAATCAGAGGTTGGATTTGGTTTGATCGGATTTGGATCCTTTAGGTTAGTCGGATCTAGGTTAAGCGAATCACGGGTGAGTCGAATGATTTCAATTTATATGAACTTAAAATGTGGATTAATACATTTTTTTAATCTCGTCAATTTTTATTTTTTTTTTGCATAATTTGAATATTCTCAAAGCAAAATGGTTATTTTTAGTTAATTATATGATTATAAATATAATTTTTAATTGTTTCGTTGGCTTAAAATTCCAATATTGGATATATTATCCGATGTTAATTATGGATTATAATTTGGATACTGCTTCATTTTATAATTAACATCAAATAATATATCCAAAAACTTCAATAAAATCAATAATTCATATTATAAGACTTATTTGACCTTATAAATTGTTAAAATGTTTGAATTTTAGTTTTCTGATAAATTTTAATTCTTTTTAACATATTACTCAAAATACAAATTAAAAAAAAACAACTTACCAATTTGCAAAAAAAAAAAACAGCTAAAAGAAAAAGAATACGGGTATGACTAGCATAATATCAAAGCATTTTTTCCTTCAAAATCAAAGGGACCAATTCATATATCCAGAGAAAACTTTCTTTTAAATACCTAGAGGCTAAAAACAAAAACAAAAAAAGTGAAAATTAACACCCTGAGAAACATATAAAACAAAAAACACATTAAACTGTGAAATTTTGCAAAGCAAACTTTTTTTTGAACATGTGGAAGTTGCAAACTTTTATTTGCCTCCATATTCGTCACCCAAAAACTAAAATTAAAAATATCGTCAAGATTTAATTTTTCAACACATACCAAATTTACAAACACAAAAGGAAACAAGATATTGAGAAACACAAAAAACAATGAAAAGTTTTACAAAGCAAATCTTTCTTCGAACACTTGGAGGCTACAACCCTGTTCTTTGTCTCCATATCTGTCACCTAACAAATAAAAACTAAAGAAAAAAAAAAAGGCATCAAGCTTAAATATTTTTTGACACAAACCAAACTTACAAAAGGAGGGGGGGATTTTATATCAGTTTTTTAAATAATATTTCTTAAAACACTATCCTTAAATATTTATTAGATTTTCATTTTAATCTTTTCTATCTAAGGTAAAATTTTATTATTTTTATCTTTTTATGTAATTTTATAATTTTAAGGTACTTTAACACATAATTTTATCAAATACTTATAATTTAATAAGATTATTTTTTAGCTTTCAATTAATTTTGTCAATCATAATCTAATTGATTAGTCTTTAGGGAATGACAATATGATTAACATAGGTAATATCTTCATAATCAATATAGCTGCAAAACTGAAATAAATTTATCGTTATGAAAAATAAGCTTGCAACTTTGCTTCCATATATTCCATAAATCACAGACACACAATCTTGTATGATCAGAAAGCTGGATACATTCTCCAACTTGTAAAGCTCTATCAAATTTAGAGAAAGAAAACAGTCTAAGGCATGTGATAGTCGCATTGTCCTTAAGGACTTATATGTCTAATGCACAAGTCCCTCAAGATATAATATACTCATCTCGAATTAATCAGTGAATTGAAAACGGAAACAAGAAATTTTGAAGAAAAAGAGTTTTTTTGGCATGTAAAAAAGAAGGAAAAATCTCCCTTTTGTAATTTGAAAATGGTCACAATATTTTTTGTAAGTTATAGATAAAATTGGCATAATAATGTTAATTAACCAAAAAATTGTAAATTAATATATTTGAAATAAATAATAAATCCAATTAAAACAAACTCAAACACAAATTAAACGAATAATAATGCCAGTTGAAATATAACGTTAATGTCTTTAAAATTAAAAATTATTCCAAATTAAAAATGGTATATTAGAAATATCATTTTTAGATTCTTTTTAAAATATTTTTTAAGATAATTAATAAGAGATATTATGTTTTTTAAATATCCATAATGGTGTCATATTTCTTCCCATTTCGGAGAAGCCATGCTTCGTTGTCACTCTTCAAAGTAAAAGAATCCAAATTAACCACAAGTCCAAAGGGATAAAGAGAAATGAAAATCTCTTAAACGATTAATCAAAGATTCAGTGTTTGTACCATAACAGAGATATGGGCTAGACGTTGGGATCCCACAATTATGCAAAAGATGATTGGTTGATAAAGACTTATGCAATATAAACCAAATGGAAATCCGAATGCAGTGCAAAATCATCATCTTTAAAATCCATGAAAACTTAATAGTGCAATTCAACTCTATTGTGTGAGCTCCAATTAGCAAATTATATTTAGGCTTTGCGAAATAATAACCGTTGTTGCTTTGAGCCTATATCATGGTATCCTCAATTTCCTCGTGCAATATTTGTGGATATCTAGCAATCCAATATTGAACAAAATCAGGGATAGGAAAAAAAAAAACATGGCAATACAATTTCAACAACCTTCCATAATGTCTCAAATATGATAATGATGTTGAGAAAAAGTCCCTTCATAAGGTGATGTTTTAATGATGAGAAAATACTATGAAGTAAAATTGAAGTGATTGAACTTAGTTATTAATGGTTATTTTGAGTGTTTTTTATTAACACATCATATATTTAGCAATATAGCACATGTATGAAGCATAGACTTACACTAGAAGTTTTCCATGATATTTTCCATGATGTAGATTCTACAATCAAAAGCAGAATTACCAAAATAGAGGTATTCAGAAGTTGGAAAGACGGTCATATCCTCCCGATCAAAGTACAAATATAATAAGTTGTGTATATAACTTGAGTTAATGGGTGGATATTAGAAGCTACACTTGATTTAAGGATCATCATAGAAAAACAACTAGTTACAAGAACATGAACAATTCATACAATCACTACTACAAATAGTCTTTTTTAAGTCGGTTTTGAATCGTCTTAGAACGCAATGTCGTAATATGGTACTATGCTTATAAAGACGGTTGTCGAACCGTCGTAGATAATTGTATTTTCTAAGACGATTATTGAATAACCGTTTTAGAATGTTCTCTTTTCAAAGGCGGTTTTTGTAAGACATCCGTCTTAGTAAGTATTAGTTTTTACGACGGTTATGTCAACAACCGTCTTAAAATGTCATTCGCAACATGTAAAATTTAAGACGGCTATTCAATAACCGTCTTAGAAAGTGTAACATTCTAAATCGGTTAAATATGAACCGTCGTAGTAAGTTTGAGAAACTAAGATATTCCAATAATCGTCTTGGAATGACTATTTTGAGTTTGGCTTTCTACAATGTGTTCTTTTATGCTTTAAAAGCTCTTGTTTTAATTACAACACACAATTTTAACAATTATAAAATCATTTAATTACATAATACTCATAGGACCATGGTACAATTTCTAAGGTTCATGGCATGTATATAATAAGTAATGGTTGAAACACTATACCGCATATCAACATGTACAATAAAAATCAGAATTTTAATCTATGATTAATGCTAATATTTATAACTTATTAGAATGGAAAGAATGGGATAAAAATAAGAATTTTATAACTTTATTTATGGATTTTTTATATATCATAATTTTTTGTAGAGACTAGAGAGAATACCAATCAACACCTAATATCTCAATTTAGAAGGTCACCTTAAAGTGTTCAAGTGTTCATCAGATATCACAGCATGACTCCAAGCATAATCAACTAGACCCATCCAGTCCTCAGCATTAGATGTTTCAGGGTTACCCAACTGCAAAATAATTAAAAATTAATAATAATACTTAATTTGTCCTTCATATTTTTGTAACTAATTATTTGCATCCTACTAACTTTACATGGTTGATTGATCCGTTTGAATCACTTTTACAAACTAATTCTAGTATTATAGGTTTGTTCTAAAAATATGTACGGGCTAGCTTAGATCTATTTTGACCTTTAAACTAACTAACTACAACAGTAGTTAAGCTAAAAAAATAAAAGATCAAGTAAACCGAGTAAGTATACTCCTATAGTACTAATTATATTTCCTTGAACTAATTTCATGGAGCAATTAAAATAATAATGGTTTACCTCTAGTTGACTAAAACAAAATTGAATGACTCAAAATATAAAGAAAAACTAAAAAGAAAATTAGATATTCTCTCTAAAAATAACTATTTTGTTGATAAAACTCTCTCATGAGAGTAACCCTGCATTGATGGCTATTTTAGACATACCTGAGTTGGATGTTGCCGCATCACAATTATATCAGAGTAACCCTCAATTGTTCTGATTGTATCTGCAAGCAAACTAAAATGAGAAACCTTTTAGGAAAAATATGAATATTAATATCCTCAAATTTAATAAGATGACTAAAAATATGAATATTAAATATTTTTATTATAAAATAAGATGACTAAAATTATAAATTTTAAAAAATAGAAAACCAAAATTATATTTAATTCTAAATTTTAAAAAATGAGATATTAGTTTAAAATATAATACCACATGCTTGCCTCAAACTGATACGTACACGTCATATATGCCTAAATATGTATTTAGAATATTAATATCCTCGAATTTAATTTGCTCAATACATTTGGAATTGGAATACATTGCTGATAACGTAAAATAATTTATACTATAAACTAATTTAAGAACATAATGTACTAATCTATTTATAAATATGTACTAATCATTTAAGAACATAATGTAAAATAATTTATATTATAAACTATTTATAAATCATATTAAATGTATTTTTAAAGTAATTATAATACAAGTTATTAATAAAATAATTTTATAATATCATTTAATTATAAATTTTAATGTATGATAAATTTCTTAATCTTTGAATGAGAACTATGATTCTTTTTATACCTAGCAGAGTCATCTGAGCAAGAATCATCCTGCAAATAATTTGCCTCTGATCATTGAATGAAACTATGATAATTCCCCTTAAATAATATTAAGTGGCTTTCATTGCAGCTACAAGCTCTTGGCTACAAAAGAATAATTCCAAGGGGGCACGAGAATTAGCAATGTTTCTTGATCTCATGCATTTCTCATCTTCCACTGCAGCTACAAGCTCTTGGCTACAAAAGAATAAGCAATTGATGAAAATTGAAAATTGCTAATGATACCCATAAATGGCTAGCTTGTAACAAGTATTTGAAAGGGAGTGAGAAAAGGTGTTGCAAGTGAACATATACCTAGCAGGATCTTTCAAAGCAAGTGATTGCCAACAGATTGGGCACTCTTTGCTTCTTTGTGACCTAAAGAATAAAAGAGTTGTGTGAGAAGTAGGCATCATAACTCACACTATTGTCCATATTTGCAAATAAAAAAAATGAAAGTCAAAATTGTAATGGTTCTTGAACTCACCAAATGCTGAAATTTGACCAAAATATCATAAGAAAATAATTTAATAAAATAAATAAATAAATGTATGAAAAATTAAAAATCAAACCAAAATAATAAATTTTTAAAATAAGAAAATCAAAATTATAAAAATAAAATAATCAAGCTCACATATTATAAAAAAATCAAAATTATAATTTAGTCTAAACTAACTAGTGTCTACTCCCTAGCTTAAGTAATTAAAGTAGATAAAATATTTATATATATATATATATATATATATATGTCCACTTTAGAACAAGTTATCATTGATTTCCATGTGAAACATAATTACCTAGAGGCACAAAAGTTTACCCTACCTACCTAAAAAGCAAAGCGCAGAAGTTTATGTTGATACAAAAAGATAAAATACAAAACGGGTATTAATAAATAGTGGATTTCTTTTTCCTTAGGAATGAATAATATTATCCAGTAAATAAAATTATAAAACTAAAAAGAGTGAAAGGCATACACAGAGCAATGCTCTTTCCTGCATTCATTCAAATAGAAAGCTCATCGGCTTCATTCGGTCAAATTGATTCACACTGCATAATAGTTAAATGTATGTCAATCGTGTAAGCATATAAACCCTGCCTATAATGTTACAATAAAGATAAGCATATGACTCTTACCTGAAATAGTAAGGACTATTCATTCAGAACATTGAGATCTGCATGTGATAAAACCAAGAATGTTAAGGTGATACAATTTAGGAACAATCAATTGAATACAGTTTTGGGGGGGGGGGGGGAGCACATAAAATAAAGATTATGCAATAGAGAAAATTAAGCACAACAATTATACATCAAATATTGACCATCACAAATAATAGTTGTCATGTAGTGCAGTCTTGTATGTAACTTAGTATCAGAAGGAAAGGTGATTTCAAGTGCAGAAAAGCAAGAAAATGTAAGACATTATCAAAACCTGAAGAATAGTCAAAACCATAGCATCCTTCAACTTATGCCAGCCACCATGAAGTTCAACTGCTAGAGCAAAATGGGTCCTCTGGTCATTCAAGGAATGTTAGACTTGACAAATTTCATCCCAAAAAGTAAAAGCCTGATGTGTGAACAAAAGCTATATTTTTCTATTGCATACCCCTGATTCACTTTGACATCTATAATCACCACCAGTATACACTGATTTTGGCTCCTCTAGACGTGGAACACTGGGTAGATCAGAAAAGAGAGGTTCTGCAACAAATAACAATTCCTCATGTTCAACACCAGATGCTACAAGTACTATCCGAGGTGCTATATAGTTCTCCTGATGTTTCATAAAAGTTCAAGTCTTATAAGAAAGGTAAAGAACATCTTATAAAAAATCTTCAAATTTTGAGAGACAAATGAACACGTATTAAGTAATTAAGTAATATATAAAGATTAATTTTGAAGACTTACAGTAACAAACTCCTCCAGAATTGTACCATTTAGTCTATTTAGAGTTGACTCTGAAGCTAAAAGAGGATTTGTCAAGGCACCAGAAAAACCAGCAAAATGAATTGCTTCCAAAAGCAAGTCTTGGGGATTTTTGGAAGCTTCACCAATCTCAGCCTTCACTTTCAGAAGCTGCTCGTTAACCTCTCAATCAAGGAAAACAGTGTTCCTGACACAATCAAAAAATGTGGTCATTATAATAATATTTAAATTTTAAACTTTTTGCAAACATAAGCAACAATTCATTCATACCGGTGATGTTTCAGAGGCCACTTTGAGTCCATTTGGGAGTGTAGTAATAATAGTTTTTCCGGGCGCAACAAAATTAGGCAATGAAGGGGGAAGTATAACGCCCAGAAGCGGGAAATCCAGAGATGGTAAAGAACTGGATCGGTCTCCAGTGAGCCATCCAAATAAACCACCCAAACCAGAAGAGGATTGTTGTGTGGCAACGGAACTTGCAAATCTGGCACTGACAGGTATCCTGCTGCTGTTGCATGAACGGGCCTATCCAAAATCCAAAACTATCAGACAATCAAGCTCAAAATCTAAAACGGGGATTAAAATAATTTTCTAGGCACAGTAAATTAAGTGATAACATTTGAACAAAAAAAAAATCAGCAGAAGTACAGAATCATAGAATATAAATTGTTTTAGACTTTCAGCATAAGGTACTACACTAGTTAAAGTGGTTAACAAGAATTTCGAATCGTAATGCAGTAGTTGTTAAACACAACTCCGAGAATACAAGAAAGAGTAGCAGTGGAATTTGCATCAGGACTAATCAATTGAATAAAAACCAGTGAGGCATTGGCGAGAGCAAGACCGAGGGTGTTAGGGTGTGGTAAGAGTGGACTAAGGGAAGGAAAATGAAGGTTCTATATTTGAAGGTGGAGAGAGAGGAATAGAGGGGGAGAACGTGTGAGAGAGTGTAGAGAAACCTCTGCGGTGCCAACATTGAAGTGAGGAAAAAGGCATACTGACGCGTAGAAACCTCAATATTGTTGTTGTGTGGGTTCTCTTCCTTCCTCAGATGAAGCAAAATCTCGGCTTCAAAATCGGAATTGCACGACACCGTATAAAGCACGGCCTCTCCTCGATGATCAGCTTCTTCGAGCCACCAGGTCGCAGTGGTGGTCGTGGTCGTGGTCACGACGGTGGGGACGGTAGGGGAGGAATCGAGGTCGTCGGAAAAGTAATTGGAGAAGAGGTTGTTACTGTCCATGGTGGCGGGTAGGGTTTGTGAGGGTAGGAAGCGGCGAGAGATTGCAGAGATGATGGAGAGTGGAAAGAGAAAAAGTCTCTTCAGATTTCTCCTTTTTATCTTTTCCAAAACAAAAACATAATTAGTCTCTTTAGATTTCTCCTAATCTTTATATAATTTTTTATTTTTTTATTTTCAAATTACGACGGTTGTTCAGTAAATCGGTGTAAAATTTAATTCGTACAACATTCTAAGGCGGTTTTCAATAACCGTCTTAGAATGTACGTCGTAAAATATATTTTTAATCATAATAATTACAAAAAATGCCACAGGACTACTTTCTAAATCGGTTATAAACGAACGTCGTAAAACTGCTGTCATAAAAAGAAATTTTTGTAGTAGTGAATATTTGAAAATTGAATTCGATCAATCTCAAACAGCCACAACAATGATCAGCTCCTGATCAAATCTAGAAATGGATCAAATTCAAAGAAGCAACTTGAAGGAAGGGTTGCCAAAGTAGAAGGAAAAGATCAAGGTTGACAAACCTCCTAACTAAAAGAACTTTCTTAGCCAAAACACTTTAAGTGGAACTAGTAGAGTCAAATCTGAAAAAGTATTTGTTCAATCCCAGGTTTGGAGGAAAAGAACTAAAAAAAAAGGAGAATTGTTGCTTAAAGTTCGGTGGGAGCACCATAAGTAGCTTTGTATGTCCAGTAACATGTGCTTTTGGGGGTGAAGCTTGGAGAGATTTTTTGAAAGAATGCAAGGACATTACCCATAAAGGCTTAGAGAATAATAGGGTGAAACTTGGAGAGACTTTTTTGAAAAAAAAAATACTTGAATAAAGTTTGCATAACATAGAGTATATTGATTGTAGGAGCTTGTGGAGGCTTCAAGAAAGAAAGAATGTTGCCAAGTATTTAGTCTTAATGGAACGCCTACAGGTATAGGTACTAGATACAATATTATTCAATTTGATATTTTAATTTTAAGAAAATAATACAATATTATCCTTGTGTTTAATTTCATTAACATTGTTATTGCCAATTTGAACAAAAAAAATGATATTAAATATTTTAAAAAAATTAGAAGATCAAATTAAATATTTCAAAAACATAAGACTAGAGCTAACAAAATAAATTATGTCTATCAGATCATGTTGAGTTGGATTGAGAAAATATTGATCCAAATAAAATTAGGTTTATTTGGGTTGGCCCGATAAGTCTATTAGGTCATACTAGACACAAGAAGACAATTTTCCCTGTTTGGGGTTCTTTTAGAAAGAAATTCCCAAAGTAAGGCTGTTCTGGAGATATTTCCAAGGGGGTGCTTTTTTTGCACGTACCCTGCATGGGAAGCGCCAGCAGAACTGGCGACTTCATGCATGTGCGACAAGTGTCAAGTGCTGGAGGAAAGCGCAAACCTCATTGGCGATTTCACGTTTGAATTGCAACACGTCATTCCCGTTAGCGCTTTGACTGGTGTTGTCCCGTCAAGCAGCAGCAGCAGCAGTGCAGGGCTAGGCCATAGGTGCAGGGAAACGCCATTCCCATTGGCGCTTCCTGCCTCCTGAAGGCGCTGGTGCCATTGGCGCCTCGTGCTTCTTCGTTTATAAAATCCGTTTGGCCTTCAAATTTTAGCCTGCGTTTCCGAGTTTGCAGAGTGATATTGTGTGAAGAGAGAGTGCTTGGTTGGTGTTGTTTGCTTGTGTTCTTCCATTTTCGTAAAAAAATTGTAAGTTATATATTGAATCTTTTGTATATTTTTATTTATATAGATGTTTATATTATGATAATATAATGGTTTTAGGTAGTGTAAGATAATAATTTTGTATAGTTTAGGTAGTGTAAGATAATAGTTTAGGTAGTGTAAGATAATAATTTTGTATAGTTTAGATAGTGTAAGATAATAATAATTTTGTATAATTTAGGTAGGTAGTGTAAGATAATAATAATAATTTTGTATAGTTTAGGTAGTATAAGATAATAATTTTGTATAGTTTAGGTAGGTAGTGTAAGATAATAATAATAATTTTGTATAGTTTAGGTAGTGTAAGATAATAATTTTGTATAGTTTAGTTTGAATTCTTAAATGTTATAGGATATAATAAATTTAGTTTAAATTTTTTATATGATAAATTAGGAATAATTTTTTATATGATAAATTAGGAATAATTTTATATGATAGATTAAGTTTAGTTGAAATTTTTTATATAGGTTTAGGTATCATAATTTAATAATTTTAGATTCGGAATAATTTTAGGTACCATAACTTATTAAGTTTAGATTAGCTTTAGTTTAAATTTTGTATATGGTAGATTACATTTAATTTAAATATTTGATGATAGATTAGAAATAATTTTATGTATTGTAAATTATTAATTAAAAAATAGGTTTGAATTAAATTTTTTATATTATGTTAATTTTAATTTTAATTATGATTAGTTTTATATGTTATGTTTAAATTAGAATAATTTTAGGTATTTTAAATTATTGATGTTGTATGTTAAATTATTTTTCTCGTAATTATTTGAAGTCATTAATTTTGTATATATTTGTTATGATAGATTAAGAATAATTTTATGTAGTGTAAATTAGTAATTTTAAATTAGGTTAGAATTAAATTTTTTATATTACGTTACTTTTAGTTATTATTATTAGTTTCATATTTTATGTTTAAATTAGAATAGTTTTACGTATTTTAAATTATTGATTTTGTATGTTAAATTATTTTACGCGTAATTATTTGTAGTCATTAATTTATATATTTAAATTTATATTTGTTTGTAATTTAATTTATTTATAGAATATATATGAATTAAGTTATTTGTATAATATATTTTGTTATTGACATTTTAAAAATATAATTTCTTATTTATTTTAATTAATTTTTTGTAAATATACTTAATTTGTGTATGTATAATTAATGTATAAATTTTATTGTCAATTAATTGTATTATATTTTATTTTGTAGGCACAATGGCTTCTTCGTCGTCATGCTCATCAAGTATACAAACTAGGTTTGGTCCAATTGATAGTGACGTGTTGTGGATGCAACCCAAGCATGTTTCAGAACATGTTTGGAATGGGGGACCAGACAGAAAACTACACATCAGACGAGCAGTCCCGACGTATCAAGGTGAAGAACAAATACCGGAGGAAATTGTTCCTTTGCTTCGGCAATGTGGGTTTTATTGGATCATGAGGATGGGATACCTAAAGATAAATGTGGCCTTAATTAGTGCGTTCATTGAAAGATGGAGGCCCGAAACCCACACGTTTCACCTGAGATGCGGAGAGGCTACCATTACTCTCCAAGATGTGTCAGTTTTACTAGGTCTGCGTACTGACGGGGCACCATTAATTGGTTCAACTAATCTTGTTTGGGCCGACTTGTGTGAAGAATTATTAGGAGTCAGACCACAGGAAGGGGAAATTGAAGGCAGTGTCGTCAAATTAAGTTGGTTGGCTCACCATTTTTCTCACATAAATATTGATGAGGGTAACGTTGAGCAATTACAAAGGTTTACCCGTGCGTGGATCCTTCGATTCATTGGAGGTGTCCTCTTTGTTAACAAAAGTAGTAGTAGAGTTTCCTTAAAGTACCTACAATTTCTACGTGACTTTGAACAGTGCAGCACATATGCGTGGAGACCTGCCGTGCTTGCGTATTTATATAGAGAGATGTGCAGCGCCACCGATTACAAAGTTAAATCAATTGGAGGTATGTGCTTAGGGTTTAAATGTTTGGGTTAGGGTTAGAGATTAGGGGTTTTACTCTTTGGGGTTGGGATAGGGTTATAGCTTATGTGTTTGGGGTTTACTGTGTTGGGCTTAGGGTTTAGGTGGGTTGGGGTTGGAGCTTAGTGTGTTGGGCTTAGGGTTAGGTTTGAGGATTAGGGTTGAGTGTTAAGGTGTATGGATGTGTTTTTAAGTAACGAATTCATTCAAACCCACAAATAGCTAATGCACACAAACCAAAATAAGTAATGTTTTAAACTAACAAATGTATTCAACCCCACAAATTCAATACATTGAAGAGAACTTAAACAAATACAAGTCACTCGGCTAACATACATAAATCAATGATTTGAACAACTCCCACGCTCAGATTGCATTGGACAGCGACGCCTGTTATGCCCTTCGGCTCCACATCTACTGCATTTTATTCGGTGCTCAGACGGTTCGACCCAATCCATCCCATTCCTTATCCTTGTTGATTTTGGCCGACCTTTCGCATGAATTGTGGTTGGGTCAGGGATAAGTGTCCATGCATCATTAGAAAGAGGAATAGCCGCTTCATTCCCAAGAGGCCACCATTGTGCGGAGTAAGCTTTTAAGATGTGCTCATTTGTATAAACAACATCTATATATTGGTAGTAGTTCAGGCTCACGTAACCACAAGCTGCAATAATATGTGAACATGGATAGTGAAGGGCAGAATACCTTCTGCATTGACAATAATGACTGTTCAAGTTAACTGCCCACTTTTGTCCGCCACGTTGCGTAATAGGATTGAAGGTCTCCTCTACTTCAAACCTTGTGGAGTGGATGTCATACACGCGAACGATGTGCGAACAAGCTTGGTCTTGATTTTTTCTAAGTTCTTTAACAAGCTTTGAACAATATACTTGGCCTTCATTTAACTGTCTCTGGGCTTGGCGGCCACGCTCAACAAAGTACTTTCGACACCTACTGTATGTTGATTTGACCAAGGCTGTTATGGGAATGTTGCGACAATCCTTCAAAACCTTATTGATACATTCTGAGAGGTTGGTTGTCATGTGTCCATATCGACGTCCTTCTCTATCATAAGCCATAGTCCATTTTTCCTTTGAAATGCGATCAATCCATGTTGCTATGGCTGGACTTAGTTCACGAAAATTTTCTAAATTTTGATAAAAAAATGTGCTTGCAAGGAGTGTAGGCTGCATAAAATTAGTTATCAATAACAATTTTAAGTATATAAGGAAGTTAAATAAACGTGACCATTAAATATGAAATCTTACCCAACTTTTGCAACATTTCTTTTTGTTTGGCATTATTGAATTTTTGATTGAAGTTGCTTGCTATGTGTCGCACGCAATAGACATGATAACCGTGGGGAGGTTGCCAACCAAGTGCTTCATTAGCGACAGCGGACTTTATACTCGCGTGTCGATCAGAAATGAGACAAATACCATTTTTATCAGTGACGTGTTCACGCAAGTGTGCCAAAAACCATGACCACGCTGTCAACGTCTCATGTTCAACCATCGTGAATGCTAGAGGAAGGACGCCACCATTTCCATCTTGTGATGTGGCCATTAAGAGGGTCCCACGGTATTTGCCGTACAAATGTGTGCCGTCAACTTGTATGATTGGCTTACAGTACTTGAAAGCTTCTTTACATTGCCCAAAAGTCCAAAAAACTCTATGAAATTGACGGTGTTCGCGACTAATCATATTCCCAATGATAAAATCATCATGTAGTACTTGAAAATATGATCCAGGAGAATGATTTTGCATGTGTGTTAGCCACGACGAAAGTTTCGGATATGACTCATCCCAATCGCCATATTCAATTGCAATGACTTTCTGTTTCACCAACCAAGCTTTTTTGTACGACACCTTGTACGCAAATTCACTGTTAATCCTCTCTTGAATCAAAGAAATTTTTATTGATGGATCTTCTCTGATCATGCCTGTGAATAACATAACAAAATTTAAATGATAATTAACAAAAAATGAACATAATATGAACATAAAATACGTACCTACTACACAAGTGACAATTAAATATGAATCAAGTTTCTCGTGATCTTGTGTCATGGTCATATTCAGACATGTGTGTGGTCCACCCCATTGTGTGACTTTCCACGTATCTGTTTTTTTAGATATAATTGCCCTCATATAGAAAGGGCAAGGACACTCTGCATTTTTATTCACACAACAAACCACATACTTGTTCGTTTTGCTTTCAACAACTTTGAAGTTTTGATGCACCTTCATAACATATTGTTTCACTGCATTTTTAACCGCATCTTTACTATCAAATTCCATGCCAACATATAATTCTTGGCCAACATTAAAGGTTGACGACATCTCCAAACCGCAAATGTCCTCCTCATCAGGATAACTCCAGTTGATATTGTTATAATGTGAGACATCATTCCAAAATGGATTTTCAATTCGTTGTGCACCTAACAGTTCAAAATAAAATAAAAAATCAAATAATACTTATTTAACATTAAATACAATTGTCATCAAATAATAAATGTATTGTCTAATTTTTCATACAACAAATTATACCTTCTGCTGGGTGAACAATTCTTACTGGTTGAGGAATGTTTGTGACTCCATCGTCTGTATCAGATATACCGTCAACACTGTCATCTTCGTCTAAAGACTCTTCAACGTATGAGTTAGACACAAGATAATCATCATCATCATCATCATCGTCTTCGTCAATATGTAAATTGCTCATATTTGTTGCCGGTTGTGTGTCATCATTAGATAAATAATTTCCACATGATGTAAGCGAATTGACAGAATGAAACATTGAACCACCAGTCACATCCTTTTCTATGTACAATTCCAGAACTGACATTTGATCTTGTTGTTTAAAACTTTCCAACATTGTTTCAATGTCTTCGTCGTCACAAATTTGCAAGGCAATATATTTTCCTGACACTAAAAATCTACAGCTAATAGCAGAAATAATTTCAATATTTTGTAACTTTACCTTATCTCCAATTTTTTTCTTCAAAGCATTGAAACTAATTCCACGTTTAATCTGAATCACTTTTTTACTACCTTCAAATATTACACCATCATTATCTTCATATACCCTTCCATTGAAATATAACACTGTTATAACCAAATTCATCGTGTACCTACAAAAACAATATTTGAACACGTCAAATAAATTACAAAATGGGTATCACAAAAAGTCATTACTGAAACTTCAAAATAAAACGTAATTTTTTTTTAAAAAAATTTTCAAATCAATTTCACATTAAGACACTTTAAAAAAATTAACAATTTAAATGTAGTAATTTTAAACTAATCAAGATGTAATTCAAATTATTAATTTTAAATAAATTTCACATCAACACATTTAAATAACACAACCGATTTTATAAAACTTTTAATCAAAACTAATAAAATGTAATCACAAAAGATCTCTTTATTGGAACTT
This sequence comes from Glycine soja, assembly GCF_004193775.1. Lineage (NCBI taxonomy): Eukaryota > Viridiplantae > Streptophyta > Magnoliopsida > Fabales > Fabaceae > Glycine > Glycine soja. Next base: position 43,018,142 of record NC_041019.1, on the reverse strand, counting down.
CACATTCAATTTCTCTTTTAAAAAAAATTAATTAACTTCAACTTAATTTTATGGGACAAACTTATAAAAATGAACAATTTCAACATAGTCATTTTTAACACAAAATTTATTAATTCATTACCGAAGTTAGTAGTATAAATAATTATTCTTAACCATTAATAACTTTAAAATGGAAAAAGGTAATTACAAAATTACTACAAATATAATAAAATTTTTGTAGTACAAGAAAAAACAAAGCATCAAATAACACTTTCGAGTTCAACGTTTCTAAATTTTTAACACACCAACAAACCAACCTAATCTAATTAAAAAAATACTACAACTTCATATTAAAAAAAAAAATTCGTACTCAAAATACTTACTTCAAATAAATATCATCTATAATTTTTTTATTCAAACTTCAAACGTTCATCAGCACCAACCTAATTTAATTAAAAAAATTATACAAATTTCATATTCAAAATATTTTATTCAAATACACATCGTTACACAATTTTTTTGTTTATTTTTGACATTTAAATACACACTAACAAGCCTTTTAAACATAAAAGCTAATATAATTTTTTTAAAATAAAATGCTTCATACCACAAAAATAAAATGCTTCATACCACACGAAAACAAAATGTTCAAAGGGAAAGCGCTGAAGAAAAAACATGAAAGCTAATATAATTTTTTTTAAAAAAATTGCTTCATACCACAGAAATTTCCAAAGCCACCAAAATGCTAAAGGTGCCAAAACGAAAGCAAAATGTTAAAACGGAAACCGCTGAAGAAAAAACATAAAAGATAATATAATTTTAAAAAATAAAATGCTTCATACCACTGAAAATTTCAAAGTCACCAAAATGCCAAAGGTATACGAAAACGAAAGTAAAATATTGAAACGGGAAGCGCAGAACAAATGTACAACACTCTGGGGTGGGAGGGGTATTTAAACAGCTTCAAACGCCATCACCATTGACGTTTTCAGGCAAATCGCTGGTACCAATAGCGCTTCCAAACTCGCAAGAGCAACTGACGCTTTCCTGTTGCAGTCAGTCTGCACTGCAACACTGCAAGCCTAGGGCTAGCCTTGACCAACTCGCCAACACTGCTGGCGTTTTCATGCAAAAGTGGAAGCGCTGCTGGGAATGACGTTTCCATAGCCACGTGCCAAATTCCTGCTGAAAGCGCCATCAACAATGGCGTTTCCATGGCCACGTGCCAAACTCTTGCTGAAGGCGCCATCAACAATGGCGTTTCCCATGCAGGGTACGTGCAAAAAGAGCACCTCCTGAAAAATAGCTCAAAAAGAGTCCTAGTTTGAAAAATTCTTTCTAAAAGAACCCCAAACAGGGAAATGTGCCACACAAGAAATATAAATCCAAATTTAATCGAACTTATTTTGGTCTGATATTTTTTAACTTTTATTTTTTTTTTCTTTTGAATTTGTATAATTTTTTTTTTGAAAAAAGCTTCAATAAGGACCGATCCGATGGGTCATCGGACTTTAAAAAAAGAAAGACTTATATAGAATATAGATTGTTCTATCCGGTCCATTTTTTCAAGACTTCGCTCGATGGACCCATTTTGCACCAAATTGAATAATAATTAATTAATGTAAATAGAAAAAGAAATAAAAAAAGAGTAATTTAACTTTTATATTTTTGACAGCAATTGGATGCACCAAATGTCGCGATTTATTTCACTTGCTCAAAACGTCTGAGCCCGTCTCACCCTCCACGCAGCATTTCCCTGCTTAAACCCTCCAGCAGCCTCCAAACAAAAACCCTAATTCACTAACCCCATTTCAAATCCCAATCACGTTTCCGATCAATCATCACCTTCTCCATAATCTCTCCGTTCGCGTCGCAAATCGAGCGAGATAGTGTCGAGTCGAACCAACGATCGAGAAGGTAAAAGCGTTCCAAAAATACCATCGAGGATAACGGTAACAATGCACAAATTGTGCCTAATATCCCTCTTGTTTCATTATAATGACTAGTTGTTATAGTTTATACTCTTTTTTCATGTTTATAATGTGACGATACGATCCCCCCACTCCCGCGTGTTTTCTGTTTTTGAGCAATGCGCGTGGATAAATGAGTAGCGCTGACTCTGTGGATTGTAATCTTCATCTGGGATGCTAAGTGTTTGATGAAAATGCTGAAACAGTAGATCATTAGTGTGACATGCCAATGAATGAAATTAGAATGTGATATAGTTTGTATGTGTTGAATTGATTTGTGTGTGTGTGGCGGGGGGGTGGGGGGGGGGGGATCAATGTTTCATCATGTTTGATATTTCAAACTCTAATTAGAAAGTTTCAATTTTCCTGCTCATAAGCTTTATCAATATCCAAACAAAAAAACAGCCTGTTTCTTTGATCTTTTACGTTATTCCATTCCACCATAGCAATAGCAACAAGAACTGCATAGACAATCTTTGTAATAATTTTATAAAGTCACATTCTTTTTCTTTTTTATGTAATAAATATTTTTGTATTTTTTATGTAATAATTTCTTTCTTTTCAAACATTTTTATTTTATTTTTGAGTCTTGCTAACCAAAGCCCTTAGGACATTGGTTAAGGAACTAAAAGGGGAAAGTATTTAGTGTGTAAATCATAGGGAAGTGTAAAAAAAATCATGGACAATGCAATTTTCTGTCTCCCAATAAAAACATTTCTACTTTAAGTTCCTTAACAAATTATACACCCGTCCTTGGGATAGAAAAAGAGTAATTCTACATCCTTTTACAGTGTATTTTCACTAATTCTCCTACTTAGTAAATAAAGAAAGTATTCAATTTTTTTTTATGTTCTAAGGTATTAAATGCATTTAGCATTTATTTAATACTTTCTTTAAGCATCAGGACTGATTTATAGGATATGATAGGAAAATTGTTTTTAATTCAGTTTTTGCTTACGACGGAAAAACAAAACACATACCTGGTAACACTCTAGATTCTGGAATTTGGCTTAAATTGGAACCCTATGAGAAAAATAAAGTAGATATTTCTTCATGTTAATGACAATTTTTGTTATTTTGCAGATATAGAAGATGGAGTTTTGCCCCAGTTGTGGTAACATGCTACAGTATGAATTGCCTTATATGGGTCGCCCTTCAAGATTTTTTTGTTCTGCTTGCCCATATGTTTGCCACATTGAGAATAGGGTAGGAATTAACTTTGACCATTTCATGCTTCTTTAATACATTTATAGCTGCTTGTTCATGGTTTTTTTTTTATTTTCACTTCACAGGTTGAGATCAAAAGAAAGCAAAGGTTGGTGAGAAAAGAGATAGAGCCTATATTCTCCGAGGATGACATGACAAATGCACCATCAACTGAAGGTACATTTCCTTTCTTTCTTATTTAGACAGACGTTTTCTAAGAGAATTATAGTTTAAGATGTCCCATAAATGCATTCAGAATTCACGATATATAAGCACTAAGATGACTAATTAACCATCTTTGGAGCTCAAATACTCAAATTTTGCTCAATTATTAATGTCCTATGCTTATATGATATTGAGAGGCATACAAACAAAGGCACAACTTACAGAAGGAAGATAAGTGTCAATGTGAACTCACTTTTCATAGTAGTTCTAGTCTTTTACACGTACTATTGCAGAAGGGGACAGGGATAGAGCTAGGTTGTAGCACATCAAATTTCTTGTAAAAAAAGTGAAGCCAAACCTAGGCAAACAACAAATATTCTATCACAATTTTTGGTTGCTGATATAGCATCTTTCTCTTTTGCCTATACACGTCAAAGTTTGTATGGTTTGGCCCAATAATGTGTCTCAATGCAATAATTTGTCATAAATTGAGCTGTAGGAAGTAGGAAGGTTGAAGTTTTGGTCTGGTTCAGTTTGAAACTTGAACATGGATTGAACTAATCTTAATCTCAAGTAATTCACCTGATTGTTGAATCATTCTGCAACACTAATTATGTTTGGTTGTTTCAATTTGCGTATTGCAGTTTGGCTTGACAACTCCTAAATTGGATTCTGTTTTGAAGTTTACCTTTTTTGTGCTAAGTTTGCTTTGCTGTTCATCATGGATTTCCATTATAATTTCTCTTACATTTTTAGGTTTTTAGTTGGTTCAAAGTTTAAGTTTTTTTTTTTTTTTTTTTTCATTTTTTGGATTTTGATTAGTAAGTTTTGTTTGATTTTGTTGGGAAAACATATAATTGATTGATCGGGAAAGTCATAAAACTAGTGTACATTATAGTATAAACAACCATAATAAATAAATTATTCTTACCAATATTGTATTGCGATATTTTTAAGGGCATGCCTAATTATGTGATATTTATTTCTTCGTTTTTTCTTTATCAATTCCTTGTTCTTCTCTCCCCCCCCCACCCTTTTTTTTTCACCCATTCGCTTTTCTTGTAGCGACGTGCCCATTTTGCGGTCATGGTAAAGCTGCTTTCAAAGAATTTCAGACTCGATCGGCTGATGAGCCAGCAACTCTATTTTATAAGTGCTTGAACAATGACTGTAAAAAACAATGGCGTGAAGGTTGACTTCAAACATGGCCTTATATTTCTTCATTTTGCTGAGGATAGAAAAGCTTTTGTTGTAATTGGGCCAATATGACAGCTAAGAGTGTTTGGATAGTTTTTACATTTTCGCTGACAATAATCTAAGTGATACATTTTTTTTTTCTTTCTTTATTACTATCGAAGTTTGTTTTAGGGATTAGAAAATTGAGATGGTAAGCATTCCTCGTGTTTCATACGAAAGATTCCAAATTGCCCATTAGACAAAAGTTAATATGGTTGTTATTTCCTGTTGTAATTGTAATATGCTCAATTTACTCGGGTATTTCATATTGTTTTAAGTTTGATTTTTACAGTGTGGAATGTGGATCCACGCTTTCACATCAAATGTAACAAATGTAGAAGTTGCATATTTCTGATTAAAAAATGAGAAGTTGTGTTGAATATTTTTAAATTTAGATGTTATATTATCACACTTTAAAAGTTTCAATCTCATCGTCAGTGTCCATTGTAAATAAAAAGAGCAACCTCTAAATCTGGTTCATTAAGAGAAAAGTATCCAAATAGTATCAACATACCCAAATTAAGTACCTTTTTATTTAAAAAAAAAATAATTGTGTGGCACATTACCATCCACACTCGAGTCCGTACTCGATACACGTAAAACTAGAGTTTGAGAATATTAGATACTTAACCTAAAATCCTCGTATTTACAGGAATTATAAAATGAAAGGTGGTAAACATTAGAACTTTTATTCAAGTAATTAAAAGGATTATCATATTAACTAAGCAGATTTAAAATTTTACTCTTGTTAAACTGGGGGTAAAAGCCTAATAAAAAGGACAGTTTGTGTTACAAATCTTGTTTTTGTGATGAATTGAATCACCATATAAACCTTTGAATTCCAGGCTCATGATCCCAATGAAATGGCCGAAACAGAAACATCATCATTGTAAAGATATTGACACCAATATACAGTGTGCCTGTGAGAATCCAACTTTGATCATCCCTATTGTTACAATGAAGCACCAGGAAATAGAATGGTATAGTGTAGTATCTGAACTCTATTAGTGGAGCTGGTACAAGAACAGCAGCAGTAGCCAAGAAGTATGCCAATGCCCATATTTTACTTCGAAATTTTCCTGTTTGACAAAGGATATTAGTTATAATTCCACAAGCAATTGAATCAAACAAGAATGCATGGTCTATTTACTGACCCAACATGTGGATGATGGAGAGCCATGAACATATATAAACTGGGACTAAAAGATACTTAATTGACCAGTGAGCCATGATAACTTTCTTCCAAAGATAAAAAGGGTAATGCCGATTATCGGCAAGCAGGTATGGATGAGCTACACTGCAAAAATTGAGAGACACAAGTGAGCCAGAAAGTTGAGGTTAAACATGTCATAGAGAGCGCATTAGATTTTGGATATTGCTCTGTTTGGATAAAGTTCTCAATGAGCACTTGTAAAAGAAGAAAATAGATAGAAAATGATTTAAACTTCCCTCATAAGTTAAAATTAGTTTATGTATAAGCTAATTTATGGAAGTTTTTTCATTTTTTTCCAAAAGCTAATTTAACTTGTGGGATAAGCTTAATTCATTTTAACTTGTTATTTCTTTTCCTATAAGTGCTTATTGAGAACTTTACCCAAACAGGGCCATAGTAAAACATGAGTTAATATTCTTGCAGTGGAGATTTAGAATGAGCTGGGCTTCATGAGAAAGTGTTAACATTCAGGCATACTCAAGTGGAAAAGTTATCACTTGAAATAGCTAGAACTGCTGGACAAACTGTATTAAGAGACAGTAAATAAAGGGGCCTGATAATGAGCACCGTAAGGACACCGGTTAAGGAATTGATAAATAGAAGATTTTTATTAGAAATCATGGCGGGGGTGCATTGGTAATAATAAATGTTACATTTTCCTATAAAAACTTTCCACTTCTGGTTAGCATTCTTCTTAAGTAAAAAGAGGTTGGAAAGATGAGCTTAAATTTTACAGTATTGGAGCAAAACTGCAAAAGCAGTCTATAAATTCACCACCACCAGAACATGCATTTAATTGTGGACAATCAAAATACAGATTCTGATTGCTAGTTTACTTAGTCATCTGAGTCCGACATCACCTGAAAAAGTGTACTGAGAGCAGGCCAACAACAAGGGCCAGAAACATCTGAAAGAAAAGAAGGGCCCTACTCTTGCGAAACATCTGAAACAGGTCCACAGCTTTAGTGATAGTGAAGTGCATAGGAGCCTGAGCCAATACAGAAACCAAACTAAAATAAAGCATCTGCGCAAAATGTGGGGTAACTGCGTGTGCTTCTTTTGCACCTGCAGTGTCAGTAGGATATGTGTGAGAAAGAAGGTCTTTGGGGCCCCTAAAGATCACAAGGGAAAATAAGAAAATCAATGTTACCCAGAACAACACTTCCATTCCAATAGACAAATAAAAGAAAGGCCACCACCATCATGAGATAGGGACTAAATGAAATTAAAAGCTCCCACTTCATGTACCATAATGTTAAAAGGATGGACCATATTTCATCAGCAAAACCTGCGAAATGATATGAATAATTGTATTCTATATATGTTGCAGAAAGTTGTAGGAGTGGGATGGGGTTAACTTTTTGCTCTCTACAGTTATATAGTTATTTTATTTTCTTAGGAGCATAGAATAGGCTTCATGGATCTCTTAAACATGTGAAAGCAAACCTGAAGAAAAGGAAGGAGAAGAAGCAAGTAAACTAGACGACGAGTTTCCAATAGATTTAACAATTTTTCGCTTTCTCAGATTGAAACCCTCCGTATTTGTACTAGTAGCATATGCCAACCCATGGTTGATAGATACATCCGGCTCATCAGTTTTTGTACTGTGCTTTGCATGAGCCACAGAAATATTTATGATCCCAGTGCATGCAACAAAAAGCACCCATATAATATTTGTTTGTCGAATAACAACTGCAAATGCGCCAATCTATATAAATAAAATAGGATGCATTACCACCACTATAAAATAGAATGACAAATATAATTATCTATGTATGCTGGTAAAAGCATCTGTAAACCTATTCATCAAGAGTTATGTTGTACAGACTGAAGTCAGAATATCAAGTGTGTTTGATTTTGTTTTTGTTTTAAAAACTATTTTATAAAACAATTTTCTAAAACTAATTTTTAGAAAATAGGAGTGAGGGAAAAGTTGTGACAGTGTAAGGAAGAACATAAATAATAGAAAACTGAAGGTAGAAAACCAAAACAATTTAGGATGTTATGTTTTTTCAAAATTATGAACTAAAAAATAGATGTCAGTTTTCAAAAACTACTCTATCAAATATTTTTTTTTGGTTATTAAAAACAGAAAATAGTTATAAAAAATAGGATTCAAATAGGCCCTAAGAAGTTTATAATCTAGAAGCAAACATACAAGAGATAAGGGAGCCTTTCTAAAAACAAACAAGAGATAAGGGATAATAAAGATTCATTTGAACTAAGAATAGCTATGAAAATAATGATAGAATTAATTCTACAAAAGTTGGTTTTTTTTCTTTTCTGAAAACAGACCAGAATGAAAAATTGGTAAAGTAATATTTTGAACTTATTCCTGCAATAAGCATACAAACATATACGTTTGTATTTTCCTAGTTATAAGAACAAAGGATCATGACGAGAAACAAATTAGGTCTTTGCAGTAAATATGTTCAATAACAACAAAAAGTAGGCATTTATAATCATTATGTTAAAAAACATAGGTTCACCCAATAGGTTTAGCTCAGTTGACAACACATGCTGAGTTTGTAGGGGGGGGGGGGGGGGTCCTAAGTTCGATTCCCGTAGAATACATTCTTTGGAAGGGGTGAGAAGCTTTAAGTGTAACTAAGTCCTGACCCGAGGATTAGCCCCATAGCCAGCCCAAAAGACAGACGCTTGTGGGGATATCTTAGGGTCCCACCGAGGAGACAAAGACCCTAATTACGGTGGTTACAAAAAAAACATAGGTTCAACTGTTTTAGAAGTGCCATGATATAGTAAAATAAAGGAGCTTGGATAAAAATATCATACACACAAATAATAAAAATATCAGTTTAAATATTTGTTTACTACATTAAAATATAAATATACCTTACCAATGCACTAAACCAGTAATTTTTCTTCAAACTTGCAAGATACATAGCCAGCACCGCAGTAACAGATGCAACATCTGTATAATAGAGAAAAGTGAAGAACCAGTGAAGGGGGTACAAGGATAGGACCACTGCATGAAGCATCACCTTCCTATCATTAAGTGTTGGCTTCAAGTGAGTAACTATGTCATATAGAATTAAACTACAGACAACTGCTAAAACACCATTAATTGATCGAAGAATTGCAGCAGAGCACAAGTCAGAAATTGAAGCAGCTTCTACACAGTAAAAGCCTGGAAACAAAGAAGCAACATGGGCAAGTGAAAGATAGTACCTGCAAAAGTTATTAAATTGCAAAGATCAACCTTGATATTTGATACTACATTATACTTTCGGTAATTTATCAAGGCAGAATTTTTTATTTGCTCAATCTTCTGATCAGAGATTTGAGCAGCACTTCAAATATTATCTTCTATCAGAACCAGATAGTTACAAAGACAATAGTATACGTATACAATTTTTAAGTACTCAAAGTGGCCCAGGTTCTTTCCCATAAGTTTTTAGGATTCACTCATTCATTTAAACAGAAAAATCATAATCTTATGTTTGCTTCTATGAGTATGATTCTCATTTCTCAATCATACTAAAGTTAGATTAAACAATGCAAGCATCCAGTTGTAAATTTCTATATTTGGAATTTTTATTCACTTGAATACATGGATGCCGTGCTTAATCATAATCATTAATAACAATACCCAGAACGACCTTTCTCTATATATTTGTCAATTGTCACCCACTGCCACTACAGCTTAAGCACAATGGCAGACCAAAAAAATTATAGCTATGACTAGAGAACAATAAAAAATCCCATCTTGTCAGGAAAATATCCAAATTGATCACATATTCCTACAACTGCTTCTGTGTCAAATGCGTATGAAATATATTAGCTGCATCGCAATACAAAATAAACAATAATATAATACAAATATTGCACTGCAAGTTTGGTATACCCAACATATTGGTATGTAGTTAATTGTTCATGAATGATTTCATACTTTCTGCTCTTCATCCTATAATATGCATTTTTCATTCACTTTCATTTTATCAAACATACTAACTGTTAGAAAGAGTCTCAGGGTCAGTATTACACTGAACCGAGGCCTTTATTAGTGTATAAGAGAAGAAACAAAGGGCAATGAGTTGTAACAGAAATACAGTTAGGATAGTTAGCTGTGAAACAGTTATTCTGTTGGGGGAGTAGTTAGTTGTGAAACAGTTATTCTGTTAGGGGAGTTAGTTAGAAAAGGGAGGATAAATAGCCACTTCTCTTGGAAAGGGGGTATTTTGAGATTGAATTGTTAGACAAGGGAGTTCCCCTGTGAGAGAAGAGTGTTTCTCTGAGCATGGTTCTGTTAATAGTTCATAATCAATAAACTGAATCCTTTCTTCAGTCCATCTTTTCTGTTCTAGTTGGTTACAGAACCCATCTCTGAGTTGTGTTAGAGGATTTATTGAAGAAGAATCCTATCACTAACTAACTAAGTAAGTAACATACCCCAGTGCCCAGAGGCTCCTCGCTATGCAAAGGTATGGGAGAGGGTCATTTCATCAAACATAAGCAGTTTTTTTTTTTTGGTTAATAAAAAGTTAGGGGGAGGAGAGGCTGCCCCATTCCAAGGACAAGGCATGCCACATGCTTCAACAAGGATAATACTGCCAGCCAAGGCAGACTGTTGAGAGATAAGCCTAAGCATTTTAGGAAAAGCACTTCAGCCATCTGTAGATGAACTTCCCCCTTTGGCATAACACATAAGTAGTTGTATATAAGCTAGAGGGATCAAATTTTCCTGAAGATGGGGCCAGAGGCAAAGGTACCAAAGAGAAAAGAACATACAGGCCAGGAGGAGTGGTAATCATAGGGTCCCAACTTCCAAAATTTCCCTTGCAGTACTGCTGTGCCTGTGGTATATGAAATATTTCATCCTGCAAATCATGGACATCAGTCATATTGAATAAAGGGAAATTTTCTTCAGTATCAATTTAAGTATCAACAACTGTCTGTTCCCCAGTTTAATAAACTTTTTTCTTACCATATATGGCTCAGGAACTATGCGATTAACCATTACAGTGGTAGGAATAACCCATAGGCTCACTATTACTGCAAGAGCTATTTTTCCCATTTCCCCCTCTACCTTCAGTAATAACAGGACCACAACAACTGTAATTGTAGATGTCAAAAAGTGTATATCAATGTCTGAATGTCATGTGCAACAGTTATGACTCCGCATGCTCAAGCTGAATTGCACACTAAAGCCTTTTCCTGAAAAACCAAACTGAAGAAGCTATATGACTATGAACTGTATACCTGATGTAGAAATCATTCTAGTGAATATGAAATTAGATTACCTAAACTAGGGAATACCACAAAGACATATATATATCTAAGTAATCCAACTAGCACAAGACACTAAACACATAATAGGGAGCATTATCTCGTCAAAGCTAAAAATATGCATATTTCAAAGGTGAAAGAAATATCTAAGCTCCCTGCAAAGAAGTAGGCATTCAAAATCAGCCCAAACCCCAAAGTGTCAATTTCTAGGTTGTATGACATTATTCCATTCAATGGCACCTTCTATGGAAGTCGTAATTTGTTTCTAACTAAGTCAATGACAATAAGTTTTAGGGGTGTGGAGGACAAAAGCTGTAGAGTCTACCCGGGTTGTGTTACATGCATATAATATCGCAATTGATTAACGATTTGAGAATTGGGGACAACGAAAAGCCCACATATATCAATAGCTTCGTACATCATCATAATCAGCTTACACTTCAAAATTCAAAACTGGTGAGTCTTGGTCTGTAACTTAGCTGGTTACAATAGTACAGAAAATCAAAACACACACAAATGGAAGTCCAATAACCATATATATGCAGAAACCATATATGTAGCATATCAGATAGCCCTGAATTCCTTCCATGCCATCCAAAGACAAGTTTATTTTTTTCTCAAGAATTCTCGAACTAAAATTTTTTGTTTAAAGCATCATCATACCCATTGATAACAATGTTTAACTTTTCATTAGAAGCCATGTCAACCAGTCCATAATTTGATGTTATTCCACAACAACATCAATAACAATATTTTATATTATTATATACAAAATAAATAACAAAAATCAGCACTTACTAAAAATGCTCACTTCTCATTGAATTTACAAGTTGATTATGGTTTAGTTTGGATAAACTTCTCTGTAAGTACTTATAGGAGAAAATAGTACGCTAAAATGCATGTCAGAATCAATTTATGCACTTTAACTTCTATAATCTAACTTCTCCAAAAGCTAAGGTGATAAGTTGTTAATTTTAACTTATTAGCAAAGCTCAACTCATTTTACCACCTTAGTTTTTTCTCCTATAAGTGCTTATAGAAAAGTTGATCCAACCAGGGCCTAAGTTACCACATCCCTCATCTTCCCAATCAATTAAGCTAATATTAATATAAAGTTTACAACCTCCAGTCAAAGGCTCTATTATGTATTCCCTTAAATAAATAAAAAATGCAAATTGACAATTTATTGGAGTACCCATTTTCCCTATAAAACATACCCATACCCAATTAAACCCTTTGCAAATACAGTACAAGTTTCTACACATGCAGACAAAATCCACAAAAGGGTTGTTGCAAACTATAAATGTAAGTCATAAAAGATTGGGAAAAAAGTAAATCAAGCTCCAACAAGGCATTCCAAAAGGGTGCCAAAGCAGTACATGTACATTTGCAGAGAGAAGCGGGTGATGCGAAGCGCACGCGGTGACTTACGACGAAGGAAAGCGGTGACAGAGAAAGAGAAAAGAACCCCCTTTGAGCCAAATTTGCAAGGGGTGGTTGTTGAATTGAAGTTGGATGGTTTGAGAAATGTTTTGAAAGAAGAAAACTTTGAGAAGGATGAACTGAAAAATAGAAATAATAAAAAGGTTTGGAATTTGGAAAAGAAAATTGCTGCAACAAATACTCTATGGTGTTTGTTCAGTGTTTACAATTTGAGGGATTTGGTTGGAATTGGGTCCCGCGGCTCTCTTCAGTTTACACTTTTTTCTCACAAGAAAACAATGGTGGAACAACATTGTTTTTTTTGTTTTTCATATTTTTTTATTCTATAATTTTAAGGAATAATTGGACTTGTCTCCTTTCAAGTTGATATTTATTAATTCCAATATTTAATAACAATTAGGCAAAATTGTAAATTTGGTCCCCCATTGTATCTTTAATTTCGATTTTGGTCTCCCGTTAAAATTATCGATGAATTTTATTCATCTATTTTATCCAATCACGCAATATTGGTCCTCTAGATAAGAATTGGACATTGACCGTTAACAATTGACGTTGACTGACATGTGTCAACATCTGAGAAGTACGTCAAAGGGTTTGTGATTTTTAACCTAGTAACATTTTTACCCCAATCCTAAATGGTAATATCAAAGTTATGCTTTAGAACTGCTCCCTGAAAATCCGAAATTGGAACCGCGAACCGTAAAGGAAATCTCGTGTGCGTGAGGTGTCGCTGTTGATTGTTCACGGTGGTGTTCGTGAGCATGAAGTGTCGCTGTTGATTGTTGTAGGAAGATGGAAGTGTCTTTTGTTTGCAAGTAAGTTAGGTTATTTTATTGAAGTTTTGTTTATATTATAATGGTGGATAGTTATCGTCCATTTGTGGGGTTTGCTTGTTGATGTGGTCCACATAGTGTTTTCCAGTGTGAATTTGTGTTGAGGTTTTGGGGTCCACGAGGTGTTTAGTGCTTTCTTTTGTTGTGGTGGTCCCTTATGTCTTCGTTGGTGGTGTGGTCCAGATTTTATCTTTGACGGGGTGTGTACTGATTTTTTTTATTATTAAAAACCCTTCATTGGTTATCGTTTCACCCGGAAACATGAATGGTGCTTTTTTTTGTTGTGGTGGTCCCGATTTTGGCTTTTGTTTTTGTTTTGTTCTGAAAACCTTTGGTGGGTGTTGTTTTTATTCATTTTTTGGGCTTTGTTGTCATTCATGTTTTTCACAGGCCAACCAAAGAACAAACAGTGAGGTTAAAGATTCACCATGGAGGGATGTTTATTTATAATCCATTTACTGTATATGTCAATGGTCAGATCGTTGAAGAAGAATGGGGTTGGAATGTGGATACTATGTTGTATATTGACTTCACGAAGGTGATTAACTCTCTTAGGTACAAATCATTCAAATGCTTATGGTACAGGGACCCCCGAAAAGCACTTTGCAGAGGGTTAAAGCCACTTAATTGTGACTCTGATATTTTGCAATTGACTGAAGATGTTTCTGGCTTTGATGTGGTTGAAGTGTATGTGGACGAGGGGGTGTTTGACAAATCTGAAAAAAAAGTTGAATGATTTTAAGGGAGATGAGGTTGTTGTAATTGATGGAGTGGAGGTTGAAGCAGTTGTGGAGGGTGAAGATGAGGCTGAGATTCAGGTGGAGGATGAGGTTCAGGTTCATGAGCAAGGTTTGGTGGAGGTTCAAGTGCAAGCTGAAGATGAGGCTAGTGTTGTAGGTGAGATGGTGATTGTTGTTGAGGGTGTGGTGGAGGATGATGTTGGGGCCGAGGAAGATGATGATGATGTTGGGGCTGAGGAAGATGATGATGATAGCAGTGATTGTAGAAGCAAGATATTTTGATGTTTTGATGATGCCAAAGGATCAAGTGCTTCTCAAGTTTTATTCAAGACAAGAATCCAAGAAAATCAAGATATATGATCAAGTTGATCTCTAGAATCTTAGGAAGAAGTTTCCAAATTGAAAAAGCAAAAGGTTTGGCCAAAGAATTTTATCTAAATCATTTTAAATTGAGATTTACTCTTTGGTAATCGATTACCAGAGGATCTAATCGATTACCAGTGGCCAATATGCTTTTTGAAAAGGTTTTAAAAGGTTTTAAATATTTTAGAAAGCATGTAATCGATTACACATGGCTTGTAATCGATTACCAAAGGTTTGGAATGTTTTAAAATAGTCATAAGAAATTTGAATTTAAATTTCAAAGTTGTGTAATCGATTATAATAAGTTGGTAATCGATTACCAGTGTTTAAATATTCAAGTTTCAAATGAGAAGAGTCATAACTCTTCAGAAGTAACTGTGTAATCAATTACACCATTATTGTAATCAATTACCAGTGAGGATTTTTGAATATAACTCCCAACAGTCACATATTTTCAAATGTTTTTGAATGACCATCAAAGGCCTATATATAAGTGACTTGGGATACGAAAATTCTTGAGAGTTTTTATTGCTCAAAAAGTCTTATCCTCTCAAAAGATTAAGATAGTTTTTCTGAACTGAAATGTCTTATCCTCTCAAAAAGGATTCTTTGGTCAAACATTTTTATATTCAATAAGGAATCTTGATTGATCTTCAATTGTAATATCCTTCTCTTTCAAGAGAGATTTCTTCTTCTCTTCTTCTTATTTCTGAAAAGGGATTAAGAGACCAAGGGCCTCTTGTTGTAAAGGATTCCTGAACACAAGGAAAGGGTTGTTCCTGTGTGGTTCAGACTTTGTAAAAGGAGTTTTACAAAGAGAGTGGAAAATCTCAAGTGGGTTGCTTGAGGACTGGACGTAGGCACGGGAAGTGGCTTCCCTTAAACTTCTTTTATTTATTGCTATTTATCTTTTGCTTTAAAGAAGTTTATTTTGAATTGTCTTTTGAGTAATTCATGTTAAGGGTGCATTGTTAATCCAAAAAGAGAGAGTGAAATTTTAATTGGGGAATAGTCTTTGTATCTTAATTTAACCCCCCCCCCCCTTTCTTAAGATAACTGAGGCCATTTGTCTAACAGTGATTGTAGTGAAGTTTCAGATAGTGACTTTGAAGAAAGCTCGGATTGGACAAAATGGTTGGACCCTGAGACATTTAGTCGAAGTAGTGACCCCACATTTGATACTAATAAAGTAGACTCAACAAATTCTGATTTTGGTGATGAAGTTGGATATTCTGATGAGTTGGATAGTCCAACTGGAAGTGAAGTCAGATTTCCTCGTTTTAAGGTGCCTGAAAATGATGAAGATGTCAAGTTTGAGGTAGGGTTGCAGTTCACTAGTAAGAAACAAATTCTAGAGGCTATCAAAACCTTTGCTATAATGTATAAGAAGAATCTGAAGGTTAAAAAAATGACAAGAATAAAGTCATTGCAATCTATAAACCAAAGGGTTGTCCCTTCTACTTACGAGTCAACAAGTCCATTCAAGCGACTTATTGGCAGGTAGTGACGTTGAAAGATGACCATTGTTGCTTTAGAACTGCCAGAAACAGCTAGCCTACACCTGAGTGGGTGGCAAAAAGGTTGATGTCTTTATTAATGCATACTCCCGACATGAAGCTAAAAGCCTTAGTTTCTTATGCTGTAGAAAAATGGGATTCAGGTTGAGTATGGATCAGGCATACAAAACAAAGGTTAAGGCAATGGAAAAAATTGAAGGTGCAACCAGAGATCAGTATGAACATTTAAGAAGTTATGTTGCGGAGCTAACAGAAAAAAACAAGAACAACACTGTGAAGATCAAATGTAACTTAACTCCTCATGGTCCAGTGCTTGAACATATGTATGTAGGCCTGGAGGCTTGTAAGAGTGCATTTGCAACCACTTGCAGACCTTTTTATAGGATTGGATGACTGCTTTCTGAAAGGAGAATATGATGGCCAATTGTTGTCTGCAGTAGGTAAAGATGGAAACAATCAAATGTTTCCTATTGCTTATGCTGTAGTGGAATCTCAAAATTATCCGTCTTGGAAGTGGTTTGTTGATCTCTTGAAGCTGACTTAGATGGTATTTAGGAAGGATGTTGGGCTTTCATTTCTGACCAACAAAAGGTAAATATTAAAATTATGTTGGGCATCTAATTGTTACTATAATTTAATTTATTCACTGTTATTTTTAGGGGTTGGTTGAGGTAATCAAGGAGCTTGGTGATAACGTAGAACATAGACTGTGTGTAAAACATTTGTATGGTAATTGGAAGAAGAAGTATCCAGAAGCACACATGAAAGAGTTGATGTGGATGACAGCTCGAGCAACAACTACCCCTGATTAGGACAAGGCCATAAATCAGATTAAAAGTTATGATGCAGAAGCTTGGAAGGATCTGGAAAGGTTAAACCCTGTTGCTTGGATAAGATATGCTTTTAAGGTAAACACAAAATGTGATTTGCAAGTCAATACCATGTGTGAGGCATTCAATAATGTAATAATGGAGTACAGAGAAAAGCCAATTATTACTCTACTGGAGGGAATCCGATTTTACATAAGTTCCAGAATTGTGAAGTTGAGGACTATCCTCATGAGGTATGAGGGTTCCATTTGTCCCAAAGTTCAGCAAATCATTGAAAAAATAAATTAAAAAGCATGTGAAGCATGGCGACCACATTGGTCTGGTGATGCTGATTTGTCTTTGTTTGAGGTTTCAAAGGGCATGGAAAAATTTGTTGTCAATCTTAAACAACAGACATGTTCTTGTAGAAAGCAGGAGTTAACTGGAATTCCATGCACTCATTCAATAGCATGCATGTGGATCAATTGTGTCGAACCTAAACTTAGTGTCATTTCTTATTACATGCGTTGTTTTCTGTAATTGTTATATTGTTAATTTGTTGTTTTGCAATAATTGTTTTGAATTGAATATGTTTAATTGTTGCATTTGACAGGAAATCTACTATCTTGACAACATATTCATTTATTGTCTATCCATGTAATGGACCGAACTTATGGCTTCCTTTACAAACACCAATGATGCTTCCACCAGTGATGAGGAGAGCTCCTGGAAGACCAAAGAAAGCAAGGAACAAGAGAAATGATGAGTCTACGAACACGTTCAAGCTACTAAGACAGTCAAAATCAGTTGTTTGTAAGAAATGTGGGAAAATTGGACACAATAAAAGGATATGTAAAGGAAAGACATCTACAGATAGGAACATTCCAAAAGGGGGAAATAAGGTAATTTGCCTTCAATATGTGTTTTCCATTGCATTTAACAGAGTTTGTGACTTTCACCATTTTTATAATATTTGTGTTCAATATTAACAGAACTTGAAGAGACAAACAACATCTCCCACCAATGTTGTAACAAAGAAACAAAAGAATGTTTCATGCACAAGTCAGACCACATCTGCAGGAATTGAAGGAGGTGACAATACCAATGAAACATAACAATCACGAATCAGTTAATGGAGCCAACTAGGAGGACTTGGGCACAAATGGATTATTAATTTAATATTTTAGGATGTAGAACTTATATATTTTGTGGCTCTATTCAATGAGGCTCTGTAGTGCACTCTTTATGTTATTATTCAGTTTATGTTTAAGTAACTGTTTAAAGAGGCTATGTAATGCACTCTTGTGTAGTTATGTTTAAGTTTTTAGGAAGCGGAACTTATATACTTAGTGGCTCTGTTCAATGAGGTTTTGTAATGCACTCTTTATCTAATTAATTATTCAGTTTATGCAGAACTTATATGTTTTGTTGTTTAGTTCAAGTTACTGCTTTGTTTAGTACAAAAAACCAATGAAATTTCAGTGAAAACCAACTATAAGAACTACTAACGAAACATAATTTGTCAAATTTCAGTGAAAGCAAATTTCAAGTTACTGCTTTGTTTAGTTCAAGTTACTGCTTGTTTAGGCTTTTGGAACTTTCTTTTAACTTATCTATACAAAAAACCAACTGCACAAACCACTAACAAAACATAATTTGTCAAATTTCAGTGAAAACAAATTTCAAAGCTGAATACCAAACTTCAGAAGCAATGAAATCTTCTTTCATTAACATAATTCAGCAATTACAGTGGGCGTACAAAAAACCAACTTATCACCATTACTTTCAAACTAAATAATTACAGTGGGCAAAGTACAAAAAACCAAATTACCACCAATAAATCACATTCCCCTGCAACACAATAAAAACACTAGCAAGCAAACACATACCTAAGAAAAAACTAATCCAATTCCTAAAAAATTTCCCTTCATCTTCATGTCACTGATCTTGGTTTGCAAATCCTTTTCCCTTAAGTTCAATTCATCAACCTTTTTCATCAATGCTACAATGATCCTCTTCTGACGACTGTTGGCAACTGGATCATGCCACTCAAAATAATTATACCATTTCCTACCTGTAACCTATATGCCCAAAATAACCAAAAATAATCAACAAATAACCCATAACATAACCCCCACGATATACATTATTCCTTACCTTGTATAGACCACAACCATAGAAACGCCTCCCTAGATTATCCTTAGTCCACGATGTCACCAGTGGAGCCTTTACGTTACACAAACACATCATGTGACTTCGGGCCTCTGAGGTGTACGACGAGGAACTCCTTTCCATGGGAACGACGCCAATGACGACGTGCTTAAGGGGTTTTAGGGACGACACCCAAACAGGATGAGACTCTTGCTTCGATAAACCAACCAAGCGACGACGACTAGGCAGTGACAACGAGTAGGCAGCCACGACGAGGAGCCAGCGACACTGAGGAGCTAGCGACGAACAACAAACAAACCTTCATGAGCTTCGTCTTTGCCACTAACCTTTGTGAGTTTCATTTTAGGGATTTTGTGTATGAGGCTTTTAGGTTTTAGGGTTTGTTTTAGGGTTACCGTGAAATTTTTTTACCACACTCAGTTAAAAATCATGAACCCTTTGACGTACCTCTTAGACGTTGACACGTGCCAGTCAACTTCAGTTGCTAACAGTCAACGTCCAATTCTGGCCTAGAGGACCAACATTGCATGATTGGATAAAATAGGAGGACAAAATTCGTCAATAATTTTAACGGGGGACCAAAATCGAAATTAGAGACAAAATGGGAGACCGAATTTGCAATTTTGCCTAACAATTATTTAGTCAAATAATTATACCATTTATTTGATATTTTTCTATTTCCACTTGAGAGTAATTTATTACTATTAAACAATTATACTTATTTTCTTTCTATTTTAAAGTATAAATAAAAGACATTATCTATTAAAAACTTAGGTTTTCTTGAGGTTAAATGTTAAATACTTGATGTTCTCTTTGATGTGTGGCAATATAGGGAGAAAGTATATCTCATTTTAGTTAATCTTTTATGTGAATTGATATGATTGAAATACTGATTTTTGTCAATGATTAATGACATGATTTAATGGTACGAAGTGATTGGGTCAATTCATAACATAATTTAGGATTATTGATTAAGGAGATTATGTCATCAATCATTATGTTGAGATTCTTTCCAATAATAAATAACATGATTTAATGGTATGAATGATTGATATCCAATTCATAAGATAGTCTAAGAAACTATGAGTACTTAAGTGTTGAGTAACCAATGTTGTGCAACAAAATTAATTTTCAAAATTTGATTTAGCATTATATTTTCTTTTTTGTTTTATTGTTTGTTTGATTTTGATTAGCTGGTTAAATTTTTTTTATAATATTTTGTTGGTTTATTTAAGGACTTGGACTCATTATTTTTTAAAGGTTCGTTAATTTATTTATAGGCCTGTATTTAAAGTTGACAATTAACATGCCCTTAAAACATATCAAACGTTTAAAAAATTGGATTAAACTTTACCGAGAGACATGCGAAGTAAATGACACAAATTTAGCCTTTTAGGCATTAAATTAAAGATTTTTTTATCGTTAACATAGGTTTGATTAAGAATAGGGATTTTTACCCATAAAAAAAATTAGGGAATTTTAAGTATTTTTTTAATGTATGTAGATTTGATTATTTTTATTATTACTAAAATCTCATCTCATTTGTTGATAACTCTTCTTTAGAAGATTTCTGACATCTTGAAATTAATTAATCAGTTGTAACTAGATAAACATGCTCCTAATTTAAGTTTATGTAATAATTTTTTGTGTAGATTTTTGTTAATAGTCTCAATATATTATCGATAATATTAGAATTGTCTCCTTATTCTATCATATTTTTTCTTAATAAAATGACTTTCGTACCCTTTAAATAAGTACTACTTTAGGCAACTTGACCTATCCCATATCTATGATTACTTTTGTTTTCCTTTATTCATTAGATGAACTGAAAAATAGAAAAAAAAGGTTTGGAAAAGAAAATTGTTGCCTCTAGTACTCTCTGGTGTTTGTTCTGTGTTCACACTTTGGAATTGGGTCTCGCGGCTCTCTTCAGTTTACACTTTTCTCTCACAAGAAAACAATGGTAGAACAAAATTGTCTTTTTTGTTTTTCATACGTTTTTTTATTCTATAATTTTAAGGAATAATTGTACTTGTCTTCTTTCAAGTTGATATTTATTATTTCCAATATTCAATTATAATTATTTAGTCAAATAATTATACCATTTATTCGACATTTTTCTAATTTCAATAACTATTATGATAATGCCTTATAACTTTTAATTAAAATAGTAATTTATCACTATTAAAAAAGAATTATACTTATTTTTTTCTATTTTAAAGTAGAAATAAAACACATTATCTATTAAATAAATGCTTCAGGTTCTATTTGATGTGTAGTAATGTAGGGAGAAAGTATGTCCATTACGATATGATTCAACCGATCTGTTATGTGGACTGATTTGATTGAGATACCGATCGAAGAGATTATGTCATCAATCATGACGATGACTAGGGTGCGAAAGTGAAACTACTTTCGCACCCTACGAAAGTTTCAAAAAAATCAACGATTGAATCTTATCCGTCAGATATGAAGATTAAAATATTTAATGGTTGGGATGTGTGAAGGGTTATCGATTGATAGAAGAACCATCTCAAAAAAACAAAGAATGAATTGCGTCCATCGAATTTAAATATTAAAAAATTAAATGGTTGGGATTTGTTGAGGGTAGGGTAACGGGTTGTAACGAGGAAGAACGCTCCAGTTTCCCCTTTTGCGAAAACTACAACCTTGCATACCCTAGTAGAGGTGGCAATTTAGCGATTCAAGCAGAGTCGTGTCTTCGTTCAGCGCTATTGAGTAGAGCATTGGCTTTGTCGTGGTAAAACGTTCGGAGCTGAATGTTGTGTTCGTTGAGCAGGATTGAAAGAGAGGACTAAAGAAAACCGAGGTTGGGGGAGCTTCGGGGCCAGATCCGCAACAAACACTCAGGGTTTCCTCCTACGATGTCAAAAACCTCGAGAAGGGTATGCCTTAGTTGTTTTCGTTTTGCGGTTTGAATGTTGGGTTTGGCTTACCACCATGTTTGGGTTTTTACATTTGTTTTAGTTTGTTCGGTGTTGGTTGGTGATTGGTGATGCAAATGGCAAGCGCGTCAGGGTTAAGGCAGCTGTGAGGAGTCATGTAAAATCTGGTCATCACTTCCAGGAAGTCCGTATTTGGTGAAGGTATTTCCACTCTTTTATCGGTTTTTATTGTTAGTGTTGTAGTTTGTTCAATTGTCCCTGTTAGTTATTTTTTCGTTGTTATATTGTTGTTTTGATTGATTTTTGTTTTGCAAAATGGTTTGCCTCAATGTTGTTCTGTGTTGTTATGTTATGTGTTGTAGTTTTGAAGATGCATGCGGTCTGTAAGAGCAGTAGTTTTGCAATATATGTGTTAGTTTGCAAGGTGTGGATTATGGAAAATGGGGGATTTGGATGGAGAATTTTTAAGGAAAAGGAAGATTAAGTTAGTTGTATGATGTTTATATGAATATGGGATGATCTGGATGATTAACCTTGTTGAGTTGACATGTTTGTGGAACAAGCTGAAGAAGTGCAAGAAGTGGAACAAGTGATAAAGTTATGAATAGCCTTTTACAATCCGTTGGAACCTTTGGTCATTCATGTAATTTGACATGTTTTATGTGGTAATTGCTGTAATTTAGAGTTGCACATGATGGTTATTTGTATTTTTAATATTAGGTTGTGGCTGCAATTACAGTGACAAAGATCTGAAAAGCGTTGTCATTGGGGCTGAAATTGTCGTAAGCAACTCTTGTTTAAAAGGTGTTTAAGGGGTTAAGGTGTTGCTGTCCTTCGTAACCAGCGCCATGGAAAGGAGTTCGTCATCATACACCTCCGAGGCTTGCAGTCGCGTGTTTTGTCTCTGTAACATAGAGGCTCCACTAGTGACATTGTGGACTGAGGAAAATCCAGGGAGGCGTTTTTATGGTTGTGGTCTATACAAGGTAACGAATATTAATTTGGTAGGGGTTATGTTATGTGTTAATTGTTGATTGTTTTTGGTTATTTTGGACATGTAGGATATAGGTAGGAAAGGGTGTAATTTTTTTCAGTGGCATGATCCAGTTGGCAACAATCATCAAAAGAAGATCATTGTAGCCTTGATGAAGGAGGTTGATGAATTGAAGTTGAGGGAAAAGGATTTGTAAAGAAAGATCAGTGACATGAAGATGAAGGAAAAATTTATATGGATTGTATTGGTTGTTTGTTGGATCTGTATTTGCTTCTTAGTGTGTTTATTATGTAGTAGAGGAGTGTAATTTGATAATGTAGCAGAAGGGAATGTAATTTGGCAAATGGTTTTTGGTTTTTTGTAATGTTCACACTGTAATTGTGGAATTTTTGAATTGGAATGTTAATGAAAGAAGATTTAACGGGTGTTAAAATTTGGTAATGTTGTGAATGGAATATTTATTGGGCAGATTGACATAGTAATGATGATATATTCCTTAATGATGATATATTCCTTAATGATGATATATTCATTTGTGATGGACCGGAAATCCTAATGTTATTGTTGCTGTTAAGAAATTTGTGTTGAAAGCTATCATTCAGGGGCAGTTAGATACATATAACTCGATGTAATTTGAACATTTAAATAATTTGAGGTTGTCATCTAAGTTGTGTTATTATTTGGGTTAGTAAAAAGTTAGGGGGAAGAGAGGCTGGCCCATTCCAAGGACAAGGCATCTGTAGCTTAAGCATTTTAGGAAAAACATTTCAGCCATCTTTTGCTGAACTTCTCCCTCTGGCATAATACCGACCAAGTAACTAATATGTGTAGATAGTAGTCAATAAATATTTTTTTTAATAAGAAAATATTTTTGTTATATTTTAATTTTTATAGATAGTAAAAATCTGTACTTGTACAATCAATTAACAAAAAATCATGATAATTGTGACTTTTTTTATATAATTATTATATAAAGGTTATATGGTATTTAGATACTGATGTACCATTAAGAAATTTGTGGCTTGTTAATTTGTAGAGTTTCGAAAGTTGGTAAGAATGGGAAGTTCAAAAAACTTTAATAACATGGCAGATATATCAAATTTGGAACCGTTGACTTGGGCCCGATGAATGAAAAGAAAGCTATAGTTATATTCCACTTAAACCAACTCAACATTTATACATTTGCATGTATATTGATTTGTTTTTTAGAGCAGACATAAACAAAAGGCAATGTGAAAATAACAATAGATTCAATATTGATAATATATTTAGTGTTGAAAGTCAAATAAGGAAATTGTTCAGGAAAGTGAAAAAGATACACAAGTTAAACTACATAAAATGAATTTAATAATCCTAATTTTTGTTGCGGCGGATCACAATTTCCCATATTTTATCTTTGCTCCTGTAATAGAAGGAGACCTCATCGTCGTGTGAGAAATCACTATCCGTGAGGAATTGATACCATGGTTGTACAACATATCTCTGGCTCATTCCAATGTCAAGGACCACATCATTCCACTGTAATGGAGTTCTAATTCTTCTCAGGATGGTCATGTGTTTACCACAGACATTAACATGTGCCATGGCACAATTTGGAAGTCTCTGGAGGGCAGAAAAAATAGTGTCATATATAAGCAGAAATTTGTATAAGGAAGTTGGAACAGGTTTTCATGGTTACCAGCGGTTCCGGTGCAGCAAGCATTGACTGTGTAATTTGAAGTGTCCAAATATGCTCTCTTGAGAATAGGCATGGCCTTCCACAACTCTGGTGTTGTAGTGAGGGGATGAAATAAAGGTCAAAAGTGGAGTTGTTTTCGCATGTCAAGAATTTAATGGTCACAGATTCAAAAATTTCTAAATCTTTTCTGAAGTGGTTTAATCCATCGGCAAAGTAGACTTTCTGCCGATGCTGTCTTAGTCTGATATAGAACGTTGTTCCATCATATCTAAAGCGGACAAAGCGAGGGTATACTGGACACTGTTGGTGGTAAAAAGAAGGCACTTCTATGGTGTCCTGCAAAAAACCATAGTGAGAAAAAGTAAATCAGATTATGCCAATCAAAGAACAAAAAAGAAAAACAAATTGGGCTTATAAGATAACCATATCATTGTGGAATGATGCTGTGAACTGCATGATTAAGGGTTTTGTGTTAAATGGATATTGAATCTGCAATGAGATAGAGCGCAATAATTATAACCAACTATGTCAAAATATATGGACAATGAAAATAACATAATCAAATTAATCAGGCTATCATGCAATGAGTAAAAGCAAATAGGTCTGAACATAAGAAATTGCAAATTTCAGCAGTGTTTTTACAACCTTAAATGCTCGTATAATATTGTGGATGAAATGTTGATGGTTAAATTTGTTGTTAAGTTGGCAGGTTTTATAAACTGTATTTTGGAGTTAAAGGTTTTGATGCAGACAGACTACTGTGATAAAGTGGCATTCGATTGGAATACAGATTGAAGAATAACAACAGAAAAATGTAGGTAAAAGAAATTCATATTTGGTGTAAATTAAACTAAAGTGTAATTAATTTACATATGACCTATATCATTCCTTCAATATGGGTCAGTGAAAAATTAGAAAAAACATAATGCTATCTGAATTTGATGGTAGGGATCCTAGCAGGAGTGCATTAGATTTAATCAGCATGCATGACTGGAATATTGCAAAATTTAATATCAAAGAACAAAAGAAACACCGGAAAAAAATTGTTTTTTTGTGGAGTGGCAGTGAAAGGAAAACAAAAGTAAATTTGCAACAGTTATTTATATATTGTTTGGTTTTAAATTTAGAAGTCAAAGTTGATAATAATAATGAGTCAAAACATATGGATGCATGCATTGAAAAGATGAACTAAGTAAGAAGTTTTGGTTCATAACAGAATAGCAGAAGACAAGACGAAGACCTAACCATGTACTGACAACAGTGATCGACACATAAAAACTTTGATTAACATATTAAAAAGAAATGGACAAGGTAAGTTAGTTATTCGTTTTAGACTTGCCTTGCTTGTAACAGATGAAGAGTCTGAACTGATGGTTGTGTCAGTTGAGTTGGACAATGGGTTTGAACTCATGGTGGCAGCCGTTTCAGTGTTTTTCCCCAGAGGAATGGGGCGTGGATGTATGCAGAAGAAATGTTTTTTGGAGAAGTATGGGTGAGTTAGTACTTGGCGAAAAGATGTAAGTGGGGGAATACGAAGGAACTTGGGAATTGTGGACTTGTGGTGGTGCAGGCAGCTGAAGTGTTTTTTTTTTTTTTTTGCTAATGGCTACCGAAGTTTCTTGTAAAATTAATGTGTATTGGTTGTTTAAATTCCAGTACAAGGAAAAACATTAAAGAAACAACTATAAGTAAATAATAATAATAATAATAATAATAATAATAATAATAATAATAATAAACATGCATTTGATCTTTATTAATTAAAATAATTGAAAGATTTTAAAATGATTTGTTTTTGCAAGTACATGTTTTAAATAGTTTTAAATATTATTTTGGTTATCTTTGAAATAAGTTGAGGTTTGTTAAATTAATTTAATATTTTTATACATGTAATGTCGACTGAGGCAATTATTTTTAAATGAATTTAATTTATGAAATATATGAGTTTTCGGGGAAAATATCAACGAAGCATCCATAAAAACCAAATAAAATCATACCAAAAAAAACATAAACACCGTTTTAATAAAAGCAAAATAGAAGAACCTGTACCTTCGACAATGTTAAGTTGTCCGACAAGTTGTTTGGCAAAACCAACGTTGTTACTGTAGCCTGTTACAAAAATTAAACCACAAGTCCACAACAAATCAGAGCAATGATACACAAATAAGCGTAACCAAAATGGCATAAAATAAAATGAAGATGGAAGTCGTCAATAGCTTTTAAAGTCAACCCAAAACAAAACCAAAAGGTGGAAGTCAAGAGGACACCAAAATGAACAAGAAAGATTGGAAACAGAGGAGATAATTCGTGGGGAAATGACACAAACGAAGGAAGCAACACCCCCTATAAGCATTGCAATAAAGAAGCCACATATAACATGTTTGATATTGTGCAAAGTTTAATTACAGCAAGTGGTCAAAACTTAATGAGTGCATTACAATGCCTCATGGGCAAAGATTGACAGAGAACCAGCTTTGTAAATTAAAGTAGGCCATAGATAATGAAACCAAAACAACTATATCATTGTTGTGCCCAATGTCTCTTTGGTTGCTCCCAATAAAATATGATTCGTCTTTGTTGTGTTTGATTGGTGGTGTCATCTCTTTGTTGACCTGCACATGTGGTCCTGCACATGTCCTTCATGTCCTACATTTTATAATGAATATTTCATAATAATTCCTTTGATATGCAATATTAAACATATATTAAATGATTGACCATGTTGTTGATCACCAAAAAATTGTAAAAAAATATACCGATCCTCACACAAAAATAGTAAAAAACAATATATGGATCCTTAATGTTTTCCATGGATAGAGTCATGCCAGGTGCGCTCTGCATTTCTAATCAACTCTCCCTTGTACTGGTTGTGTGTCCCTAAAAGCAGGATCATTGCGACCTTCATTCTGACGGCCTTTTCATCTAGCTGTAGTTTTATGTCATAAATTAGGGCAATTATTATGTACATTATGGACTACATGAAACCAAATATGTGGTTCGTATAAATATGCTAACAAAAGTTAACAAATTTGATTAACATTTCCAACATTCTTACCACTCCATACAAGAGATTCACAAATGACTCCTCCATTTGCATCCATTCTAGGACCCATAATGCTGACTTTTCACTACTATTAACAAATAACCATATTTTGCATTTCATTTTTTCTGAAATATAACATCAATTTATAGTGAATGGGCTATGTTTATAAAAGTTACATGGATCCACAATTAGGTATTCCCCTGGGTTCCACAATATCCCAATTATCCATTCCATCAAATCCAAAAATTAAATCTTGTGTTTCAAACACACTTTCCAGAACACTGAGCATCACATTGGCCTGTTTACACACACACACACACACATATATATATATACATTGTGATTGTTAGTCAATGTTCATATGAAAATGTCATTAATTTGATATTTAATAAATTGAAACAATATAAACAAACCATGATTTTAGTAGTATCTTTTCGATCATATGCCGTTAGACTTGTCAGGTCACAATCCAGATGAAATATTTTTTTTCCAGGCAAGTCTATGACCATTAGATACCAATGATCCATATATTGAACAATGGGTATATATATCTGAACAAAATAAAATATGATTAAATTAATATTTACCCGGTAATAATAATTAATTTTTGTTCCGTGCGTCAAGCGCGAACATGATTTTAGTTTTATTGCAAGTATTTGCACGAAATTATTTACATTTTTCCGGTTAATGATCACTTGCATTTACTTGAAAACATTATTTACCAGCTTTACGTTTGAAAATGAAGGCATCCAATCCTTTCCATAATGCAACATGACAATTTCCATGGGAGTCCCATCAATTACATCCAGCTGTAATCAAATTAAAATGCCACTTTTTGCAATTAATTACAAAAATTATAAATGTTAATTAATATTTGTGTTGTATTGAATAAGCACATAATGTATGGCATACCACAAAAGTTGGGGGCATACACCAAACACTCCTTGTGCGGTATAGTTGGCTGTAAGCAACCTTCAGAGCCATGAAGAGTATAATCTGCCAGCAATTGAATAACAAATTTTGAATCATAAAGTTTGACGCCAATTTGTAACATGTATACAATAGGATACTTTCGGTACAAACAACTATATACCTCCTCCCTAATTGGCTTATTGGGACACAACGACTGAAAGTTTTGTCGCGTGCCCAAGTTGTTTCCTACCCCAAACAAAATTTCGTTGCCGCTAATATAAAGATGCACAAAAAAAAAAAACAATTGTAGTGGTCAACATCGAACAAACAAATACCCATGAATATATATCAATGATAACTTATGTAATTTTTATGAGTAAAACGTCACCGCACGTACCTCGGGTCCACGTTAGGGTTGAAGACATGCACAAACCTGTGTCTCCTTAAAAGTAAGATTCATGTCAACAGTTGGCTTGAAGGTGCAGGGCATATCCTGTACATGTAAAACATGCTATATAATGCAAGAGTATAGTTCAAAAAATAGAAATGGTATTATTATTTGCAAGATCTTAGGAATAGTATATGTGTATCCCCTACTGGAATTGGGCCAAGGCCTATGAAAGATTCGGGTTGACTTGTTGCTGTTGATGTTTCCCAATGAAGTTCCTTTATTGTATTGGTATCTTGAGGATTCCAAGTAGGTTGAACTTGGTTGTCAATTTTGTGCTTCTTCAAACTCCCAGTAACAGACTTATCATTGGGGAACGACATAAGGAATATTTAATATGTAAGTGTTTGCAGTACGGGTTAGTAAATGTTTCACCTTAGCTTTCAGTCCTCTAACATAGTTGCTCATGAATGGGTGTTGTGGGGAGGAGTCATCCGTAGTCTTTTTGTCACTGGGTCCTGACAACTTGATTGTTTTCGGAGAGGAGTAGGTGGTAGTTTTTTCGTCACCGAGGAATTTGGCCTTCATTCCCCTATCTAACGGCCTTAGAAACTCATCATCATCATCGTCCTCCGGGATGAAGATGGTTTCAATATTGTTCAAAGTTGCCTTAGATTTTCCGTATGCTTCATTTGTGGTACATTTGACAGTTGGGTTGGACACCCTCTTATTCGCATTTTGACAATGTAATGCTTGACAATAGACATAAGTATTGTCATGAGTCCCATTCATTGCCACATCCTCCTCACCATCTTTCGTTGACTCCTTGTAGTCTTGTTTAGCCAACGTGCACATGGCCTTCAGCATTGATGTGTTTGTCTTCTCAATGGCATCAAGTCTTTTTTTGTTTTCGTTATCAATGTTTTGCATTTGTTGAGCCAAATGCTTCATGTGAATGTCAAACATACATGTGTAAATTGTCATAATGTAACATTCGTTTATCATTAAGTCCATATTTACTTTGTTGTTTTTGTCATATTTTTGAGTTCACATTAAAAGATAAAACATGTTGTTTTAAACGCAAGGACAAGTTTGCACCTGTATTGCAGCAACCACATCGTTCAAGGTTGCAGCAAGAGATGTATCCCTAAGTACCTCTTCATCCTTTTCGACAGTGACTGTTCCCGTTGGCAATGGTACCTAAGGGAAGAAAAAACCAATAAAACTTCATAATCATATGTGGCTACATATGAACAATGTTGTCTACTTGTAAAGAAATAAGCCAGTGAAGGGTAGATTGTGTACCTGGAAACAATGTTGTTTGCTAGTTGCCTCCTTGCTCCGAAGTGATGTTTCAACCTCATTGTAGTAATTCCTTGTAGACATGCAGCAAGTTTCATGTATCATACACACAACCAACAATGGCAGTATAATGAGGTTTTTGTTTTTCATAAATAACGGTAACAAAAATAAACAACCAGCATGTAACTCACAGTGTGTCATGACTCACGAACATGTCAGAATCCATGAATATCAAATTTCGAAGGTTGACGATGTTTTCGACTCAGTTGGTTGTCGTCAGTGGTTTGTTTGCACATAGAGATATATTGTTAGCGATGAAGGGGGTTCAATGATTTTGCAAAGGGACTGATGACCGTGTGTAATGCAGGTTTTTCTGAATTTTTAGCAAGTAATGGTAAGTTGAAGTAAATGTTGTTGTGCTGAGGGTAGCACCAAAAGGAGCAAAATGCACTTTTGCACAGAAACAGTATCCCACGTACGAAGTATCAACTTCAATCATTTTCAAAGTTAATGAATGCCAGTGGTGATTATAGTGGGTTGAGTTAGCCACTTATGACATGACACGAAATCCAACAAATAAAATTTGGAGGTTTTATTTATAGAAAATTCCTTTTGTCGTTGTTTGGTAATAGCCTGATACATAAAAAATATTTAATTTTTTATTGATTAATGTTTTTTAATATGTGTAAATAAATTACCGTTGTTTTTTTATTTAAAAAAATATAAATTAACTTTAAAAAATGTGTTTTTGTTTTCTTTGTCTTTGGTACCCACTTGTCTCTGTCTTAGCAGTGTCACCTCCTTATTGTCTCTTTCATCCAGTTTTATGCACAATGTATTTTGATTTACAATTTATAAAATATGAGAGTAATATTTAATTTATTAATTAGTGATTTTTTTTAATTTTCACTAAGTCCATGAAAGATTTTGTTCAGTTAAATTTTAAAATCAATTTATTTTCATTTTGGAATTTTTTGTTTGAAACATTAATGTTAAAATTATTTATGATATAAACTATTGGTCGAAGTATATCAAAATTTATGGTAAACTTTATTTATTATTGAGGCGCACACAGACACAACACCCCCTACCGAAGTCACATTAAATTATGTGATGATATGTTCATCATTATGCATTTGAAAAATATAACAATTAAATTAATATTGACACAATTACGGTTTATGTAAACCTTACTAAGCAGTGGTTACTTTGACTTAACCAATTTGGAAATAGGGTTATTCGACATAGTACATGTTAGGCTTAGTTAACTCCTTAGTGTTTACATGCATTTTATTTACAAGGGATTATGATTACTTCACAAATGACGGATAAAGTGTAATTTACTAATTAGGGTTTTTGTGTACTTCACCAATATCTCTTTGAAAACTATTACATTATTCTATAACTTTCAACTTAGTGTTTTGTTCAAATTTATAGTTAAATTGAAATTTTTTTTACATAAATTATATAGACAAACATTTCATACTAATCTAAGTTCATTTCACACCTCTTTGAAAATATCCTAAAGTATCAATTATTTGATTACCTTTTTGTTATTGTTAAATTTACATGTACGATCTGAATAATTCAATGATTGCATAAAAAAATGAGATTACATATTAAGTTATAAAAATAAAATAATAATTTTTTTCTTTATGAGTCAGTCAACCTTATATCTCAAAAAAGTAATGATACATAGGCAGTCAAGCTTAATTAATACCGTATCCTTTTTTTTATTCTCTTTATCAGTAAATCATAATACCTATCATTTTGTTTTTTTTTCTAACATGTTTAATAGATAGACATGTCCATGGATTATTATCCTTTTGTGCTCGCACACCTATTTTGGTTTTAGATACCATTGGGACATTTTCAAAATGTGTAACCATACCAATTATTTTTAAATGATCAAACGTGGATTTTGTGGCAACATTGGTTTTTATAATATGCAATTTATTTGTCAATTTTTTGAACCAATAACTTAAGTACTAACTATTTAAGAGAAACCACTAACTTAAGTACTTGACACATGAGGTAGGGAATAAAGGAAAAAATTAAATTAGTCAAAAAACTAAACCCTACTTTTATGAATTAGGGTTTACAGTTGTCTAACTAAGTTTGGTTTATCTGTAATTGACAAGTTAGGGTTTATAGTCAGTTCATAAAGCAGGGTTAATGTGTACTTCACTAATTGTGGTTTATTATAACTTGACGAATTTGGGTTTAACGTTATTTCACCATAACTTGGTAACTTGGTAAGTTTAAATTAGTAGACTTTATTTTGACATGATGACAAAATTTACATAATATAAAATAAATTATTATTTTTGTGTTGTAAACATATTTGTAAATTTGACAAAAATTTAATGTCAAAAATAACCGTTGAAAGGACGGATATTTACAAACCTTAATTTTAGGTGAATGGAAGCATGCCTCTTATGTCATGTCCGAGGGATATCCAAAAATGTTTTTGGTGAGACGTACCCTTTCATTAATTGCCAATTGCATTGAAAATGGAAGAAGCGCGCGTGGCTGATAAAAAGCGATCCAAATGATTGTTACATTAAATGAACAACACTACAGGAACCAAGACGCATCCATAAATCCCTCCAATCAAAGAAGCATGCGTCCAAAACATGGCTTTTCACATTCGAAGACATCAAATCAATTGGAATAGCCCAGTCTACAAGAACCAAGACGCCTACTTACATGGCCAATTTTAAAAATGATAAAAATCACTTTACGTATTCCCAGACTTCCAAACGTCATTAAATGTGCATAATCATCACCTCTCATCGACTCACGCAAACACCCATAAACCTTACATGAAATAAAATAAAATAAATTATTGCAAATATAAATGAAATATATAAATTATTCGCTTTACGTATTCCCAAATTTCCAATCGTCATTAAATGCTTGTAATCATCACCTCGCATCGACTCACACAAACACCCGTAAATCAAACATGAAATAAAATAAAATCAAATAAAATATTAAAAATATAAATGAAATATATAAATTATAACATATCAATTAAAAAATATAATCATGCAAGTATAAATAATAACATATAAATAGCAAAACATACCTAACATCATATAAATATAAAAAATTATGTTTACTCAAATATAATTAATAAAATTTAATCAAACAAATATTACTTATGATGTAAATCTAATTTTTAAAATCATTACAGTTAGCAAATGACAGAGTGATAGTATCTGAAATTGGTAGCAGACTTTGAAGTCCTGACTTGGCTCTACAATACCTTCAAAGAAGAATTAGTGGGTGTTAAAATTTGGTCATAATTTTTTATTCATCCTTCAAATATGTATTTAGCGAAACATGAGTAATTTTTGTGTAGTCAATGTGTTTTCAGAATTTAATCTTCTGATGTTGACGACCTTGAGAATTTAGTAGAATATGAGTAAGTTTGTGAAGCTTTTGATGTTGATCATATATTCATTAATGGAATATTTATTGGATACGTTGACATAGTAATTATCATCATAATAATAATACTTCAGCAATATGGTAAGTATTGTGTGTTTTTCATGTTTGTAATCCATTTGTAGAAAAAATGTTTGTAAAACATGTAATGCAATGTAATGTATTAGCTTATTTATTTAATACAATTATAAAAAATCCATTCATAAGTATAAATGAATAAAGAATTTATTCATAACTATGAATAAATAATTTTTAATTAACGTTAAAAGATGGCATGAATTGTAAAATAATATAAACCAAGGTAGTAAAGTAATGAATTAAACTAAAATTACAAAAATGCCTAACATCCTAAGTTTCCTAACATGGTAACTAAAATTACAAGCTAGTAAACTAAGTTTCATTTGTAACTTTCAGATAATAGTTTGCCCACTGGATGCGAAGTGCCTTCAATGTGTTTGATTCCAATGGTTTAACATCATTAAAATACTGCATGATGTAATAAAACATAACTTAATAATTTAATATCAATGATAACAAAAAAAATTACTTTCAAATTAACAATTACCATTTCCCAATTATTCGTGAAACTTCCTAAGATTATAGTTGACATCCAGTGCATGACGTAATAGCCACACTGAGTGCTTCCTTTTTGTTTATTACACTAAAGACATAATGAAATTTATATATTCAAACATTTCTACCGATTGAGAGAACACAAACATAAAATATATATTACTTAAATGATTGTTTAAATTACTTACTTTAACAACAATCCAGGTAGCACCTGCAGCCTTGAATTTAGGTTGTGGAGTACCATCAACTTCTTTCAATGCACTGTTGAATACAACGAACATTACAATATCAACTACCTTTTGCATAATGAGGATGCAAATGTATTGACAAATAAACACTGACTTGTTAATTATTCCTTTAAGATAGTTGTCTGGCCTGTGATGCAAGGAACAAAACCAAACAACAACATTTTTGTTATGCAAAATGACGACCATTTGCTAGTGTGAGCTGCAGTGTACACAAATATAGTATAAAATCAATATTATACATTATTTAAATTCATTTTTGACTTATACTAACCCATTAAGGTATGCTTCCAGGTACACATCTCATTTTGAATTATGGATCCAGTTGTTGATGTAAGTTTGAGTTTCAAACTTTGATTGGCCAGATCTCTGGATGGATTGTGGTTCGAGGAATGTATACACATCTGAATTCCCCAATCGCATACTTGTCTCAGTTTGATGCCTATTGATGTTAAGACAAAGTAAATTATGTATGCATTTGTAAACAATAACTTAGGTCGTTAATAATAATCTAAATTGACTTACAGTATCCACAATTGTATAACAGAGATGCTGAGACATTGACCACCGTGGGCTATTTTAGACAGATCTTCATGCTTTATGTACAACGAAAAGTCTGAATTAAACAGCCCAAACAATGAAGCATCCCACATAACCTTCTACGGCTTCAAAAAAAGTTATGGGATAGTCAATGTCATTAGATATAGGGGATCATGTACAGGAGGATCCAGCCTATATGCAGGTTTTGCTGGAGTCACAGGTTCCTGTTAATCCAACATATTTAATTGACATAATTTAATTTCATTGATCCCAATCAACTCAAATGTCATCAACTTAATAAATGATCCAACTTACAATTACCATATGTTTAAATGTTTAATTGCAGAACTACATTGAGGTACCGACAACTTATCATAGGCAATGGGCTCTAGATTACCCTGCTTATGTGCAGATCAAATATAATGGAGGCAACCACTTCAACAATGCAGGTTTAAACCTTCAACAATGCAAGAATGCTGACGTTCTAATGCTTGTACACATATACAAAATCGCTTCAGTAAATATCATTTAAATTTCTGCGGATTCAGGTACATTCCATCTTAATATTTCACACCATCCATTTAATTAATATACTGTCACAAGTCACCTTCAATTGTTAAGTTATTACTGTTAAATGCAAAATTAGTAGAATTTAGGTGGTAGAGTAGATACAATGATCACATGTTTTCATAGACTAGTTGTCATTTGTGGCCGAATGGTAGTGTAAATAGGCGTTCACAGATTAAAAGTTATATTATCTACCTATAATACAAAATCATTGTCAATAAAAAATATTCAGGTAGTAAGGATTTCCGGAAAGTAAGGGTATCATTTGTGGGCGAATGTAACTGTAAAAGGCTGTCAATTAACATACAACAGTAAATTAATTCATAAATATTGAAAATATTTTTGGAAGGCAAAAGAACTTTTATTATTTTAAATACTACAATTATTAACACTTAGTAAATAATGAACTTTAAATTTTTGGGAAGACTAATGGAATTTCAATTTTTCAAGTTAATGATTATCAAGTAACACATAATGAATAAGTACAATGTAGTACCTAATGTATATACTTAATGTGTATTAATCGTCATTGGAAGTGTAAAAGGTTTGACATTATTATTATTATTTAAGTATTCCAGTGACCATAAATTTAAATTACTTTCCAATACAAAAGCGTTTCTCCACGGAAGTTACATATTACAATATAAAAGCGGTTTCTAATAGAAAAGTGTCTCATTTGTCTCTCTTGGTCTCCAAACGAAAACCAACAACATCACAGAACGCCAACCACGATGAGTTCACAGTCATCCATCAATTTTGTAAGTTTACTTTTCTTTTCCCTCTTTGTCTTGTGTTTCATTTTTGTATGTGCTCTGTTATACTTTCGACATTCACCTCCTTTCAATGTTCAATGTTATAGGTTTGTTTCACTTTTTCCTCCTTCTTGTTCATATAATTTTTTGTGTCTTGTATTACACTTTCCACATTTTTATCCTTTGAATGTTTGTTTAACTTTCCATGTTCTTAATATTCATGTCTCCAATTCTCACAAGTACCATATTCCTCCAAACAATGGGTACATCTCCATTCTATGTTATAAGTTCCTTTCAGTTTTTTAAACTTTTCTTTTTGGTTGTTATACGCATGTGTTCATTATAGAAACCTTTGTAATATTCATCATTCCAATGATTCCATTACCAAATTTATGTTTTAAATAGGCATAACTTTTGTACCACTTATTACATAAATTATTGTTATATAGGGCCAATCAAATCTTTTGCCAGGTCTAGTTGTCCAAAGATTTGACGCCACATTCGATGTTCACAAGGTCATTATTTCCACACCAAATAATTTATGTATTTATTGTTAATGGTTAATAAATAATATCTGATATACTTATTAAATCTTCCAACATACAATGGTGATATTAAAATGTTTACTTGCAGAACTACATTGAGGTTCCATTAGCATACCATAGACAGTGGTACCCACGTTACCCGTCTTTTGTTGTCTTCAACTATAATGGAATCAGCCATTTTATGATAAGACTTCGAAAATATGGTGAGCGATACTATTTTGCAGATGGGCTGAACGAATTCCAAAGAACCATGAATTTTTTTGAAATTGTCAAAATCACTTTTGTTGCCCCGGAGAAAAATACGACTTTCCATGTCACGTTCATCCGACCTTTCTATACACACAAATGTCGAAGGTCAGCCGCAATGACCAGAAGGCATCTTTTTACTATAGATGTTACGGAAGATACGCTGCAACAAAATTCTCCATTGGTAGGACTTTGTTAATATAATAATAGGCCTTTATTTTATTTGATTTTGACATTAATATCTGTAATGACTGTTTCCGTTCTAAAACTTAGTTGTTGCCCACGGATGCTTTAAATTTTTTAGTTGCATCCAAAAAATATATCCATGTGAAACGGAATCGTGGAAGACGTTACCTTTGGAAGATGACCATGAATAATGCCATCTGTTGTTGATCCATGGTACCAATACTTAATGGAAAATGATTTGATGCCCGACGATGAGGTTGTTCTCTACTACAGGTTCAATGAACGTGCATGGGAGGTCATGTTTCGAAAACAGGTTAAATGGGATCAAGCTGGGTGTTCACTTCTGTTTGATGATTAAAAGTTTTTGTTAGTTTCGTAATTATATTAATGTTGTAACTTAAATACCTTCGGGTATCACCTTCAGGTATCAAACAATGTTTTCTTTTAGTTTGTTCTTTTAACTGAAATGGTTAACTGCATTTTTGGTTTCATGACATTACTTATGAAGTTATTAACTTGCCTTTATATTGATGCATTACAATATACTTTTAATTCATCATTATTGTCATTATAAAAGTGGCAGTGGTAGGGTGCTGAGGCTGTTTGGTGTGAACATGGCATGCCAAACTGATCATAATGATTCCCAGAACTCCAGACCTCAATGATCCTACACCCATAAGATACCACCATGAAACCTTTTCTCATTCGTCGGCTACAAAGCCTCACCATCGCATGGTACCTCAACAGCCATAATAGAATTACAATCTATTACATATATATGCCCATCCCTCCCTCTTAATTAGATTGTCCCCTTTTTCCTTTTCCTGCTTCAGGG
The DNA here is from genome assembly GCF_004193775.1 of Glycine soja. Classification (NCBI taxonomy): domain Eukaryota; kingdom Viridiplantae; phylum Streptophyta; class Magnoliopsida; order Fabales; family Fabaceae; genus Glycine; species Glycine soja. The sequence continues at coordinate 42,980,084 of NC_041019.1, read as the reverse complement.
TTCAGTATGTCGTTAAGTTAATTTTAGCCAATGACTGGGTCGTTAACATCAATCAAAACATCCCTTCTTTATTATTTGTATATTTATGTTAACGTTGAACATTATAATCCATTTCCTGCTTGTTTTTAATTCAATAAATTGATTCTGCATGTTTCATTACATTATGGATGGAGGAAAACTTATGGTTTCCTCTTAACCCAACAGAGTTAAGCTGCATTTTTTTTATAATTGGAAACACCCTTCTATCTACTCCTTCACTCATGAAAGTTGATAGCCGAACAAGGCAAATAGATTAACAATGGACCATGGAACCAGATTTTTTGGGTAAACCTCATATCTGTTTTGGCTATGCGGTTAACTATGTCGGGGTACACAACGGATGGAGAACAATAAATAAATCATGGTATGTGGTTAATATTGCAAATCAATTGATATTAAACAACACTCAACCAACTCAAACAATGTCCCATGCCTTTTTGCCTTCGTCAATCAACTTGTTAAACCCATTAATGTAATTTGATTGGGAACTGCTTCAAATTATAAGGCAAACTTTCGTCACCAACTTACAAATTAAAAAACCAACTACCAACTACAAACTATAATGTATATGTTTCGGTCAAACATGGATGAATAAAACCTCATATGTTATCAACGTTGCATCAACATCTACTATAATTGCATGATGCTTCCATTTGTAAGTTTCAAGTGGATAATCCTGAAAAAAAAAATTAACCACCCACCAACATATATTAAGGCCAGTTATATCAAAATACAAAACAAAATTATCAAATGATGCAAACATTAAGTCATTACCAATGAATTTTTTTAACACCCCCCCCCCCAAATTATCATTATGGACCAGGACGACTACTACCAGCAACAAATGTATGTGGCTGCTGCATCAACTGCATCATTAACAAAAAAAAAAGTGTCCCAAACAATATGTCAATGAATGATTTCATTAAAATCATTAAGTGCATAACATAACAATTATAAAACAAATTGTACCAAACAAGTTCTTCATTACCAGTTGATAGTTATATTCATCTGTAGGTTGACACATAGTGTTAGTTTGTTCGCTGGATGAAATAAATGAACCACCAACACAAACATTTGCATTTCGAGGACGATTGGTGCAAGAACACTTATTATGGCCACTTCCACCACATTGCCCACACTTTTGGATTCTCCTTCGTTTCCCGGATTCATCTACTCCAACTTGTCCGCATCCTTTAGTTCGAACAACAATAGGGTCTAAAATACCATCATAATTATGACCCTACTGATTTGCCTGCTCATCATTGTCATCAATACATGGTTCACTGTTTTTGTTCGACTTTAGCCTTCTAACCTCATTTGACAGGAAATGCAACATTTTGTCATACTCGTCTTCATCAAAGTACGCAGCTTCGCAAACTTCTCTAGAAACTTGAACCAGAGTGGCATACCTGGCCATCAATTGGGAATCCCAATAAATTGCAAAATCGGGATATTTATCTTTGATATTTTCTGTGGCAGATTTTGACCACCTATTCAGAACCAAACAACTTGGCAACTCCGTAAAATTTAAACAAACCAGAACAGCCAATATGTGATCACATGGAAGACCAATGGATTGCATTCTCATACAAAGACAACTAAAATTAATCGTGGATGGACAATAGGACACATACCAAACACTTTCACTACAGTACTTCACAACCGTGTAAACTGAGAACGTGGCCATCTATTTGCAATCAACGACTCTCAGCTTAATAGTCCTAGAGACATAGGACTGAAAAAGTATAAACATCTCCTCAGTAAGCAATTGATCAGCAGACCGCTCAAGAGATCGAAGATTTGTTTGCAAAACTTCATTCCCGTATGTTGAGAAATAATCTGCCACAATCGCTCTATAGCGAAAATATGTGAGACACCTTTTAAATTGTTCTACAAAATCAGTTAAATTAGTTCGTGAATGAACATATTTTGCAACATGAGCATGGAAGGCTTCACATCGAGATGTTGTCCGTATGCCTGCAAAAAAATTACCCCTCAAATGGGCAGGAGACCACTTCATCCTTTTTTCATACAATTCACCAATCCAACTATTGTCTTCCAATTCAAAGGTAGCAATCATCTCTTTCCATTTTTCTTCAAATGTGACCACTTCAAAATCACCAAGCATTAGATTCTTCAACCATTTCAAAACTTGTTTGTCTCCAACATGGCTCAATGCATTACGCAATAAGTGCCATGCACACAATTTGTGAAAAACACTTGGCATCACTCTTGTTATAGCATTCCTCATAGCCAGATCGCCATCAGTTATTATTGAAGAAGGAGCTTTTCCTTTCATTGCTTCCAAGAATTGTTCCAACAACCAAACATATGTTTCTTTCGTCTCATCAGTCACGATAGCAGCGGCAAAAACTATTGTCTGATTATGGTGGTTAACACTAGAGAACACAACAAAAGGGCACAAATACTTATTTTTCTTATAGGTGGCATCAAATGCGAGAATGTCACCAAATACCCCATAAAGCAATTGGCTCTCAGTATCACACCAGAACAACCGTTGTAGTCTTGACCCTTCATCCACGGTGTACAAAACATACATCGTTAGATCTTTCTTGCGTAAATCATGTAAATACTTCAATGCACCACTTGCATCAGAGGTATGTTGCTTTCTCATGTGCACTTCTTGATTGTAAATATCTTTCCTAATAAACCCCACTTTGTCATATCCACCACAATGATTGGCAAATGCTGCATACATGTGCGGAGGTCCAATGCCTACTTTTCTATAGTTTTCAATTTGCATAATATCAATTGTTGACATCTTCCTATGTGCGGGCAACAAAGATGGCAATTTTAAGTCCAATAATAAATGATTGTGCTCAAAATTCCAGCATGTCACATACCATCGTCCCGTGGAAAAATGCACATGAACACGAAACATTGCTTCACAACCACACCTACTTTCTTTTCTTTCTCGGCGCTTCCTTGTATTTGATGTTGATCCTTTCTCTCTCCTATAACCAGCACATGAACAAACAAATGCTTGTTCTAGTGTTTCCCTTACAGAAAAACCAGTTATTTTAGCATACCAATAGTAGAAGACATACGCTAACTCCAACTCAGCAAAATCGAACCTGCTTACATCTTCAACACTCATTTTTTCCATGTCAAACTGTCTAATATCAACTATGGTTTCAAAACTTATACATTCGTCTTTTAACAAACCTGGAATCCAGAAATCATCATAATCTCCATAATCGTCATTTTGTACCTCACAATCCACCTTATCCTCATCTTCCAGTCCTACATCGTTTTCCTCCTCATGATCATTTTCATTCACGAAGCTATAAAAATTGTCACTACTTTCCATCTTTGACATTATATCGTTCAAATCCTACACACCAACACATTTGAAAATAAATAAAAAAATACATCAGCTAATTGTTGCATTCGACACACCGTAATTTCTGTATCATTAACTGCCTGCAATGGTACACACCAATAACACTAGTATCTTCCATTAAGTGCCTGCAAAGGGTACCTTCATTGACACATCAAAGGTGCCTTCCATAGTCAATTCTCTATCAAATACTTCACCCTTTTCCTTTTCCTATATCACATACCTACTAATGCAAAACTACTACTGATACATCTTTTTGCATGTTCAAAACTACAACACATTACATAACAACACAGAAGAAAATTGAGGCAAACCATTTTGCAAAACCAACTTCAATCAAAAGAGAAATATAACATCCAAACAATAACTAACAGGGACAACTGAACCAAGTACAACAGTAACAATAAAAACTGATAAAAGACTACAAATACCTTCACGAAAAATGGACTTCTTGGAACTGATGACCCCTCACAGCTGCCTTAACCCTGCGCTTGCCATTTGCATCAACAACCAAGTCACAACAGAGTAAACAAACGTAAAAACACAAACTTGGTGGTAAGCCTAAAGACAAATTCAACAACAAAAATGAAAACTACAATCCATTAAGGAATACCCACCCTTGTCGAGGTTATTCACGTGGTATGACGAGAAGGCTCTCTTTCAATCACGAAGAAGGACGAGTACCCTTTGCTCAATCGGGCTTAAGGAAAACGAGCCTAAGCTTCAATCTCACATTTGCGATGAACATGATGGGAACGACGATAAAAGCTTACACCACACACTTGCTTAAGGAAAACACGCTTCCTGTTGCGACCGATGATCGAAAATTATCTGGATTGTTTGATTTTTTAATTTTGAAATGGATGGCGGTGATTGCTTCTTTTTTTTTTCCACCAACTTTCATAGGGTGCGAAAGTGTCATCATCATCAATCATTATGATTGAGATTTTCTTCAATGATGAGTGTCATAATTTAAAATATGAGTGATTGAGGCCCAATTTATAATATCAAGAAACTACAAGTATTTAAGTGTGAAATGACTTGAGTAAGCACAACCACAATTTTGGACAATTCAATGCATAACAAAATTAATTTTTTTATAAAAAATTCAAAATTCAATTTAGCATATAAATAATTCTTTAAATAAATTCCATTACTTTTAGAGAATCAATTCCTAAACATTTAACTTGAAGGTATTTTAGGAACAAAAACAAATGCATTAAAGTAATGGAGGCATATTTAAAACATTTGTCAAACACATAAGAATATTACAGAAATTGAGGAGGGAAAAAAGTATAATGCTTTAATAAAATAGAATACTAATATAATTAACATTCACATAAAATATATATATATATATATATATATATATATATATAATTATTTCTAATTTTAAATTTTATTTATTTATTTTCTTTTATTTCACTTCTATTTTAAGAAAATAAATATATTTGTATGAAACAAAGAAAAATAGTTTCTCTCGGAAAGTCTTTTTATCCGAGGACCTATTGTTTTGTTGAGGGTGTATTTGGTAGTCAAAAAATGAGAGAAAAGAAGATAAATTTAAAAAAAATACGTATCTGGTACATTTATCACTCTACCTTAATTTAAATAGTTATTCTCTATTCTTTTTCATTTTATTGTCTTCCATTCTACCCAATCAACCCTAATCTTTTTAATAAGAGAAGTTATTTTTCTCTTTTTTTTATTTCTTTCATTATTTGTCATTCTTTATGTAAGACAAATGATATTAAGAGAAAAAATATACATATATAATAAATTATGAAATTTTTATTAGTTCTATTATTAGTTCAAATTCCCCCTAGTTTTTAAAATAAACTCTTTATTTTATAGATATCTAACTTAATTGATTGAATAAAGTGTGAGTTATTGAAAACCTTCCTATTTATTCAATTTCTATGATAAAAAAATTTACAAAAAATCTCACAACCTTGATAACGACCTAACCTATTGTACTTTTTATTTTATATAAATTATTATACTTTTATACCGAATAAAGTACCTAGTCTAAGAGTAATCACTCAGTTAGAAACAACTAAACATGATTAAGGGGAGTATTACTCAGCTAGTAATCATCATGTGATAGACCCATAGATCCCCGGCCTAACCAAGTTAGTATAAAAAGGGGTATACCCCCTAAGTAAAGGATTGATTAATATATATATATATATATATATATATAATTATTTCTAATTTTAAATTTTATTTATTTATTTTCTTTTATTTCACTTCTATTTTAAGAAAATAAATATATTTGTATGAAACAAAGAAAAATAGTTTCTCTCGGAAAGTCTTTTTATCCGAGGACCTATTGTTTTGTTGAGGGTGTATTTGGTTGTCAAAAAATGAGAGAAAAGAAGATAAATTTAAAAAAATACGTATCTGGTACATTTATCACTCTACCTTAATTTAAATAGTTATTCTCTATTCTTTTTCATTTTATTGTCTTCCATTCTACCCAATCAACCCTAATCTTTTTAATAAGAGAAGTTATTTTTCTCTCTTTTTTTTTTATTTCTTTCATTATTTGTCATTCTTTATGTAAGACAAATGATATTAAGAGAAAAAATATACATATATAATAAATTATGAAATTTTTATTAGTTCTATTATTAGTTCAAATTCCCCCTAGTTTTTAAAATAAACTCTTTATTTTATAGATATCTAACTTAATTGATTGAATAAAGTGTGAGTTATTGAAAACCTTCCTATGTATTCAATTTCTATGATAAAAAAATTTACAAAAAATCTCACAACCTTGATAACGACCTAACCTATTGTACTTTTTATTTTATATAAATTATTATACTTTTATACCGAATAAAGTACCTAGTCTAAGAGTAATCACTCAGTTAGAAACAACTAAACATGATTAAGGGGAGTATTACTCAGCTAGTAATCATCATGTGATAGACCCATAGATCCCCGGCCTAACCAAGTTAGTATAAAAAGGGGTATACCCCCTAAGTAAAGGATTGATTAATATATATATATATATATATATATATATATATATATATATAATTATTTCTATTTTTATATTTTATTTATTTATTTTCTTTTATTTCACTTCTATTTTAAGAAAATAAATATATTTGTATGAAACAAAGAAAAATAGTTTCTCTCGGAAAGTCTTTTTATCCGAGGACCTATTGTTTTGTTGAGGGTGTATTTGGTTGTCAAAAAATGAGAGAAAAGAAGATAAATTTAAAAAAATACGTATCTGGTACATTTATCACTCTACCTTAATTTAAATAGTTATTCTCTATTCTTTTTCATTTTATTGTCTTCCATTCTACCCAATCAACCCTAATCTTTTCAATAAGAGAAGTTATTTTTCTCTTTTTTTTTTATTTCTTTCATTATTTGTCATTCTTTATGTAAGACAAATGATATTAAGAGAAAAAATATACATATATAATAAATTATGAAATTTTTATTAGTTCTATTATTAGTTCAAATTCCCCCTAGTTTTTAAAATAAACTCTTTATTTTATAGATATCTAACTTAATTGATTGAATAAAGTGTGAGTTATTGAAAACCTTCCTATGTATTCAATTTCTATGATAAAAAAATTTACAAAAAATCTCACAACCTTGATAACGACCTAACCTATTGTACTTTTTATTTTATATAAATTATTATACTTTTATACCGAATAAAGTACCTAGTCTAAGAGTAATCACTCAGTTAGAAACAACTAAACATGATTAAGGGGAGTATTACTCAGCTAGTAATCATCATGTGATAGACCCATAGATCCCCGGCCTAACCAAGTTAGTATAAAAAAGGGTATACCCCCTAAGTAAAGGATTGATTCATTCTCACCTACTCACTATATATCATTAATAGCTCTGAGTCGAACCCTCACTTGAGCGTCAAAGTGCCTTTTGCAAGTACCCTCACCTTCGCTCTGTCAGATACTCATGCACTAGAATCCTTGACAAGAAATAACAAGTAGACGATCATTTAGCTTTAGAGACCATTCAGCATAGTAGAAGACCATTTGATAAAAGGACGAACACCCAATCCATTTGTGAAAAGAACATTTTGGTGTCCACCGTGGGGTTGTGTAACATATATCCTGACTCCAAGAATTTATGGCTATAACAAGAACTAGAACAAACACAGTAGTAATGGAGCAACTGGCTAGCAACCACCGCAACGAAGATGTTGATAATTTTTATTCAAGAATACAAAGTTCATTAAAAAGTAGCAATGTGCCCCTAATTTTTTGGCTTCTTGGGTGAGATTTGTAAATAACTGATTTTGTGTGAGTTTTACATAGTGAAGGCTTCATTGTGATGATGGGTATTGTTATTCTTTGGATTTTAAGGTTTAAGAAAGGAGGATTGGAAGTGCTGCTGAAGAGCTCGCTTAGCGAGCCATATTAGCTAAGCGAGGCTAATCCACTTAACAAGGAGGCCAGCTCGCCCAGCGAGAGAAGAACCCTAAAGAATGTAGAGTCAGAGAGCAGCGTGCTAAGCACGAGGCCAGCTCGCCCAGCGAAGCCTTTGTCGCTTCTCACGCTTAGCGCGTCCACATCCGCTAAGCGCCCAGTCACTAACTCTCGCTCAGTGAGACATGCTCACTGAGTGTGTATTCATAATCTGAGAAGCCCAAAAGTCTTTAAAGCTGGAAGATAAAGGAAAACAAAGCGACACATGCAGCATGGGTGAGAAGAAATAGAGCATCAAGGGTGAGGAAAGAAAAGAAGGCTACTTTCTTCATACCTTCACTTCACCACTCCATTTCTATCTTGTTTTTAACCTTGTAATGAGCTTTCCTTGCTAATGGAGGGCTAAACACTTCATTGTTGGGGAGTTTTTCCACTGAGCACTCTTGATGTAAAAACTCTAACTATCTATTTAATATTATTTGCTAGTGTTCTCTGCTTCTATCTGTGGTTATTTTTCATATTTGTGGCTTGATCACTCATTTATATGCTTTGTTAGGATTTAAGTATTGGGAAATGCTTTTAGTCCTTAGAACTTGGTAGAGCAGCTAAAGGCCTTCATTTCTAGGAATAATGTGAAGTAATCTAGTAAAAAATGCATCTAATTCGTAATGCAGCTCGCTTATAATGAACTTGTCAAGGAATCAAGAATGAAACTAGGATGGCTAGGCTTTTTCATGTGAGGGATTGCAGTTAGAGTTAATTTGACGGTGCAAAGAACATTAGGATAATGTTAAATAGAGAAAAACGTCATTAATCATGTCAAGAGAAAGTTCAATAGAATACTCCCCGACATATTCACCTTGGCATTTATTTCATCTCACAACTCAGCGTTTATTTCTAGCACTTGTTCTTAAGTTAAGAAAAATTATTATAGTTTACTTGATGACATGGATGAGCTATTTCATTTCACTTTATTGCAATTAAAAATTGTTTACAAATTGAATGTTCGTCATTGAAGTACATGAAATTCCCTGTGGATACGATACTCGGTCTTACCATTTTAATTACTACTTGAACGACTTGGTGCACTTGCCAATCGTCTAACAGATGTTTACGTGGAGGATCAGACCAACTTGGCTTCTGTAGTTAGAAGACTACAAGCTCATGTCTCCAGGATGTGGAAGCACCATGCAATGGAATCGATGCCCTTCGACAAGAGAATGCTCACCTCTGAGAGACACATAGGTTCCAACAACCAGAGGCAAACCCGTTGGAAGGAAGGGAGGCCAAATTAATCGCCATAGGCTTACCTAGAGCCACCAATCTGGGCATGTGTTCAAACATTATTTCCCCGACCTGCAACACCCTGGGTAGACAACTGTCATAGTTTAAGAATCCTTTTGTCCCTAGTATTATGGAGGCAACTCTTCCCCTCAATTGGAAGAACTTAACTATCGATAAGTATGATGACACTACAAACTCGGACGAGCACATGGACGTGTACATTACCCATGTGAGCTTGTATACCATGGATGATGCCATCCTTTGTTAAGTATTCCCGACTCACTGAAGGGACAAGCCCTTCATTCGTGGACTCGTTCGACACCATGACCACCCGCTTTGACATACAGTTTGCCACTTCCCGGCCTCACCACCTAATGTCCATGGCCCTTATCAACATACAACAAGAGAAGAAGGATCCTTATGGACCTTCATGGAGCATTTCAAAAAGGTTGCTTTGAATATCTGAAGATTGTTTTGATGATGCCAAAGAATCAAGAGTCAAATAAGTTTCAAGAATCAAGATGAAGATTCAAGATTCAAGAATAATCAAGATCAAGATTCAAGTAAAGAATCAAGACTCAAGATTCAAGAATCAAGAGAAGACTCAATCAAGATAAGTATTAAAAGAGTTTTTCAAAACATTGAATAGCACAAGAATTTTTCAAAAAGAAAAATCTTTTACCAAAGAGTTTTACTCTCTGGTAATCGATTACTAGAAGGCAGTAATCGATTACCAGTAGCCAGCATTCTTTTCAAAACTGATTTACAAAGCTGTAATCGATTACCATAATCATGTAATCGATTACCAATGTTTTAAAACGTTAGATTTCAAATTTCAAGAGTCACAACTTGAAATCATTTCAAACTTGTGTAATCGATTACACAATACTTGTAATCGATTACCAGTGTTTCTAAACGTTTTGATTTTCAAATTTAAACATGAAGAATCACATCTGTCGATGTGTAATCGATTACACTATGATGGTAATCGATTACCAGTGACTGATTTCAAAAAATAAATTACCAAAAGTCACAATTCTTAAAGTGACTTGTTTCTAAAGAGTTTTTCAAAAGAGTCACAAATTTTAAAGTGACTAGTTTTCAAAAGAGTCACAACTTTTAAAAAGTGACTAGCTTTAATGAAATTGCCAAGAGTCACAAACTTTAACTTGAGTCATCAAATGATTATAAATATGTGACTATGGCACGAATTTAAAAAGACTGATTCCTTTCATGCATAACAGATTTCCTTCATCTTTCTAAAAGTTTTTGTTCAATACTTTCTCTTTCAAGAAAAGTTCATTGACCAAAAACTTGTGTTATTCTTCTTCTTCATTCCTTCTCTCTTGTCAAAAGATTCAAAGGACTAACCGCCTGAGAATTCTTTTGTTTCTTCCCTTCTCCCTCTTGAAAAAAGATTTCAAAGGACTAACCACCTGAGATATCTTCTGTTTCTTACAAAATATTTCAAAGGACTAACCGCCTAAGATATCTTTTTCCCTTTCCCTTTAAACAAAAGATTTCAAAGGACTAACCGCCTGAGATATCTTTTGTTTCCCCTTACAAAGATTCAAGGGACTAACTGCCTAAGAATTCTTTGTCTTAAAACATTGGAGCATACATCCTTTGTGGTACAAGTAGAGCGTACATCTACTTGGGTTGTTATACTGAGAAGAAGAGAGGGTACATCTCTTGTGGATCAGTTCAAGTGGAGCGTACATCCACTTGGTTGTTCAAAGAGAACAAGGGAGGGTACATTCCTTGTGGATCTTTGCTTGTAAAGGATTTTACAAGGTTATTGGAAATCTCAAGAACCGGTGGTTGCTTGGGGACTAGATGTAGGCACGGGTTGTGGCCGAATCAGTATAAATCTAGTGTTTGTCTTCTTCTTCCCTACACTCTTTACTTTTCCGCTGTGTACTTTTATTTTTGCTTTACTTTTGTCTAAGTTATTGTTTGTGTTCTTTACTTCCTCATAACTTAGTAGTAAAGCCTAATTGAATCCAGTAATATTAAGAAGGATAATTTTTAATTAGTCAAGACACATTAATAATTAATTTAACCCCCATTCTTAATTATTTTGAGGCCACTTGATCCAACACCCTGGTGAGCTTGTATACCATGGATGATGCCATCCTTTGTCGAGTATTGCCGATGTCATTGAAGGGACAAGCCCTTCATTCGTGGACTAGTTCGACACCATGACCACCCGCTTTGGCACGTAGTTTGCCACTTGCCGGCCTCACCACCTAATGTCCATGGCCCTTATCAACATACAACAAGAGAAGAAGGATCCGTTATGGACCTTCATGGAGCGTTTCAGAAAGGTTGCTTTGAATATCTGATAACGACGTTGCGGCCTGGACCTTTTGTCAACATCCTATACAAGAAACTGACATCTGACCTCGACAAACTGCGAATGAGAACAACCAAATATGTGTAGATGGAGGAACTAGCCAAGTATTGAACTAGGTGTGGGCCAATGCTGTCGTCCACCAGGAAAAACAATGACAAGCCCAACTCCAACAAAGTCCATGATGAAGGGAGGAAAGATCGATCGCCTTGAGAGTCACCTTATACATAGTACACTCATCTTATCGCCAGCAAATCCCATATCTTAGATCAAGCCTTAGCTTTCAACATTTTGGCCATGCCCAAGAGAACCAATACCTCAACAAAGGCCGACTTCTCAAAGCGTTGGCAGTATCACCGTAATTGTAGCCACTCGACAAAGGAGTGTAGTGCTTTGAAAAACAAAATAAAGGAGCTTATCAAGCTCGGCCACCTGAAGGAATTTGTCCATAAGCCGCAATCATACAAACTTGAATCTAGGCGAGGAAGAGACCGAGAGTGTAACACCCAATTTTTCGTACAATAAATTAAAAAGATTTTTTATTTAAAAATAAATAGAGTTTTAGAAAAATGATGAGGTTTTTATAATTAAATAAATAAGGAGAAATAACTTTATTAATTAAAATAATGGTTTGAAGGAAAATAAAAAAGATATTTTATTTATTCATTTGATAGGAAATAAAATAAAGTTCTTTTTTAATAAAATAATAAAAAAATAGAGTAAATAATAGGTTGGGAGTACTCTAGCTATAAATAGAGTCACGTTAGGTCAATTTTCAAACTGACGATACGTCTCTATGCTTCTTCTTCTTCTCAATTTCGTTTTCCCTTCTTTTTCTCCCAAAATCCTCTCTTTTTCCCGCATACATCCAAACCTGTCTCAGTAAAATGACGATCTAGAACTCCTTAACCGTTGGATCATTGTAAAATTTGAGCACCACGTTTGGAACTCATTTTTAAACACTATCACCATTGGATTTTCTGAAACAATATATGAGGTGAGAGAAATGACGTTCACATCGTACCTTTCTTTTCCCGCATACAGCAAAACTTGTTCTAGTAAAACTATGATCATGTACTTGTTAACCGTTGGATCGTCATGAAATTTAAAAAATAGGTTCGAAATTCACGTTTGCACATCTGCACCGTTGTGATTTTCTAAATAATGTCCATAGAGAGAGAAAATTCCCTTGCTCGAAGACAATAAAATGGAGGCTTCAATCCCTTCTCTTTCGCTCTAACGCTTGTAAATCCTAATAGAGCAACCATAGTAAAAGCTAGAGGAATCTTAGACAACTGGTAGAGATGCTACTATCACTACCGGAATACACATGTGAACCCTCTTAGAGGTATAGAGGTAAGAGATGAGTTTATCGCAATTAGGGTTAGAATGAACATGTGTAGGAATCCTTAGGGGATCAAATTTGGATTTATTTTGGGATGTTTATTGAATTATAATTTTTCCTTTATGATTATAAATACAATATTATTGTGTTTGATAGACCAATTGATGTCCTGATGCGAATTGGTTGATAAAATTGAATGCTTTTAATGTTTTTGTGTTTTTAACCTAGGATTTTAATTCATTGATTTTAATATGATTGTGTGAAATTATTTGAGGGGTTTTACTCCCTATGTTGTGAAAAGTATTTTTGTATAAATTGTTTGTACTTTGGACAAGATTTGCTAGATTGGCATGATAAATTATTATATTAAGATTATGAAATTGTGATTAAAATTGTGCCTATGTGATAAATTGAATATGTGATGAATTGTGAGACAACATGCTGCTTTGAGATCATAGCATTGTTATTGGAATTGAGTATAAGAACAAAGTTGAACATGCATTGATTTGTGAGATATATGTAAACATGTGATGGTGGATTGTGACGTTGTGATATGTTAAAATCTTTTATTATAAAATTTGGTTGTGAATAAGTGTATGGTTAACACTTGATGTGACAATACTTGTGTTATGAACTGTGAATTATACAATAACCCGACTGATGTTTACCTTGAGAAAAATGTTTATTCGCAGTGTTAAAGGAAAAATGTAAGATCCTAGTTAGGAACCTAAAGTGTTAAATTGTAGTGCAAAGTGTTAAACGTGTTTGAAACACGAGTGTAAGGTTGTGGGTATTGTATAATTCATGAATAGTTTCTACGTGCAAAAACTGTTTTAGGGGTTGGACCTGAATTAGAAAGGTGAGACCCTAACGGATTCTTCAGAGTCTAGGCCTTGGGGGGTAAAGACACTCAGTTTGAGTGCTCCTTTAAGCCTATGTTGATCCCATATGGTTGGAGCATTCTCGTAAAATAGAGTGATCCTGACTGATCACCATATGATTTTACTTAGTGAGAGTGACCTGACATACCCATTGTGTGATGTGTCTTGTTATGTACTCCTGAGCGCCCCAAGGTGGTTTTTCATTGACATGGTACCACATTGCATATAGGCTTGAGTCTAGTATAATTATTGCATAACGCTTGTTAATTGTTTATTATGAAATTGATGAGTGCTATTACGTCTTGACCCGAGTGTGTGATTAATGTGTAATGTGATTGGTGATTGAAAAATGAATTTTAAATGATAAAGTGTTAAAGTGGCATGGATTGTATTGAGTTGATCTATGTTATAAATACTTCCATAATTTATTTTGATTACATCTTTGTTTATTTGTATTTTTTAGAAATGTAATAACTCACTCCTTGTGTGCTATTTGTGTTTGGATCCTGTGATGATCTCGAACCTTGTGTTCGTGGGAGCAAATGACTTTAAAGAACCTCGTGTTAGAGAATGCTGGGACACAATGCTCTGACAGGATGTGACATTTGGGCATATGTTTCTATATTAATTGCATGAAGTCTTGGATGACCTTGTTTTTAACCGAAATGATTTTATTATTTATTTGGACACATTCTATTATGATGTTAGAAAAGTGAATGTGAGTCTTTTACCCTTTTGAAATGATTTTATTTAAATGTGTTTAAATTTTTTTTAATTAAATTCTTCATTTTTATTCCTTTTATTATTAGTACAAATATGTGTGGGGTAAAGGGTGTCACAGAAAACATGTCGGACAGTTGGAAAGGTGGAAGAGCTTAAGTTGATCTAGGGAGAAAGAAGAGAGACCCATCGACCAACTGAGGCAAGTCATAAATACTATAGCTGGAGGCTTCGCTGGGGGTGAGGCCACTGCCTCTACACAAAAAAGACACCTTCGACAAGTCCAGTTCGTCAACATGATCTCCCGACACTAAGTGTTGAACATGTCGCCTATAACCTTGAAAATTGAGGATTTCAAGGCAATTGACCCAATACATGATCCGATGGTTATTAGTGTTGAGATAGCCAACTGCATTATTAAGATGACCCTTGTAGATCAAGGGAGCTTGACCAATATCCTTTTTTGGAAAACTTTCAAATAGATGGATATACCCGAGTCTGAGATCCTCCCACACGATGACCCCCTATTTGATTTTGCTGGGGAAAAAGTAGGGACAAAGGTTGCATCTGGCTCCACACTAAGTTTGGGCATGAAGGGCCACTAAAGAAAAAGGTTGAAGATACAATACGTGATAGTGGACGCTGACACATCGTAAAATATACTCCTCAGCCTCCCTTCGCTCAATGCCCTCTACACAATTGTGTCAACCCAACACCTCATGATGTATTTCCCGTTGGACATCAGGATGATTATAACTATGCACACAGACCATCAGGCGGCCAGAGAGTGTTATGTGACTAGCCTTAGGCTACACCCCCACATGAGGGGAGAAACCAAGAGGTCGTCCACTACGTGGAGGCTGGGATCGAGGTCGAAGAGGTAGAAGGACACGAGCTTGACCCCAAAACCAATGATGGCAATCAAGGTGACCCTTGTTGAAGAGACAACCACTTTCCATCTGGGGCCTAGGGAAGGATAGGTCACACAATTGGGGAAACAACAACTGAAGGAGGAGCTCTAAAGAGCATTAGAAACGTCACCATTGCTAACAGAGAATGCTTCAACGACTACCTTGAGGTAAGGGATGAGTTACTCACGCTTAGGGATTAAAATGAACATGTGTAGGGATCCCTAGAGGATCAATTTTGGATTATCGTTAGCTGAACAAGGTGACGATTAAGAATAGGTAGCCTTTGCCTTGGATAGATAACTTGATGGACTAGTTAGTGGGGGCTTGTGTGTTTAGTAAGATAAATCTTAGGTCGGGTTACCACCAAATTATAGTAAGGTATAAGGATATTCCAAAAGATTTCCTTTAGGACCCGTTATGACCATTATAAGTACCTGGTTATGCCTTTTGGTGTGACCAATGCCCCTGGCGTGTTCATGGACTACATGAACAAGATCTTTCATCCTTACCTAGATAGTTTTGTAGTGGTCTTCATAGATGATATCTAGGTGTATTCCAAGACTAGGGAGGAACATGAGGAACATCTGAGGGTTGTGTTGTAGACCCTCAAGGACAATAGGTTGTATGCCAAATTGTCCAAGTGCGAGTTTTGGTTAGAGGAGGTGAGTTTTCTGGGTCATGTCATATCTAGAGGAAGGATAGTTGTAGATCCTTCTATGGTAGAGGAAGTAATGAGTTGGGAGAGTCCTAAGTCAGTCTTTGAGATTAGGAGTTTCTTGGGTTTAGCTAGTTATTACCGTAGGTTCATAAAGGGTTTTTCTAAGTTGGCCTTGCCTTTGACCAAAGCTAACTCGTAAGGGTCAAACTTTTGTGTGGGATACCCAATGTGAAAGTAGTTTCCGTACCCTTAAGGAGAGGTTGACCACCACACATGTTCTAATTTTACCTAACTTGAGCGAGCCTTTTGTGGTGTACTGCGATGCATTTAAGATTGGTAGCCAAGTCCTAAGGCAGAATACTTATGCAGCGGGGCCAAGTAGTGGCCTATGCTTCCTGACAGCTCAAGACTCATGAAAGGAATTATCCTATGCATGATCTCGAGTTAGCAGCCGTAGTTTTTTCCCTTAAGTTAAGGAGACATCACCTGTTTAGTTCTAGGTTTGAAGTCTTTAGTAATCAAAAGAGCCTTTGGTACTTGTTTCACCAGAAAGTGCTAAACATGAGACGGAGAAGATGGTTAGAGTTTCTTAAGGACTATGATTCTGAGCTTAGTTACCACCCGGGTAAATCCAATGTAGTAGTTGATGCCTTGAGTAGGAAATCCTTACATGTATCTGCCTTGATGTTTAGGGAGTTAGACCTCTTAAATTAGTTTAGAGACCTGAGCCTAGTGTGTGAGGTTACCCCTAGTAGTGTGAGGTTGGGTATGTTGAGGGTTACTAGTGAGCTTCTGAGAGACATTCGAGAGGGTCAAAAGTCTGATCCTTTTTTGTCAGCCAAGTTAGAGTCTATAGTTGTTGGGAGAGAGAGAAATTTCAATGTAGGTTCCAATGGAATTCTGAGACTCTAGGATAGAATTTGTGTTCCCAATATACCTGAGCTTAGGAGAGCGATACTAGAGGAAGGCCATAAGAGTAGCCTGACTATCCACCCAGGATCGACTAAGATGTACCAGGAACTTAGGAAGATGTTTTGATGGCCTGGTATGAAAAGAGAGGTGAGTGAGTTTGTGTATGCATGCCTAGTGTGCTAGAAAGCTAAGGTGGAACACCAGTGACCTTCAGGTAGATTATAATCTTTAGATGTTCCTAAGTGGAAGTGAGATAACATCTCTATGGATTTTATGGTGGGGTTACCTAGGACCCCCAAGGGTTTTGATCCCGTTTGGGTTATCATGGACAGGTTGACAAAATCTGCTTACTTCATCCCAATTAACATTAGATATTCCTTAGAGAGGTTGACTAGCCTGTATGTTAGTCAGATAGTTAGACTACACAGTGTGCCTTCTAGCATAGTCTCCAATAGAGATCCCAGTTTTACCTCTAGATTTTGGGAGAGTCTTCATAAAGCCTTGGGAACCAAACTTAGGTTGAGTTCTGTTTACCATCCATAGACTGAGTGTACCATCCATTCCTTAGAGGACCTCTTGAGAGCCAATGTGTTAGAGCAAGGGGGTAGTTGAGATAGTTTCTTACCCTTGATAGAGTTTACCTGCAACAATAGTTTTCACTCCAGTATAGGTATGACACCTTTCAAGGTGTTGTATGGTAAGAGATATAGGACACCCTTATGTTGGGTAGATCTTGGTGAGAGCCTTGCTTTAGGACTTGAGGTGGTTCAGCAGACCACTAAAAAGGTCAAGTTGATCCTGGAGAGGATAAAAGCAGCCTAGAGTAGGAAGAAGAGCTACCATGATAGAAGAAGAAAGGACCTTGAGTTTGATGTAAGTGATCATGTATTCCTGAGACTCACTTTGTGGACTAGGGTTGGCAGGGCATTGAAGTCCCGTAAGCTCACACCTAGATTCATTGGTCCCTTTGAAATCCTAAAGTGTGTCAGCTCAGTTGTGTATCAAGTGACCTTGCCACCATCTCTCTAAAATCTCCATAGTGTCTTCCATATCTCTCAACTAAAAAAATATGTGCATGATTTGTCGCATGTGATTGAGTTGGATGATGTCCAAGTGAAAGAGAACTTGACACATGAAATGTTTCCATTGAGGATCAACGAGCGTAGGGTCAAGCATCTGAGAGGGAGGGAGATTCCTTTGGTCAAGGTGGTATGGAGAAATGCTTCGGGCAAGGACGCTACCTGTGAGTTAGAATCAGATGTGCGATGCGTATCCTACTTTTTTGTTACTGGTAAATTTTGGGGACAAAACTTCTTTTAAGGATGGTAGATTTGCAATACCCTGTTTTTCATAAAATAATTTAAAAAGGATTTTGTTTAAAAATAAATAGAGTTTTAGAAAAATAATGAGGCTTTTGTAATTAATTAAATAATGAGTAGTTTTTATGGTTTAAAATAATGGTTGAGATAAATCAAATAAATATATGTTTTAGAAATTAAAATAGAGTTTTAGAAAATAAAGAAATATTTATTTGGCTTTTATTTAATTAAAAAGACTGTTTAATAAAAAAAAGGATGTTTATTTAATTATTTAGTTATCAAAGTAAAATAGAGTATTTTTTTATAAAATAATAAAATAAGGAAAAATATAACAAATAATAGGCTCGAGTACTTAGGAATATAAATAACTCTTTTAGCCATCAGAATAGCTTTTACAAAACATTTCTACGCTTCTTTCTTTTCCTCTTTTTTTCTCTGATGCTCAAGAACCCTAACAGAGCAACCAAAGGAGAAGATTTAGAGAGCACCGAAAATGCCACCATTGCTAATGGAGAATGCTTGGATGACTACCTTGAGGTAAGGGATGAGTTACTTATGCTTGGGGATTAGAATGAACACATGTAAGAATCCATAGAGGGAGAGGCCTCAATGGACTTCTCGGAGTCTAGGTCTTGGGGGTAAATACCCCCGGTTTGAGTGCTCCTTTAAGCCTGTGCCGATCCTACATGGTTGGAGCATTCTCGCAAAATAATGTGACTCTGGCTAGTTTCACTATGATTTCACTTAGTGAGAGTGATCAGACTTACCCATTGTGTGGCCTGTCTTTTCATGTACTCCTAAGCGCTAGACGAGGTTTTTAAATACAAATGGTACCACATTGCATGTAGGCCTGAGTCTAGTATATCAGTTGCATAACGCTTGTGTTTGATTTTCATTGAGTTGCAAATTGAGGCTTGGTGTTGTTTCTGAAGTGTGTGGACTTGAATGAGTGTGAACGTTTGTGTATGATTTTTGTGAAGTGATGATGATGTATATGTAAGTTTGGCCCTATATTGTTTACATGTCTCATATGCTCTTAGTGCTTTATTTATATAGGAATATGATAACTCACTTCCGGTGTGTGTTTGTGTTTGGGCTGAATGCCATGCTGTTTCAGTTGAGTCAACTCATGGTGATTATCATTCCGAAGATGGAGAGACGTAGCCTTTCTTATGGGAATGCTCTGATAGGATGTGACATCGGGGCATGGGTTTTGTTTGATTACGCATGATATTTTGAATATGACACTTGATCTTATTTTATTCTGCTATTTAATCTTTTCATTTTCTTGTAAACTTGGATGACGTATTTTGAGTTGGAGACATTTTTAAATTCTTTTTATTTAAGATTTGATTGGTAATGTGAAACGAATGTGGACTTTTTACTTACATGGTTTACTTTATGTTATTTGAGAATAATTCATTTATCGAAATATTTTTTTATATTACACACACACACACACAACATATACATGTTGGGGTAGATGATGTGAACCTGAGTAGGAGTGGATCGTTTGATACAGGCTACGGAGGTTTGGATGACGCCACTTCCGGTGAAGGAAGATAAGTCAGGGTAGACGCCACTTCCGGTTAAGGAAGATAAGTCTGGGTAGACGCCACTTCCAATGAAGGAAGATAAGTCTGGGTAGACGCCACTTCCAATGAAGGAAGATAAGTCTGGGTAGACGCCACAAGGATTACCTTGATAAGTCTGATAATTGGTTCAACAAGGAACCCAGAGAGAAACTCTCACCCAAATTTTATCAAATGCCAAAAGTCTTTTTTATTCAAAACAAAAACCCATACTTATAGTGTAGCTGAACAAAAAGATAAAAATAGGCATGGGCCTTTTAAACAGTTTGGGCCAAAATTACAATAAAAATAAATTATAACTAAAAACTTATTTAACTTGGGCCTTCAAATTAGTTTGGGCCTTCAGCAACAATTAATAGTCTTGATAGTGTCTCTGTCTCTGGGCCTTCATCCTTCTCCACTTGGGCCTTCATCCTTCTCCACTCGGGGGCTTTGTCCTTCTCCACTTGGGCCTTCGTCCTTCTCCACTTGGGCCTTTAGCCTGTATTTGGCCAGTTTCATGATTCTCATCATTCCCTCCTTCTTGGAAAACATTTGTCCTCAAATGTTCAGGATCATCACCGGGTTCAAGTACCACTTCCTTCCTTTTCTTGTGGGCTTGCTTGACATAGCTTTCATTCTTCTTTGCAATTTGCACCTTCACTTGGTCATACAATCTTTTCACATACTCAACTTTGGCATGTGCATCCTTACGTTGAGTCTCTTGGGGATTGCTTTTGTAAGTTGGCCTGTTAGGCAATGAAGCTCCGGGGAGGAGATCAACTTGATGTTCTATGCCTCTTGAAGGTGGTAGTCCATGAGGAATCTCCTTAGGAAAGACATTTTTAAATTCCTGCAATAATGGTTGAACACTAGGAGAAATAGAAATAGTAAACTCATTAGAATTATCAGTAGAAATTTTACTGTCTTTGCAATACTGTAGATTGAGTGGTTCATGAGCAGGTAACACTTTCGTCACTTCACTCGCCTCTGCAAAATAATTAAATTTTCTCTCATGTGTATCACTCTTTTCCTCGGGTGTATCACTCTTTTTCATATTCCTTTGTGGTGCCTCACTATTTTCTTTCTCTTGTTCTCTCTTTTCTCTCATTCTGATTTGGTCATCACACACTTCTCTAGGGGATAGAGGTTTAAGAGTAAACGAGGAAGATTTGGCTATTCGTCTGTAGGGCTTTTCTTTGTTACGGTTCAACAAACGTTGCATTTGTGTAGTCCATGCGTCCAGAAATAAGCGTTGAGATTCGTCCAGTTGATGATATACACCACCATTGTCACCAGCTCTTGCCATGATTAAGGAACAAAGAATTTTGCAGTAAATTAAAAAAAATTCAGGACCTCACCACACTCTACTCACGTGTTTCTCTCTTTGATGGTAGTTCACTCGTGTTTGATGCTCTCAATATAGGCTTTTGTGTGATGTTTTCACTCTTGCCTTTTACCACTCACTCCCTCTTAAGTTCCTGGATGAATCAAATTAGACACACAAGGTATATAACAGGAAAGACAGTTTAATTATCAGAGTAACAGATTTGATTTGGGATAACAACTTGGACTTGATTTGGATAGCAGATTGGATTTGATTTGGATAACAGATTAGATTTGGATAACAAATCTGATTTGGATAAATTTTTTTGATTTGATTTGATTTGGATAATAGATCAGATTTGGGATAACAAATTAGATTTAATTTGGATAACAGATATGATAACAAATAAGATAACAGATAAGATAACAGATATGACAACTAAACTTCAAATGCTCATAACTTTTGCTACGGTTGTCTGTTTGAGGCCCACTATATATCAAAACGCTCAGAATTCAGAGGAGAATCTAGATAAGGGGATTTGTTCCACGATTTTCTTTCAAAAAAAACACCTCTAAATGCCTCAATTTCGTGTTCAAAGATCAAACACCCACTTTTTTTTCAAATTTTTTTTGCAATTTTTTTTTGACACAGTGTGAAAGACACAAGAAACAAGAACAAGGACGTGACAAGAACAAGAACGCAAATAACAGAACACAAGACGCAAACAAAAACGAAACAAGATGTAAACAAGAACGCAAATAACAGAACAAGGACAAAAACACGAACCTAGACAAATTACAAAGAAAAAAAAATAGGATAGGATAGGATAGAACCTGTATCAAGAGCCGAAGCTCTGATACCAGATGATGTGAACCTGAGTAGGAGCGGATCGCTTGATACAGGCTACGAAGATTTGGATGACGCCACTTCCAGTGAAGGAAGATAAGTCATGGTAGACGCCACTTCCAGTGAAGGAAGATAAGTCTGGGTAGACGCCACTTCCGGTTAAGGAAGATAAGTCTGGGTAGACGCCACTTCCGGTGAAGGAAGATAAGTCTGGACAGACGCCACAAGGATTACCTTGATAAGTCTGATAATTGGTTCAACAAGGAACCCAGAGAGAAACTCTCACCCAAATTTTATCAAATGCCAAAAGTCTTTTTTATTCAAAACAAAAACCCATACTTATAGTGTAGCTGAACAAAAAGATAAAAATAGGCATGGGCCTTTTAAACAGTTTGGGCCAAAATTACAATAAAAATAAATTATAACTAAAAACTTA